>NW_023416289.1:42570836-43257563 GCF_014176215.1 Rousettus aegyptiacus | reverse complement strand
TCCTAGAATGCAAAAATGGTGTGACATATGAAAATTGATTAACATAATGCAACACATTAACGAAATAAGGGAAAAAACCCACGTGATCATCTCGATTGGTACAGAAAAAGCATTTGACAAAATTTAACACCCTTTCATGGTTAAAACACTCAAACTAGGAATATTGGGAAACAACCTCAACCTAATAAAGATAAAATAATAAACATGAAAAGCCCACAGCTAACATCGTGCCATTTCTTTTCAACAAATTATTAGCAGTTCTAGCCAGGTTAGGCAAGAATAAGAAGTCAAGGCATCCAAATTGTAAAAGAAGAAGCAAGACTATTTCTGTTCACAGATGATATGATCTTATATGTAGAAAATCTTAAGGATTCTAAAAAAAAGTGAGAACTAATAAATAAATTTGTAAAGTAGTAGAATACAAAAATCAACACCAAAAAAAAATCAGTTTCATGTCTATACACTAACAACAAATAATCTAAAAGGGACATTATGAAAACAATTTCATTTATAATAGTATCAAAAAGAATAAATATATTTAGGTATTAACTTAACCAATTAGGAAAGACTTACATACTAAAAACATACAAAACATCACTGAAAGATATTAGAGAAGAGATAAATACTTAGAAAGACATCTTGTGTACATAGGTTGGAAGACTTAGCCTTTTTTTATTTTTGAAGACTCATTATTGCTAAGATATCGCTACTATCCAAAGTGACCTATAGATTTAATTCTTAACAGCATTTTTTTTTGTAGAAATAAAAAAATCCACACTAAAATTCATGTGAGATCTCAATCTCAATATCCAAGTTAATCTTGCATACATCATTTCCACTTCTGGGAATATGCCCCCAAAAATGAAAAGCAGGGACACAAACAGATATTTGTATGCTGATGTTCACAACATTATTTATAACAGCCGAAAGGTAGAAACAAACCAAGCATCCACCAATGGGTGAATGGATAAATAAAATGTGGTGTATACATACAATGGAATATTATGTAGCCTTAAAATGGTAGGAAATTGTGACACATGCTACAGCATAGATGAACCTCAAAAATATTATGCTAAATTAAATAAGCGAGGTACCAAAGGACAGATACTATATGATTCCACTTATATGAGGTACCTAGAATACTCACATCCAGAGGGGGAAAGTAGAACGGTGGTTTCGAGGAGCTGGGTGTAGGGAAGGATGGGGAATTATTGTTTAATGGGTACAGTTTTGGTGTGGAATATCGAAAAAGTTCTGGAGATGGAAGATGGTGATGGTTTCACAACAATGTGAATGTATTTAATGCTACCAAACTGTCCACTTCAATACAATTAAAACTGTCCACTTTTTGCTACAATTAAAAACTAAAGAAAATTAAAGGAATGAAGTTCTGATACTTGCTCTAACATGGATGAAACTGAAAACATTATGCTAAGTGAAATAAGCCAGACCCAAAAGGAGAAACAGTCTATGATTCCACTTTTGTGAGGTATTTAGAATCAGCAAATTCATAGAGAGAGAGGGTAGAATAGAGGCCGGGAGTAGGGAAGAATGGGGAGTTGTTGCTTAATCGGTCCAGAGTTTCTGTCTGGGATGATGAAAAAGTTCTGGATATAGAAAGTTATGGTGGCTGTACAGCATTGTGAATGTACTTAATGTCACTGCGTTGTACATTTAAATGGTTAAAATAGTAAATTTTATGTTTTATATATCTTACAATTTTGAAAACCTATGCTGATATTTTTATTATCTTGATCACATGTGGACCTGTACACATTATCGTTTCTTTCATTTTCAGTCATGAGTTTTCTTCTACTATTCCTGGTTATATTTTGTTGAGTGTTGGATATTTAATATAAAAAACTGCATTGTTAATTTGAGGTTCTGGACTACAGTTGACCCTTGAACAACAGGGATTTGAATTGAGCAGGTCAATTAATCTAAGCAGATCAGTTGACAGCAAACTGAAAAAAAAAATCCATGTATAAGTGGGCACATCCAGTTTAGACCCGCCCAGTTCAAACACATACTGTTTATATCTTTTTTCCTAAAGATGTTAGATGGATTTTCTTTGCTGTTTTGTTTTGTTTTGTTTTGTTTTGTTTTGCTGCTTCCACACAGCTAAACCAGGGGGCGCTAAAATATCAGATCACCTTAATCCCAAACCAGATGGAGATGATTTGAAACCAGGTTTCAGGTCCTGTGAAACCTAGTTTTTCTACTTTTTTTCTACTTCTCTCTAACTCCTAGATTATAGTTCTTCAGGGTCCCAACCAAATGCCTGGGATATTTTCCAAAGCTTTGAGCGACATTAGTGTCGCTCAACAATAGTGTGTTGAAAGCTCTGCCCTCAAATCTTGGTGCTACAATTCCTCGTTGTCTTAGTAGTTGCATGATGCCTTTGAACAGTTATTATTATTTTTTTTTAATTTTATCCAGCTTTCCTAATCATTCTCATTTGTAGGGTTAGTCTCCAGCAACAACTTCCTCCAATACCAGAAGAACACACAGCCAGCCTCTTTATAAAATGAGCATATGCATTACTTGAAAATACTATTTAAAAATTAAAAAATTAAAAACGATCCTGGTCTTGTTTTGTGTATGCCTAATAATAATAGCTAACATTTATGGGCAACTTAGTTTTCTGTGCATTATTTCATTTCATTGTCCTAACAGCCCTATGAGGCCAGCAAAAATATTTATTCCCATTTTACAGATATGAAACTGAGGCTCAGAGAAATAAACCCATTTATCCAAAGTCACATAACTGATAGAAAACAGAGCTGAAAATTTTGCCATCCATGCATTCTTTTTCATGAGGCTACTACAGGATATGCGCCAACAAAATGGAGTAAATTAAAAAATGCTATGACACATGATAGAGAAAACAGAGGCTTCCAAGGAGAGAGATGAAAGGAGGTCCCAGGATTTATAGCAAAGTGGATAATTAGTCTGGCAAGATGAAACTGCTCAGAATTTTTTGTTTTTGGATTACAGCTGGAGTTGAAGTAGAGATAATGACATAGAAACCCAAGTAGGAGACAATAGCCAACTCCAGGGAGATAAAAAAGTTATTTAAAAAAAAAAAAAGGAAAAGTCGTCATAGTCATGATGGCTCAGGTGTGGACTGTGTTTTCCTGTGTGCAGTAATGTGATTCTGTAGCCACATCTATGAGATATCATGCTGGGGAATGGGAGCCTGGGAGGGTGTGTGTTTGGTGTGGGCACAGGTGTCTGTGAACCAGAACCACTCAGCTTTCATTGTGGATAGGCACTAAATAATGGCTAAAACTGAGAAATCAAGAGGTATACTATCAACATATTATGTAAAACTTTCAGTCATATTTAACAACCCTTGTAGAACTATTTGACTTTTTATAACTTCAATTTAAAAAAAAAAGAAAACCTAAAGATAATAATATTTAACAAAAGAGATAAGCATCTGAAACTGAGGCACAGTTAAGAGAAAAGAAGCCATGGGTTCAGGAATGATCCCAAATAAAACTTTAGAAAACCACAGAGTCCAAACGGCACGCATTGGTTTCCCCACGTCAGCCATTCCTCTTTAAAGTTAACACCAAACCAGACTCAGCTTGAGCAGCTGTAGCAGTCGGGCACGGCAGAAGGGCACCCCATCGAAGGGGACCTCCTACACATCCAAGACATCAGAGGTGCGCATCTTTGAAAGCGATTTCCCAGCGAAGGCAATGGAGTGCCTTGTTCTAACAAAGCTGGGCGTACTGCGTAGGCTTTCCAACAGAGGGCAGTAGTGGGAGAAAGAGTCGCTGGGCTGGCTAGCCAATGCAATAAGGCAAGAAAAAGAAAAGGTATACAGATTGGAAAGAAATATATAAAATGGTCTATTCGCAGATGGCATGATCACCTACACGGACAATCCTTAAAAATCTGCAAAAAGGCTACAAGAACTAAGAAGTGAGTTTAGCAAGGTTTCAGGTTTCAAGGTAAAAAATTTGGAGACATACCCCACATTCAGTCTTTTCATTAAATCTTGTCAGCTCTACCTTCAAATCAATCCAGACTCCAAGTACCTGTAGCTGTCACCCTGGACTAAGTCACCAGCATGTCTTGCTTGGATTTTGCAAGTGCCTCTTAGCTGATCTCCCTGCTTCTACTTTTACCCCCTACAGTAACACAACCCTCTTCTGCTCAGAACTCTCCTGGCATCCCATCTCATTCAGTAAATATTAAGGTTCCCACAATATCCTACCAGATTCCCTATGATCTGCCCTGAAAATGTATCTCTGTCCTCATCGCCTACTGCTCTCTCCTCTCTGGCTCGCTCTGATCCAATCACAGCGGCCACCTTCCTGCTTCTCCAATCTGATCACCCTGTATAAAAACGGAAACCCGCACATTCCAGAGCTCCTTGTTCTCCTTTCATGATTTATTTTTCTCCTTAACCTTTACTGCTATTCGACTCATTATATATTTTTATTTTTTTCTTTTTTACAACTGTCTCACTTCACTCTAGTGAACATAAACTCTGTGAGGGCAAGGTCTTTTGATTCTTTTAATCTCTTTTGTTTACCACTGTACCTCCAGCAGCTAGAAGACTGGCAATAGAAAAGGTCAATGAATGAATTAATCAGGGCAATGATGGGGAAATGACAAGTGTAAGTGTAAACACTTACCCTTGGGCTGGCTGGCAGAGGGGAGGCTTCCTGGGGAGAGGCTGACTGAGGGAACCAGATAAAGGACACGATTCTCAGTCTGGTAGGGGCAGCTGAGCACAGGCAAAGAAGACAAGGGAAGCTCTGGCCATTCACAAGCCTCCGCTCCTGGCTTCTGGCTCACCTCGTGTGCATAGGCCTTGCCCATGCCGTTGGTGGCTCCTGTCACCACTAGAGAGAGAAGGAGGGGCAGCCTGTGCCTTTACCCCAGCCCCACCTCAGCCCCTCTCCCTGAGACCCAACCTTACTCGGTTCCGTCTTCATCCCTCATCTGCCTGGGCCTCTGACACCTGCTCCCCTCACCTGTGCAGCTTCAGAGACTCCATGCCTCCCTTTCTGTGGTGGGTCCAGCCTTCACATCTCTTACCTCTAGGAGCCTCCAGTTCCCCACTTCGGCCCTGATTTGGGTCCTCGCCTGACATCTGTCCTCGTTCCTGAGGCCCCCACCCTTACCCACACGGCACAGAGTCCTGTCTCCTCGCCTGCCCAGGCACCGTGCGCCCTGAGCTACGGGGCGCCTCAGCGTGCCTGGGGCAGCGGGTACACGTAGACTGTGTAGCCCACACCCCAAGTCTCCCACAGCGGCAAGCACACTGCAGTAACCGCCCCCAGGGCTCTCACCGTGTCCTACTCCAACTCCATCGCAGCCCACTCCAGGTCACCAGACCCAGGGCCCAAACTAGGAGGCCGCTGTCGGGAGCAGCTATTTCGACCCTCGCCCGCTGTAGCCTCTTCCACACCTCAAGTCAAACATTCAACCCGGCCCCTCACTCTAGCCACGCACCGCACCGTGCTTTATTCCAGACGACGAGCCACGCCCATCAGCCCTAGCACCACCCCTTACGCTCTAAAGAGGCCACGTTTGGGCTAAATGCCCGAGGTATCACTGCACACCCAGCGAAAGCCTCATCGCTCCTCCCACAGAGCTGGGCAAAGCGCGCCCACAGGTGACCTTTGTTTGGGTGGCTGAACTCACCTTAGCTGCTGGTGGAGGCCTGATTAGATAATAACGATCAAGAGGAAGTTTTGACAATACAGAGTTTGTCGTAAAAACTTGACCTACACAGTTGCGGCTCAGGCAGAATAAAAGCCAAAGCCTTTACAATGGCTTTACAGGACCTTTCTCCTCATTCCTCCTTGACAAATTCTATTTCTTTGTTTTCTAACTTGTCTTAGTGTTTATTATTATTATTATTATTATTATTATGGTAATATATGCAACATAAAATTTACCATTTTAGCCCTTCTTAAGTGTACCATTCATCAACAGTAAGTATATTTACAATGTCATGTGACCGTCACCACAGAGATCGTCCAGAGATATTTTATCATCCCAAATAGAAACTCTGCACCCATCAAATAATCACTCCCCATCCTTAGTTTCCACAGCCCCTGGTAATCTTTATTCCCTTTTCTGTTTTAATGATTTGCATATTCTAGATGTCTCGTATAAGAGAAATCACACATATTTTTGTCCTTCATACATATTTGTTCTTCAGTGTCTGGCTTATTTCACTTAGCATGATGTTTTCAGTGTTTGTTTGTTTCGCATTATGTATCGAACTTCATCCCCTTTAAGGCTGAAGACCATCCCTGGGTACGTATATACCGCAGTTCATTTATCTGTTCTTCTGTTGGTGGACATTTAGGGTGTTTCTGTCTTTTGGCTAACACGCTAATGCTACTATAAAGATTCGCAGACAAGTATCTGAGTTCCTGCTTTTAATTCTTTAATTTTATCTGGAAGTGGAATTGCTGGATCATATGGTAATTCTACACTTAGCTTTTTGAGGAACCTCCACACTGTTCTCTACAGCAGCTGTACCATTTGACATCCCCTCCAGCAATGCATATTTTCCCACATCCTTGCCTATACTTATTTTCTGTTGTTTTGTTGTTGTTTTAAATAACAGCCATCCTAATGAGAGTGAAGTGTGGTGTCTGTGCTTTTGATTTGCATTTCACTATTGAACATATCTATCTTTTCATGGGTCTATTGACCATTTGTAGAAATGTCTATTCAAGTCTTTGGCCCATATTTGAATTGGGTTGTTTGGGGTTTTTGTTGTTGTTGTTGTTGTTGAGTTACAGGAGTCCTTTATATATTCTGGATATTAATCCCCAATCGGATATATGATTTGTGAATATTTTCTTCTCTTCTGTGGGTTGCCTTTTCACCCTGTTGAGAGTTTCATTTGATACACGAAAGTGTTAAATTTTGATAAAGTCCTATATATATTAGTGGCTGTTGTTGACTGTGCTTTTGATGTCATATCTGTGAAATCCACGCAAAATCCAATGTCATGACCATTTTCCTCTACATTTTCTTCTAATAGATTTTTTAACTTTGATTTTTCACCCATCTCCATCTCCAGGAACCAGTTTCATTTTTTTGCATGTGAATATCCAGTGTTACCAGCACCATTTACTGAAAATGAGGTAGGAGTTACAGTAGCAGCCTTCCGGAGAGCAGCCATAATGAAAAATAGCCTTGAACGATAGCCTTGACTTAACCGTGGGACTAGACACACTAGTGAGGCAATGATAGGGAAATTTCCCAACATATCAGCAAATTTCCATGCACAGAAGGACAGCTGGTGTGACCTAGAATTCACTTCTGCTTCGTTATACAATCATTGTAATAAATTCACGGTTTTGAACCCCACTTCGGTCAAACCAGTGCATTATGGGTATACGCGTGCTCAGAGAGGAGATGGTTATATAAGAAATCTGTCAATCAAGGGAAAGGGCTACTATGACGAGGGGAAGACCAGAGCCTTGCAGGCTGAATAAAAGAGCCGGAAGCAGGAAGCTTGGGGGCCGACCTGTCTTGACAGCTGGCTCTCCCATCTGAGAATGTACATTCACTGGCAGTAATAAAGCTAGCTTGCTTACAAGTTGCTGGGCATCTGTCTTCACTTCTTTGTCAGCTCGATGCCAAGAACCGAGGTCCGGGAGTCCCAGGGCTCCCCAGTCCGGTAACATCTTTCTGGAGCTGTGACACGGAGAGCTGGTAAGCATGTCCCTCCCACGTCTTGGGTTAGGGGGCTGACTCCCTGCCCTTCTATTTACTCATGCAGGTCTTTCTCCCTTGGTGGACACGCACTATGCCACTATGCGCTTGCGCGCCTTCTCTTCTTTCTTGGCTTCTGCCTATGGAACCTGACTGCCCAATCTGTGACTACTTTTCTGGAGATCGCCTAGCTAGGCGTTGTCACCCTGTCCTTATAGAAAGCTCAACCCCTTTCACAGTGTTTTCACATATTTTTTCTGTTGCTCCATCGAGTGGACTAAACGGAGATGGGAAGGAGGTGGTGAATCCTTTGTTCTCAATAGAAGCCCCAGACCCCGCTGTTGGGAGAGGTGCAGAAGGTCCTGTGATCGCGTTTGTTTGTTTTTTTCTCACCCGCCAAAATGGGCTCGTTCTATCATTAGAAGCACAGGCAGGAGAGGTCATTCTCGAAATGATCCCCTCACCCCATCCCCAAATCCTTTCAGGCCGCTGTCCTGGGACCACCCTTGGCGCCCCCAGGGGAGGTCGGCAACCTACTCTGAGCTGTTCCTATCAGAGGAAAACTAAAAGATAGGTTACACTTGGGACTGCGAGGCACATGCAGAGACAGAATTCACCGGAGACTTCCGGTGACAAGTCGGTGGGTGAGGAGGAATGCCCGAGACCGACGAGGAGAGATCTTGGTTAAAACTTTTGCGGGACACCCTGGGAGTACCTAAGGTTTATCGCTTGTCATTTGGGCCCACTTGTGAACATGGGAACGTCCCATGTAGTTTCCCAGTCACCTCTTGAATGTTTCCTCAAAAACTGGAATATTTCGAAATTAGATGAACTTAGGGAAAAAAGGCTTATGTTCTAATGTAATAACACATGGCCTCAATGCAAACTGGAGGATGGGAAACTTGGCCAGAAAATGGAAGTACTGACTATAACACCATATTACAACTGGGTTTGTTTTGCGGAAGAGAAGGCAAATGACTTAGGGTCCCCTGTGCACAGGCCTTTGTGAGCTAGAACAGAAAGCTGAACCCTTGCAAAAGCCATCTACGTCCCTGTACTGCACACCCTGCCCCCCCAACATCCTCGATGGCCCTCCCCTCTCTCGTGGGGCCCAAAAAACACCTATGGGCTCAATAGTGGAGTCTGCTTCTTTGCGCACTCCATGACTGGAGTCAACTTCAAGATCTGGGGGTACTAGCCCTCCTCCGTACTCTCCTCTATACCCCAGCCTGCCTAAGGAAGAACCCAGCCCAGCTGGGGTAACTCTGTGTGGGGTCTTGTACTAAAAATGTTACCCCTTGGGGAAGTGGCTAATGAGACACAGGGCACTATACGCATCGATGCTCCTTTCTCTCATTATTGACCCACAACAACGCAAGGAAAAGCTTGGACGCTTCTCAGAGGACCCTGCCCGCTTTACTGAAAACTTTCAGTCTTTGACCTTTGCCTTTCTGCCCCAAATACTGGAAACTGGGGACCTGAGGCTACGGTTGTCCCAGACGAGGTCTCCCACTGGAATTGTAATACAGCAGGAGAGACCCGAGACGGGGATAACCTGATCCAATGCCTTTTAGGAGGCATGAAGAGGTGTATCAAAAAAACTATTAATTGTGAAAAAGTAAAGGTGACTCAGGGTAGAGAGGAGAACTCTGCTCTCCTCCAGGGGAGGTTCACCGAGGCTTATAGAAAACATAACCACTTAGATCCCCCTTCAGTTGAGGATCAGGCCCTCATGGGGCAGCATTTCAGGAGCCAGTCTGCCCCGGATATTAGAAGAAAACTCTGGAAATTATGACGAGGGCCTCGGACCCCCGTGGCACAATTAGTAGACATTGCTTTCTCGGTTTTCAACAACGGGGACCAGGAGGAAAGACTCCAGCAGGAGACAAGGCAGGGGAAGGTATAGGCCAAACTGGTCGCGCGCGAGCCTTAGCAGCGCCACTGGAAGCATCAGGCCACCCCGAGGTCGCCCGGGAAACTGCAAGCTGTTGCTGGTAAGACCCGTAAGGCCTGATTCAAATGCAAGCGCCCCCGCCAATGGGCACGAGACAGCCGAAAGCCAGCCTGGGTCCTTGCCTGCTTTGCGAGATCCCAGCCACCGGAAGCTCCACCTGCACTGGGTCCCAGAAGAGTCCAGAAGTTCCAGGGCTCCCCGATCCGTTCCCCCATTGAATGATCTTGGCTCCCCTGTCAAAAACTAACCGACCCTATTCAGTTTTTGTAGAAAAAGAGCTTTTCTCCTTTTATATTTTGTTAATCTTGCTAAACAAGTTATGCTTTAGACAGTTTTCATTTTTTTAGGCATTACGTATTCATTGTGCTCATAGAATCAAATATAGTCTATATTCTCATATAAAAAAATACTCTAATCAACTCAGTTTAATCAAGTATATGAGATTTTCTTATCTAAATTTAAACCATTCTGACCAGAGTACCCAGTCGACCCCAGACATCAATACTTCTCATGCCATATAAACTTATTAAATATTACTGCTGTGTTTTTGCCTTCTCAGGGGTCACTAAGGTTCACTCTGTGTAAGTTTAACCACCGCTTCGAAGAGATTCAATAATATATACTATCTTGCCACAGAAAAATAATTTGTTCTAACTGAGCAGTGAAGACCCCAACCCCACTGCCGGAAATGGCACTGATTACATTTGGGCAGTGTACACACATACACGATTAATTTCTCCCTAAATTTTACAGAAATACAAAGGTAATTTTACTTAAAAACAAAAAGCCTTAATTTACTAAAAACATTGGATTCAAGAAATTATCTCACATTGCGTTTTTTTGCTTTTCATGGCCTGATATTGAACAGATCTAATGTTTCCTAGAACCAATGGCACATTTTGTTTGTTGAAAAGAAACTCTAAGAACAATATGTCCCTTAACCCAAATTATGGCAGTAAGTGTTTAACTTATCTTTTCTTACCTGGTCATGCTTTAATGACTTGAGAGGAAGTCTTTGCAAACTGCTTATTTCAATACCAAGAAAGAACAAATAATAAAGTTGAGTCAAATGTTAACTTTCTTTAATATCTATTCTGGTTATGAGGGTATCTTATAAGCTAGGTTTCCTATTGAAAGGAAGAATATTATTGAGCTCTGTGCAGTCACCCCAGGTATGAGTCCTGCTCTGTTCCTGAGCCACCTGTAAATGTAAATCCTTCCTTTGTATTGCTTTATTTTATTTCTATTTTTTCAAATACAGTGAACTTCTTGAGCTTCAGGGCTGCATAATATGAGATGTGTGGCAGAACCGGCAGAAGGCTCTGATGTGTCATTTGGAAATTTTTGTTTTGAAGCCCCAGAAAAATATACACAGAGGATGAGATAAAGAAAGAAAGAAAGAAAGAAAGAAAGAAAGAAAGAAAGAAAGAAAGAAGGAAGGAAGGAAGGAAGGAAGGAAGGAAGGAAGGAAGGAAGGAAGGAAAAAGAAAAAGAAAACCTAACTGATCCTATGTATGTGGGTTTATTTCTGGGCTCTATTTTATTCCATTGGCTTTTATGTCTGTTCGTATGCCAATACCATACTATTTTTATTACAGTAGTTTTACGACAGGTTTCAAAGTCAGGAAGTGTGAGTCCTCTAGCTTTGTACTTCTTTGTTGACTATTCATGATCCCTTGAGGTTCTTTATAAATTTGGGGATTTATTTTTCAATTTTGCATAAATAAGATTGCACTGAATCTGTAGGCTGCTTTGGGTTACTGCTAGCTTAGCAATATTAAGTCTTCCGATCCATGAACCTGAAGTGTCTTTCTATTTATTTGTGTCTTCTCTAATTTCCTTTAGCGATTTTTATACTTTTCAGTGTACAAGTCTTTTGCCTCCTTGATTAAATTTATTTCTATTTTTCATTACTTTTGATGCTTGTAAATGAAATTGTTTTCTAAATTCTTTTTTGGTTTGTTTGTTGTTAGTGTATAGAAACCCGACTCGTTTTTGTGTGCCTGTTTTGAATCCTGCAACTTTGCGAATTCCTTGATTAATTCTTGCAGGTTTATGTGGAATCTTGAGTTTCCTACATATAAGTTCATGTTGTCTGCAAACACAGAGCATTTTTCTTCTTCCTTTCCAATTTGAATGCCTTTAATTTATTTTTCTTGCCTAATTTCTCTGGCTAGGACTTTCAGTGCTGTGTTAAGTAACAGTGATAAAGCTGACATCTTTGTCTTAGAGGATTGGTCCTGATCTTAGAAGAAAAGATATGTCTTTCTCCCTTAGTATGATTCAGTTGTAAGCTTTTCATCTATAACTTTCCTACATTAAGGCAGTCGCCTCTTATTCCTATTTCGCTGAGTGTTTTTATTATGAAAGTATTGAATTTTGTCAAATGCTATTTCTGCATCAGTTGAGACAATCATGTTTCTTTCTTTATTCTGTTAATGTATTGATTACATTAACACATTTTAATTTATAAATAATATATGCATTGGTCTTTGTAGGGGTGGAAAAATTTAATTTTCCTTTCACCCTTCTAAGATCTTCTGGCTGGACTAATAATCAAGTGAACATGAGACAGATTAACAGAAGAAAATGACCAAACTTATTATATATGTCCATCTGGGGTTTCTATAAGAATATGGGACCCAAGGACAGATAGGACAGTTAAGGCTTTTATGCCATCTTGAGCTAAGGAGAAGAGGGAGTTGCAGTCTGGAACATCAAAGGGGAGGAATGCAATTCCCATGGAAATGAAAAAGCGAATGTTTGGTAAATAAACGTTTGCTAGGCCATCTTTAACAATTGTATACAGGGAGGAGTTTGGTCAGACAGGCCGTGCTAGGTTCCTCCCTGTCATACATTAATTAATACTGAATTTAGTTATTTACAATGCCAACTCCCTTCCTGGAGCAGGTCCTCTATTTAAATTCCTTGTAGGCAGTCAGGTGAAGGGTTTTCCCCAAGTCTTTTGTTTCTTGAAAATAATCAGCTTAAAATAATCGATATCCCAAAGAGGCTCATTTTGGGGTGATGAACTCTACTTCATCTTAGTCTTTTAAATTCTGCAGAAAATAAACAACAAAGTTATAAACCAAGATTAAAATAACACTGGCTTTTATATTTGCCCATATATCCCCTGATTTTGGAGGCCTTTACATCTTCATATACCTTAACTTTTACTGTTCAGCTGTGTTTCACATCAGCCTGAAGGACTTCATTTATCGCTTTTTGTGGTGCAGGTCAAGTGGGAATAAATGCCCTCGACTGGTGTTTATCTGGGTGGATGGTGATTCCTCCGCCTTCTGAGGAGAAGAGAGAAGGGTGCTTGGAGGGTGGGTGCTGGCATATGGATTATTTTGAGCCCAAAACATTTGAGAATCAACAAATGTGACCTTCCCTTACCCAACTAAAAACAGATCCTCCCCCTGCCCTCAGAAAAAGAAAGAACTCACTTGTCATAAACCCTTTTCCCCAGAAGTTTCATCAGCCAAGAAAGATGGACTCTCATCCCGGGAGAGAAGACCCTCGTGGGCAGCACACCCAGACAGACATGGTCATGGTCATAAACCAGATAGCACACCCAGACAGACGTGGCCACAAATGCAAATCACCTCTCTGTTCTCCCAAGGGCCCATTTATCTTTCATCAAAATCATTTGCTCTCTCGTAAGCGGCCTCTCTCCCCTTCCTTTTCCCATTCGGATGATCCATAAGCTCTGCCATTCCTGAGGCTGCAGCTGAGATTTCCTGGGACCTGACACAGGCAGCAAAGGTAAGAATTCTTTTCCATCTCCGAGATCTCCATACAGGGTCTGGATCAAGTCACTATAGCAGTTTCTCTTTCTAAATTCACATTAGCCAGAGAAAACATCTGTATGAACTAGTTCTTTGCGTATAGCGACTCCTGCAATTTTTGTTTTGAGTACTCTTGGGTTTTAACTGATCTTTCCCTTCCAGAGAAGGTCACTGTGTTCCTTTGCCTCTGTCTCTCTCTCATGTTGTTTGTCATTAAGGAAAACCACAGGGTGGAACCTACAAGACTGTTGTTCAAGCCGACCTCGCAGCCCAGCATGTTTACAGTTCTCACCAAACTGGCATTTATCTGGGCAAACTTCGCTGCGGGTCATCAATTTAGAAAAAGCAAACCGGATGAGATTTCGCCTTTGATTTCTTTTGTGTCCTGACAGCTCAGCTTTGTAACCAGTGGGAATACCGCAGGGCACAGGTCGTCGGGGTTGCAGCTAGTGGCTAGTCAGCAGCCTAGGACACCAAGATGTAAACTGACAGGCAGCATTTTCTTTGTCACGGAAGTTT
This sequence comes from Rousettus aegyptiacus, assembly GCF_014176215.1. Lineage (NCBI taxonomy): Eukaryota > Metazoa > Chordata > Mammalia > Chiroptera > Pteropodidae > Rousettus > Rousettus aegyptiacus. Next base: position 43,243,595 of record NW_023416289.1, on the reverse strand, counting down.
GTCTTAAGAAGGGGTCCCAGTCCATAAGGGGCTGTGGTGTCTCTACCCTCATTGCCTTTTACGTGCTGGGAAAGTCCCAGCCCGGTGTAACCTGCCTGTTGTCACAGATGTTCAGGTCTGTGATTGTAGGTGTCTCAGATTTGTGGGAGACCAAAACCACGAGTCTTCATAAACACTATTTTTACCACCTGTGGCAGTGAGGGTCTTTGGGCTCTTAGGCTATTTTGGGGAGTGGCCTTGCTACCCAACAGAGCTGAATGAGGGTCCACCTGCCTGACACTTGACGTGCAGCAAAGCCACATGCTGAACATCTATGGAGATTTTTGATAGAAAAATTAAAGCTGTTTATTTGCATACCTCGTGGTTTTGGTGTTTTGACTCTGAAAGGCAGCTCAGTATCTTGTTAGAAACAGGATAGGACTATCTGACCTGGTTTTGCAGTTACAGGCTTTTGGATCATGGGGGCCACGCCTTCTGCACCTGTTTTGGGGGATGCCTCTTGCATCCATGGTAAAAATGTATTCTAAACCAGGAAAATTACTTCTGGGTCTTTCCATGAAGAGGCTTATTCATTGAGTCGCCATTGAAACGTCTGTACCTTTGAAGACCCTACTTATCAATGGTCAGATGAGAGATCCTTTCATTTGCAAAAACTTTTACATTTAAAATAGATTTTAGAGAGCTCTCAACCTAAACAAACGTGCTATTGGTACCTAAGACCAAATTGAAAGAGGGACACAAAAAAGCATTCCAACTGGCCTTAGGGCCTCCCTCGAAAGATTAAACACACAAATTAGAACAAAAGTTAAAATCCAGGACCACCATAAATCCCCCTTCTCCACCCTCACATGTGTCCCCCGACCCCATCTCCCTGCCCCTGCCCCTCCAGATTTGGGTCTCCAGGCCCCTCCTTTAACTCCCCTCCCCCAAATCTAGCCTCGCCTTCTCAGCAAATTCCTTCAATCTCTAAAACTCCTCTGTCTTCCCCAGAAAGCCCCTCCAATGCCAAGCATCACCTTCCCAGCAAGAATCTCAGATAGCACTCTGACCTCATCCTCAGGTGCAGGGGAGACTCGTTACTTCTGTAAATGCCGCCGACAGGGAGGAAGACAACCTGGTAGAAGCTCCGACAGCGTTGCCACCCCGACTCCTCCTCCTCCCCAAGGCTCTGTAATCAAAACCCAGCACTTCAGGCCTTCCTATGCTGGGTACTTCGCAAACGTATCCTGGGCCCTACGGCAAAAGACTCCTATTCACTGGGTGTTTTAAACTACAAGCCCTTTTACTTTCAATTTCAGATGATCCTACCAAATTTAGAGAGGCGTCAGCAAGATCAGTGGCCATTTATAACCCAGCTCATAGGGGTCTTGACTGGCCTTAATTTAAGGCCCGTTCTTCCTGCCTACTATTCTACTGTAGTGACATGCCAAGGCTTCCTGGAGAGAGTTCTCCACACCCGGGACACTGGCGGGCAGGACCCCTCCCAGGCCTTCCTGCAAATGGCCAGGAAATGACACAGGTTGAGGCCCACATTCAAGGCCTCACTGGAGCAAACTTGGGAACTGGCCTGAGGTGGAGCTGTGCACTCAGGAAGAAGGCGAGCATCCCGAAGCGTTTGTGGAGCATGTTATACAGGCTTTTCAAAGACACACTGCGGAAACCCAGAAGCCCCAGAACAGAGAAAGCTTTTCATTTCTGCTTTAGTTGGAAATCTCCCTGACAGAGAGTGGCAAATTCTAAAGAGCGTGGCTGGCTGGGCTGGACAGTCTCTGTGTTATTAGAAAAATGTTTCTGAATTCTTTGAAAAGAGCCAACAGGAAAACAGGGGGAAAAAGGAATTAAAATCACCAGTCCTTGCGAGTTGAGTCTGTAGAAAAACAGAAGTTGACTCTCGGAGTAACTCTGAGTTCATCCATTTTTCTCGCCAACTGCAGGGCAGAGCCTCACCTGTTTGTCTCAAGACAAGTGAAAATGTTGTCAAAAGCCAGTACGTTGGGCAAACAATTGCCTTGCACTTGGAAGAAAGGAAAGCGTAAATAACTGTCTTCCTTCATCCCAACACCCTCAGAGGATGCGTTTGCCCCTTCTGTGGGGCAAACGGACGGGGCCAGTCTATCCTCAGTCACACACGTGCGTGCACACGCATACCATTCAACTTGGAGAGTTAGGAATTGGATTTCTTAAAATTGACACTAGTGCAATTTACAACTTCTGCCATTGACTCAGGATTTGCCTCTCCCTGTGGCCTCTTAATTTCAGTCGAGCTGTCAGGAGTCTTTGAGCAACCTGTTTTACTGCCGCAATCTCGGGCCACCCAGATATCTTTACTTGGCCCCCCTCCGCCCCGCCCCGTGCCCTCCCAGTTTTGGATTCCTCACCATCGAATCATTTAGATAGAGATTTGGTATGGAAATTTAATGCCACCATATAGTGTAATATTTTTTGTAAAAAAAGATTTTTATGTTTCTGCTCTCAGATCAAACCTCAAACTTCCTACTTTTTCTTATGGAGCGTCATCTTGATTTAAATTCTAATCTGAAGAGGACTTAAAATATGTCCCCATTAGTCTTTGAGCCTCATATACCAACGGGGTTAAATTACTACTGCTAAAGATGAGCTGGAACTTTAAGCAAACATAAGCAATCAGGAGGGCCTGTGGGAGAAGCTAGGGGCTCATGGGAATTCTCGCACATAATCGTAATCGTTTGAGAACTCCACATCAGAGAATCCTACGGGAAGAACTCTTATGTTTATCATAAAACTCTGTGGTTCTAACATCCCTTCCATTAACATTCTTTTCCCTTCTGTAAATATCCCTCCATCTTGGCACGCAGGACAGAGTGTGCACGTGGCTTGCTATGTCTGCACGCGCTGGTTTGCAACCCTTTCTTTTTTTGCAAATAAATTCTTTTGGTGAGGAAACACCTAGTCGATGTTATTTTTGCCAACATTACTAAGTGCAGAACCCATATGCAGTGACTGGAAAAGGAATAAACCCTTTCTCATCAGCAGCCCAATTCTCACTCATTTTCATTCTCATTCATCCCCTATTCCCACCACCTCTTTCTCTCCAGAATGCAGAAATGAACCTGTAATAGACAACTTTTACAGCAGGAGGTTCTTACCTTTACTTCCTCACACTGCAAGCCTCCAATTTTGCTTGTAATAAAAGGGAAGTCTGATTCAGAAGAGAATCAAGTCTGATTTGTACGAGATTGATGAGCACTCTCTGAAAGAGGGCATAAAGTCCCCATATCTAAACTTCAATGGATGAAATCAGCTCCCACCTACTTGAGACGTTCCTCAGGGCACTCAAAAATTCACCCCCAAACACCCTGAGTCAATTGTCTCTCTCTCTCCCCCAAACAAAAAAGCAGCTATGTAAATCTTCAGGGGCAGCTGGCTACTGCCACCAATGGAGTCCTATTTTCGTTGCCCTTGCTAAAACTTTACATGCCTCTTCCCAGATGCTACTCAGAGGTTATTTTCTCATCCTTGGTCGACTTGTTACTTAAATAGGTTACGTTCCCTTCTCACAGCCTTTGCATATGCTATTCCTCCTGCCTACAGCTCTTCTCCACCCCATTCGAGTTTTGCCTCTTTATACCTTTAGGGTTCAGCACAACATCACTCATCACTTCCTCAGCAAAGCCATTTGACCAGCCAGATGTCACACCCTCTCAAAATTCCTGTACTTCTTTATGGCACTAATCATAGTGCCAGAAAAATTAAAGCTAAACTATAAATCATAATTATTAAAACTATCCATTTATTTATGAGAATATTTTATTAAAGTCTGTCTTTCCCAGGGGACCGTGAGCTCTGTGAGGGCCCGCACTGGCTGCTGCACCCCCAGTGAAGTCACCAACCAACCTGCCCCCCGCCCCCACTTAACTGAGGATACAAGAAAAATCGACTATATCAGTAAATGTTTTGCATTTTAATGAGTTTGCCATAGAGCATGCTTCCCCATCTCTCCATCCTGGGGGCTCAGATTTCAGCTTTAGGTTGGGATAAAAGAGTGGGGAGGGTAATAAATGCGAATGGTACTGAGGGGCTAGAGCTGGGACCAGAAGGAGCAGGTGAGAAGGAGCACAGAAAAGAAACTGATCCCGGACCCTGAGCTGAGCCAGAAATCTAAGTCCTCTTAGCAACCTGGAGTCAACACAATGAGCAAACACCACGCCTGTGGTCCTTATCTGCAGTGGTGTCACATTGCGCCCAAAGTGCCAGGGCCCTAAGTGCCTGAATGTTGTCACTACTGGCCTGGAGAGTCAGGAGGAGGCCCATCTTGTATCTGCAGCTTGGACACGAAGTGCTACCTTGGCCTGGAGGGTGTGGAGGACCACCTACTTGGGTCTGGAGCGATGTCATCTTGGGCCTGGAGAGTGGGGAGGAGGACCCCCTGGGTTAGGAGGGGATCCCTATCTTGGGCCTGATGAAGGAAACCGTATGGGGCCTCCGGAGCCCAGAATCAGGCAGGTAGTATAAGCAGGATGGGAAAAGCAAAAATAGTCAAAACTGGACCCAGGAAATGAGACCAAGCCTGGAGGAAAAGGAGCCAGGAGATGATACAGCAAGGACTAGAACTAGGAGACAGAACCAGGGCCAAGACTGGGGAGCAGAAAAAGGGCTCAGCCTAAGGGGACAAAATTCCAGAAATGTAGTTGGAGCTAAGGGGTGAAGGAACGTGCCAGGGAGGCGGAGCTAAGGGGTGAAGGAACGTGCCAGGGAATCTGCTCCAGATTCTGGGGCTCCTGTGGGAATAAGCAGCATCAGCCCCTGGGAGCAGAAACCAAATGCAGGAAGGTAGAACGCAAGGAAAGATGGGGCACAGTGAGACCCCAGGATAGAGACAGATCAAGGAGTGGCCAATTACCCAGGGGCTGAAGCCAAGCCTCAGACACAGGCTAGAAACCAGGGAGCAGGGGCAGGACCACCAGGAGGAATCAGAAGCAAGGGGGCGGGGCTGAGGACCATCGCGGGCCGCCCCCCACTCCCCCGCCCAAACCCAGAGCATAATCGAGGGGGTGGGGTTAGCCCTGAGGGTGACATCATGACGGGGAGTGGGGGGAATATACAGGATACAGAACCAGGTTCCAGAGTCAGGAGATGAGTGGGTGGGTCATGGCTAGGCCCGCGGTCCCGGGTCTTGTTCAGGCTCGGTCCCCGGTACACCACGGATGTCGGGCAGCAGGCGGCAGCCGGCCACGATGTCCAGGCGCTCGGCCAGCGCGCAGAGGTCCCCCCGCGCCAGGCGCACGCTGTGGGCGGCCGCCAACCCCGCCGCCTGGGCGGCCGCCAGCCTACCAGCCAGGGCGGCAACATCGCGGCCGGCGCGGCGGTACACGCCGCTCACGGCGGCCGCCACGTCGTGGTCCAGCCGCGCCTGGCTCTCGGCCAGCCGTAGCTGCAGCAGCGAGCGCGCGGGGGCGGGCGCCGGGGCCTCCTCCGCGCCCCAGGCCTCCCCGGCCGTTTCCCGCTGCACCACAAGTGGAGGCAAGTCCCTGAGCGCGGCCATAGGTTCCGGCTCCGGGTCCGAGTCGGTCTCTGCGGCTTCCCCAGCCACCCGCAGTCCTGTGGGGCGGCCGCGCGTCGGGCCCGAGGGACCCAGGTACAGCTCCTCCTCCTCGGACGAGGACGCAGAGAGTTCCGAGTCGGTTTCGGCCGCCTCCCCTCGTACCACTGTCTCGGGCCTCCGCGGCGGCCTCCGCCGACGACCCTGGGACGCCATGGCGCCGAGCTAGGGAGAAGGGACGGCGTGAGACGCGGGCGCCCGGCGGTGGTTAAAATATGCAGGTTCTGGATTCCCACCCTACTGACTTAGCGATTTAGGACTCTCTGCTTCCTCTGCCTGAGTCTGTTTCCTCTTCTGTAAACGGGGCTCATCATTCCTGCTGGTGATGGGTGCTACTGGACCCCAGCCTCTTCAGTGTACTGATAGGGAAACTGAGGACCAGCTCGATCAAGGCCCTGAGGCCGGAGCTCCCAGAGTCCCAAACTGGATCCTTTCCGATTCTGCCTCCTAGAAGAGGCCACACCCGGAGGCACACGGGCTCCTGAGCTGCTCAGGGACCAGTGCTAGGGTCATAGAAAGGGTGACTGTCCAGGGTACTCTGGAGAAGGTGCACTACTAGGGGAAGGGGATAGCGCTATCACTGAACACCGTACCAGATCGCCGAATCTCCGAAGCGCGGGATCCGCTACCCAGCCGCAGCGCGGCGTCCGTACGGAGGTAGGAGGGTAGCAACCCCGACCAATAGAGCAGCAGGGTGGGCGATCACGTGAATGGAGGTATGGCCAATAGAGAAGCGGTTGGGCTGTTGCCTCCCAGTTGTGACGCGAGGCCATTGGACAAACAGGGATTTTTAAAAAAACGAGTTATGTCACGTGTAACCAGCGATTCGACCAATGGCAATGCGCGAGGACCGGAAGCGAGAAAAGCAGTCTCCCGGGTTCACGCGCGCACCACGTGAGCCCGCGGGAGGAAGGCGGGGCTAGTTCAGCCAGGCCAATGAGCGCGCGACGAACTGGGCGGTAGTTAGGCACGCCAGGCCGGCGCATGGCGGACACCGTGCTATTCGAATTTCTGCACTCGGAGATGGTGGCGGAGCTGTGGGCGCACGACCCCGACCCCGGCCCCGGGGTGAGCGCCGGGTTTCTGGGGGAGGAGGCGTGGGCTGCAGTGGAAAGGCCAGATCGAGGCCCCGAGGAGCGCGAAGAGCACGGCAGCGGCCCGGGTCGAAACCGGACCCCGCCCCTGCCTCGCTCGGCGACCTGGGGCGCTCACTTCCTCCTCTGTAGACTGGGGGTCTCAGCCTGGCCGGCCTTGCAGGATACTTCTAGAATTGAGCGAGACAGCTCTGGGTAAAGCTGTTAGTTCAAAGCCTGGCACAGAGTAAGCGGGTAGCAATTATAATAATTACTGTTATTGGATGCGTACCAAGGACTTCTGGGTTGAATCCCCCCTGCGTCCTTCACTAGATGTGAGAGCCAGTGACTCAATCTCTTTGTGCCTCAGTTTCCTCCTTTATACAATGGGCATCATAACAGCACCTGAGTCGTAGAGTGGAACATTTATTCATTCAGCAAGCACTGAGCACCTATTATGTTCCAGGTACAGTTTCCCTTCTCTGGCAAAGCTTGCATTTTAGTAAGGGTGTCAAACAAACAATAAATAACATAATATACCACCAACTAGTGAGAAGTTCTGTAAAGAAAACTCCAGTGGAGTCTGGGAAAGAAAAAGGGTGCAGAGGTGGATGGTGGAGGAGAGCATTTATGAGGAAGAGAAGGGAGGAAGCAAGCCCCATAAGTGGGGGGAAGAGCATCCCAGGAAGAGGAACAACAGGGCCAAAGCCCTGAGGTAGAAGCGTGCTTAGCATTTTGGAAGTTAGTCCTTATGAAGAATAAATGAGCTCAGACTTAAAAGCTCTTAGTTCAATTTCTGGCATGTGATCAGCCCTCAGACCATGGGGGCTCTTGTTGCAAAATTTGTTACCAAGAAGAAAGGGTGGGGGAGAGAGTAAGTGTTTAATAAATGGGAGCTGTGCTCACTCTTTCCATTATTATCCTTACTATGATCATTGTCATCTATATGCAAGGCATTTTTATTGGCTTAGATTTTCTTCCCAAGTTAGGAGCCCTAATGAGGGTGTTGCAGGTTATGATCTCAACATAGTTTAAGAGTTCATTCATTCAGCAGACTTCAACTTGAAACATTTGAGGCTCTGGGCTCTGCCGTAGGCTCCGGGGTTAACTCAGTGAACAGTACGAAAGTTCTTGCCCTCATGGAGCTTATGTTGTAGTGGGGGAAGACAGACAAAGAAGTTAAATGGGTCAAATATGTAGTACATTGGGAAAATGCTATTTGAAAGATAAAGCGAGGGAGAGGACGTGCCTTTGGCCTATGTGTTGGGGAGGGGGGTTGCAATGTCTCAGCAGCTCATCTGTTCTGGCTTTCCAGCCGGAAATTCAGTAGTCCCTAAAATCTGCCTTTGCTCCGTCACCTCCAGCCCTCGACCAGGCCCTGCCCTCCTTGTTTCCCATTTGTCCCTTCCCCTGCCTTTTAGTCCAGGCTCCCTCCTCTCCATCCGTGTACCAGCCTCCTCCCTCATCTCCCGGCTCATTTCACCTGTCACATCTTCACTTTATTCACACCTATTAATCCTTCTCCGAGCCCCCAGTAGAAGTTGGGGTGTCCTTGTTATATTCTCGCAGCCCCCTTCCCCAGTTTCTCCTTGGTAGCCCTTATCACACTCAGTAAGTATAAGTATACACCTGAACTATGTATCTGTATGATTCTTTAATTCATACCCGTCTCCTCCACCAGACTGCACACTGTATGAGCTGGGACCAGGTCTGTGTTGATCACCGCATAGTAGGTCCTCTGTATGGATTTGCTGAAGTGGCTGCAGCCTCTGTGCCATGGAGGAGGGTGGGTAGGGACTAGGATTCACTTAGTGACCTATAATAGCACCTACCACGTGTGTTTCCCATGGGCTTTACACTCCTGATTTCATGCGATCCTCCTAACACACAGAGGTCAGCATGACGCTCCTACTTTCTAGATAAAGAACCCGAGGCTGCGATAGTTGGAGCGCCCCCTCTCCAGTGGCGGAGTAACCAGGCCTCGCACTTCCAAAGCCTGTGCTGTAAACCATGGCCTGCGTCCTCCCCGATACACTCCTGGATGACTTTAATGGGTTTCTGTGGTCGAGTCTGGGAGACACTGGGTTATTCAGGTTTGCTCACTACAGGGCTTTTGGAGCACACGACTGCCGGTGGCCCTCAGCCTGGTGACTCCAGGAATGCCAGTGCTTGGGTTTTACACGAGAGAGCGCCGTGGAGCAGGGCTGGGGTGTGGCCCAGGTGGCCAGCCTCAGAAGACCCCTGGGTGGCTTCAGGCACAGCCAGGGCTGAGAACTCTGGCAGTGGCCCCACATTCCTTCGCCCTGGGAGCCCCGTTTTGCAGGCGCATGTCGTGGGAAACTGCTGTTTCCTCGGTCCTCTTTGGCTCTGGGCCCCTCCGCTCTCCACTCCTCTTTGGTCCAACAAGTTTCCTGTCTGAATCAAGCGCAGGTCCCCTGTTTCTTGGGTACTTACGGTGTCCCCAGCACAGTGTTTTCTCAGACTTAGTCCTCAGGACAGCCCTCCGGGAAGATGTGATCCCAGTTTACAGAGGAGGGACTGAGGTGCCAGAGAGGGAGGGCCTTTCCTGGGGCACATGGCCACCGTCAGGCAAAAGCAGGGCTGAGGGACTTGTCTGTGGCATCAGGTCTGCCTCTTCGCCAGCTGCAGAGCTCCTTGAGGACAGAGATTGTGCTGGCTCGTTCCCCTCCATCCCCACAGCACAGGCACCCGAGAACCAGTCATTCCTTAGGGCTTCTGTGATCTCCACATCCCGCCTGGTTGCTTGTGGCTGTGGAATGGAGGGCGGGCCAGAGGAGCCAGGAGGCCAAAGGGCCTTTGTTCTCAAAGCAGGGAAAACTCAGGGAGGAGTCCTGTGGTTTCTCCTCCTTAGCAGCTTTGAAGATAAGGGGAGCCTATGGGCAAAGGAGTGAATTCCTGTGTACGCAGGTAATGAGCTGTCTGTCATCTACTACCGTGAGCCCTGGCAGGTGGCCCAGGAACAGCACTGCTGGCTAGGCCATGGTCCACCAAGGCCCAGACAGTGCCCATGTCATTCCCTTCTCTCAGGAGGGCCTGGGCGCCAGCCGGTTCCCGGGTTCCTGGCAGAACCCTGTAAGGCAGCAGACCTCATCCTTTGTGGCACCAGGGACCAGTGGCCCTATGAGCATCTAACCTGATGATCTGAGGCGGAGCTGAGGCGGTGATGCTGGCGCTGGGGAGCCGCTGCAAATACTGAGCTTCGCTGGCTTGCCGCTTACCTCCTGCTTTGTGACTTGGTTCCTAACAGGCCATGGACAGGTGCAGAGGCGGGGGATGGGCCCAACATAGGGGTGGAGGAGGAGGGTGGTCTGGGTGAGCTCTGCCGGTGCAGGGGGAGGTAGTGGGATTGGGGAGGACAGCCGGGCTTTTCACCGCCCATTCATTGCCACTCACCTGTCTACTCTCCATACTAATGTTCTGTCACTCATCTCCTCTCCCCGAGCTTCCCAGAAGGTAGGAACCAGGGCTACTTATCCCTGGTCCCCTGCCAGGGCCTGCACAGAGTCGCTCCACAGGTGGAGGCTGACCTCACAAATAACGAGGGGCAAGGCAGGTAGAAGACAGGGAGGAGCCAAGCCCACAGCCCTGCCAACTCCCCTGGCTTCATCCCCGTCGGGGCGGGGTGGGGCTGGCCGCTCGGTGTGCTGTCTGTCTTCCATTAGTCCTGCTTGGAGCTCTGTGGCCTTTCTGAGTGAACACTTGACTCCTTCAGCTCAGCACGTTTTTCTATTATCGCTTTGATTATTTCTTCTCTCAGCTTGTTCCACACGTGTCTCTTTGACACTCACAGGAATATTAGACTTTCTGGATCTCTTCCACGTGGTCTTAACAACTTTTCTCTCATTTTTTTTCAACTTCACGGTTTTCTTGTGGACAATCTGGGAGGCTTTATCTACCTCACAGATCGGTCTGTTTTTCAGCTCCCTTTTAACAGATGTTTATTTTGGCTACTGTCTTTCTCATTTCCAAGAACTTCCCTTGTCTGATTGTCCCTTCCTCCTAGCGCCTGGCTGTGTGGTGGCTCCATTGGTGCTCACACTGATAAGGCTGCTCTGAGGGGTTCCCCTCTGTTCCTCATTATCCCGTTTCCTCTCAGGGGGCTGTCGTGTAAACTCAGCCCTGGCCATGGGCTGGTTCCAGACGATTCAGATGAATGGACAAGACCGCCTTACCTTCCCTGGGAATAAGGACAAACCCGTGATCTCTGAAGAGCTTTTGCAGGGGCCTGGACGAGAGTCCCTGGAGACAGGCTGTGACAGAGGCCGATGAACCAGCTTAGGCTCCCTTCCTCCACCCTCTCTTCCCCCATCACCTGCTCATGCTCAGCCCTTCCCTCTCCACTTCCTTTCCCCCCTCCCTCTTCTCATTACTCCCCAGATCCCTCCACACCCAGTCTTTTCAGTTCAGCCAATACTTAATTGGCTCCTATATAGGGCCAACAGTAACAAGAGTTGAGGGTTGAGCTGTCCCAGCACCACTGTGAGGTAGGGAACGCCATCAGCCCCATTTCACAACATGGGGAAACTGAGGCATGGGGCCAGGAGATGGCTCGCCCGAAGTCTCCTGTCCAGTAAGCGGTGGAACCAGGTTTCAAACGCAGGCAGTTTGAAGCTCACCAAAGGGAAATGAAGTTGTGGAACCTTCCTGGCCCCCTCTTGTCCCCACCTGGCTGAGGACCCTGCTGACTCTGCTGTCCCCTCAGGGCCACTGTCCCGGCTGGGCCCGGGGTGTTTTCCTGCCCACTCCCTGTCCTGTTTACCTCCTCCTGCTTCAGACCCAGCAGGGCGGTGTGGCTTCCTCAGTGGAGTCTGCCCAGCCTCGCCGAGGACATGAGGACACGCTTTTCTCCCTCCTCCCGTATCGTGATTGTAAGGTAATCATTAAGTGTGCCACTAGCCCTTGCCTGCTCACAGCATTTGTCTCCCAGGGGAAAACATACCCTCCTCTGCCAGGGGCCTCTCTCCTTGTCCACCTCCCACCACTGTCTGCACTTATGCTACCTTCCTCCTGCTTTTTCCTACGTCCTTGCCTTTGCGTACACCCTCAAACCCAGGGAGTCCTGCGTTCTCCTTGGTCAGCCCGGGAAGTCCTCAGGGACACAGGTGTGCTCAGTCAGTATGGAGCCCGAAGCTCCCCTCTAGAAAAGAGGTGACACAGGAGTGGCAGCCACCTTGGAAGGCCTGCCAGCATTCTAAGTGCTGCCATACATCATCCCCAGCAGGGGTCCTAAACCCCCGGCAGTTGTATGGTCATTGGCCTGTTCGGAGCCTGGCTACACGGCGGGAGGTGAGTGGCAGGTGAGAGCAAGCGAAGCTTCATCCGTATTCGCAGCCGCTCCCCAGCGCCAGCATCACCGCCTCAGCTCCGCCTCAGATCATCAGGCGATAGGTTCTCATATGAGCACCGGCCCCTGGTGCCGAAAAGGTTGGGGGCCGCTGACCCCAGAACAGAGCCCCTCCTTCATAAAGTTTACCTCCAGCCTAGGGCCTCATTCGCCATCAGCTGGGGGACTTGTCACTCAGGTTGACAGACGCAGGCTTGTGACTGGTGATGGCAGTAACACTTCCAGAGCCCAACATGGGGGAGGCTCAGCTTGCTTTTTCCACCTCCTGTAACCCCATAAGGCCCCTGGGAAGTGGTGCTGTTAATAATCTCCTCTTTACACATGAGGAAACAGGCACAGGGCGGTCCCGCAGCTGGCAGGTGTCAGGGGCTAATTCTCGTTCCCCTCACTGTCTCTCACACGCCCAGCTCATATCCCAAATGTCATTAGTCATCAGACCCCTCCCGGAGCCCTCCCGGTGTGGCCAGCCCTGCTGGGCCTGAGACAGCCCGACAGGCAGTACCAGCAGGAGCACCAGTGTCATCCGACAGGAAACTGTGTCGTCACCCAGGCCTGGTTCTTGCAGGTGGAGCAGGGAATGGCAGGTGAGGGCCCAGATGCCAGGGGACCTGGCTGAGGAGAGAGCACCTTGCTTGGAAGTGCAGGTGACCTCTGCTCAGGCCTCCCATGCCGGGCAGTCCCCACCAGGCCAGCCTAGGCCCTTGCCATCTTACTGGGGCCAGGACAGGTGTGGTGGTGACCCAGCACCCACCCATCTGGCCACCTAGGCTTGGCAGTTGGACCTGCTTGGGCTTGAAAGACGGCCCCATGGCTGAGGGTGCCCGTGGCAAGTGTCGGCTCACCCCTGTGCACCCATTTCCAAGTGTGGAACGTGGCCTGGCTTACAGGGTTAAGATGAAGCAGGAGCGTTCGTGTAAAGAACCCGCACACGGCGTGCGCACAGATCCCCGCCTGTCGCTGTCCGCCTCTCTCAGCACTTCCCAGGTGCCAAGGCCTGTGCTGGCTGTGGAGGGTCAGCCTGGGTCCCCACCCTTCCAGAGCTGCGTCCCCACTCAGTGACAGCACAGAGGGGAGGGCTGGGATTGCGGGCCTCCCAGGGCTGAGGGATGAGGAAGGCTTGCCAGAGCCGGGCGGAGGGGACACCAAGTGGAGAGCCCCGAGCTCTCCAGGCTGAGGGGAGTGTGTGTCGTCGGGGGTCCCGGTCAGCTGCGTGAAGCCTGCCGAGGTGGCCTGGATGTTCTCTCAGGCTGGATCTAAGCAGGAAGTCCCATTCCCCGCTCAGGGGCTCTGTGACTCACGGGCCTGGAGAGAAAACTGTAGCAGTTGTTCCCCAGGGAAGGAGGTGGCTAAAGGGGCTCGGGTCTGGAGACTGGGCTGAGAGCCGCCAGCTGCCTCCCTCCCAGGGCCCTGCGCTCACCTCTCCTCTGCTCCCCCACCTTGGCCCGGCCAGACTCTAAGTTTGGGGCCTCATGCCACAGGCCTGTGTGGTATTTCCGATACCCCAACCCCGGTTTCCCTCCCTCAGCTCCCAGATCACTCCTCCGGGCACTCCTCCAGCCATGCTGTCCCCTCCCTATCCTCGGCCCCTCCCACCGTGGGACCCTAGCCTGCACTCCAGCATGCCACTTGGCTGCCACTGCCTTCCCTGAGTGTCCAAGGGAACATCTCCCTCCCCAGAGCCCCTGTGTGTCCCTCCCAAGATTCCTGGCTAATATTTTAAGGTCTGGCGGTCACAGTTGACTCTTACAGCCCCCTGCTGGCTGGGCCAGGCCTGTGCCTTGCTGCTCTTGCTGCTCCACGAGCCATTGGAGAAGTCACCTCGAGCTTCTGCAGTGATCAGAGTGCTGTGTCCTGGGGTGTTATAAGGCTGCACCCCAAAAGGGCTTCCAATGAGTAATAGGTGCTGTCAAGAAAGAGCTGCCCAGCAACGGTGAAGCTCAGTGTGGGGAACACCTGCATTTTTCCTGGAGCAAGGGGGAGCCGGACCTGGGGGCTGATGGGATCGACAGAGTGGAGGGGTCACAGGGCGGGTGGAGAGGAAAATCCAGCCTGCCTGAATCTGGCCAGGTGGTGCTGCATTGGAGGGATGCTGGCCCTCTCGCAGCTGCTACACTGGCTGGCTTCCAGTTGGAAGTGGCTGAGGGTCCCTCAGCCTCTCTTCTCTGGCCTTCTAGGGACAGAAGATGAGCCTGTCGGTCCTGGAGGGCATGGGCTTCCGCGTGGGCCAGGCCCTGGGCGAGAGGTGAGAGCCGGCCCCTCCTGCTCGAGGGGGGACCTGAGCCGGGAGGGTGCACTGCTCTGGCAGAACCCAGCCTGGCTCCCTTCCCCGCTTCCCCCTTGCCCGGCTTGGCCCCAGTTCTGCCGATGCCCCCAGGCTGCCCCGGGAGACGCTGGCCTTCAGGGAGGAGCTAGATGTCCTCAAGTTCCTGTGCAAAGACCTGTGGGTGGCCGTGTTCCAAAAGCAGATGGACAGCCTCCGCACCAATCACCAGGTGTGTGCCCACGCCCAGCCTGCTGCCTGGCCTCAGGCACAGGTGGAACCAAGCGGCTGTGGGAGGGGAACCCCCATGAGGGGAGGTTGCGGCCGCCTGGCCATGGTGGGGCCTGGCCACACCAGGAGGCAGGACCTCGAGGAAGCTGCGATGGGGCATGAGGCCCTGTCCAGAATTTCCGTGAGCCTCCGGGATGGGGCCGGGAGGAGACCTCGTGGCTGGCGTCCCCTCACCTTGGCATGACGCTCCTGTCTCGGCCTGGTCCGCTGGTTCCCTTGGGTGCCCACGCCGTGCACGGCCCCACTGGCTGCTTCTCAGGCCGAGTCTGCAGCTTCTCACCACAACCCTCCGGGCAGGGGCACCTTTCACCCAGGAGGTCACGCAGCCAGAGGAGCAGGACCAGCACCCCCTGGGTGACACCAGCCCTGGGAAGCCCGGGGCCCCTTCCGTAGCTCTGAAGGATGGGGCCGTGACCACAGTGGCTTTGAGAGTAGAGTTCTCGCAGAGGTCCTGACTTCCCCTCCCCCCACGCAAATACACAGCACCCATGGGCTCTCCTGCATCCCCAGGGGACCTACGTCTTACAGGACAACAGCTTCCCCCTCCTCGTCCGGATGGCCTCGGGCCTGCAGTATGTGGAGGAAGCACCCAAGGTATGGGGGGGCTGAAGCACACCCACACTGCACTTCCCCTACTTCCCCAGCCCCCACCTCCAAGGAGGCCTTACCGCAGGCCAAGGGGTGAGGCCACCGTGAAGCCCAAAGCCCGGCCTGGCCCCGGTCCTGGGTGTCGGCCTTCGTTTTCCCACAGTGACCTGTGCCCCCTGTCCCCAGTTCCTGGCCTTCACCTGCGGCCTTCTGCGTGGCACCCTCAGCACCCTAGGCATCAAGAGCCTGGTCACCACCTCTGTGGCAGCCCTGCCAGCCTGTGAGTCATGGGGGTGGGGGACTCCCGCCATCCCTGAGTGTGGCAGGGGCTCTAGAGCTCCGCTGTCCCTGCTCCCAAGGACCGGGCCGCCACGCCCCATTCTATAGGTGGGGACTTGGAGACCCCGAGAGCTTAAGTTACGTGCCCCTGGCCCTAAGGCCCCCAGCCTGCTTCCCAGGTGTGTGCCAGCCCCAAGGAGGGGACCCTTGGTGATGTCCTGGTCCAGGGTGTTGAATGTCCTTCCCAACACAGGGCCCAGGCTGACGGAACAAGGCACTCACACGGGCGCTCCAGGGACAGCCAGACCCCATGGGACCTGCACCCGTATGGAGGGGCATTCCTTTGACCCCCAGGGACCTCCCATGGCAGGCCAAAGCCCATTGCTACCTGGGGGCAGCCTGTAGCCAGCCTTCCATTCTCACCCCACCCAGGTGGTTTTCCCTCTGCCAGGCTCACCCATGAGGGGGGGCAAGTGGTTAGAACATGAGCAATACATGTCCCAGGAACCTATGCCAGGCCCCTCCCCGGCAGCCTGTGTCTGGCCTTCATGCCCCTCGTCACACAGCCCTGGGACGTAGGTGGGGCGGGCGGGAGCATCACCCCCTTTGACGAGTGAGGCCACCCAGGCTATGGGCCAGGGCCTGAGCTGTTCGCGTGCTTTCTGCTGCTCTCCTCAGACGCCAGCCTCAAGCTAAAGCCAGCCCTTCTCTTCCAGCCAAGTTCCAGGTGGTGATCCAGAGACCCTGACTCACCCCAGCTGAGCCCCACGACACCCTTGGCCCAGAGATCCTGGGCCACTGCCTTTGGGGGCAGCCAGCGGGCTGGTGCTGGGAATCCCAGGCTCTGGGGCTGATGGGGTAGGGTGTCCAGCTGCATCAGGGCGTCACACATGCTCAGCAGATGGGTGTCAGAGATAAATGGAGGCATCCTGAAGGCAGGGTGGCCCCAGCCACCATCGGGGCTGGTGTGAAGGGGTCCCCATCAGACCCATCACTCACTCTTCATAGTGGATGCTCAATAAACGTTCTGTGTGGAGCCAGGTTCAAAGTGGAGGTCACTGAGCACTGTAGGGATGGGGGTGTCTGCGAAGCGCCTGTTTGTGTCACAGGGCCTGCGTTGCAGGGAGCAGAGCACCCTGTGTGTCTCCCTGCCCCTCGTTCCCTCCCCTTCCAGGCCCCCGCCACCCCCGGTTTTGTGCCCCAGAGCTTGACACCTCCCTGAACGACAGTCCTGGGTGGATGGCCCCAGCCTTGGCGCGCCGCCAGTGTCAACAAGTCTGGGGCTGCCCTCCGCCCCGCGGGGCCTCTCTGGAGTGCAAGCAGGGCGGGCAGCCGGGGCAGGATGGGTGAAAAGGAGGAAGATGGGCCAGACGCCCTCATTCCCCCCTACGCACACGCACTGGCCTCCACACCGCACCTGCCTGGCAGGTGAGGATCATCCCTGGGACAGCGGCCCCTGCCCTCCCGCGCAGCCTCCTCCCCCACTTATATCTAGAGCATCAGGAGTGTCACACACCTGGACTGCCCGGGCTCTGCCGCGTGCTGCTGCCTCATGCGAGTAAGTACCCCCGCTGCCTGCCTCAGAGCTGCCGGTGTAGCCCGGCGCGGGACCCAAGTGGGACGAGGAAGGGTCTCCTTGCTGAAAACACCCCCGGGGCCTGAGGGCTCCTCCGCCCATGTAAGCCCAGCGCGCATGCGCCTTCCGGCCCTGCCTCGGCTTCCCTCCTCAGCCCACATGCCGAGAGCCGCCTTCCCTGGCCAGCCCCCCCAAACCCCTGCTCCCTTGTGCGTGTCCAATAGCCTCCTGCTCCCCGAGTGGTCACTCGCTTGCCCTCGCGGGCGGATTCCTGAACAGGTTTGTCTCACCGCGTGCTCACCTGTTCACCTGGGGATCCCTCCGCGGTGCCCGCCCTGCCCAGCACAGAGCCGGGCAGAAGCTCCCCGAGTGAACTGTAGTTACCTAAACCGTGCGTGCGGGGGTGGGGGACTGTCCCAGCCCTGCCCTCAAGAAGCTCAGGGGCGCGTCTTGGAGCATGGGGGCGAGCGCCCCCTAGACTTGCCCCTTAGTTGGACACACCAGCCCTGCCTTTCTGGTGGCTGGGGCACTGCGGGAGGTAGCGGGGTGGGGGGATGATGGCAGAGTCCCAGACTGGTGGAGGATAGGGAGGACGCCCTCCAGGGAGAAGCAGCTTGAGGGCCTGGGGGAGAGACAGGCATCTCAGGTGGAGGGAAGGGGTAGGGTTCGATTGCCGGGCAGACACCCTACGGGCTGCCCTGCAGGCCCAGCGGGCTTCCTTCCCTGTCCTGGACTGTGGTTGCCTCTCCTGTCCCCATCAAATGACCCATCTCAAGGGGCAGCCGCTGGTAGGCAGTGCAGGGAGACAGGACCCCCAGAGAGCGAGGCGCCCGTGGCCTCAGGCCCCTCTTGCCCAGCCCCAACCCCACCTCCTGAAGAATGTCTGCAAGGAGTCCCCCCACCCCCAGCAGGCAGGAGGCAGAGCCAGAGCAGAAACCAGTTTGCTTTCAAAGTCCTATGTCCGTGTGAACCGGCAAGGGACTTCACCATTCTGGACCTGTTTCCTCACCTGTAAAGTGGGCATCACACTCCCCAGAGGGTGGTGAGGAAGAACGGGGTTACTCTATGAGAGCGTGTGTGCCAAGTGGGGTCCCTGGTAAGCCTTGATAGCACGTGTTGTCATTGTTATATATATGTGAAGCATTTAGAGCAGCCAGGTAAATGGGTCAGTCACTGCCCAGTAAATGTTAGCTGCTGTCATGGCCACGTACCAGGCTCTGTGCTCAGTGGACTCTTGACAGCCAGAGGTAGGTACCGACACTGGCCCACTCAGCAATGAGGAAGCCGATGCTCAGAGAGATGAAGTCACTTGCCCAAGGTCACACAGCTGGGCCTGGAAAAACTGGCATCTGAACCTGGGATTGCATCTTTCCTCGGTTCCTTCCCTCCCGCAGCACAGGCTCCCCACGGCTGGCCCCTACAGCCCCTCCGGGCGGTCCCACCTGGGCAGCAGCGTGGCCCCCGTTTCCACCCCTGACCTCGGGTGCCGTGCAGGGGCAGCCCCCCAGTCCTCGAGAGCAGGAGCACCAGCACTGGGCTGGCATGCCGGGGGAGGGCGGGGTGGGGCCTGGGCGGGCGAACCAGTCCAGCAGCTCGGCTCCAGCTCCCCGCCTCTCACCAGTCAGGCCTGGGCACAGCAGCTCGGCGGGGCAGGGAGCTGGGGCTGTGAGGCGGCCATCAGGTACGGGGGACCCCAGCCGGGGGGGAGGGGGCAGCAGGCAGGGTCCACACACCTGGCCCACAACCGTCGCTGAGCCCCAACTCTCCCTACCCCAATTTCCTCTGCCCTCAGCTTCACCTGTCCTGCCCCGCCAATATCATCCTTCCCTCAAATTTGCTTTTGGTCCTTCACATTTTAAACCCAGCGCACCCCATCTCATTGTGAGTTTGCTGAGTTTTTTCCCAAATTGGACCATCCGCTTTCATTCGTGCCCCCAGAATTCCCCACCCTCCTGCCCCTTATTCAGTCCTCAAATGTACCCAGCCCAAGATTCAGTCATTCAATGCTCCCTGCCCCCTCCCCCAGCTCTCCAGGGCTCTAGATTCACATCCTTTAAATGAGGACAGCCCCCACCTCCCACAGCACACCCTGCCAATGCCTAGCGCCCCCCCGCCCCCAATTCTATTCAGCTGCCCACCGGCTCCCACGTTACCCCACCCCACATCTGCTCAGCACCCCCATTGTCCTGGCCTCCTGGAAACTCCCGGAGGCTCCCAAACAGCCAATCACCCAATCCTTAGAAATCTCACCCCCTCCAAATTAGCCCCCAATCCCTACCCCCACCCCCCTAAACTGTTCTCCATCCTCCCAAGTCTGGCCATTCCTCCCTGGGGCCTGATCTCTCATTTACTCTGAAGAACACCTCTGCCCCACGTGGGTGACCTGGGGCTCCAATGTCAGAGATGGGTCCCGCACCTGTCTGAGGTCACAGGTCGCTGTCCTAGGGGTTGTCTCTTGCTGCTGGCGCCCCAGGAGGCTGGGCACTGAGCCTGTCCTCTCCATCCCAACCAGGCCCCCAGCCGCCATGCACCAGCACTATGCTATCCACTTCGCCAAGGGCACCCTGCCCCCCCAGACCCCCTCTGAGAGCTACTTCTTGGAACCGGAGTTGGGGCACCAAAAAGGTAGGAGTTCAGTTTGGGGGGTCCCTATAGGGAGAGGAGAGGCCTGGTAGTGGGGGTCTGCCCAGTGGATGGAGCAGAAGAACCTCAGGCCCCAGGAGGGAAGCCGTGGGCACTCCATATAGCCGTGGGGGAACCATAAGCTGAGGGCCCAATGGGAGGGAGGCTGGGCCAGGGTGGCCAGCGGGGGAGGCCCACCTGGCTTGCCCCTACCCCCAGTGTGGGAAGACGTCTACCTCCCCAAATCGCTAGGCCTGTGGGGACCGCCCCAACCTGGGGGAAGCAGAGGGTGGGAGGGAGGGGAAGAAAGCGAACCCCACTAACTAAATGTGTATAAATGAGGTGGGGGCCAGCCCCCCGGGGTGATCTGCACCGCCAGCCTGGCTGGAGCCCGAGTGCCAGGCCCACCCCCTCTTCCCAGCCCCCGGCCTGTCCTCGCCCCACAGTCAGCTCCCATCACTCAAGCCTCCTCGGGACCAACCAGACCAGCACCCCATGGATTCCTTTGTCACCCCCACTGGGAGACCCCCAGGGACCAAGGAATTGGGGGTAGCAGGGACTCTGGGTGTTGTTCCCTCTCCAGCCCTGGCACCCCTTCTCCTCTGGCCCACAGTGGGGCACAGAGCCCACGCCTCCTCGTCCTTTTCTCTCTGACTCCTGGGCCTCAGCTGAGGACCAGCCCCGGCCTCCATCTGAAGACCTGACCTGGTTCCCGCCAGTGCCCCCAGGAGTCAGGGACGCAGGCCCAGTCACCTCCTCCTTCCTTCCTTCCAGGATGCTGTCACCAGTGGTTCCATGTCCCAACGGCCCCTCAGGCACACGGGCACTGTCAGCCACCCCCCCAGGCACGGTGGCAGCTGGCCTGCCACAGCCACTGGAGGGGTGCTGGGGGCTGTTGCTGGGGCCCCCAGACCACTATCCTGCAGCAGCAGTGGCCTCAGCCCCCGCCTCCTAGCTCCCTGCGGCAGCGGCTTTGCCCTGTTCAGGGTGCCCAGAAGGGGCCGTCTACAACCACCTCTGCCCCCATGGGACTCGCCAGCGTCCCCCAGCTACCCCCCGCGCCCACCACAGCACCCGCCATGGCCAGCAGCGGCCCAGCCCTGCTCTCCACAGCCGGCACCGTCCTGGAGCCCAGCAGCCCCTCCGGCAATCGGCCCCTGCCAGCCCCGGCAGCCTGCGGCCCCTTCACCTCCTACAGCTCCGGTGCTCACCCAGCCTCCCGGGGGGCTCTCTTCTTGCTGCCTGGCTTCCACCTGGGCCTGGGGCTGACCCTCCTCCCTTGCTCTGGTCCCTCTCTGGGAGGGTGCTCGTCCCTGACCCTGAGCCTCGGGGCAGCCCCCTGTGCTTCATCCGCTGGGATCCAAGGCTTTCCGGCCAGGGCTGCCCATGGTGCCTCCATCACAGGCTGGTCAGGGGACTGGGCCCCAGTGCGCCCCCTGTGCTGACACCCTTGCTCTGCTTTCTGTCT
Source organism: Rousettus aegyptiacus (assembly GCF_014176215.1). Taxonomy (NCBI): domain Eukaryota; kingdom Metazoa; phylum Chordata; class Mammalia; order Chiroptera; family Pteropodidae; genus Rousettus; species Rousettus aegyptiacus. Next base: position 43,222,495 of record NW_023416289.1, on the reverse strand, counting down.
CACTGGCCCTCCCTCCCCTGGCCCAGCGGGCCATGGAGGACATAGGGCAGGGGTGCTGGGCACCAGCTTGCTGGCCAGCTCCGGTGTGGGGGAGACGTCCAGTGAGCAGCTGCAGCAAGAGGTAGGGAGTGGCCTGGAGGATGGAGAGAACAATGCAGTAATGGGAGGGATCTGCCCATTCATTCATTCTGTGACTAGGTATTAGACGCCTGCTCTGGGTGCCAGGTTCCGTCGGGCGATGGGGTTAGGGAGCAGGGCAGACGGACTGCTACCCTCCCAGGGCCCACATTCTATAGGTGATGGGAGGTGACGAGTACAGGAAATGAGAGAAATGGGAAAAGTTAAAAGTGCATCACCCTGTAATAGCCACGCTGGGGGGAAATGCAGCAGGGGGAGAGAGAGGGAGCGTCAGGCTTTGCAAACTGAATAGCATCACCAGATAAGGCCTCGTGAAGGCGACGTTTGAGCAAAGACAGAGCAGTTCTCTTAAGTGACAGCAGGATCAGCAGATGCAGACTGAGGTGGCCTGTCTAAGGGACAGTAAGAAGGTCAGTGTGGCTGGAGCGCAGGCAGTGGGGGTGGGGAGAGGGCAGATGGGGTCAGCGAGGGTGAGAGGGACAGGAGCTGACTCAGGGTCTGATGGGAGAGTGGACCGTAGGAGGCGAGGGTGGCTGTGGGCGTCCAGGCCAGAGGTGCTGGTGGCCTAACTGCGGGGGTGGGGACATGCAGCTAGGCAGAGACTAGGCCCCCAGGTCAGGCACCACCGCGTCACTGGCATTTCTGGGCCACAATGCCCATTTCACACACAGACAAGTAGAGGCTCAGTGAGGTGAGGTCACCCAGCCATCGGGCAGAGTGGGAGCAGATCCACCTGGCCGCCACCTTGGCCAACCTTGTCCCAGGTTCTCCTCCCGCCCTCCCAGCGGTGGCCCCCATGAGGCAGGGGTCCTGTAGCCCACAGCCCTCCTTGAGAGTGGGTGCGTTATTCCCACCACGTATCACGAGGCTGGCACAGTGCCCCCCACAACTGAGCCCTACCTTTCCAGCACTCCAACTCTAGGTCCAAGAAGTAGCACTCATGGGGGCCCAGGGGAGCAGGCAGGACATCCCCTGCAGAGCGGACACCATGGTGCTTGGGCATGGTGCCAGGCCTTAAACCGGAATCTTTGCCCTGAACGGCTACTCCTGTCCCCAGCCAAACCCTTTGGCACCCACGCCCCCCAGGTCTGGCCCCCCACACCCCCCACCTTCAGAGGCAGGGACTGAGCCTCACCAGCAGCATTGCTCTACCTGGGTCATGCAGGGAATGCAGGTCGGCCTGGGCTCAGGGCAGGAGTAGTGGCTGTGGGCATGGGGACATGGAGGGGGAGAGAGGTCAGGGTCAGGAGTGGACAGGAGACTGAGGAGCCTGTGGGCACCAGGACCTGTTCACATGAACAGAGCAGGCCGAAACTGCCACTCGTGTTAAGAATCCGAGGGTCTTGAGTCCGATGTTTCCTGGGGAAACATGGCCTGGCGGCTGAGCCTGGTGACCTAGGGCCAGGGCAGCCAAATTCCCACAGGCCTCTGGGCTCGGGCGGGGGGAGGTTAGCCTCCTAGTCTTTGTCTGGTGGATCTGGGGTTGGCTCCCCCTGGGGGGCCTGGAAGGGCACATTCCGTCCTGGTGGAGGGGGCTGCCACAGAAACCTCCATCCATCCAAGGTTCGACCTGAGCCACCTCCGGGAGTCGGGGAGGGAGGTGCAGGTGCAGGGAGGGGCTGAGGGCAGGCACTCTCTGTAGGGCAGACGGGAGGAGGGTGGTGCCTGGCCAGCCTCATTGACTCAGCTTCCCCACCTGTACCCCCTCCACAACCCTGGCCTCCAGATATCCTGACAGAGGATGATGTCTACTGCAGCTGCCTGGCCAAGACCCTCTGCCACGTGCCTGTTCCTGTGACCGTGGGTTTCTATGCCCCCTTTGGCTGCCGCCTGCACCTGATGCTGGACAAGATCACTGGTGAGGATCCGTGTGTGTTGGGGGTGGGAGGACAGGAAACCCTGGTCAGCCCCATGCTTCCCCAAGATCTGCTTGCCCCCTGAGGCTGGCCTGCCCCCATGCAGATGCCTGTAATTCACCTTGAACCACATCCCTCCCCAAACCCACAGCCTCTGCCCCCAGGTCCCCGCTCCAGTTTCCTCTCTGGCCTCGTGGCCTCCAAATTCCTGCCCAAACCCCTCCCCTGCCAAATCCACTTCAAGGGATCTAGAAAATACAGATCTAGCCCTGTCGGTCCTCTGCTCAGAAGCCTCCTGTGGCTCCCTGGCATTCTAGGGAGGAAGGCCATGTTCTTCACTGAGGCTGCAGGCTCCTTCCTGCCAAGTGTCTACAGGCCCCTGTGCCCCCCAGACTTGCCACTTCTCCTCGGCCTTGGCTCAGGGCCCGGCACCCGCAAGAGCTCTACCATATAGGTATCGATTGAAGACATGAGCTGCAGCCTAGCCAGGATCTGCAGCAGTTTGGACCTAGTTCCAACCCTGCTGGAGCCAGACCCCAGCCCCGACTGGCCAGAGGGACTGGAGGTGACTCACCTCCATGTGCTAGCCCCGGCAAGCACCTACTAAACAAGCCGAGTCTGCCCCTGTGTTGTCACAGAGCAGCACGCAGGGTCCCAGGAGGAGAAAAGATTGGCTATAAGGTAAAATGAACCGGCCTACGAGGCGCCTACTCTGTGCTAGGTGACCCTGACATGTTCTCACTCATTCACTCACTGACCTCACAGTAGAAGACAGATCCTGCCCCTAGCCTCTCATGCTCTATCCTTCAGACATTTCCCCAGCACTTCCTTGGTACCCAGCAGACATGCAGTGACCAAGACAACCAGGGCCCTGCCCTACAGGGGCTCACCTGTCCCCAGACAGTGATGACTCAAAGTGAGTGAGATGACTGGGACCAGGGAGGCAGGAGGCGCCTAATTTAGCCTGGGAATCAAAGAGGGCTTCCTGGAGGAGACAGATGAGCCAAAGTTTTTAGGAGGAGGAATGGTAATCCAGGAAAATCAGACCGAGGCTCTGACACCCTTGCTGCCCAGCATGTTTCTTCCTCAGAACCTCACACCCATTCTTTCATTCCTTAGAGCCTTCCTTGCCCTTCCCCTCCTCTCTCCTGGGTGGGCTCCACTTACGCCTACCGCAATCCTCGGTCTTGCGCTCAGACCTTTTCTGTCCAAGCCCAGCTCGGAGCCGCTCCTTCCTCACCTGCCCCCGCCCCAGCTTTTTCCACCCGGCCCAGTCTGACATCCAGGTCTCTGCCCGAGCCCCGCCTCCAGACGAGCCCCGCCCAGGTTAAAGCTCCGCCCCTGGCTCGTGCGACAAGCTCCGCCCCCGGCTTCAGCCGGTCACGCAGACCCCCGCGCCCTCTGTCCCCGCAGCTCTGATGGAACAGGAGGCGACGCAGCGCGAGGCCGAAGAGCTGCAGCGCGTGCAGTGGCGTCCGCGGCCCGTGAGCGGCTGGGGCTTCCCGCGGCTGCTGTGGTACCTGGTGTTCCTGCAGCCGATCATCACCGAGGTACACCTGCGCCGCAAGAACGTCAAGTTCCTCTTCATCCGCTTCAGCGCCTGGCAGTACTCCGGCACCGACAAGCTGTGGGCCGGCCTGGTGACCACACTGTGCGAGGGCATCCGCCACCACTACGGCGCGCTGCCCTTCAGCGTGTACTCTGTGCTGGGCAACAAGCCGGCCACGACCAGGGGCTTCCGCCAGCGCGAGTGGCACTGCCGGCGCCGCGTGTGCCTGGGGCTGGTGGCTCTACTGGCGGCGCTGGGCCTCGGGGTGGCTCTGCTCTACTTGTCGCTGGGCTCCCACGCGCTGAGCCACGGCAGCGCCAATAGCAACGTGATGCGAGTGTTCGGCGGCGCAGCCACCACGCTGTCGGGCTCGGGGCTGCTCATGGCCGTGTACACGGTGGGCAAGCACCTGTTCGTGAGCCAGCGCAAGAAGATCGAGCGGCTGGTGTCGCGCGAGAAGTTCGGCAGCCAGCTGGGCTTCATGTGCGAGGTGAAGAAGGAGGTGGAGCTGCTCACCGACTTCCTGTGCTTCCTGGAGATCTACCAGCGGCGCCGGCTGCGCATCGTGCTGGAGGTCACTGGGCTGGACACGTGCTACCCCGAGCGCGTGGTGGGCGTGCTCAACGCTATCAACACTCTGCTGTCCGACAGCCACGCGCCTTTCATCTTCATCCTGGTGGTGGACCCTAGCATCCTGGCCGCGTGCCTCGAGAGCGCCGGCTCCATGAAGGGCACGGCTGACAACGGCTACCACTTCCTCAACCGCACGGTCACGCTGCCCTTCTCTGTGCCCATCATGGGCCGCCGCACCAAGCTGCAGTTCCTGCACGACGCCGTGCTGAGCCGCGACGACTTGCTCTACCGCGAGATGACGCGCCAGCTGCGGCCGCCGCGCTCGGGCTGCGGCGAGGGCGCGCAGCTGCTGGCGGTGGAGGTGCAGGTGCAGGTGCAGGCCGAGCGCACGCAGGGCCGCATCGACGCCGAGGCCACGCGCCGCATCCAGGAGGCGCTCTTCTGCCTGCACGACGAGCGCGACTGCCTGTACGAGTACGTGCCCGACAACGTGGTGTCCATGCGGCGCATCGTCAACACCGTGCCCATCACCGTGCGCCTGCTGCAGCAGCAGCAGCGGGACTTCGGGGGCCCCACGCCGCGCCAGGCCGTGGCCTGGGTGGTGCTCGCCAATCAGTGGCCCTGCCGCCTCAGCTGGGCGCTGCAGTGCCTGGAGGACCGGCAGCAGTCCGGGGGCGCGCCCGAGGCCCGCGCGCTTCTCTGGGACGTGTTCTGCGACAACAGTCGCGAGCTGCACACCATGACCAAGGCGCTGCAGAACGTGCTTGACCTGGACGGTGACCCCGAGCTCTTCGAGCGCTTTTTGGGTGCCGACTTCCCCTTTACAGTGGCCGAGGCTCAGAGCCTGCTGCAATGCACCGTCAACCTGGACCACTCCATCCGCCGCCGCATGGGCCTCATACGAGCGGTCAGAACTCTCAATCCGCCCAGTCCGCCCAAGTCCCCTGCCGGCGATGCGCCCCGCGCGGCTGCTAGAGCCAACCATGCCCCCGGGACAGCCCGCGCCGCCAACGGAGCCAACCACGCCCCCAGGGCGGCTGGGTCAGGCCACACCTTAGGGCACAGCCCTGCGCAGGGGAGCGAAGCCCATCACCCGGTGGGGCACGCCCCCGCGCATGCCAGCGAAGCCCACCATCCCACAGGGCAAGCCCCTGCGCATGCCAGCGAAGCCCGCCACCGCACAGGGCACGCCCCTGCGCCTGCCAGCGAAGCCCGCCACTCCCCGGACTTGACCCATGACGGCAAGCCAAGACCGGCAGCTTGCGCTTTGCAGAATGCAACCTAGAAGGAGGGACCCTGGGGGCAGCAGGGATAACAGCTCCTCTGTCAGCCCAGATGAGGCTGTGCGCAGGGGACCCGACTGGGCCCAAGGCCCAGGGTCCACCCAGTGTTAGGAATGAGGCCACATTCTGCAGGTGAATCTGTGAGCTAGAGAGCTGCTGTCAGTAGCTGACATAGTGCCAGTGACAATAGTGCCAAAAATTAGCATTGAAGGACCACTGAGGAACTCGGGATTCAAGTGTGATAAATAAAGGTGTGAAAGCCATTGATTGGTCTTCAGGACCTGGTCTCCCTGGTTTGACAAGGGCTAGGGATGAGGGCTGCCCTCTCTTGCCAAGCCTACTTCCTCCCCAGGGAGTCGGTAGTGTCGGCTGGCAGCCTCATGGCTGGCGTCCCTGGAGCAGGCGGGGCTGCCTGAGTGTTAGTCGAGGCCCAGGCAGGGAGATGTACAGCGTTGACTCAGGCAATGGAGAACGCCCAGGCCTTGGGGCATTCAGGTCCCTGTCCCCACACCCTAGCTTACCCCTGTGTGGGCCGGGCAGGAGCTGGCATTTCCAAGAGCAGCATTCAGGGTGACCTCAGCGGGTTGCTCCACCCTCAGGGTGGTTCCACCCCAGCATAATGGGTTAATGAGGCCTTGCTGGCACCTCGGCCAGCTGGATGGGCAGCACTACCTCCCAGGATAGGGTCAATTCAGGGCCACCTGATGGGGATCTTGATGAGGACAGGGAAGATGAGGAAAACCGGGCACCTGTAGGGCACAGTGGGTGCCAGAGCTAGGCCATGGGGCTGGACTCTGCATCGTCTGCCCTCCCATCAGTGGGCCAGACGCCTCGGATGGGGCATCACTCCTCAGGCCAGCTTCCCACTCCTTGCCCGTCAAACAGCCACATGCTGAGGCTGGTGGTATCCCTGGCCCAGTCCGGGGGGAAGGGGAGACCAACACTTAACACACTCCATGTGACCAGAGGTTAAGGGCATGACTTCTAAGCCAGGGTCCTGAGGGCTGAGGCAACAGTCCCAGAGGGGGCATAGAGCTCTCTGAAGGCACCCACCCTCAGGCCGTGTGGCCTGGTTGGGGTACTGGCCTCCTTCCGTAGCTTCGAGGCTGGGCACAGCACCCCAGCTCCCCCAGCCAATGACTGTGCCAAAGTGGACACAGGGCAGAGCTTTCCTGTGGCCTTTACAGGGGCTGCCAGGGCTGAGGCGCTGGGTGTCAATCCTGGCACGGCTGTCACACTTTGCTGGGAGAAGTATTCCAAGAGCATGGAAAAGCATGTCTAAGAATGAAGTCTCCTTGAAGAGACACAGGGGACCTCGCTGACACCATTAGATCTGTGTCTCTGCAGATGTGCCACTGAAGCCACTCCACGGCCCTTCCCTTCTGCCTCCCTTAAATTAAGCCAGTGTGACTTAGGCTGTTTCTTACCACCTAGAGTCCAGGCGGAAAACAGACCGGCACGAGGAGTGTTGTGCCGGGCAGGACCACCCCATAGACTTGGCTGGAGGTTGGGAGCAGGACTGAGGACCCCCAGCCTGAGGAAAAGGCTGCAGCCCTGTTGTGGTCTCGAGCAGTGGTCAAACTGTTGCCCATTTATCTGACCGTATGCATGCCAAAGTTAGAGTTTTGGGAGACTTAAAAAAAAAAAAAAAGACGTGGTTCCATAGTGTAGCCGTTAGCACATCCGCTTTACACACAGGTCCTGGGTTCATGCCCCAATGGAGCCACAGCCATGCCACTTTGAACAAGCCCTATGTCTGATCTCGGAAGCTAAGCAGGGTCGGGCCTGGTTAGTACTTGGATAGGAGGCCACCTAGGAAGACCAGGTGCTGTAGGCATGCATGCATAAATACCTAAACCAAAACAGGATGGCAGAGGGGATGGGTGTAGCCAAGATGGCGCACTGTCCACCAGGATTCTCAGTCCCCTCTACAGTGTGGAGCTTTTGCTGGAGCTTACATCCAGGTGAGGCCGTGGGGCTAGTTCTCACTGACAAAAAGGGAGTGGGAGTGGTGTGTGTCCCTTTCCCACCGTGCCATCAATTTAAAAAGCAGGTTTTTCTCCACTCCCCTTCCCCAGTTTCCCCCTGATGTAGCAGGCACCCTGAGGCCCTAGGGGGTAGCAGAGCCACAAGAGGGAGGGGGCCTGGGCCCACAAGTAGCTTTGTGGAGAAGAGCTGCCTGCCGCCCTGAACACACACATGTGAAAATAACACTTGTGTAAGGGCATCGAGATCTTTATGAATGGATAGTGTCAGCCAAGTGCTAAAATGGACTGTGTCTTTGCAAGCTCTGGTCAGTGATGCCTGGGGTGGCTGACAGTGAAGGGAAGAACCCGGCCCGTGATCCAGGACCCCGGAAAGCTGGACAAGCAAAAGCCATGCAGAGTTGATCTGTTAGTCTCCTGGGCTGCTGTCACAAAATCCCACAAGCCTGGCGGCTGAGAACAGAAACACATTCTCTCACAGTTCTGATGGTCAGAAGCCTTAAGTCAGAGCCTCGCACCCTGGGAAGCCTGTGCGGCACCCTCCTGGGGCTCCTCCAGCTTCTAGTGCTGGTGTCCCTTGGCACATGGCTGCATTTAGTCTTCACATCACCTTCCCTATGTGTCTCTCAATTTCCCCATTTTATAAGGACGCCAGTCACATTATATTAGGGCCCGCCCTGTAACCTCATTTTATTTTGATTACCTCTGTAGAGACCTGTTTTCAAAGGCCCCGTTCTGAGGTCCTGGGGTCAGGATTGCACGTATCATTTTTTGGGGGGGAGGGGGGAGCGTGGGGGACACAGTTTAACCCTGAATAGTTGGAAAGACCCTGTTCCTCACACCTAGCTAAATTTAGGGGAAGAGCAGGGACAAGGCTAGGAACCGGACCCCAGCCCCTCACAGGTACCACACGAGGGTCAAGCTGAGCCCTGCCACCCCCAGCCCAGCTTGTTGGTCACCAGCGTGGCAGTAGAGGCAGAAGGCAAAGGAGATGGGTGAGCACCCATGGTGCTGCTAAGGGCTGAAACCCTTCAGGTGAGTTGATTCCTGCGCAATGGCTAGAACGGACCACAAGCTGATTTGAGATTTGGGGGAGCTGTACGACAGACCCCAACCTGGCAAAGGACTGTAGCTCCTCAGCACCTTGAGGCCAACCTAATGCTCCCCAGTGTCACCAAGAAGGGGGCTGACGGCCCTACCGCATACTCGGTCACAGAACCAGGGGCCATGCAGGTGCCTCTCCAGCTGCCTGCGGGGTGGGCTGGGGCAGGTGCTAGGGGCTTCCCTAACTGTGGGTGTTCTGGGGAGTGGTCAACACACACAGCTGCCAGTGACTTAAGAGCAAACCGACAGAGGCCTAGAGACACTTGGATGGCTGGGGACACAGATCGCTGGGTTTGTGACAGCAGCTGAGTGGTAACAGGGCTTCTGGCTGGTGACACTGATTCTCATGGTCTCTCCACTGCCTCACCCACCCCGTGTCGATCTCCCTTGCAATGAAGAAAGGACCAGTGTGAAGCATTCCCCTTGGGGGTTCTCTCGTTTTCTGAAGGGTGAAGGTCAGAGTTCCCAGAAATGCCCCACGAGCCCCCGGCTGCGCCCTTGGCACATCCTGACAAGGGGGAGCGGGCCACCCCCAGCTCCAGTGGCACTAACTTGTGCCCCGGGGCACACTCCCACCAGGCTTCCAGGGCCACCAGGGATAGGCTGGTGTCTGCTCTCCATGAGCCATAGGTGAATGGGCAGAGGACGGATCTCTGAACCTGAGCACCACACCTGTCACCTGGAGAAGCCAGACCTGAAGCTGAGAACATTCAAGGGGTTGTGTCCCTCCAAAGAAAGGCACTTGTGAACTGGACAGGACACCCGAGCTGTGTGAGGTCTGAGTGTGTGGACACACATAGGGAAGAGGCGGCCTCCCAGTGTCCCTTGGGGTGACCAGGGGCACGTAGCCAGGCAGACACTCCAGAACCAGTGCTATCCGGCCCCCACCCGCCCCGCTCCCTGGGCCCAGAAGCCCCGCAGGAGGCACCCAGAACCGGCACCAGCAGACGGGAGCAGGCGAATGGTGAACCCAGCTCTGGTTTATTAGAAAAGGTGAGAACAGAGTTGCACCGACAGGAGCAGCCCCTCCCCCGCCCCTGACCACCCCACCCTCACCCCCGTGTCCCCTGCCCTCCCCCAGGTTGTAGTGCCTCTCAGGGCACAGCCTCAAGTGGCCTGGACAGCAGGGTCTCTAGAACCCCGGCTGCTCCCCACCCAGCTCCCTGATAGATTTATTGCACTTAAGAAAAAGAAAGCTCTGATGGTCTGCTCCCATCCCCCCACCCCGGCCCTCGCCCTGTGGGCTGCTCCACCAAGCTCAACCACCACCATCTCTCCGTCCCTCCCACAATGCGCACGCTCCTGCCTCATCCCGCACCTGGGCCACTGTGGGCCACCCCGCCACCACCCAGGACTCCTGCCCTCCACAGGGGCATCCCTGACCCAACGGGGCCCTCTGGAAAAGTCGCCGGCCTTGTGACTGATGTCCTCAGAGCCTCCTCCTCCCCCCATGCACCCCCAGCTTGGTCTTCGGGTGCCGAACACATAAATAGAAGTGCTTAAGTCAGGGTGCAGGGGGTGCTCCTCGTAGCTCCTGCACCTCATGTAGTGTTGCTGTGGGGGGCAGGGGTCCCCAGAAAGGCCCCCCACACCCCTGGAATCCTGGGCCTCAGGAAGGCTGGGGTGAAGGTGAGTGGATGCTCATGGCTCTGGCCTCAGCTCATCGAAGACCAACTGGAAAAAAGGAACTTGGGGAGAAGAGGTTGGGGGGTCCTGTCAGCCAGGGGCTCCATCGCTGGCTCCCCAGTGCCCTGGGCCCCCATCTCACCTAAAGTGTCACAGTGTCTCCTGTCCCGACTCCTGACTGGCTTCCAGAAGCAGCTCCTCGAGCTCCTTCTCGTTCTTGGAGCAGCTCAGTTCTGCGTGGGGAGCACGTGGGGGCCTCCGGTCAGGCAGGTGGGGAGGGGGCGGCGGCCCGACCCTCGGGGCAGCACAGGGCCAGGGCACCACGGAGGTCGCACTCCGGCCAACCGCCCTGCATGCCCAGGCCCAGGGAAGCAAGGCGGGCACCGTGGACCAAGTGCCACTCCTCCCTGCCCCTTCGGTGGCCACTTAAAGAACGGGAAACTGAGCACTGCTGCGGGGTGGGGGTTGCACACGGCACTCGGGTGCCCTGTCACCGTCCCCAGAGCTCCTCTCACCGTGCTCCAGGCCGCAGCTGCCGGCCTTGGCCTCGGGCCCCGGGGGCGGCTCCGGTGGCAGCGCGAGGGCGAACTCGGGCTTCAGGCCATTGGGCAGCAGGGGCCCTGGCTGAGGCTCAGGCGACCCTGGGTCCTGAGTGCTGATGGCCTCAGCAGGGGGCAGGGCAGGGGGAGTGGGAGGGAGGAGAGGACAAGGAGCACAGGGCGGCACGGGGGGTTCTGCTCTCTCGGGCGGGCTCTCCACCCGGGTCACCACAAAGACTTTGTGGCCCCGGCCCGGGCTGGACACAGAAATACGCTGCTCGGTGGGGGAGGAGGGGCTGCCTGGGGGGCTCCTGTCCCCAGGGCCCAGGGAGTCCGTGGGGGGCACCGGGGTGGGGCAGGGGGCTGCAGCCCTCTCCCCGTCCTCCTCCTCCCTGTCCTCCCCCTCGGAGTCCGAGTCTGAGTCTGAGTCCAGGCGGGGCCCAGGGTCCGGGGCCCCATTCTCCTGCGCCTCGGCGGCGGGCTCGTCCACAGGCTCATCGGGCTGGGGCTCGGTGACGGTGATCTCCGGCATGGAGGCCGACAGCTGCAGCCGCTGCTCCTTCTCCTCGCGCTCCCGCGCCAGCACGAAGTTGCGCTTGCAGCCGTTCTGGATCTCGGCGAGCAGCGCCTTCTGCGTTTCGATGAAGCTCTTCACCTGCGGGCGGAGCGGGCCTGGCTAGGGCTCTGGGCCACCCGTCCCCACGGCAGGCCCTGTGGCCACCCGAGGCCGGCCCGCCCCCCGCGCCCGCGGCGGGGCCACAAGGAGCGCCCGCTCACCGCCTCCTTCTTGGGCTCGCGGTCGAGGTCCAGGCGCAGCAGGGAGTGGTTCACCTTGAGGGCCAACGACAGTGCCATGAGCCCGCCCGTCTTGATCTCGTTCTCCCGCAGGTCCAGTCTCAGGAGGCGGGGGCTCTCGGCGATGAACTCCGCCACCGCCACCGCGCCTGGGAGGGGGACCGCAGGGGCTGGCCATGGGCCCACGCCCGGCGAGCCACCCACCGCCCCGGCCTGCCCGGCCCCCGGGGCCTGGCCCCGCGCCCTACCCTCGCAGGTGAGCTTGGTGGAGGCCAGGCCAAGGCGCAGCACGCTGCGGTTGCCGATGAGGCCATTCTTGAGGTTGCGGACGCCCTCGTTCCCGACAGGGTTGTGGCCCAGGTTCAGTGTCTCCAGGCTCTGCGTGTGCGGCTGTGGGGGTGCCCAGCGTGAGGGAGAGGTGAAGGCGCATGTCCCCCTCGGCAGGGCCGCGCATCCTACTTAAGGCTGAACCCCTCAGATACTGAGAGGTCTCCCAAAGTCCACCCCCTGTCCGCTGCCCCCACCAGCATCCGGAGGGCTGTGAGCACAGAGTTTGGGCCCGTGTCCCCTGTGAGCCTGCTTCAAACACCGTGTGACGAAAAGACTTAGACGCGCTAATGGCTTTCAGAAATACTAGCTTTCTATGAAAAACAGTTTCACCTTGTGCAAAGCACTGTGCTAGATCATGCACGGTGCTGGATGGAAAGAGACGGCGTGAGGAGGGCTACCTTCCTCGGGGAAAAGGGGGGTGCGAGCTGATGGCCAAAAAGCTAGATAAAACGGTTCCTAAACCTGCAGACAAGCAAGGCTGAGACACGCGATGGGAGGAAGGTGGCGATGCTGAGCACGGGCAGTGGGGGAGGTGGTGGTGGGGACTGGGGCGTACCCCCGGCCTCCTGCAGGCCAACTCACCAGCGTCATGCCCAGGAAGGCCATGCCCGTGTGCGTGAGCTGGTTGTTCCACAGCACCAGGGTCACCAGCCCCTTCCTCTGCTCCTTGAGGCCCTCGCAGATGTAGGCCAGACCTGGGGGGTGCGTGGGCGAGTTCTGTCTGTGGCCTAGGCACTGCCCCATAGGACACCAACCTTGGAGCAATTGCCACTCTGCAAGCACGCCGAACCCCAGGGCTCCACCCCCCGGCTGGGTCCTGCCACCACCCGCTGCCTCGGCTGGCACACATGGCAGCCCTGAGCCCTGGGCTGGGGGGCGCCCTTCCCTGTCTGCCTCAGAGCTCTGCTCAGATGTCACCCTATCACTGCTTTACTCTTCTCCGGAGCACATGTCACCATGTGACAGTCAATACTTGATTAATTTATCTTGGCTTTGTCTTTCCCGAGGGCAGAGGTCTCACAGCTGGGAGCCTGGAGGTGACAGGCCAGGCACGGGGTAGGTGCTTAGTAAATGTGGTGTTGGGGTCGGGCTGCCCTAGGGGGAGGCACTGGCCTCGCCATCCAACTCTGCCACCCCCACCGCACCCCGTTCCCTTCTTCACACTGGGGCCAAGGGACTCTGCTCCATAGTGAACCAGGTCACAGCCGCCCTCCCCCATGAGAAAACCAAACTCTTCCTCGAAGTACTTTCTCTTCTCTTCCCAGCCGCCCCAGGCTCCCTGTGGCTTTCCCCACAAAACAGCCAACATCAAATGTCTCCCCCGCTCAGGGCCTTCACGCGTGCTGTCTCCTGCCTGGGCTCTCCTCCCAAGCTTCTAAAAAGGCTGGTTCCATTCTCAGCCTCCACATCGCCACCTACAGGTCCCCTCCCTGTACGTTAAACAGGTGAAGACTGACCCTTATCGTCACCAATGACCCTGCTTTCTTCAAGGCACTTTGCTCAGTATTTAAATTATCTGTTCAACACCTCGCTTCATCCTGCAGGTCTCCGATGAGCCGTCCCCTCCTCCAGGACACCCTGACCCCTAGACTAGGTAGACTAAGTAGACGCCCACTCTGAGGTCCTGCCGTCCAGCCCTGCCCAGTTGGAGTTTTCTGGCTGAGGATGCCGTGGACACCATGGAGCAGCTGGTGGGTGCTGGGTGCCTGGAAGGGTGGGTGGGTCTCGTGCACACCTGAGTCCAGCACATGGTTGTTACGGAGGTCCAGGATCTGCAGGGAGCAGTTGAACTTGAGCAGGTTGCCCAGCTGGGCTGAGTCCTGCAAGCCATTGAGCTTGTTGTCGGCCAGGTACAGCTCCCGCAGATTCATGTTCATCTTCAAGGCTGTGGCTGGGGCAGCAGGGGCAGGCGTGTGACTGGCCAGGCCCCAAGGACCCGGCCAAGAGCCCCGGCCGCCCAGCGGGCTGCACGCCACCACCCGGCTCCCTGGGCTCACCGAGCAGCATGAGGGGCCGCCCCGACAGGCTGGCGTTCTCCAGGTGCAGCACCGTGAGGCTGCTGCGGATGCGCAGGGCGCGGGCCACGAAGGGCGCCGAGTGGTCCAGCAGCGGTGTGCTGCGGGCGTCCAGGTACTGCAGGCAGCTGGTCTGGTGGGGCATGGGCTGGGTCAGGCTGGCCTCGGCACTCCCTGCCCTGAGGGACCTCCCACCCAAGCCCCAGGGGGCATGGCTGCTGCTGGAAGGGCCAGACTAGGGTGCTGTGGGTGAGCGGGGCTGGGCTGGTGACTTTGGCTGCCCCCAAGGGATGCATTACAGGCAAGTGGAGCGGAGAAGGGAGGAGGAGAAATGGGGCCAGGGCCGCTTTCACACAGGACCTGAAATCCGGGTGCCCTGGGGAGTGCTGGGGCCCCTCTGTGCCTGAGCCCCGTACCCCCTAAGACTGGGGGCGGGGGCGCCCACCTTGCGCATCATGTGGGCGGCGGCCTGCCAGCCCCGGGTGCCGATGTGCTTGTTGGAGGAGATGTTGAGGTGCGTGGCCGACTCGTAGTACTCAATCATGTCGAAGAGGGCTGAGGCACCCTGGGAGCAGAAAGCATGGCTCAGCCTCAGGCCCAGGCCGAGGGGAGGTCAGGAGGTAGGGGCCGGGTCCTGTTGCTGCTCCTGCTGCTGCTCGGGCACCTCTGCGTCACGGGAACTAGCAGGTCCCTTTCCTGCAGGAGCCAGTCTGCTTCCCTCACTAACCCCCAGGACCGATGTGCTGTGTGGCCACCACAGGCCTCTGGAATCCCTGGGCCTGGGCCTCAGTTTCTAGGACCCCTCCCCCTGACTCTCCTGTCTCCTCTAACCTGGGGCCCAAGCCCTGGGCTCCTGGTGGCCTCCGAGTCTAGGGAGGTGAGGACACCTGGGCATTAACGGGAAGGCCGCTTCCAGAAGTTTCTCAAATTCTCCCCTTCAGGCACTGTGATCCCTGGGGCGGGGGATGGGGGTGCTGGAAAGGCTCCAGGGGCAACAGGCCTCCCCTCGAGCCTGGCCCTCTAGATCTCTGCCCTTTGGGGTGGGTCTGAGGTCCCTTCTCTGCCCCCCCACCCCACTCTGGCCATACTGGATCTCCCCATTTTGTCTCTCAAAAAGCCCAGCCTTTGTCCAAGCCCTGGCCTCCTCCTGCACCGTCCTCTCCCCAGGTAATCCTCCAAGGGGCCACGGAGCTCAGGGAGGGCAGGGTGGTGGTGGGGGCCACTCACATCTTCGTCCAGGTTTGTCTGCTCCAGATCCACGACCTTGAACTGCAGCCTCTTGAAGACCTCTTCCAGGGCTTCACAGGCCCTGTAGTCGAGCTTCTCACCTGGGGGAGATGAAGCGCTCGGCATGCGTGCGTGGCAGGGGGCAAGGTGGGAATATGGGCTCTAGGCCGGGAGGCGGGGGAACCCTCTGCCCCCCACACCTCTCTCAGGCCCGGCCCCGGCCCCTGGCTAAGCTCCTCTCTGCAGGACCCAGCAGTCCCAGGCCCGCATTCCACCCTTGGACCCTCCTCCAGGGGGCCTGTCCCTGCTGCTACCCACGGGATCCTGGCCAGACACTCACCTTTCAGGTCCAGGCAGTCGATGCGGTGCCCGAGGTCCGTGAACTCCTGGGGAAGCAGAGTGGACGGTGGTTAAGGCAGAAGGACATGTGCAGGCGCCGGGCTGGCCCCTGACCGCGGGGCCACGGGGCCTCTGCTCTGAGGGGAGGCAGGATTCTGGGGCGGCAGGAGGATGGCACAGCCCCTCTGCCCCAGCAGCCTCTGGGGAGGGTGTCCTAGGCATAGGAACAGCCAGGGTGAAGGCTGCTGAGGCCGGGCAGGCTGACAGTTTGGCGGGGAGAGGTCTGGCGGTGAAGGCGGGGCGCCAGGCCTGGCACACAGCGAGTGCTCAGTGAAGGGCAGTAAAGGTGCTGGACAGACGTCCTCCCAGCCCCCTGCTGGCTCCAACCCCCAGTGCCACCCCCATGGCTGTCAGGTCTGTTTTCTGGGCTCCACATTTATCGACCCCGAGGGTGGGCGCTGTGATGAACCCACGAACAGACAGGCGGCGAAGGCCCAGCCCTGCCTAGGGTCACTCACTAGTAAGGGGCGGCCAGAGGCCAGGGCCCATGGCCTTGGCCACCAGCCTGGGAGGCCGCCTTGCCCTGGACAGGCCCTTATGGGACCCCACCGCCCGCAACACACACAGAACTCCTAACCCGGGGTGGGCAGTGAGCGTGACCGCTCGGCAGCGCTGTCTGAGGGGGCAACGAGCCTGGAAACAAGCAACCTGGGAACATTCTGGAATGGCCCACCCAGAGGGAAGGTGCTACACCAGTGCTTTACCCATGTGGCCAGGCCGCATGGGCCACGGGAGAGATGCCTGTGAGCACCAGGCTATACAGAAACAGAGCCCACCCCCACCTGTGCCTCTGGGTAGCGACCTGCCCACTGACAGACAACTAGGCAGGTCAGAGGACAAACCCCCAAACTGTCAGCACTGGGGACTCCTGGGGAATGGGACTCTGGCAAACTGTAAGAAGTGGATTTTACTTTTTATGTTTCTAGTATTTTGATTTTTTAAAAATCAGAGAGAATATTTTGCTTTTATAATTCAGGCCTGTAAGAACACATATCACATACATGGCTTTCCCCACAGGGAACAGAAGTTCTTTGGGGAGTGATAAATACTTGGAATCCTTACTTCACATAATTCCATGTTTACACATCCGTGAAGGGCCTGACGACTTACAACTGAGCAGAGCATTTTCCCAGCTACAGGAGCACAGGCCTCGGGCTGGGGGCGGGGGGGGGGGGGAGGGGCTGGGCAGTGGGGGGGGGAGGCGCGGCTTCACTTCAGCAGCCCCTCCCCCTCACTTGGAGGGCACCAGCCCTCCCCCCCCTGCGGCGCAGCGTACCTGGAGCTGCCGGAGGAGCTTGGGGATCTGCCGGCAGCTGAGCTTCTGGCAGGCCTGCTTGTAGGCGCTCACGACCTCGTCCACAGTCACGTTCTGGGCTGTGGGCACAGAGGACCCCAGCCTGTGACTCTCCATGTCCTGGGCCCCTTTTGCCCCTCCTGCCCCCAGCCTCTGCCAGCACCCCCTGTCCTCTAGGCCTCAGGAGAAAACGCCTCTTCTGAATCCCACTGAGCTCTGTCCTCCCATCGAGGCCCCGCGCTGCTACTGCTGTCCTGGCGAGGAGCCCCTGGGCACCCTCGAACCAAGTCACCCCACCCTCCACAGCTCCCCACAGCTCCTTCACACAAACAATACACAACTAACACCACACAACCTTCTTCTGTCAGCTGCCTCCCCCACTAGACTAGTGTCCCACAAGGCCAGGGCTGGGGGCTGTGTATCCGTCAAGCCATTCCCCCTGCACCCTCCTCCAGCCCAGGGCCGGGGCCAGAGCAGAGGCTCAGGTTTTTGTTTTGTTTTGTTTTCTTTTTGGATGAGAGAATGAATCTGTACTTCGGCCCTGTGAGGAAGCTGAGCTCAGAGAGGTGAGACACCTTGCCCAAGGTCATACAGCTGGTAAGTGGCAGAGCTGGGCAGCAAGCTCAGCTCTCCACGGTGATGCCACCTGGCCCCTCGGGTCCCCACTCCTGAAACACCCTCAGCCGTGAAATCCCCCAGCAGCTGCTCAGGGCTGGACGAAGGGGAGCAGCCCGAACCCCATGGCTGTGCGAGACCACGCCGTGGGCAGCCCAGGGCCTGCAGCCACGGGGACGCAGGGCTGGCCCTTTGTCGACGCAGATCGGCCTCTGCTGGACACTTCGTGGCCTTGGCGGCAGCCTTCATACAGCAGGAGAAATGTTAAGCCTGGGATCCTTCACACGGCAGAATGACTGTCCCAAGCACCACTGCCAGGCGACCAGACTTCGTCCAGTGTTCAGTTCTTGGCTAGCATCTTAGATTTTGCCCCAGGGGCAACCGAAAGAGCAGGATGGAGAGGGTGTGAGCAGGGGAGGGGCAGGGTCGGCCCTGCTGCAGGAGTCCTCGGGGCCTGGAGGACAGCGTGGGCACGGCAGGGTGGGTGGCACCCAGGGAGGCAGGGCGGGCAGAAAGAGGGCCTCCTGGCAGCCCTTCCCAGCCTCCCCTCACCCTGCGGCCATCCTGGCCCAGCCTTCAGGGGCCAGTGGGAGCCCCTCTTAGCAGACTCTCCTGCTAGCCACTGCTCTGGCACGGGGCCAGGCACCCTTATCTCCCCAAGCACCGCCCTGTTTCCTAGGGGAGGAAAGCTGCCTCCCCGGGGCCAGGCAGCTGGTGCAGGGCAGAGGCGAACATCTGCTCTTGAGCCTTCTCCATGGTGCTGCGTGGGGGTGGGGAGGCTGGGCCACTGTGCTGGGGGAGAGAAGCCGACACAGGCCCCAGCTCCCCCGAGGTCGGGCTGGGCCTCTACCCCTCACTTCCTCCTCGGGTGCAACTGCCCTCCTGGGGACCCATGTCCCTGACGCGTGGCCATGTGCCTGGCAGCCTCCAGCTCCGGGGAGGAACGGGAGCTGGCCCTGCCTGGAAGGCAGCCCTCAGGACTAGAGCAGCTGCCTCAGGGAGGCCAGCTAAGTAGCGTCCATGAACTTGAGTAGGGAAAAAACTGCCTCTCTATTTTCAGTAACTGAACTAAAATGAAATTTAGCATTTTCTTTACATTACCATAGGCGAGAGAGAAATCGTGATTAGCAGCCCCTGAGACTCTGTCACCAACAGACCTCACAGATGTTTTTATACCACGTAACGTTACTGTAGCTTTTGAATGCTCATCACTACTTTGAAAATGATTGTCATGAGAGCTGCTAGCTCCCACTGTTTCATGTGACAATGAAGAGCAAAAATACAAGATTATGATAAAAAAAAAATCTAGCTAACGGTATTTTAACTGGTATCCTTTGCAATTGTTTTATTTTTTGCCTTTAGAAATCTCACTCCAGGAAGGGGATCGCAGGCTTCATCAAATGGCCAAAGGGAAGAAACCTCTACCCTGGACATACTTGCTTCCATAAAGGCCCAGGTTGGCCTGGCCAGGTTGTCTGGGGATGAAGTAGAGACTGGGCACATGTGGCATCATCACTAGCAGTCCTCAGTATCGCAAAGAGTCTATGGGTAACAACAGACACCTTAGCAACCCTTGAAGCTGTGATTGGTCCTTGAGATGTTCAACTCTGATGTACGTCCCTTCCTCCAGGAAGCCCTCCCTGACTACCCGGGCTGAAGCAAGCTGCCCCTCTGGCTCCTGAAGTTCACAAGGAGCCTTCTGATGAGCTTGAGGCCCAGGGTCTCTAACCTGGCCGCCTCCCCGCCACCCACGGCTGCCATCCGACCATCCCTTTAGCCAGGCAAATACTGAGTTTGGACGAAGGCACGGCCTCACACAAGGTCACAGCCAGAGCTCAGGAAGTTGCACCTGCCCACCCACACAGAGAAGGGGAAACTGAGGGCAGGGATAGGAGGGGATGACAGGCTGGGAGAAAAGGCTTGGCGACCCCTGATGACAAGAATGAGAACTGCATCTGATCACTTTGCTCAGTGGAAGAGACACCCTCCAGGTGGGGGCAGCACTGAGAGAAGACACTACGGAACCAGGGCGGAGTCTCAGTCAACCCACCCAGCACTGCTGGGCACACCCCCGCCTGCCTCGATTTCCCTGACAGCACCATGAGAACATTCCACGTCACCAGTAGGATACACGAGTGTCGGGGAGCTCAGACGTGACCTTACAGCAATCAGTGTACATATGTTTCATTCATGTATTAAGAAAAAAGGACTACCACATCGAAACCAGCATCTGCATATAGTATACCCTTTGAGAATGAGACTAAATGCATTTAAATTAAAAAATGATCCAATTTAAGAAAAGATGGAAAGTACACAGCAGTACAAGTGGTTCAGAGGAATAACGAGTGGCCTTCGCACAGTGCTCATGCGGTTCCCGGTGCCGCCTCACACTTGTGAGCTGGCCACGGTGGGGAGCGGCCCAGGTGGCTGGCCCCAGGGCTGGCCCTACGTATGCTTGTTCATCTGTGACGTTGCAACTTGTGACAAGGGGATGAAGGGAAGACACTGAAGATCTGGTGTCTGGGGACTGCCATGCAAGGGAACGACAGCAGCGCGGAGGCCCTGAGCGCAGCTGGGGCGAGGCCTCGGCGGTGAAGGGTGGGCCCGCAAAGCGGTGACGGCCCAGCTCTGACCTGAAGTGACTGGGGCTGGAACCCTCGCTGCCTCCCTCCTCCCACCTCGAATCTGGACTCTCAGGGTCCCCACGGGGACATGGGGTCTCGGAGCGTGGTTTAGGACACAGGACCTGGAGCCAGAGTGCTGGGGGTCAAATCCTGGCCCCCAAATTGAACTGAGACTCCGAGCAAAGTGATTTAACCTCTGGGCCTCGACCACCGTCTCCCCGAAGCGGGGGACGAGTGTATCTAATTCCCAGGGTCACTGAGCCTGCCCCTCAGACCGGGGCTTAGCACACACTCGGGAGTGCTCACCAATGCCGTCGCTGGCGTGCTTCCCCCGCAATGGAAGGCAGGGACCCAGAACAGGCCCGCAAAGCACCTGTCCCGGGACGGACTGTTTGGCGAAGCCACGGAGACACGGGGTGTCAGAGGGACATGTGTGCTAGTGTGCGTCTCAGATCAGGGCTCCGGTGCGTTCGCTCGACTCCCAAGTCCAAGGCCTGAAGGTGTGACGTAGCAGGGGCTGGAGTTCAGTGCCAAGTCAGAGGGGACGGTGGTGTGTGCGGGAGGGAGGACACCGGGCGAGCTGGGGCGGGATGTTTAAAGGTGAAAAGACCCTCGCTCCAATCTCCAGTCCTTATCCTGGGGAGGCTGTGACCACCAAACGCAGTGCCCACTTTCCCTCCCCGAGAGGGACGCCTGTGGGGTCTCAGGAGATAAGGACGTGAGGGAGTTTGCTGAGTAGCCGGCACCAACGGGGCACAGTGCCGGATCTGATTCGGCAAGAAACACAACTAGAGAGAAAAGTGATGATGGCTGTCGCCTCCTCCAGGCGCTGTGTACTTAACTCTGAGCAAAGCATGATGCTAGAATATTCCATGCATAGTTTCATTTGGCCAGCGCCGTGATCCTGTGAGACTGGCACAGTTACAGTTCCCTTTTATATTAAGGGGAAACAAGCCCAGAGTGGCCGAGTCACCTGCCCAAGGTCACAGAGCCAGGAATGGCAGGACTGGAACACACACCCAGACCCGTCTGGCACTGCAAGTAGCATGGCTCAATTCTCAGACTACCTTGGCTGGCCTGAGGAGGACGAAGGGGCCAGGGAGAGGCAGGTTGTGGGGACCCACGGACTCCGGGGTCCATGGCAGCTGGTGGCCAGGGCCTCGCACAAAGATCAGCTTCTGCTGCCCCAGCAACTGGGACCGGTTTCCCAGGAAGAGCCTGCCTCCCACCACACCTGCTCTGGTCCTCACAAAAGGACAGAGAGAAACCCAATGCCAGGCATCAGGTGGCAGGCAGAGAGAAGTCTGGCCTCTCCTTCGCACACAGGTGCAAAGACACCCAAGAGATGCAAGGACAGGTTGGACGGCGGGGGGAGGCGATGACTCAGGCTGTCCCTGCCAGCCTGGAGCTGGGGGAGACAGACACAGGCATCCATCCACGTGGGAGTCAAAACCCAGGAAGTAACGGGGCAGGGGGAGGGGGACAAAGAGGGAAGGTGGGGCCAGCTCTCAGTGCTGGGGCTTCAAAAGCTGGTGGGGGACACGGATGAGACAGACGCAGATGCGGCATGGGCAGTGGTCCCCGGGAGGGTAGGTGTGATGGGTGGGAGTGGGCCTGGCCTAACCCGGGGCCGTGCACAGGAGTGGGAGGTGGGAAGGGAGGGGAGGGGCACACGGCAGCCTCAGTGAGGACTCGGCTCTCTCTGCGTGAGGCAGGAGCCAGCGGGCTGGGCGCAGAGCAGCGAAAGGAACTACTCGAGGTCTGGGGAGGACTGTACTCTATGGTCTATGGAAATGCGGTCCTCTGGAGACCTGGAGGAGCCCACTGTAGCCCCTAACAGGGAGGCCGCTGGGATTAGCACAGCGGAGGTGATGAACACAGTGCTCCCTCTAAGTGTCCTTCCATCTTGGTGACAACCTGGGGCAGGACAGGGAAAGGCTGACAGGCAGGGGGCCTGAGCTGTGGAGAGCCCTTAATGGCAGCCAACACGGCCCAGGCATCTCCCTGCTCGGCACCCTGCTTCCTGCACTCTAGGCCAGCGTCACCCCGCGGAAGCCCCCAGCCACCCCGAGGACGACCCTTTATTATCCTCCTCACAGAGTCCAGGCTCCCAGAGGTCAAAGGGTAGAGACAAAACCCAGGTCTGACTTGAGTTTAAACACACACAGTGTCGGGTTTTCTTAAAGGGACAAACGGTGGATAGCTGAGGCTTTGCGGGGCATGCCGCCTCTCACCGCCTCTCACAACTGCTCAGCGCCACCGCCGCGGCAGGAAAGCAGCCACGGGCAGCATGTGAACAAACGAGCACGGACGCGTCCCATAAAGTCAGGCAACCAACCCAGGCTGCAGTTCGCTGGGCTCTGTCCCAGACAGTCTGGAAGGACACACAAGAAACTGGGGGCCTGCCTGTAGGAAGGCTGGCTGGGGGAGCTACAGGGGCAGGGGAGAGGAACTTTCTTTTCTGTACATGCCTTTTTATAGTTTTTCAGTGCTGAGGTACACGCAGGTATTACCAACTCAACACATTCATACATCTAGATAAGAAGAATCAATTCCCCCAGGCCCCTCACCCCACCTAGGTTCGCCTGACCTCAAAGCCCAAACTCCTGGCGACTACTCACTCAGAAGGCTCACCCGAGAGGATGCAGGCAAAAGCAACAGGACGTGGCACCCACTGGGCGAGGGGTGGGACAGGGCAGGAGCAAGATGGGCGAGTTCAAGACGAGGTAACCCAGGACAGGCTGATGTGGGCAGGAGGTGGAGGCCACATAGACAGAGGATGGACGCAAGTATCACATCATTTCAAAGAAAGTGATGCAGCTTGTGGCATCTGCTAGTTAGTTCTCTAGGGGGCTGGGGAACGGGGTGGCAAAGCCAGCTCTCTGCAGTCTGTGCAGCCCTGCACCCCACCCACCCACAGGAGTGTGGGTGGCCTGAGTCAGGGGGCCTGGGTCCCAGTCCCCTCCCTACGACCTCACAGTATGGAGCCTTGGCCTCCTGGGACCTGGCTGTCCACCCACAGTCTGCTACAGTTGTCGCCACGCCGTGTGTGCCCTGTGAGGGGGCACGATCACCATCACCCTGCTTGATAGACGGGAAACGGAGAGCCTCGTGGCAGGTGGGTGACCTGGCCCGCGCAGAAAAGTCTCTCCCCACACGGGACCGAGAAACCCGGCCCTCGGGGCTCTCTCCATCGTTCCCTAACCAGGCTGCTTGGGCTCACACCCTCAGGGGAGAACGCTGGCCTGCAAGGTACCAGGCCAGTGTCTTAAGACACAGAGAAGCCAGGAGGCCGAGCCTGCAGCCCCACAGGTGGACCTTGTGTCCCCGCAGGTGGACCTCGTGCCAGGGGCACGACCTGCCCTGGCAGTGAGCACAGCCTTGGCCATGACACGGGTGAAAGAACTGGCTGGCCCAGCCGCCCATTCGGGCAGGCCAGCACCGGTCTCCCAGCCCCTCACAGTGCCAGGCCATTCACGTTACCTCCGCTCCCTGCTGTCTTCCCCGAGGCTTCCAGGAGTGGACAGGTCCCCGTCCACAGCTGTGTCACAGCGATGGGTGGAGGCTAGGGAGCTGACCCTTGTGGAACCAGCCACAGCCACCCCAGGGCCCACGATGCAGCTAACAGGAAGAAGAGTTCTCGTCCCCGGGGGTGGGTATGGTGACATCCCATTTTGGGAGCTGCTGGAGGCTACCCCGGCATCCATCGGGAGGAGAGCCTCCTGAGAACAAAGCCAGCCTAGAGGTAAAGGGAGACAGGCTCGATGACACTATTTGAGACCCTGAATCCAGCCAGGCCTGAAGCCAAACTACTCAGGACTCCTCAGGTCCATAAGTCGACACATTCTTGCTTTTTCCTTCACCCTCCTTCCCCTCACCCCGAGTCAGGCTTCTAACCCCAGGAGAGTTCTAACTGAGGTACCACCTAATAAACACCCCCGAAGCCTGCCGCACGCCAAGCTCTGTCCTGGTCCCTACCCTCCAGGTGCCTGGCCTAGGAAGGAGCATACACAGACACTCTGGGCGCCCCAGGAGGGCGCTGTGCACACTCCGACTGAGCTAAGATCAGGCTGTTGGGCAGGAGCCAGATCTCAGAGGCCCGGTTTGAGCCTTGTGGATGAAGCAAGCGTTTCCCTCCCCTCCCCGCCCCCACGCTATGCTCTAGCTGCACCCCAAACTGTCCTCTTTCACAGAATGGTCCGCTGCCTCATCACACCTCACACCCTTCCTCTCATTAATATTGTATAATGATTGTAATAATAACATTAACATTCCAACTCTCAGCTCAGGTGTCCTGCTCCAGGAAGCCCTCCCTGACCCCCCCATCTGGGTCAGGCCTCCATCTCTTGGTTCCCTCATCTCAGCCCTGCCCATTCTGAGCTGTCACCATCTGGAGACCAGTCTGTCTCCCCACTGGACTGGGAGCCCTAGGAAGACAGCCTCCAACTTGTGGTCCTCTGTCCCCAACACCACTCGGCACGGGGCCAGGCACAGGGCAGGCACCAGGGCAGGGTGAGGGAGTGACAGACAGACGGCTGTACTAGGCCTTGAAGGTGGGCAGAACATTCTGGCCAGGGGCCCATCTGCTCCGCATGCAGGAAGACTGGAGGACCCACTGGGTGAGGAAGCCTGCAGGGAGGCGAGAGGGACCCAGGGCCCAGACCTGCCGGAAACGACTCGTCTGTGAAACACGCACTGCGCGTCAGGGCGCCGCCTGCACAGAGCTGCCCTGCGTGTCGCCCCGGCCCCCAGCAGGCCTCCTGCCGGGCCTTCAGTCCTCAGGATCCTGCAGAGCCAGGGACCCGGCGCACTGTGCACAGGGGGCGTCTTGAGATGCTAACTGCTCTCCGACACTCACGCACCGAGGAAGGGGCAGGGGGGAGGGTGCTAAGGCCAGGACTGTCCTCGTTCTACTTGGTGCCCTGAGGTCCTCAGGCCCCCGGCTTCAGGCTGGACAGATGGCTTTAGGGGCTGAGAAATGCAGCTTTCTCCAATATCAGGATAAAGAGGGGGGGCCAATGGGATTTGTCTTTCTTGTTGGGGTTTCCGGGAGCTGGCTGTGCCCCTCCACAGAGCTGCCCCCCGGGGTTTGCTCACAGCGCCCACTGGGACCTGGCCTCCACAGGGTTGCCACAGGTACCAGGGGCCGCGTGCGAGAGTGTGGGCATGAGGAAGCCCTGGTGTGCACTCATGCTAGGACAGCCCTCTCCCCAGACCCGAAGCCCCACAATAAGCAGCCACCTGTCACTCCAGCCCTGCCCCAGAGCCCTCTGTGTGGTCGGGGAGACAAACCCAGAAGCAGCAGCACAGGCCAGAGCAGAGAGGAGGGAGCAAACACGCAGGAGGGCAGGCGGGGCAGGAAGCCTCGCAGAGGTCTGGAGGAGTGAGGCAGCGACGGGGGAAGACACGCCACGCAGAGGGAACTTCGTGCGCCAGCTGGTGGGGGGTGCCCGCCGAGGGCCTCAGTCACTGAGCACGGGATGGGCTGTCATCCTAGAGGTGCAGGCGGCAAAGCTCTCACGCAGGAGGCTTGCTCTTGTGTAAGAAAGAGGTCCAAGGGCAGACCTGGCCCAGAGGCTATCATGGTCAAGGTCCCCAGCTGGTCCTATCACAGAGAACTGTCGTCGATTCCCAAAGCCTCAGCGTTTCTGCGCCTGCTGTCCTTCCGCCCAGAGTGAGGACTCGTCTACCTCGACCCCCACTGCCTCGCCCCTCCCCAGCCTGTAGGTCTCTGCCCCAACGTCCCCTTCTCAGAGACCGTCCCTGACCAGCCCACACTAAACAGACCCCTTCGTCACTATCCATCCCTGTGCCCTGCTTCGCTCTCTGCGTGGCACTTCTCACGACCTAACGTGAAACTTTATATCATGTGTCTGTGTGCTCGTGCTACAGTGAAGGAGGGATTTTGGTGCTTTGTCCACCGAAGCCCCCTTAGAAAGGCACATATTGAGTGCATAGTAGGTGCTCAATTAACATTAGTTGACAGAATGAGTAAACGGAGGGTGGGTGAAGAGTGGGTCTTAGGAGTCCGAAGAACGGACACCCAAGTAAGTTCCCAGCTCCACCTGGACCTGCTGGGTGAACTCAGGGTAGCGTCCTTCTCCCCTGGGTGCCCTGCACTCGGGCTGGGAGGGTGAGCACGTGACGCGGGCCTGGATGAGCGCACTTAGATCAGGACAAATGCCTTGCACAGTCTTCCTTGGTGCCGGTTCCTTTAACACTCCCACAATGCACCCCTCCCTGGCCTGGGCTGCCCCAGAGTGGGGGAGGGGGACTGGAGAGCAGAGCAAAGCAGCCTCCTGGGGCTTGAAATGATGGGGAGGCAGAGAGTGCCCACGACACCTTCTGTGGGGGGTCCCGTGAGCCCAAGGCCCCACCACCTTTGCAGACATAAACCCACGTGTGTCCTCTGTCCCTGCAGAGCCACTGTCTCGTGCTGCTCCCATGAAGACCCCCTCCCTCATTCCTACCTCTCAGCCTCTTCTCAGGCTGCTCTGGGCCCAGAACCTGAGTCTGTGGGGCGCTCACAGGCCATGTTAGGCCCAATCCAGCTGGCTTCCCAAGACCAGGCTTCCCATGGGAATATCTTTATTGGAAGACACCTGTGGGCAGACCAAGTGCACTGAAGCCCAGTTCTCCAAGTCCAGTCCTGGTGAGCAGCCACAGAAGAACGCCACAGAGCACCCGACGTCACGTCGGCTGGTCATCTCTGTCCACGGCCACCTCCAAGTCCCTCAGGTCCCTGCCAGGAGAACCCTAGGAGGTGAAGGTCTGTCTTCGCTGTGTCACTGGTCAGTTTTTCCAGGGCAGGAGGGGAACTCCCTATCTTACTTCCAAAGCCAGCTCTCCACCTGCCTGGTGACACCCTCCCCGCATGCTCCCTGCTGTGAATCCCGCAGGGCTCAGTTTCTGGGCCTGCATCAAAGATCACGTGCCACACACGCGGGAGACGGAGGCCCAAGGGGGAAGGGCCTCAGCCTGGAGTGGGAATGGGACTTGAGGCCCACACCTCTGACCCCGTCCCTCTGCCACTGCCCTCCGCTGCTCCTCCCGGCCTCCGTCCATCCCCAGAACCCTCACTCCTCAGAGGAGGGAACACTGCAGGGGGGTGGTCTTTGGTGGTTTGTGGGGCCCTTGTTCTGCGCCTACTCCCAGACCGATTCACAAACCTGACCTCACTGAGGCCTCCTCACAGCGCTCAGAAGTAGGATGATCGCCCCCCCACCCCCATTCCAGGGGAAGCTGGGCAATGCCAAGTGACCTGCCCAAGGATACTTTTCCAGCTGAACAGCAGAGAGAGATCTAACCCTCGCTCTCCTGCTGCTGCCCACGTCCTGGACTCCAGACAACCAGGCTGGGCTGCTCCTCATGTGGGGATGGCCCTACCCTGCAGCGGCCCTGACTCCCCATTTCAGCCCCGAGGGGGCCTCCTCAAGTCCATTTCCAAAACAAAAATCGGGTTCAGAATTCTCAAACACTCAGTGATCCTTGAAATAAGAGAATCGCGTCCCACTTTCCACCCACAGGACAGGCCGACACCGCAGGCTGGCGGCACACGCCGCTGCTGAGGCCGACACGCCGCACGCTCCTGATCCGCTGGTGCCTGGGCAACCAGGATGGCCCCTCTGGAAGGCCATCTGGCAATTCCACTCAACATCCCAAAACACAAATGCACGCAGAGCCCCTCTGACCTATCCACTCCGCTCCTGGAGGGCCAGGCTAAGACTGACTTGCAAAGGTGCTGAAAGGTTCTGCGTTGCAGCATTGTTTGCAAACGCAGAACTGGAACCTACGCCAATGTCCATCGCTGGGGAACAGTCAGTAAGCTCCAGCTCCCCTGAACCGGAACTCTCTGTGGCCAGAGAACGAGGACACTCTCCCTGAGCCAACAGGGAACAACGGCCAGGATGCATCGCAGGGAAAAAGAGAGGTGGAGAGTGTGCTTGGGAATGCCGCCTTTCAGGAAATAAAGCGGGAGAACAGAAGCCTGTGCTCATTGTTAAAAAGCAAACAAACACAGAGATGAGCAAGGGAAGCAGCTCAGGAACCAGACAGAAGGCCCCCAGCAGCCCAGAGCCACCTCCTGGGGTGGCGGCCTCACTCAAGGAGGGGCCAGGGGAAGGCTCGGCTCTTCTCCGAGCATCTCACACTCGCCATGTGCAGAGACACGGAGAGTACAGCCCTAACCAGGCCACTTTCCCAGTGGTCTCGTCCTGAGCCTGGGGGAGATGACGGCACGGGACAGAGGTGGCTGGTGCAGGGCTGTGTGTCGCTTCCATTTCAGAAGCAACTTAGAAAGACGTACAGGTAAAATGACAGATATCTATAGGATTTTTTTTCAAAATAATGGGGTGGGGCAGCATGGAAGAAAAGATTGGCCACATACTGATCATTCCGGAAGCTGGGGAGTGAGTTCATCAGGTTTCTCATACGAAAATGTTCATAATAAAAACTTCGATGGGGGAAAAAGAGCAGCTGCTTGGAGCTGGCGGCCCACATAGGGAGGGAAATCTGGCTCACGCCTCGGGCTGTCAGCGTGGGTTAGGAAGAGGCTGGCCTTTCAAGGCCACTTTAAAGACAAAGGCAGCCCAGCCTGGGTGGCTCCCTAGGGCCTGGCCCAGCAGGTGCTAGGCAAAACTGAGCAGGAAGGAAGGAAGGAACATGAAGCCGGGCCTCACACCCGCACCCAAGAGACAGGACGGCTAGAAGGAGGGTTGTCAGGAGAATTCTGAGGCACAAGGGGGGTGGCAGGAACATGGAGCTCCCGGCACAAGCCTGGTGACAGCAGTGTCCCTACGTTCTGCGGGGACCCGCTGGCTTACCTTTACTCAGGCCTCTGCATGTGCCCATGCTCACTGAAGGCTCACAGAACCCCAGGAAGGGGACATGACCGACCTCCCCAGCTAAGACCAAAAAAATGAGGTCCAGCAAGGTGGTATCGCCTGAGTGACCACACGGGCCACACACGGCATAGCCTGTCCCCTCTCACTGCGCTGGCCCACAGCAGTTACAGTCCCTGAGGCCCTGGCTTTCCAGCCCACCGCCCCTAGGGGACCCTCTCCTGCCAGGCTGGGAGTTCCCCCGGGGGCCTGACCAGGAACAGTGGGCCAGATCCCACAGGGTGCTCTGGGGACATGGCTGGGTGCCAGGAGACCTGGCCAGAGAATGAAGGCAGTGACACAGCCCAGAGGGCAGGGGAGAGGCTCCTTCTGGCAGTGGGGGGAGGCCCGGGTGGGGATTCCCAGCAGCTCTGCCTGTTCTGAAAATCTTGGCCAGTGACTCTTCAGCAAAAATGTAGGGTCCCTGGCCATGAGCTATCCTCCCTGATGAAGCACCACCCAGACGTCCCCCAGCCCCACGGGCCTCCCAGTCATCGGAGGGGGTGCATGGACCTGTGGGGCTGGACACGGCAGGGCGCAGGGAACACGCCTTCCCCAGCGAGTGGTCGCCCCACAGCCGCAGTGCTGCTGGCGGCCCCGCCCCACTCCAGCCAGCCGGATCTGACGCACCTCCAGGCCTCTGCTTGGGCGGCTGGGGGCTGGGTCAACCCCAGGTGACGCGTTTGGGTGTTCCACCTTCAGAAGCGCACACCCAGGACAGCTGGACACAGGAAGCCTGGTGGGGACTGCGGGGAGACTCCAAGCAGACCCCTGGGGAAGGGACAGCCTGCCCCTTCAGAGGCAGGCAGGCACGAGTAAGCTTTGGTGACCATGCTGAGGAGTGGCGGGGCTCCGTCCCTGCACTGTGACGTGGCCTGAGATGGGGCGCAACCTCCACCTGTGCAGCCCCCCAGCTGCCCTGCCCTACCCTTGTTTGTTCCTGCCTCTGGGTCTGGGACTGCTCCTCCCCACGCCCCTCCCAGCTCAGCCCAACTTGTCATTCAGTCTCAGCTCACATGCCACCTCCACTGAGAAGCAGTTCCCGAGTCCTTTTAAAGCACTGCACACATGTGAGCAAGCACACG
This sequence comes from Rousettus aegyptiacus, assembly GCF_014176215.1. NCBI lineage: Eukaryota > Metazoa > Chordata > Mammalia > Chiroptera > Pteropodidae > Rousettus > Rousettus aegyptiacus. The sequence continues at coordinate 43,192,579 of NW_023416289.1, read as the reverse complement.
CACATTACTCACTACCATGTCCTTGTCCCCACCACACACACCCCCAATCTGTTTACTTGTTCACTCTCTGTCCTAGCCCGAGAGCTCCCTGGGTCTGAGGACATCACTGCAGTGTCGCTAGTAAACGGCTAGGAATAAATGAATGAGGTGACTGTGAACTCCTCCCCAGAGAACCTCTTGATGAAGGGGAGGGAAGGAGAAGGGAGGGAAGGGAACCACGCCCCCAGAAGAGGCTGGGATGACCGGCCCTCTCCTCCCAGGCCCCTCCCCAGGCCCGCTGAGGGGCCTGAGGGGCCGTGATGCAGGCAGCTTCTTCCTGGCTGAGAAGAGTGTCCCCCACTCCCACCCTGGTCCTGGGAGGGACCCATCAGACTTCACTTGGGGAGGACAGCCAACTGCAGGGGGCAGGCTGGGCTCACACAACCAGTCAGAAGTCTGGCCTCCAGGTCCTGAGGCCCAGGGAGGGACATGGGAGGACCTGCCTACTCCAGTGAAGGTGAAGGGCCTGGCCACCCCATCCTGATCCTGACCTTCCGAGCTCAGCCCAAATGAAGGAAGATCCTGTTACGGACACATGTGTGGCCAGAAGGTGCCTATGGCTTTCCAAGTCTCTTGGGACAGAAGAACCTGAGAATCATCATAGACAATTTACCTCCGGCCACTGGAACCTCACACACAGCAGGAGCCTGATAAGGCCAACAGTGCTCCTGAGTGAAGGGGGAAGTCAAGGCCCTGATCCCCGAGTCCCCGACACACAGGACGCACCAAGCCCCCGAGCCCCAAGTGCGTAAGAGACGGCTTCTAATTCTAGATGAGTTATAATTACCAACAGTCAGCACTTCACGGACATCGCCCTGGTTACTGCTGTCAACAATCCCATGAAGTCAGGTTCATTACCCCCGGAGGACAAGCAACCTGCCCAAGGTCACAGCCAGTGACGGGAAGAGCGGGGGTTCCGGGCAGGGGTTCCAGCCTGGGCCTGGCGGATCCCCGGGCCTTGCTCCTAACCAGTGACCACCTCTCTGTTCACACCGACTCCTTAGGGAGAAGAGACCCCTCCCTCACCTTTTTCAAAAGAGGAAACTGAGGCTCGGGGAGGTGGAGGCTTGCCAGGACACACAGTGAGGACAGAGGGGACCCTGCGGACGGGCAGGTGCGGGTGGGGTGCCCCTGCCCCGGGGAGCGGTCTGCAGCTTCGCTCTCCTCACTTGTCTCACCTCAGCCTGGCTACTCTGCTGTCTGTCGCGCCCTGGGCCCTGTCCGTCCACACCCTCCTATCCCACGCTGCTGGCCACTTGACTGACTTGTCTCTCTCGCCGCCTCTTCTGGACAGAGAGCCTGTGAGGTGGGACCAGGTTTGTCTTGGCCACTGCTGGGTCCCCAGCATCGGATTGGCACAGAGCTCAATGCTGGCTGACTAACTGCCTGAACCACCAAGAAAAACACATCCAGTCCCATGCTGTGGAGACTAATGATGTCCATGGAACATGAGTGCCCAAGACTGTCCCACTAACCCAGGGCTTATCGCTGGGATGTGAATGTGGAGGGGGCAGGGAAGTCCTCTGTGGCCTCCATGATCCCCCAGCCAGAAGGGACTCGCCAAAGGGATATGTACATCTTAAGACGATGGTGACTTCCTGCTTTGTGACATGAGCCCACCTTCTCACCATATGGAATGGTGCAGCCTGGCGGCTGAGGGCATGGCCTCTGGAGTCAGACCGTGAGTCTGGTGGTGCCTACTAGGAATTTCTGAAAGCCCGGGTCCCTTTCACTGAACACTGCCCCCACCCCAAGTGAGCCTGACCCTCGCAGGCCCTGTTTGATGGGAAGGATGTGGGATCTTCGCTAAGCCTGCAAGAGCCACCTGGGTGACGGACTGGGCCTGAGGAGTCCTGTCCCAGCCTCCAGGAAGGCCAGGCTTGCCTGGCTCAGGACCAGCCCCAAAGAGGAACAAAACATGAGTGCCTGTGGTCGGGAGAGCTGGCACCAGTCCTGTTCCTGCTGGCTTTCAGGACTCCGCCCCCCCACCCCCAATTGGCAGAGGCTCCCGTGCCCTTCCAATGAACAACCTCATTTACCTCATGCAGCCAGGACAACTTAAACAGACCCCACCCATCACAGGAGAGGGCCCTGACCTCCTCATGGCTGAGTCTTCTCACCTGGAAACTGGAGACTAAGGAAATGGCGCGCGCGCGCGCTCTCTCTCTCTCTCTCTCTCTCTCTCTCTCTCTCTCTCACACACACACACACACACACACACACAGAGGCACTGAGGTCATGTGCGGGGTTGGTGCCTGGAAAACAGTGGCCGCTGTCATCACTGGTCCAGGGCCTGACACCTCGGCAGCACCTCAGAGTGAGTGTTGAATGAGCAAAGGACTCAGTGACCGGCCCCAGCTGGAGGCTCACCTAGCATCCGTCCCCATATCAGCTACCTCCACCTATCCCCTGCCACCTGGCTCAGAAATACTGGTCACACACGCTCCTGTTTGCTCATAGACAAATATTTACTCAGGGCTGGGTGCCTAAGGGTGCAGAAGTGAAGACTTCGGGACAAACAAGCACCGACAAAGTGGCAGAGGCAAAGGGCCCTGGAAAGAAGCTCATGTGGGTGGGAAGATGGTACTGAGGGGGGCCGAGCCCGGGTGACTCTGCCTCCATTCTCAGAGGTGGCACTGGGGGCCAGGCGTGCTGTTCCCCAGCCAACCCGCCTGTTGGCCGCCATCATGCCTCACAGGGCAGAAGGGGCCAGACTCCTAGAACTGACCCCCAACTAGCCAGGGGGCTGGCCTGCTCCCTCTGCGTCTCAAGGTTCTCCCTTAGCCGTGAAACGGAACAATAATTCCCTCTACCCCATGGGATTCAGTGCATGCAGAACCACTAATGCAAGTGGTGCTGCGCCTGGCACACAGTGGGCGCTCTGCCTGGCACACAGTGGCCCTGCACAGCCCCAACTGGTCCCCTGGGATCCCACAACTCTCGCCTCATCCACCTTTCATAAGGGTTCACACAGCCTCCTGGTCTTGCCCTCTTCAAAAGAACATCCATGTGAGCTCTCTAGGTCCCAGAGGGCCAGGCGGGCCCCACACTTCTCCGGGAGGCGCCCCTGCCCACCCCACTGCCCCAGCCTGCACATCGGAGTGAGCGGTTGGGCAGCAACTCCTCTCTAAACTGCCGAGGGCAGCGGCCGTGTCTCCGCCATCTGTCACAGGGCCAGGCCTCTTGTGGCCTCAGCCATTTGAGGAAGTGCTGGGCTTTGGGCCACATGGGCCTGGGACACAGGCTGAACTCCAACAAGTACTGGATGCTGGACGCCACTCCTTCCTCTGAATCCCACCTGCCTCAGGTGTGTGTCAGCAGTAACTCAGCAGACCCTTAGCCCAATCTCGCTTTGGGCTCCACCCTGCACAGGTGGTGCTGGGGACACAGCACCCAAAATAGCTCTGGTCCCTGTCCACACGGGGCTCTCAGTCCAGTCGATGAGACAGACCTGCTCCCAGGCAGTAACGACCCAGAGTGGGCAGGGCTGGGGCAAGGGAATCCAGGAGAGCACCTAAGCTGGTCTGGGGGTCAAGGAGGGTTTCCTGGAGGAGGGGCTACCTAACAGCACTGGTCACGCGAGACCATGAGTCTCATTCGCCATCGCACCCCACGACATAACTGCACCTGGCACATGGCAGGTGCTCTGCAGGCATCTGTTGAAGAAAAGAAAGGTGGGCAGGAGACCCTAGCAGGACAAGTAGGAGGCAGCCAGGGAAAGGAAAGAAGAACCGAGAGAGCTGACCATGTAAAGGCTACACAGATCCATCGGCCGCGACCAGCAACCCCACTCCCAGGTCTGTGCCCTGGAGAAAGTCTCTTGCTCACGTGCCAGGCAATGTAACCTTAGACCTGGAAACAGCTCAGAGCCACTGGCAGCATGATGGACAATTTAATGCTTGGTCACACAGTGGAATATTCTAGAGCACCTACCTATCTACAGGAAACTGGGAAACGAGGTCGAGAGGAAAAGTGAGACTCAGGAGTCCACTCATGACACAATGCCATTTCTATAAAACTCAAAATCAAGCGAAGCTAAATGCCATACTTTCTAGCATACGCACACAGTTACGAACTTAAACAAGAACGATGAGGCACGCAGACCCTGACATTCGGGATGGGAGTCAGGGAGCCCCGTGCTCGGCCCACCCGCCTATCTGGAGGTGAGTTAATGGCGATGCTCCTGTCCCTGAGTTGGGAGGCAGGCTCACAGGTCCTCGTTATATTACACTTTAACTTACGTGCATGTTACGTACATGGCTCACATGCCAAGAAAAGAAGACAATAACAATTTAAAAAGCAGAAGGGCGGAGAAGACTACTGCAGCAGAGGGACCAGCGCATGCAAAGCTCACGGGAGAGAGGGCTGACGGTGCCTCCAGGGCACTGAAGGCCACTGTCAGAGTCAAATGAAGCAAATGGGTGAGGGACCCACCAAGGGGTGGGGGCACCAAGGTGCTTGAAAAGGTCTGCAAGTCACTCAGTAGCTCACTGCTTCCCATCGCTGCCATCCGCCAAAGGCCTAGGTGGGCAATGCGCCAAGCTCAGGGAAGGGGTCCCTGAGAAAGTCGGTGCCCATCAGGGGACAACCAGCCCTGCCGGAAACAGGCGGGCTATTTCAGGCTGCTGGCCTCAGGCTTCCGGTGACGGGCGCCAGATGGCCAGCTGCACTCGGCACGGGGGGAGCTCTAGTTTGAAATCTGAAAATCAAGTAACTGACAGCTGTTTACTGGTCCAGCCCAGGGCTCCCAGGATGGGAACTGGGTGCTGGGAGCTTCTTGGTGCCCACCCTCACTTCCCTCACCTGCGAAGGGTCTGTTTGGGAACTGAATGACATATTCTCATTTATTCATTCATTCATTCATTCTCACCAAACACCCTGGACTGGGCAGGCAATGAACAACAGAACAGACCTGATCTTGCCCTGGGGAGTTATTGCTAGAAAGGCAAAAAAATAAGCACACAGACAAAAACGACACATTCTAAGAAAAACACTCTCACGGGAGAAATGGAGGCATGTAAATTTAGATTGGGCAGTAGTTAGGAAATATAAAAAATATATTTTTTTAAAATTTACTTTTATCATGCTGACATTGGTTAATGAAATCCAGTAAATTTTGGGCGTACGAGAGACAATATTTAAGCTGAGACTTAAAAGATTAGAGTCAGAAGTTCCTTCCTTCCTTCCAATATTTCTCTGGTGCCCATTCTGTGCCAGATGCTATTCTAGATGCAGGGAACACGTAAGCCGAACTCCGGCTCCCAAGCTGCTCACGCTGTGTGTATGTGTGGCGGGGGTGGGGTGGGGGAGCATGAGACAGTAAGTGGACGGAAACAAACAGCCACACAAAAGTTGGGCGAACCCTCCCAGGCAAGGAAGGAGGCTGTGCAGAGGCCTGGCATGTGGGCGCTGGAGTGAAAGCCAGGGCTGGAAGGGGGTGCGTGAGCCGAGGCAGGAGATGCAGGTGGGGCTGTGGCTGGCAGGGTCGGAGAAGACAGATCAGGGAGCTATGGGGCGGGGGAAGAGCATACGATGAAAGGGACCCTCACAGGGGGTGCTAATGACCTGGTGGCCCCGTCATGAGCGCAGCCGGAGTTTGGACTCCTGGGACTCACTGAGCCTCTGTAGCTGTGGCAGACTGATGTGTCAGGGGCCCTGGACAGGGCTGCCCCGGCCTCTACCACCTTCCGCGAAGGAGCACAGTCTCCTAGTCACGAAATGAGGAGCCCCGCCAGCTTCTCCGGGTTGCTCAGCAAAGAGTGGCTGCAGCTGTCCTTACAGGGGACCCTCTCCGGAACTTGCTGTTGCTTCACCTGGGCCTGCCTGCCACCGCAGTTCCCCCATACTGCACTGCCGGCGGCCGGGCTGGGTCCGCCTCCTCTGTTCTCAGACCAGCCAGCCGCCAGCCAGCGTCCTCTACCCGCAGCGGCCTGGGCTGGGATAGGGGCACCCTGCTACAGACACCCAGTGAAAAGAGCAAAGGAGAAAGTGATTCTCTTCGAAAAGGAAGGTGTCCTGCTCCCCTCCCCACGCTTACGCGCAAGGCAAATGATAAACAAGGAAAATTACGTCTGTAGAAAAAAATGCCAGGAGTCAATGTTTTCAAAGGAGGAATCCTTACAAAAGGTCCCAAAACAAAAATAAGCAGAGGGCATGAAAAAACAACTCCCAAAGGCAGGGAATGTGTTAACAATAAGCAAGTTAACTGCTAGGCAAAGGAACTCTCACTAAAACTGGACACCGTCCTGGCAGAGAGACCCTCAAATGCAAGCATCCTTCATTGATTAAAAAAAAAATTCAAGAGATACAACCGAGATACAGCTGAACATAATTGCTTCCAATAGTGCTTGAACTGAAAACCCCTGGGCCATTTTCAGGGGGTAACTAGGAGAACAAAACTGTAGTTAAAAACTGAAATATATTTCAAAACGGTTTTCCGGGGTGCTTTACCTTTCCCGTCCGAGAGCTCTGTCAGAGTGCGGCGGCTCACCTCCCCCCATCGCCCTTCTCCATGTGCTCATTGTTTAATCGGCTGAATGGTCACCATCAGTCAGTCATGTACATTTCTCAGGTCTTTTTGGCAGCTGTGTTTTTATCAAACTTCCAGGTCTTGCCATGACTGTCAGCATGAAGCGCTGGTTCCCTGACTGCTTATCCATAACTACTTTAGCTCCGCCCCAACCCGAGACATATTTCTTTTTGGTGATTTTCACCACATACGATCCCATTGTACATGTGTCTCTCCACTGAATGGTAACTACGGTCCCTGCAATCATTCTGTCACGCATGACAGTAACATGAAAATCGTTTCAAGAGCGACAGGACTCAAGCTCAAGGCTCACAGTCCTGTGCAGGCACAGATGGTATCTGAGGCTTCAAAGGCGCCTTCCTACCCGCTGACCTGGTAAAAGCGCCTTCTAGGAATTTCTCCTGAGAAAGCTCCCTCTGATGAGCATGAGGGCTGACGGGCGAGGATGAATGTCACATTATTTATGCAACCGGAGATTGGAAAAGACCTCCACATCAACGTGGAAACAGTGAGAACAGATCACAATGGCCCAGTGATGTATTCTAATCGTGCTTTGTACGAAACGCAAAAATGAAGAGGAAACAGGATACACAACACGGTACCTTCTCAGTCCGCTTTCATCTATCTGTGGCGATCTATCCAGCCACAGAGAAGAGGAGAAGGAAATGCTCTGGGCTTTAACACTGAAAACGCCCCAGGTGGTGCGACTCACTCCTCTGATAAGAACTGCCATCTAAAATATACAGAGAACTCTCACGATTAGATAATAAAAAGGCAGACAACCCAATTTTTAAATGGACAAAGGATCTGAAAAGACATTTCCCCGGAGATGATACATGAAAAGATGCTTAATGTCATCAGCCATCAGAGAAACGTAAATCATAGCCATGGTGAGATCCTGCTTTACACCCTCTAGGGCGGCTAGAAGCAAAAGGACAGACAGTGACAGGATGTGGGGCAGTGGCTTGGGAAACCGGCCTGGCAACCGCTCAGATGGTTAAACGGCCACCACACATGCCAGTGGTTCCACTCCGCGAGAAATGAAAATACACGTCCACACAAGAATGTGCCCACTGATGTCCATGGCAGCGTCACTCATAACAGCCAGAGTGGGAACGAGCCAGGCACGCACTGGCGGATGACGGGATAAATAAAATGTAGGGTAGGCGCCCACACAACGGAGCCACACTCAGCCATGACGGGGAGTGACGTGCCGACAATGAGCACGAACTCTGAAAACTGCACACTAAGTGAAAGGAGCCAGACGCGAAAGGCCACGTGTTACACGGCTCCATTTGTATGACATGTCTAGAGGCGGAGGAGACAAAAGGTGGACGAGTGGCTGCCTCGGTGGGCGGAAGGTGGCGGGGGCAGGGCCTGGGGGTGCCGCCTAAGGGGCACAAGGTTTCTTTTGGGGGTGATGAGAATTTTCTAAAATTGACTGTGATGAGAGAAGTACAACTCTGCAAGCGGAAAGCCAATGGGCCGCACACTTTGAATGTGTGAAATGTACTTGAATTATATCTCAATAGAGCTGTTTTTTAAAAAATTCCAGATGGTGAAATTAACAAATAATTTTTTATTTTCTTTAGACTTTTCAACTTTTTTTTTTCCCCACCATAAACGGATCCTACTTTTTAAAGTCGGATCACAGTGGTGAGCCCCGCCCTTCATCTTCCGGGGTGACGCCCGCCCTTCTTGCCAGCTGCCGTCACCGGCTCTGTGAGGGGTGCGGAGCAGACTCATGCAGCACAACTCCCTCGACTGCGTGGCGGGCTGGAGGCGGACCTCGGTTTCCCCAGAGCACAAACCCTCTCTACGATTACCAACTTCACACGGCATGTCGGGGGGGCAGGGGGCAGGTGCCCAACACGGCGGCTCTCTCCACCTGCCCTCCTGCAGGACGTGTCACTCTGCCCCTCGAAGCTACAGAGGTGGCAGAAGACAGCGGCAGAGGCCCCGTCCCCAGCACCAGACCGCTGTTCTCTAACCTCATTTGTGAAACACGGCTGCCCCTCCAGCCCTGTAACCCAGAGATGGGGAGGGGCGTGTGCCAGCCCTGGAGTCTCTCAGGTGGGTGGTCGTGGGCACAGGCATTCAGACCCAGCAGCTGCTGGGGCTGTAACAAGTCAGATGGGCAGCCCTGCCTTCCGGCGTGTGCTCCGCCCACTGGGCTCACTGGCCTGGGATGTCTTCCCCAGTACCAGACAGGGTCAGCGCTGTCAAACACGGGCACTCGAGGCAGGGTTCCCACGGAGGGCATCTCTCCCACCTCCTCATGGAACCTGATATTCACTGAGCACTTGCTCTGTGCCTAGAGCGGTGCTGGGGACATAGCGGTGACCAAGACAGCCCTGGCCCTGCCCTCCCAGGGTCCAGTCTCCACATAGAAACGACCCAGAATGGGCAGGGCTGGGGCAGGGGAACCCAGGAACCTGCAGATCCCGAGGGCTGAGCCCAGGCCCAGCAAGGAAGAAGGCCCCAGGGAAATGGCACTTCCTGGTCCCTTTGATCACAGCAGGGAAAGCTGGGGCAGGAAGGAAGCAAGAATCCAAGCCCGGGAAAGGACGGGGCTACGGGACAAGGAGTGAGAGGGAGGAAGAGGATGGAAGCCTGGGCTGGACGCCACCAACACGCTCCACCTCCTCCTGTGCGACACACCTTGTTAGGGGGAAGGGGAATCAGGTCACCTGCCAGGAAGGCATATCAGTTACCAGAACCTGGGCTCTCTCAGCCCTACCCCATGACAGGGAAGACGTCCTAGGCCCCGTTCAGTTCCCCGAACAGTGGGTGTGACCTATGCAGAGACAGACACGTGAGGTGGGAAAGGATCTTGGACACCATCTCGCTCGTGCACAGGGCGGCAGGCGGGGCCCTGGCCTTGGCCCACGACAGCACAGGTGGGCCTGCGCCCAGCCTTCCAGCCCCTAACTCTGGCCAGCTCGGGGGTCTGCCCAGCCCTGGGCTGCACCAGGGCCTAGGACCTAAGGTCCGGCACTCACAACGTTTTCTCCACCTACCGTACAAGCTCCTGCTCAGGGCCAAGCACAGCGCCATGTGGTGTGGGCACCAGGAAGAAAGTGGCATCACGCCAATCCAAAGCCACTCCGGCCCTCACGATGCCTACAGTCTAGGGGCCAAGAGGGAATGTCACAGGCCTGCAGATGAACAGCTCACTGACCACCTGACGGGGAACCAGCTTAGTGGGCAGAGAGGAAAGGGTTGGCTGACGCCTGAAGGACAAACTAGAGCCATGAGAGCCAGGCCTGCGTTCCAGGACAGGGCAAGGGGGGCCCTCGGACATTCTAGGACCCAAAAGGAAGACACCACACTTGAACCCAGGGAGGGCATGGGGAAGGGTGATCCTAGCTGAGGTCAGCGAGGGTGGCTGGGGCTGGGCCACCAATCTGGTGCTGGGATCCTGGGCTGGGTGCGAAAAACAATGGGGAGGGGGTCACGAAGTGTGGTTGCAAGCGAGGAACGAGGTCTGCTTCCTGGAGAACGCAAAGGGGCGCCGGAGCAGACAGAGCAGCGAGGGCTCCGCCACCTGGCGCAGGCAGCTCGAAGCAGATGAAACAGGTGTGTGTTGGTATGGGTGAATGAACAAATGATCCAATGAACTCTTCCCTTTGCTCTCTTCACAGCCCCCAACCCTTCTGAGGGCGCAACCGGTGGCGCTCGTGAGCAGACCCATTTCGCCCAGGGACTCTCGGGCACCTGGGTTTGTCAGAGGTCTGCCTCCTCCAGGGAGGCAGACGAGACACGGTCCCTCGTGAAGCCTCTGGGTCCAGTGGGGGGAGATGGACGCAAACAACAACAGTGTGAGGAGGCGTCATGGGAACCTGGGGAAGCACAGCGGCACTCTGAGGACTGGGGAGGGCCTCACCGAGGTGACCTGGGGGCCGGCGCAGAAGCATGCCAAGGAGTTGGTGAGGAAAGGCAGGAGCCCGCTGGGCAGAGGGAACCACTGGGTCAGGAGGGGGTGGGGAAGGACAGGGGAGGGGGCGGCCTGGGGGAAGGGCCCCCTGCTAGGCTCCGGGGTGCAGGCTTTCTCCCACGGTTCTAAAGGTGCAGAACAGAGGGTGAGAACCATTTCTGCTGGTGGGGCCACGGCTCCTCTCCCTACTCTCTGTGTGGCCTTGAGCTTCCGCTTGTCCCCTCTGGCTGCTGAGAAGACGGAACGACTAAAAGCATGGCAAAGAGCTCAGGCCCAAAAGGGCTGCACAGACCACAAGCAGCTCCCACCACACGGTGACAGCAGCTGGCACCACACGAAGACTGTGACGAGTTGGCAGGGTGGGTGTGAAGGTGGCACACGAGTCCAATCCCAGTGGGTTCTGACGGGGGCCCGCCCACCCGACCAGTGAGCACACCCCAGCTGGGACCCAACGAGGCCTCCAGAGCATCAGACCGGAGGGCTCCCAACCCAGGCTTCTGTTGGGAAGGGGGAGGGTGGCAGGCAAGTCACATGGGCTGAGCGGCTGTCAGCAGACACTTCCAAACACCACCTCCACCTTGAGGCACCAGCTCCACACCAGCTGCAGAAAGTAAGGACAGGGATGAACTAACTGTAGAGTGCCTACCCTGTACCTTCATCCACGACCAATCCATCCAACGTGAGGGCCTGCGGATTGCTGGGCGCCGAGAGGGGTTCTGGGGACACTGAGGGGAGCCAAACTGCGATGAGCCCTGTCTTGCAAATTCGGGGAAACGTAACCAAAGCGTGATGGATGTCTACCACTGCTGTGGGCACCCCACCTCCCATGCTAAGGAAAACACCAACTCCACTCTGGAGCCCCACCTGGGCTCAGCCGGAGGGGCTGCCCTGACTCCAGTCCAGCCGCCAAAGGTGCCACGGGCTGCCCTAGCACCGGCAGCGTCGCGGCTGGGGTGGGGGAAAGGGGCAAGCCTGCCTAAGAGCAGTGGTATCCGGGACCCAGGCCTTCTCATCAGCCCTGCTCCGCGCTGGAGTCTGGTTACGCTCCCAGACGCAAAGACCCGGCTCCTCCCAGGGAGTAGGGAGGCTCTGAAACTCACTCATCGGCCTTAACGGCCTCACATATGGGGACTGTGCGGCACAGAGAGCTTTGGGGACATGCCCACGTTCGCACGGCTGAATTCACGCCTGGGCAGAGTGTTTGCCTAGCCCACCCAACCCGGCAGGGCAGGAGAGGAGGGAGCCAGGGCAGGCTCATGGTGGGGAAGTGATCTCACTCAGCTGCACCAGGCCCTTCCTGGGTGCCCGCCGTAGCTGCCGACAGCTCCCGTCGCTTTCCAAGCACAGAATCGATCCCCACACAAATGGGGGTCCTGAAGCGGCAATGCTGAGCAACTCGCCGTGGGCAGAGCTGGATGGGCATCTGTCGGCCCCAAGCTGCCCATCACGTCACCATCACTTCACAGATTCAGGAATGAGGCCTGTGGCGCTCCACGGTCTCCTACTGGAAACCCTGGGGCCAAGTGTGGTCTGAACCTCAGAATTCCCTGGTTTTCACACAAGTGACTGGACACCTATATTATACTAAGATACCAACAAGGTCTGGGACTATTTTTATTGCTTTCTGGATCTGGAAAATGTGGGACCTAAAGGGCCCACACAGGTGAAGCCACTTGCTGAGGTCATATGGGGACCTGACCACACAGCCCACGTGCTGCCCACCACCCCACCCAAGGGCAGGATGAACTGACGGGGGAGAGGAGAGAATGGACACAGGAAAACTATCACCTGAGAAGTGTCACAGAAAACACCGGCGATGGCAAAACCTTCTGGCGGGGTGGGGGCAGCTAAACCTGGTGGATAAATTGATGAAGTCAAATGTCAGCTCTTAACCAACACAGGGCCACTCACAGAGCCCAGAGCCCGCAGGCTCCCAGCCCGTGGCCACCTCCCTGGTCTCCTGGCCTTGGTCTCGTCCCCTTCAGGCCACCCCACAGAGGCTGTTAAAAAGACCAGACATGCCTCTTCTTCGAACCCTCTGTGGGCCCCCTGCCCTTCACGCTAACACGGCCTGCAAGGCCCCACCAAGCAGGCGGCCTCTCCACCTTCTCCAGCTCACCTCTGACCTTCCTGCCTTCACCCCTGAGACCGGCTCTCCTCTGCTCCCCAGGTGTGCCCCGCTGGCTCTCTGCACCTACAAGGCTTCGCACACCCTCCAGCTGCTCCTCACCTAGCAACTCCTATGACTTTAGACCCCAGGGCCCTTGCTCCAGGAGGCCGCGTCCACCCTGCCCACCTGCGTACACCCTGTCAGCTCCCACTAATCAGAGTCCCACCTGTCTGATTAGAACTGTTGAGGGTGTGTTTCCTTCACTCAGCTGTGACCTCCACATAGCTGGGGACTAGGCCTGTCTTTGTCCTTGACCCTCTACACCTGACATGGCCACACCCTGCTCAATGAATGGCTGGTCACAGGATTAAAGTTGCAAATTCAGGCAGGAGGTACTGAGCCCCTACCTCACACCAGCCATGTGATGCAGGAAGAATTCAGGCCAAGGGTCGGAAGGACCCCATGCTGAGGACAGGGGAGCAGCCTGACCTCCCAAGACACCTGTCCAAGAACCATGGTGAAACCCCCCGAATGCCTACTGAACCAGGCCCTTAACTCCATCTGTTTCTCATCCCCTGCCATGACCCTGCCAGGCCAGAATTGTTGCCTCCATTTTATGAAGGGCTATGGGTTATAGGTGAAGAAAGTACACAGCACATAGACTAAATGCGGCAATCTGCCCACGTGCACACAGCCAGTACATAGGCCGAGAGAGCAGGCTTGAGTCAGACTGCCTGGGTCCGAATCCCGGCTCGACCGCCTACTGGCTCGGTGACCACAGGTAAGTTACCTCACCTCTCTGTGCCTCCATTTCCTTATCAGCCGATTGGAAAGAACAGTGCCTACCTCTTGGGGTGGGTGTGAGATTTAGCTGAGATAATATATAAAGGCACTCAGCCCAGTGATGGACACTTGGAAGGCAATGAGTGGTCACTGTCAAGGTCATGCACAGAGCAGAGACTTCGGACCAGGCCTCTCTACACTACACCCCGAATCTCTGCATATGTTTCAATGCCCAACTCACAATTTGCTCCAAAACCCGTCCAAGGTCAACCCCTGCCAACCTTGAACTGAGGGCAGGAAGGCAGGCTGGGGACTGAGTGCTGCCGGGCTGAGCCGGCTGTGAGAACCACCTGGGAGCTGAGAAACACAGCACCTGGCTCTATGGTTCTGAACACTGATGGTGGCTGCCACGCCTCGCTCCCAGAACACACACGAGCACCTCCACCAACTCGCTGATGGCTCTCCCCTGAGTGCCTACTGTGTGTTGCATGCGCGTGCTCTTTCTAAGGGCTCAGGATGGTGCCAGGCCCTCCCGCGGACCTGAGGAAGGGCCCCCCCTGGGCCCGGGCTGGATTATCTACTCGCAAGAGCTTTCTCCTGAATGCCACCATGGGCATGAGGGAACACCTCACCCCTCTGACTGCCAGCCAGCACCTGAGCCCTCTCGTCCGCCAGACTGAGGTCACAGAGGTGACTTGCAGTCTTTGCCCTTGAAGAGGGAAATACGATGCCTATACAAACTGAGTTGGAGGCGGAAAGAATGAGGGCGGCCTGCCTGAGTCTGAGTGTGCGGGGGCCTGGCCTGGCAGAGCAAGCTCTCGCCCCACAGCCCCACCATAGGGTCGCATCCCAACAGGGCGACAGCCCACTCTAGAGCAGGACGAGGCTCGGGGAGGAACTGAAGCTTGTCCAAAGTCATTGGCTGGCATCTGGAGAGGCTGGAACTAACCCTGTTAGTCAAGAATCCCGGTGTTCTTGAAGCCTCTCAGGCCAGTGGGTCAAAACATGCTGATTTAGGTTCAGCTCAGCGAGGATGGGCAACTTGCGCACTGTCACCCCATTCATAACAGACAGGATCAGGCCTGGCGGGGCACTGGTCTCAGAGGATTAGGCCTGCGAGGGACAGACAGGAGGGTCTGACCAGGGAGACATGGGGGCGGACGGGGAGGATGGGCGCAAATGCACAACAGAGGCATGGAGCACACTGAGGGCTGGGGTTGTAGGTCCCGACTGGCAATGACAGGAAAAGCGAGGGAGACATCTGAGTGCTAATCCTCGCCGTCACCCTGTGAGGAGGTACTGTCAACTGCACTTTATAAACAGAAAAATTGTGGACAGAGAACAACTGCCCAAAGTCACACAGCACAGTCCATGTGCCAATGCCGGCAGGAGGAAGTAGAGCTGGGCCCAGATGGAAATGTGGGCAAAAGCATGGAAGCCACCACCACGACCCTGCCACCCACGCAACACCAGCCTTGCCAGCCAGTGTCAAGGACTAAACCTGCAGTGCAGGTTTCAATGAGAACAAACGGCATGGCATTTCCACCCTCTCTAGTCACCATGGCCACTGTCCCCACCACCCCCTCCACACCCCCCAAGCTCAGGTGGCCGGAGGTGGCTGCACCTTTGGGCCCCTTTGCCTTGCAGACACCTCCGCTTTACCCCAGGAATTTCCTGGTGGGCAGTACTCCCCCTCCCCCACTCCACCACTGACTCTCGGGAGGTCAGGGAATGGGGAATGAGTCACTGGCAGCACTGGACCGAGGGACAGACGAGCCTCCCAGACTGTGGCTATGTCACATGCTTCCTGACGCCTGCCTTGCAAACCCCATATCTCCTCCCCACATAGCGTGCAACTGGACTGGGAAGACAGCTGCGCCCTCGGGTCATTCTTGCAGTTTGGTCCGGAAGGGTTCCTGGAACAAGTTGGCCTTGGCCCTCAGAAGAGCTGGGACCACAGGCCTACCACCACGGGGGCGTGGGGGGGGGGGGGCGTGCAGCCGGCTAGACCCTCCTCTGCTGTGCCCACTTCCACCTCCACCCCAGGGAGAGCAGAGCTCATGTGTGCCCAGCCTGGCAGTGCTGAGGCGGCCTCGGCCAGTCACAATTCCCACCCCTCCCCGTCCCCAAGCTTCACTTCCCAGTCACACGCAACCGGGGAGGCTCATCCCATCCACTCAAACATCTGGGTGGTCAGCGGGGCACTGATGACTATTTCACAGATGAGGGAACAAACAAGCTCAGCACGGAGTTCCTTGCTGGAGGCCACAGCAGGCCGCTGGCAGCGCACTCTGGCCAGATGGGTCCCAGGTCTAGCCTGGCCTCACCCTACCAGAATGGTTGCACGCATGCCCACCAGTGCTCATCAGCCATGACCACTGCATGCTTTTCAAAGGGCCAAGGACAGACGATGTCCAGTATCCCGTTCTGGTGAGGACAGAGACCCCCAAAGTGAAGGCAAACACCATAACGTCAATGGCCATTCGTGCAATAGAGAAACAAGAACGGCCCTCACACCGTGTGTGAGACGGGAGAGGAGGTTGCTGTGCCCGCTGGGAGGCCTGGGATCCTCCCGTACAACCTCCAGCCTCCAGGAAGTCCCCGACAGGTGACCTCTGGCGAGGCCTGAGGACAGACAGCCCCAGGGCTCCCGCCCCACTGGGCAGGCACTCTAGTCCCAGTCCTAGTCCCCCTCCAGCCCACCCAGAGGCTCTGTCCCCCTGGTACCGCTTTCTCCCCACAGGGGACGCTCCTGCACCTCCCGGCCTAGGCCACTGCTCCATCTCTGAGACAGAAGAACAGCTTCGAACGACGGTTCCCCAATTCAAACCTGAAAACTCCTTCCTCACCCTTGGCCTTGGAGTGGTGTCACCACGGCAGGCCCCAGAATGATTCCTCCATCATCCTTGCCATTAGGTGCACAGCTCAAACGACACCCGCTCTGGGTGCTTTCCCACAGCCTACAGACCGACTCCAGCAAAGCTTCCGCCCTCTCCTCCAAGGCCATCAACTCCTCCCTGCAGCCTCGGCCCTTTGGCCTCTCAACTAGGTAGCCCCTTCGCCCAATCTTCCTCTTCTACAGCCTGGCAAGCCTCTGCCTCGCCGGTCCCAGGCCAGCCAACAACTCCACTGTCCTCCCCAGGCACAGAGGCTAGCCACCCGCTCCTTAGCTTTGACAGGCCCTCCAGTTCCCCGTCCTGCAAACCTCATTGTCCAAACTCTCCCACTTCACCAAGGCCCCCCACTGCCCAGGGCCCAGGATCACCCAACTCCTTCACTGCTAGGCCAACTCCACCACCCTCTTCCCAGCAGAGACCGACCAACTCTTCCAGCCCATAACTTGACCCATTTCTCCATGCCATCGCCTCTCCACCTCAAACCCACTGACTCCCCCGGAGTGTGAGTCCTGACCAGTCCTTGCAGTCCCCCTCTAAACCCCCAAGGACAAGGGACGCCCCCAGCCGGGGCGGACCAATCAGGGGCCGTCGTCTCGGCCCCGCCCAGTCCTCTCAAACTCCTCCGCTGCCCGTGCAACACGAACAAAAGCGAATCTGTCTGGGTAACAGCAGCTGCTATTTATGTGGCAGGAACTTACGAGGACTATCTTATTTAATCCTCGCAACTACCTCATGGTAGAAATTAGCACCTCCATTTGCAAAGAAAGAAACGGCAGGCTCGGAGAGGAAAAATGGCTTGCTCAAGGCCAGACAGCTGGTTACGCACAGCTGTTCTGAGAACCTACAGACCAGAAACTTTAACCGACCCCACTCTGTGCCCAACTCTCCAACTGCCCCACCGCGACCCTCCGGCCCACAAACTGCCCATTTTCCCTTCCCCTTGCCCCAGGCTCACTGACCACCATTTCTGCCTCTCTTCTGGAAGCTTGCGAAGCAGAAACATCCAGGCCCCAACCCCATGAACCAATGCCTCTAGACTGGCCTCAAAATGACCAGTATCACCGAATATCACCCCTAAAATGACCAACGATAACCGCAACTTCACGAAGGCTCATTCTGGCTAATCGCTTTTCATATACAATCTTAATTAGTCCTCTGTTAAACGCTGTGGCATGGGTATTATCGCACACTTTCCAGATGGGAAAACTGAGGTTCAGAGGAGTTAGGTAACCAGCCAGAGGTCACGAAGTAGGTAAATGGGAGTCAGGATTTGAACTTGGGCCTCTGCTCTTCAGCAGCCTGCTCTGCCTGTTCAGGTCTTTCCCCCTTCCTGCTCTGAACTCTCTGGACTGGATCCGTGCTACAGCCAGGGCCCACGCTGACTCTCCCCTTCCTCAGCCCTGGTCCCCTAAACCCTCCAAGCCCCAAATGACCACCTATCCCTGGGGCTTAGAGCCCAAAGACCTGGCTGGCTCCCAACGCCAAGAATCTTAAACTAACCCCCAGCTCTTTAAAAACAACCAGCTAAATTGGCATTTATGGCGGGTTCCCTGTGTGTTCAGCTTCCAGTTAGCACGTTTCCCACTCACAGGGCAAAGCCACCAACTTCTCCACTGTCCACAGACTAGCAACAGTCCCTCCTCTTTCCCCAGGGCCAGCAGACCAACTTCTACACGGAGCCAAGAGCAATGTGCTCCCTCTCTTTGTGGGCTCCATCTCAGCAAGACTCACAAGACTTCTCCAGCTCAGGAACAGACTCAATGCTACCATCCGTCCCCTGAGGACTTCCCACCTCCCCAGCCCTACATGCAAAACGCTCCTCCAGCTGCCCTTTCAGTTCCAACAATGACCTGCCCTTCTCCAGGGGACCTGTAATCATCCATGAATCTGCTTCCTCTCTCAACACCTCAAGCCACCGAACTTCTTCAATGTCATTTCTACTGACCAGCAACTCCAATCCCCCAACTCTTTCTCGGGGGTAAAAAAATAAATAAGTAAATAATCCTTCTGTAGCCAAGCCCCAAGATCGCTGGGCTCCTGAATGACTGACAATGTTCTGCTTCCCTTTTGGGGGAGAAGAGGAGGCACGCGGTGACTTTTCTTCTTCTTACTGCCAAGATCTAACGCCTTCTCTATCTCACCCACCCACAGCTGACCACCACCTCTGCTCCTTTTCTGGGAGTTTGTTTTCCTTGCCTCCCCCGTCCAAGCCCCAAGATTTACCCACTCTACAGCCACAGTCCACGTTTTTTCCAATGCCTCCTTTAGCCAAGAAAGTGGGCAATATGGCCACCCCTTGTTCAAAGGCTCGCGGACCAGGAACTTAAACTTCTTTCCATTCCCAGGCTCATCAAACTCCTCCAACCGCCCTTTCGACGCCAATGTTAACCCATTCTTCCTCCCCTGACTGCTCTCTATCCTCTGGGGGAACTCTGAACTCAAAGGCTACCGCCCTCCCAATCTCCCAAGCCACCAAACTTCTTTAATTGCTCATCTTTTTAATTCCTAAAACGATCGCATTCAGCATCCCTTGGGGCAGGGAGGGGGTGAGCATATACTAGCTACTTTTCACCTTTCCCTACCCAAGAGCCACCCCCTAACACTATCCAGCTCTAAGCTGAAGACTGCCTCCTTAAATCATCACTAGGTGCAACTTATTCAGCACCACCTCCGTACTGGGCGCTGCACCAGCTCCCAAGACCCTCACGAGCCCGCCCCCGCGCCCCAGCTGTAGCTACCGTGTCTCCAGGGGTCTTTGGGCTCCACTGCTCCGGACACGATATCCTCGTCGGAGGGGAACGTGACGCGCTTGGCCGCAGCCTTGAGGCGCCCGTTGGCCGGGGGCGATGCGGGACTGGGAGACCGGGCCTCGGCGGGAGCCTCCTCGGCGTCGCCGTCCGCGCCCGGCCCGGGCGGCGCCTCCTGCGGCGGGATCTCCATCGCCGCCGCCGCCGCCGCCTCACGGGGGCCCCGGGGACATGCCCCGGGCCCCGGACTTGTCTCTCCCGGCCCGCCCGCCGTCCCGGGGCATGAGCAACGCCGCCGCTTCAGGAGCCGCCTCCGTCCGCTCTCCTGGTCGTCGTAGTCGTCGCCGCCGGGAGCCCCAACGCGCCTCCCCCGAGCCCCGCGCGCCTGCTCGTTCGCAGCCGCACTTTCGTTAAGGGCTGGTGAGCCTGCCGCGTACCAAGCAAAGCAGAAAATCTCTTTAAGCTATTCGCAGGTAGAGCTACCTCGCGGATTGCTGAAAGGGGGAACAAAGGCAGCAACAGCCACGGGAAAAAGAACCGTGAGCGCCGAATCTGCAAAGCCGGAACTGCAGAATGGGAGGGGCGGGGCGAGGTGGACGCCGTCTCCCGGAGCAGCGCGCACGCGCGAACCTGAGCCGCCCCCACCGCGCCGCCCCGCCTCCATCTAGATAACTGAGGTTCAGGTTCGCACACATTCGTCACGAGCTCAGGCGACGGAAAAGGGAGTGGAGTTGATAGGAATAGAAAACATCTGCTTGGCGGCGCTAGGCCGGCTGATAAGGAGAGAAGTAAAGGGGTGGAGACTGGAAAGGAAAGGCGTTAGGAGCTGGTTGAATATATGAATACATGCGGTGGATACTGACAAGAGAGAGCCTGTACCTGGAGACGAAGCTTATGCCCCCTTGCTAATTAGTCTCTAGCCTTCCACTTGCAGACTGCAGTTTCATCAATAATTCTCTGCATTTGGATAGCGTTGTATAAGATACAATTTAAATGTATAAACTAAAATAAATATGAGCCCATACGAACTATAATAGCCAAAAGCAGGGGACAAATCTGCCAACCAAAATACTGGGCGATGGAGCAGGTAAATCACCGAGCCAGGAGCGAATCAGCACGAGCTCAAGCCACACCCCCAGGGCCCTCCTCCCTACCTGGGCTCGTGTGAATCACTTAATTTTCGCCTCCGCACTTTCGCCATGCTTTCCCAGCCCATCCAGCATCTTGGTGTGGGTGAGGCGGGGCTAAAGCCAAAAAAGGAAACTTGGGGACTGAGCGACGTCGTTGCCAAGGCAACTAGAGAGCTAGGCCAGGGACTCGCCTGAGGTGGCGTTGTGAATGGACGTGTGGGAACTGAGGCTTTCCACTTGCCTTCGACAGCATCCGCAGCCGCACTTTCGTGACCGAAGACGAAGCAAATCTCACCCGTATAATGGAATCTTCCCTTACATTCTGAAGTTGATGGGATTACAAGGGGAGCAGAAATTACTTTTAAAGCAAATCTGCAAATCCCTATTAGTGATGGGGCTAAGTGAAATGAGTGATATGGACGACCATGCACACGGCTGGAGCGAAATGAAAAGGTGAAGCTTCACCCTAACCCCTAATACTCAGCCTTTCTCTCAATGGCGCCGTGCACGGTGTCCTCCCCTTCCCCACGCGGGTGGGGAAGCGAATCTCCAGTGATGTATGCCCTGCACCACCCAGGTGGAAGCGCACGGCCACACAACCCAGTGTGATCCCTGCCCACCCAATAAAGAAATCTAAGTCCAAATCATCCAGGCCTGGCAGCTAGATCGCTCCAGCCATTCCGGGAGACTAGGGGCACGTTTTGATGTGTCCTCCCCTTCTTGGCCCAGCTCCACCGGGTTCAGTCCTTGAACGCTATCCTTCCACCCCCTAAATCTGGCTTCATCCATGTAGGGCAAAGGGGAATTTCTTGGGATAATAATTGGTTCTTTGGCAGGGGGATGTGTTGGGGAGCATCTTCAGGGTGGTCGAACTTTGCAACTTCTATAATAAACAATTTCCCACTCTGCAATTTGCCTTTATTCCCATTGACTGCCGTCCCCCTCTCCGTACCCCCTCCTCAGTCCTTAGAAACTGGCATGAGGTCCACATTTTTTACGGTCCAGAGTTCTGTGAGGTAGAGCAGTCTCTTCAACGGGATCCAGAACTCCTGGGGTTGCAGAATTTTACGGACCAGACCCCGGAGGTCCCAGGAAGCCAGGGTTGCTTGGAGCTTGGCTCAATTCGAAGAGAGTTCCAAACTTTAGGAGGCCCAGAGATCTGAACAGTTGGAGGCCTGGGAATCTGTGGCCAGGCCTAAGGCAGAAGGTGACCACAATAGTGTCTTTAGAGCTTGAAGGTGTATGCAATAATATCACTACACCGGAGCAGTGCCTCAGCCTGCACACCTATCGGAGTCTGCAGCTGTGACACGTAGAAGTTGGCCACGTCCAGGTCGGTGGCTCCAAAGTGGGCAGTCACGTGCACACCTTCATGCAAGGTGAAGCTGACCTGGCGACCCACCATGGCCAGCAAGCTACGGAGGTAGCGCTCCCGCAGGGCAGCTCGGGCCCGCTGCTCCTGGAATTCCCGACACTCGTAAACTACGGGGGACTCCAGGGTTTCAAGAACCTCTGGCTTCAGGAGGGCCCTGCGTCCATCGGGGGCAAAGCCTCGGCTCAAGCCATCAGGGCCCCGGGGGAGCCGGAGCACAGGCACAGGACTGGTTAGTGGAGTCTGCATCGTCCCGGCTGTTGGGTGAAGAAGAACAGGGAATCATTACATGGGGAAGTGGGATAACAGCAAGAGGGGGGACTGGGGACTGGACACCCGGACTTGTCTACCACCTTTCCCCTTAAGCCTGTCCAGAACATGACTCCTGACCGCCCACTCCTGAAATCTGAATCATCTCTGCACCAGTCCCCACTTCCCAGGAAATGACACCATTTGTGAGGCCCAGGAGAGCAGGGACTTCTGTCCGCTTTTATCACAGCTTTATCCCCAGTTCCTGGCCATAAATATATGCTGAAAAAATCAACCCCTGCCTCTTCTTCTTTCTCACCCATAGCCCATCCAATCCATCAGGGAATGCTATCTCCCAAATAAACTCCTCACACAGGGGCCAGCTTAAATGGGCTCCAACTGGCCAAATGTGGAATGATCTGAACATTAAAATTATGATAATTACAGATTACAACCCATTGAATAAAATAGAAATCCATGAGTCCATGCTTATTATAAATAAATAGAGAAAGAAGGAAAATTCTTCCTTACTGTAGAGTGGCAGCTAAAATCATTAATGGATGCTAGAACTTGTGGAGGAACGTCTGATGAGGTCTGAGATATCTACATAGTCCTGAAGTACCTCGTCACAAGATATTCATTGTAAAGAGTAACTTTATAGTGGAGAAACCTAGCGAACTCCATCGCTTAGGCACCAAAGCCACCATGTGCAGTAATGGAACAGACACCTTGTGCCTCCTGAAGAGATGCAGAGGACAAGACACAGGTGTGTGGTGTTCCTACACAGAATGGATTACCTAAATCTAATCATGAGGGATAATCCCGTCTAATCAATCTAATCAAATTGAGGGACATTCTACAAAAAAAAAAATTACCAAAATTCATCAAAAATAAAAGATAAAGTCTGTGTGTGTGTTGGAGGGGTGTGTGTGTGTGTGTGTGTGTATATATATATTCACAGCCTGACACTTCTCACTCTCCCAACTGCTAATATCTTGGTCCAGCCACCATCACTTCCTGCCTGTACTATTCAAGTCAACTGTGCACTGCCCCCCTCCCCCTCCCCTCCCACCTTCACACCCCTCCCCTCTTCCCCACAGTCAGAGGGACAGGAGCCAGATCACATCCCTCCTCTACTCAGAGCCTTCAGACGGTTTAAGTCAAAGCCAAAATCCTCACCACAGGCCCTCAAGCCCCTGTGCTCCAGATCCTGCCAGGTTACCCCCTCCCCAGCTGCACTGGCCACCACTCTGGCCGCCTGGCTGGTCCTCAAGCATGCCTGCACAGGCCCCGAGCACTTGCGGTTCCCTCCGCCTCTACCTCCCTTCCCCCTTCCCTGACCTCCCTGTCGTAAAGATCTGCCTTCATCCCTCTCCATCCCCTCAGCCAGCTTCATCACCTTTGCAGCACAGACCCTTCCGAGACATCTTTACTGTTCTGCTTATAGTCTCTCTCTCCTGCGAGATGGCTGCTTCCCCAGGCAGTGACCTTACTATTAATCCCCAGTGTAGCCGCACCTCCTGGAGGCTAAGTGACATAGAGACCAGGCTCCATGCCAGTGAATGCAGTGAAGATTAAGCTCCCAGGTGTGCTTAGCTGGGCGATCTCAAGCAAGAGATAGTTTTTTCTAGCATTATATGGAGAAAGAGCGCCAATTGCCACCTCTGCTTGTATCAGGATTCAGCAGGTTTGTGCATGACAGGGCTTGGTACACACCAGGTTCTCCATAAAATAAAAAGTCAGTTACAGTTGTTATTAGTATTGCTGTGTGAACAGGGTAAATTGCTTAACTGCTCTGTGTCTCAATTTCTCCATCTGTGAAATAGAGATGATAGAAGGACCCATCTCCCAGGGTGGTCATGGAGACTAAACGACCCAACAAATGCACACTGTTTAGCTCTCGCCTAGAACATAGTAAGCACCACTGCTAGGATGATGATTGCATACAGGGCAATGCTGGCTTCGGGGACGGAGGGAGAGAGAGGATCCATGTTTCAGGCAGCTGCCTCACTTTGCGGCTCAGTCCCCTTCTCTCTAAAGTGATTAAATTAAGTAACTGATAACTATTCGGCACCCAGCGTCCCATCCTGGGGTCACTCACAGTCCCGAGGTGATAGATTTCCTTCTTCTCCTTAGGCTCCTGCTGTCTCTGCAGCTCAACTGGGAGCTCCTTGCCAGACAGGACCCTGGAGGGAAGAGAGCCAAGACTGCAAACCAGAGTTTCTCAACCTTGCACTATTAACACTGGGCTGGTTCACTGTTTGTCCTGCTGTGGGGCGGGGGATGGGGGGGGCGGGGGCGCGTCTTGTGCGAAGGTGTAGGGTTTTAGCACTCAGTGGTGCCCCCTACCGCCACCCCAAGTTGTGACAACCAAAATGGTCTCCATTGGTGAATATCATGGTATGAAAATTACATCTCAGTAAAGTCATAAAAAATAAAAAATCTCCATATATTACCAAATGTCTCCTGAGGGACAAAAAAAAATTACTCTAGTTGAGAACCAGGTGTGGAGGGAGGACAAAGATGGCTACCGAGTATGTGACATATTCAGGACCTCACTGAGAAGCTGAGAAATGCAAATTAAAGCTATAGAGCTAGAGGGTCTGCACCTCCCAGATTAGAGATGATAGAGCATTGTGCTGGTGCAGCTGTAGAGGGACATCTTCAGTCCCTTGTGGCCAGGTGTCACTTAGGACAGCCTCAAAGAGGGCAGTCTGATAGAATCCCTAAAACTGTGAACACCCGTCATTCTGTCCCTCCGCCCACGAAGAGCCCCCATGGGAGACTTCGAGCTGTCTGCCTCTTGGTACCTTTTGTATTCTGTCCCATGTGTTTCTATAACCTATTCAAATAAATTTTAAATTCTAATTGTAAAAAGGAAGGGAGGTATTGTAATGCTTCCCCGTCCCTTAAAAAAATGGTAGATTCCCCCTGGGGAATCCAAACGCCCTTGCCTATCCCCAAACCGTCTGTCCCCTACCCAGACCTTTCTCAGGTCCCTATGTAACTAGCTGCCATGTCCTACTGGTCACACCCCCCCCCCCCGGTGGGGGCCCAAATCGAATCCTTATCGGCAAAAGTCAGTATTTTTCTCTGTAAAGGGCCCGATAGCAAACATTTTAGGCTTCATGGGCCATAGGGTCACTGTCCCGACACTGCCATAGTAGCAGGAAAGCCACAAACAAAATGTAAACAATGAATTTGGCTGTGCTCCAATGAAACTTGTGGGGACACTGAAATTTGAGTTTTATATGATTTCACAGGCTGCATAGTTTTTTTAAAGTTTTCCACCACTTAAAAATGTAAAACCCAGCCTTAGCTCATGGGCCATGCAAGAAGAGGTGGTGGAACCACAACTTACCACAGGCGGGGGAGAGGAAAAGGGTGTGGACGCAGGGAGCCTGGCCTTGGTGGAGCCCGGCCTCAGGTTCGCTGCTCTGGCTCCTTGTCTGTGAGACAAAGCATAAAAAGGACCTTCTAGAGTGTTGGGAGAAGG
Organism: Rousettus aegyptiacus; assembly: GCF_014176215.1. NCBI lineage: Eukaryota > Metazoa > Chordata > Mammalia > Chiroptera > Pteropodidae > Rousettus > Rousettus aegyptiacus. The sequence goes on along the minus strand of NW_023416289.1, from coordinate 43,167,290 downwards.
GAGAATCTCTGTGGGGAGGTTGGTGATTCCACGGGCAAAGGACATTCCAGTGTCCTAGACTCCTCCAGTTCTCCACCACCCACGTTAAAAAGCCGTCAGTAAAGCTTGTCAGCTCCACCTTCAAAATGCACTCAGAAAAAAATGTGCCCAGAATCTAGCAACTTCTCATCCCCAACCCCTGCCCTCTCATCATCCAGCTACCAGCACCTCCTGCCCACTGGCCTCCAAGCCTCCGCCCTCACCCCAGTCTCTCCCCCACACAGCTGAGGGATCCTATTAGAACTAAGTCCGATCACATCCTTCCTCTGCTCAGAGCCCTCCCCTCTCCCACCTCCTCCAAAGCAAAACCCCAAGTCCCTACAAAGGCTGCAAGGCCTCAGCTCTCTGGCGTCATCTCCCAGCCTTCCGCCCTTTGCTCAATGTTGTTGTTGGTTCCTGAACAGGCCAAGCACATTCCTACCTCAGGGACTTTGCACGTGCTGTTCTTACTGCCTAGACCTCTCGTCCAGGTGGGCGACTTCTACGTATTTCCATATACATGGCTCACCTTTTTCCCTCCCTTCACTCAGGTCACCGCTCAAGCACCAGCTTTGTGGGGAGGAAAACAGTTACCCCTTCACCCCATCTCTTCCTGACAAAATGTGGATGTTTTCCTGCGCACTGTCTGTCCCGGCACAGAATGTAAGCCTCTGAGAAGGCGCGCGTCCGATTACTTCGGGTCTCCAGCCCCAGCCCCTCTTAGGGCCTGCCACACAGGGAAAGCTCTGTAAATATTTGTTGAAGGAATGTAAGGATTCACTTATCCACATTATCCTAGTGCCTGCTCTGTGCCTGGCTCACGGGGGGGGGGGGGGGGGGGGGCGGGGCAGTGCTGGGGACACAGCTATAAGTGAAGTGGCCCAGCCCTGTCCTTGTGGGCTCACAGTCCAGTGGGTGACACAGACTTGTCTCTAGACAATGATGACCCAGAGTGGGCAGGGCAGGAATGAAGGAGCCTGAGGGCCTCAGGAGCCCAGAGGAGATGCCTGGTCCAGCCCGGGGGCGGTGGGGGTAGTTTCCAGAAGGAAGGGGCTCAGGGGACATCTCTCTGATAAGGTGACCTGTGAGCACAAACCTAAATGGAATGAAGAAGTGAGTCATATGGAGATCTAAGGGGAAAGCCTTTTAGTCAGCGGGAACAGCAAATGCAGACTATGTAAGGGTGACTCCGAAGCTTAGCAGAGAGGCCAGTGTGGAGGAGCTGGGGTCGGGGGCAGAAGGCAGAAGCCTTGGGGGCCATGGTGAGAACTTGGGTCTCTACTCTGTAAGATGGGAGCCATGGGATGCTCTGGGCAGAGAAGGAACAGGACTTGACTTTGGTTTTCACAGGATCGCTCTGTCTGCTGCATGGAGAAAGGACAGTGGGGGGCAAAGGGAGAAGCAGGGATCCCAGTGGGGAAGGCACCGCACTGGTCGGGAGTGGATGATGGTGGTGCCTGAGATGGGGTGGGAACAGTGAGGGTGGGAGAAGTGGTCAGATTAGGACATATTTTGCAAGTCGAGAGCCCTCACTATTGGCTGATGGACTGAAGGAAATGTCAGGGCCAGAAAGGCTCCCAGGTGTTTGCCTGAAGGGAAAGACCACAGTAAATGGGATTAATGGGATATATAGGTTTTCTAATGACCACTGCACTCCAAGCTTAGTCAAGGGTCATCAGCCCCCAGGGCCCTTTCCCCCCACCTAGGGTAACACCTGAGTGTTTTAAGAGAAATAACTTCATCTCCAGGATTAGTATTTAAGAAAGGCCAATGAAAATTAAGCAAGTGCCTGAAGAATTACATTAAATCTCTGGATAAAATAAATTAGGGTGGGCCAGGGCCTCGTTCTCTCCATTAGCGGGGTGGGAGGGGAATGGAGATCTAGTGCAATCCCCATTTTCCTGAAAAGGAAACTGGAGTTGGGAGATGTCAAATCATTTGCTGGCTGCAAGCTGGTGAGCAGCAGGAAAAGGGAGCGAACCTAGGTGGGTGTGACAACAGAGCGGGGCCATCGCCCCTGCCCTGTGCAAAAGGGCAGATTTTCTTCAGCCAGCACAGGGCAGCCTTTGGAGGTATGGGGCCAAGGTGTGACCTGAGAGGAAACTGGTTTGAGAAAAGTCGCATAGGGTGTGCCCGAGAAGGCTGAAGCAGGCATTATCTAGTCTCTCTGGTGACCAGATCCTGGACTCCTTTATCCTTTCAGTCTCCAAGCCAAGGATTCCTTCTCTTTCAGAAACGACGTCCAAACCCATCCCCCACTACTGGAAAAACATATTAATGAGTTGGACTCAGGAGCCCATCACTTGGGTCAATGGCAGGCACAGGAGACTCACAGACCTCCCTCCCTGGAGCCTCAGTGCTCAGTCTCAAGAAAATGGATCAGCTCGGTAAATAATTTAGCCAGCTCTTCAGCGGCCAGGGTAGGGAAGCAGCTGAGCTACCAGGATAACGACAAAGCCACCAGACCTAGTTAACCAAGGTGGTGACACACACCATGGATGCAAATTAGTTCAAAGGGGCCTTCGGAAAGTGTCGGAATCCCAAGAACCTAGTCCTTCCCCTCCCCTCTGGCCCCTGGGCCGGTCAGTTTCCTTTCAAGTCCTCTCTGGCCACCCATCTCCTTTTCTTAAACTAAGTAGGTCCTCCCGACCCCCAGGATCCCACTCCCCGCTCCGCCCTGGGGTGGACATTCTCCCCACCCCCCTGCTCTGATCAGGCCAGTGATCCCACCGCGGGAAAGGCGGGTGTCTGCCGATTGCTGAGGTTATTACTGTTATCACCACGGTCAATTTTATTTTCCGCGCTCCCCGGTTCCCCACCCCACCCCTGGCACCGGAACGTCCCGGATCCCGCGCTCCGACCGGAGTCCCGGGTGCAGACCTGCGGGGACCCGAACGTCCCCGCTGCCAGGGCCCTAAGGCGCGGACCTGCCTCTTCCCGCTACTGCAGTCTCGCCCCACGGTAGGCAAGCGAAAGTGCTCGCCACCCACCCACCACCAAACACCCCGCACTCACCGAGGTCCGCGCGGTCGGTGCCCCCACTTCCGCCGGCGCCGCGCCTGCAGAGGCTCGGGCGGGCAGCGAACCGCCGAGCCTGCGTTCCGCCAGCCGCCTCAGCCGCCCCACGTGGTCGCGGGCGGGCTCGCGGGCTCGGAAGCCAGCACAGCTCCGGGACATCACTCCGCCGACCGGCGACCGTGGCCGCACGCTTCGATCTGAAGCACCGTCTGCGAGGTGGGGCGCGTCCAGAATGCCCATTTTACAGAAGAAGAAATTGAGGCTCCCAAGAGGGTTTAAGGGCAGAGCTTGGTCTTGCCCACCCCACCCCCACTACACGTGCGAACTCCTATCCCTCACCTCCAGTTCCAACCCCACTTACCCTACTTGAAACTGAGATCATGCTCCGGGCAGCCAGGCACCAGGAGCAAACCCTTGGAGAGCAGGAGCTGGGGTGGACCCCAGGCGGTCATTTCCCTGCAGCCCTATTTCACAAAGGACACCGAAGCCCTGAGAGGGGAGCGGCTGGCCTGCGGTGCTGTGGAAGCTCGCAGGCCTGGGCTCAGATAGAATGCATTTATTCCACTAGGTTTTACTAAGGGTGGGGGTCTTGTGGGTCTCTGCTTCCCACTGGATCCCTAAGGTCTAGTGCCTAGCACACACGCCCTCCGCAAATATCCATTGAAAGAATGAGCGTAGCAGGAGCTCAATACATATTTGTTGACTGAACTTTGAAGGAATTGGGGCTCTGTTTGCGAATGCGATACACTTCCCTCCTGCTCTCTCAGAACCTACATTATAGGGGAGCTGGGAGGGGTAGAATGGGATATACATGAGAAATACCTCAACAAGATCCTTTGTGGCTTGATGGGTGATGTAAAAGAAATAAAATAAGGGTAGTGGGATAGGAGCAGGTGGCAGTGTAGATGAGCTTCTTTAATCGGGTGGTCAGAGAAGAAGGTAGTGGTGAAGAAGCTACCTCAGGTAACAACAGATGGGGAAACTGAGGCCCGGGAGGGAACTGGGGACAGATGGAGGTCATAGAGTACAATCTGTAAGGCCTTCAGTAGGGTGGAGCTACTTTAGATACCGTGGCCGGGGAGGCCCTCTGCTCTCAGGAGGACAATCAAGCCAAGACCTGAATAACAATATGAGGAACCCTGGGGCCTGAAGCAGCACTCCAGGAGATTAGCATGTGAAATTCACTCAGCACTGGGCTGGGGACCCACCTGGCAGGACAGACTCTGGCCCTGACCTCAGGGGACTTGTGCGGGGTGGGAGGAAGGGAGAGGATTGTCAAGAAACTGTTCTGTATTATGATGTGGTTGGTGCCAGGAAGAAAAGAAAACTTGTAAGGGCTGGAGGGTGGGGCAGGGTGTTGATGCCACTTCAAATGTGATCTGAGAGGGCTGCTTTAAGGAGGGAAGTTCTAGGAGGCCCGAGCGAAGGGAGCTAAGACAGTTGGCTATTTGGCTTTTGTGGCATTTCCAGGTGTAGTAGCAAAATAGAGGTTTGATCGCAAACCTCTTCTGCTCGAACTCTTCCCAAGGCTCACGACTCTGAAAACCAAAGCCTTGAAAGTCGTCAGAAGAAGACCCTCTTGGAGCTGACTCCATTTTCTCACAAAACGCAATCACCCCCTTACCTCTCTCCCTGGCCCCCTACCCCTCCTTATTATTCTTGAACACAGAGGCTGGCAGGCTCACTTGCTGTCACACCCTTCCCTGGCCTGGGGAGAAAATTGAGTACCCCATCTCAGTCACCCTGCCCCTTGACAGCCCTTCCTAGTTTTATTGGCTCCAAGCCTACACACCACACTTGTCATTCTGGTAGGCACTCTGGATTTTACACTTATTGTTGAAGTGGTCTCCCCAACCAATAAACTGGGAGGTCAAGGATGACTGTCTGTTTAGTTCACTGCTGTACCCCTAATAAACAGTAGGCGTTCGATATGTTTGTCCAGTGAATTTTTATTGTAATGCATTTACTGAAAGAGTCCAGATGACTGTTAGGAGCCCAGTTAGAAACGTGGTCCCTACCATTTTCTCGCTTGGGGGTGTTTGTGGAGACCCTGTGCCTCAGTTTCATCAGCCCAAAAACGGGATCTGGAAAAGCTGTTTCTCTGCTTGTCCGTGTGATGTCGGTGACATTAAGGTGTGATCAATAAGGCGAACGCAGTGAGCATGGATGGCTCTGATTGAGTTTGGCCGCCGGCGGGGGGCCCCTGCGGGGCTGCCCCGTTCTCTCCCATAAGGCCCCGCCCCGGTGGGCGGAGCCACAGGCTGGGCTAGCACGTGTAAAAGTTCGCGGCCAGTCGCCGCAGTCACTCACCTGAGCGCCTCGCTCTGAACTCGCGCAGCTTGCTCGTCCTCCGCCTGCCAGCCCGCCAGCCCGCCAGCCTGCCAGCTCGTCTGGGCCACGACTCATGTCCCGCCGCAAGGCCGGCTGCACGCCCCGCCGAGTAGACCCCGCGCCCGCCGCCAACTCAGACGACGAGACGGAGATGCGGGACCTAATCATCGATGTGAAGCCTGAGCCGAACCCTTGGCCCCTGCAGGCCCTGGCGTTGGGTCCCTTTTCCCCAAAGGAAGTGCCCGCGCCGGGGCGGCTCGAGGGCGAACCCCGGCACTCCCCTGGCCCAGTGCCCGCCGGCGGCCCCCTCCACGCCTTCAGCGCGCGGAACCAGTGGGCGCCGTGGATGCCTCTGATCCCGAACCCTCACGGTGAGCGCCCCCTGCTTGGAGCCCCACCACCCTCCCCTTTCTCTCGGGTGGGACCCCCTCCTCCGGACACCGCCCCCCAGCCCCTGCCGTATTTCCGTCGCTGGGTCCTGGCCTCCTTCTGACCTTCGGGTTTCCCCTCTCTCGCTTGGAACCCCCAGCCCCCATCCTGGCCCCACCTCACGCTCACCACCCACTTCCTCCCTGCAGGCCGCCAGCCGTGGACCGACAAACACCCAGATATGTTGACCTGCGGCCGCTGCCTGCAGGCCTTCCCGCTGAAGGCCATCACTACTTTCATGGACCACAAGAAGCTGGGCTGTCAGCTCTATAGGGGCACCAACCCTTGCCAGGTCTCAGGTGAGTAAAGCCGGGATGCAGACCCCTCTCAAGATCAAGGGCTCGGCTTCCTGTGGGAGAAGGGGCTGTACTGGACAGGCGGGGCAGTGAGCACTACTTCCCCTTTCGGGTGCAGCCTAGGCGTGGCCAGGGCCTGCCCTGTCCTAGGGCTGGGACTAGTGGTGGGGTGGGGGTGGGGAGGCGGGGCTGGGCAGAGAAGGAGGGCAGCCCACAGGGTGTGGCCAGCCCCAGAAGACTGGTCTGGGGATTTGCCACACACAGACCCCCCCAATCTGGTTTCACTTCTCCTTCCCCTTGGCCAGAAATAACTGGCCAGGTGGCTGGACCACTGTGGCAGTAGTGGGGACCTCTGGGGAGGGCAGTGGCCTGGGGGAGGGGGGCTGAGGCCAGCTGGAAAGAGGGTGTTGGCACCCTCTTCCACCTCTTTATCACTGGTGATTGAGGTGCTGGTGCATTTGCTCAGAGCTAGGGAAGGGGCTTCTGGCCTCCCCTCCCCCACACGGAATCTCCCAGCCCTGCTTGCTGGGAAGCCCCTGGTTTGAGCCAGGTCCTAAGTGTCTGGGCACCTGGGTTCCTTCTCTTGGAACAGCATTAAACCCTTAACATTGTTCTAGACCCATGGTGAACTTTTGATCAACATTGGCTGTTGCGCTTATCCAGATGTGCGATTTCCAGACCCTCCCACCCCCCACCCACCCATGTGCTCCTGGGACTTTTGAGAAATGGAATTATGTTCTGGGCTGGGCCAGAGGAAGGGTCCTGTAGTGACAGAGGGTCTGTGATGGAATTATTGGAGCAAATCACCGAGATTCTTAGACTTGGAGGATTATTAAGGGCTTACAAGAACCCAATTCGAGCTGTACCCTATTCAAAGAGAGAGGATTCCTAGGACCCCCATATGCTAGCAAACGTGGAAACAGGCTCAGAGAAGGGTATTTCTTGCTCGAGATCCCACAGCCAGGGAGGAGAGCCAGACTGAAGTCAGGCCAAGTGGACTCTCTCCAGCCTCTGCCTGAGCTCTTGATCCTGGATCCTGGAGTTGTGTCAGGAAAGCCACCTCCGTCTAAGAGGTGGCAGTGGATCTAGGAAGTACCTTACTGATAATGTCTGGAAGACCTAGAGAAAATATCAGATTGGGGGGGGGGGGTCTGTGTAGAGGTGGGAGAACTAGCTTGCTGCCCCCTTGCCTCAGTAGGTGGCTGCTAAGCCTTCTCCCCTATCTTAGACCTTGGCCTCTTCTGTAGGGCATGGAACCAGGCGTGTGGGTCCTGACAGAAACCCACGCAGTCATCAAGAGCAGTTTTTATTATTAAACCAACGACGTTTGAAAATCCCTCTCCCACTCCCCAGGTTTCTGGGTTGAAACTGCAGGGCCACCACCCCTTCCAAGCTGTGTGACCTTGGAGAAATGGAAATGTCTGTCTCCATTTTACCAGCTGAAAATGAAGGTTTTATTTCCTGTCGTGAAGGAAAGTTGTGAGAGTAAACTGAGGCTTAGCTCAGCGCCTGGCATACTGATTTTGGCCACCTCTTCAGCATGGCCTTCTGGAACGCCACCCCCTGCTCCCACCCCATTTTAACTTTTCATTTTTTCTTGAAGATTTTCAAGCACAGAAAACCCTCATGGCCTCATGGCCTCACGACCCACTAGATTTTCTTTGCTTCTTATGTGTCCATCCGCCTCCCTGAGCATCTGTCCTCAGGCCCTAAACAGCTTTCCCCAACCCTAACTGGCAGCTGTGACGTGTAACCCTCATGCCTTTGACCCACCACACTAACACCTGACCCTTCTCTCTGCAGAACTCGAGGACCTGAAGGCCTTGATCTGCCTCCGTTGCGGCCGGCAGTTCGAGAGGGCCTGGAAGCTGCTGCGTCACGCCCAGTGGGACCACGGAATGGCCATCTACCAGACAGAACCCGAGGCCCCAGAGACCCCACTACTGGGCCTGGCAGAGGTGGCCGCGGCCGTGTCTGCGGTGTCAGCAGTGTCGGGGCCAGAAGTAGAGGCCAAGAGCCCCCGGGTGAGCAGCCTTCCCCGGCGGAGCCCCACCTGCCCCGTTTGTATGAAGACCCTCAGCTCCTTCAGCAACCTCAAGGTGCACATGCGCTCGCACACGGGCGAGCGGCCCTATGCCTGCGACCAGTGTCCCTACGCCTGCGCCCAGAGCAGCAAGCTCAACCGCCACAAGAAGACCCACCAGCAGCTGCTGCCCCAGAGCCCCACCATGGCCAGCGCCAGTGAGGAGCAGGCCTCCACCGCCCCGCCGGAGCCAGCGGCCCATGCCGCCGCCCCAGCCAGCACCGTCCCGCGCAGTGGTGGGGAAGGGGCTGGAGCTGCCGCCACAGCAGGCGTGCAAGAACCTGGGGCTCCTGGTGGTGGGGCCCAGGTGGGCCCCGGCGGGGACGGTTGTCAGGTCGTCATCAAGGAAGAGAGAACTGACCCTGCCCAGAGTCTAAAAATGTCACCTAAGAAGACGCCAAAGCCGGTGGGCAAGAGCCGTGGCTCTGGGGGCAGCTGTGAGTTCTGCGGGAAGCACTTCGCCAACAGCAGCAACCTGACGGTGCACCGGCGCTCGCACACCGGCGAGCGGCCCTATGCCTGTGAGCTGTGCCCCTACGCCTGCGCCCAGAGCAGCAAGCTCAACCGCCACCGCCGTATGCATGGCCTGGGGCCCGGGGGTGCCCGCTTCGAGTGCCCCCACTGCCGTGTGCCCTTCGGCCTGCGGGCCACGCTGGACAAACACCTGCGGCAGAAGCATCCCAAGGCAGCAGAGGAGGCCTGAGCTGCAGGAGTGCCCTGCCTCCCCGCTGTCCCTGCTACGGCTCTGTCGACCTTGTCCTTTCCCTGCTGTGAATAAATCTCAGTTACACACGTGTGGACTCTGCTTTCTTGAGGTGTCTGAGGTAGGGCAGGAGGCTTCCCGTCCTTGGGGTGGACGGCTGGACAGACCGGTTTGGAATGAGGGGGTGAGGGGAAGGCTGGCCCCCAGTGCCTGGGGCGCAGCGGCACTGGCACAGAAAGCCGTGCTCCCGGTTTCTGGTGTGGGCGAGGGCAGGGAGAGGCCTGGACCTGTCACCAGAGGCCCTGAGCAAAGTCCCGGCCTGGCCTCCACATGTGGGCGCCGGGCCCTTTTCCCAGCATATCGCACCCCTGCCCTCACAGAGCCAACCAGACCCAGGCTGTGTCCCACGAGCAACACGCACCTGTCCCCCAATTGCAGCAAGCTTCCTCCCTGGCTAGGGTATATGGTGGTTTGGGAGCCCCGCACCCAGCACACGGACAACAATAAGGCCAGGTAAAGGGAATTAAATAACTTTTGATTTTATTTTGTTAAGAGAACAAAACAAGCAGCATGGCAGCTTGAGCCCTCATCCCCCACACTCCTGCCTAATGTCGGTAGTGGGGGCTTCGGGACCTTGACCTTGAGCGCCTGGAGAGAGAGAAGGGAGGGCCCTGTGAGGGTGGGGCAGGGCTGCAGGACCACGGGAGCCCTGCCCTGTGCACGCGTACACACGTGCACCAACACGCCTGGGGACCGTGGGGCTGCAGTGGTCGGGAGTCAGCTACCAAGGGAGGGAGGGAGGGAGGGAGGCAGCTCCTAAAACTGGAAACTGCAAGGTGGTGGGGGAGGAACTTCCAGGCCCTCCCACTGGACAGTGACTAACCAGGGACCCTGCTTACCTTCGGGAAGAGCTGTATTCTCGGCCTGGAATGAGAGAAGGGGGTGAGGACACAGCAAATGCCCAGGGCCCGGGAGTGGCTCCGGGGCTGGACCTCTGATGTGCCTCCAGCTAAGGCCAGACAGGCACGTCCGGCATGTTTATGTCCACTGTTGGAAGGCAACCTGTGTTCCCCACCCACAACAATGTGCTGGAAACGAGTGATTCTTTTAATTCCTTCAAGTCCCTTGTGATGGAGGCAACACTATGTGCCTGTGCACTTACTTGAGTTTTGTTTTAATTTACAGAAGGCTAACATGAAAAAGTACCACGGTTTTGTGCGACTGGTTTTGACATCGCTTCTTTTTAAAGCCCCAGAGCCTCCACCCAGCTCTTCCGACCCAGGGGCCATGGGTTACACTCACTGTAACGGGGGGAGGGCGAGCGGCCATGGGTTACACTCACTGTAACGGGGGGAGGGCGAGCGGCTCTGCCGGCTGTACTGGCGTTCCCATTCTTCTCTTTCCTTCTCTCGGCGTTCCCGCTCCCTGCACGGGCAAAGGGAGGCAACCCAGGATGGGTGAGCGTGCAGCCCACAACACTGAACTCCAGGGCCAGCCCCAGTGCAAGAGCAAACCATCTTCCCTGGGAGACGAGGATGCCCTGCCCAGAAGGGGTGCTACTGAGCAGAGGCGGGACCATATTCCCACTCAGCCTTGCTAGGAAAGGCTTGCCAAACAAAAGGAGGGCTGGACCCGTGGATCATTTCCTGTCCCACTTAGGGCGTAGGCAGTGAGCAGAGGGGCTTACATACAATTAAGATAAGTGCTTAATCGTCAGACCAGAATTTGTAACCCCACAGGTGACATTTACTGGGGACCTTATCCTGGCCCTGACTTGGCTGCGATGGAACAACTACTGCATTCTCATTTTGAAGCTGCGCAAACTCAGGCTCAAGAGAAAGACCCATAGCTGGTGGGTGGTGGAGGTGGGGTCAGAATCCAGGTCTGACTGACCATGACACTAAGTCCCTGGGCACTCTGCCCAGCTGCTGATGGAAGCGCAACACACGAAGCGCATGCAGTAAACTGACGACAGTGAGCAGTGGGGTGGCGCACCCGGCCTTCCTACACCCTAGAGCAGGATGCCACCAAGACGTGTGCATCGTTACGTCTCCTGCCTCCCCAGAGGAAGGAATCCCACTCAGAGAGATTAAGCAGCTTGTCCAAGGACTTATAAGAAGTACAGATGGAACCAGAAAAGAGTAACAGGTGACACAATCTCGTCACTGACTCCCCTCCTTGCCAACACGAAGTACTATGGCCTCCAGGATGGCCCTGGGAGGACTGAGGCCTTATGGGCACAAGTCCCCAAATTATCCTGTGAGATGAGCACCAAGAGGGTTAGTGCCCCCCCCCCCAGGGCCACACAGTGAGAGGCGCTGAACCCCAAGTTCATCTGCCCTAGACTCCGAGCCACTCAGCTCTACACAGGAAGATACAAGATAATGAGAGAAGCAGAGGGGAGACGAGAGAAGCCGTCTCCCAGCACTGGGCCAGCCTGGCCACGGGGCTGGCTTGAGGTCAACCCTTCAACTGACAGAGCACCACCTCAGTGTTCTAGAGGCTGAGCACCTAGCAGGAGGCCAGCAGCTGGACCTCACACCTCAGCAAGGACCCTAACAATAAGCAAAAACGCAGCCGGTGGACACCAGGTGGGGGTTAGTGCTTTGGGGCAAAGAGAGCAGGGCTGGAAAACGGAGTGTTTTGAGGTGCTACTCGACAGAACAGTCAGGAGCCTCCCCTCACAGTTGAGTGACAGAGGGGACCGGGTAGGGGTCTGAGCCAAGAGAACAGCAATGTATGCTGGAGGCTGGCGGAGCAGAGAGGAGGCTGCAGTGGCTGCAGTACGCTGGGGACGGAGAAAGGAAACTGAGGCCCAGAGGAGGCTCTGACTTTTCCACTCGAGCTCTAGCTCAGAGCTGGGTAGTGGGGAAAGAGGGGGGCAGGGGGCGGCCCAGAAGCAGGTAGCTGTGGCCCCGATACAGGCAACGGGGACCAACTTACTTCATACGGATCTTGCGGGCCATGGCGCGAAGCTCGTCTTCCCGCTCCTGTGGCAGAGGTGGCAGTGAAGGGGCGGTGAGGGCTGGCTGGGTTGGCACCCTGGCACCCCACCCGAGCCCCACCCCTCACTCTGCCCTGACCTGACGCTCATGCTCCTGCTGTATCATCTTCTCCTGAGCGGCCTTCTTATCCGCCTTGACTGTGGGGAGGGAGGGTCACGGTGACTGACGGGGACCCAAAAGAGTCCCCACTTGCTCTGAGCGCCACAGTGCCTGCCTCCTGAGGCCGAGTGCAGGGGCAACAGAGCGGCGGGTGTTCCCACTCCTCCCCAAGGCCAGGCTGGAAGGAAGGGGGGCTTGGAAGAACCGAGGGACAGATGGGGGGACATACACTGCCTGTTCAGTGCCTTCTGCATCCTCAGCTTCAGCTTCTCCTGCGGTGTCAGCTTGGGCTGGGGAAGGGGGAGAAGAGGCGGGAGAGGGGGTGGGTGTCCCGGAGCTCCCACTACCCACCTCATCCATGAGCCTAGGACTTGTGGGGAGGGACAGGGTGTGGACACCCACCACGAGGGTGGGGAGGCCCAGGGACAGAGGGAGCCCAGCAGACAGTGAGGAGGGGAGGCGGACACAGATCTCATGGGGTAGAGCCCCCCGGCCACCTCGGTCCCCCTCGATCCCCAGGGCTGGATCTCCCGGCCCACCCGGGCCCCCCTGCAGGCCCACCGGGCCCAGCTCTCGGGCACTGCTGCTGGCGGGAATTAGACGGGCGAGTTCCAAATTCTTACTGACTTTGGCAGCTCCTGTCTCTTTACCAGCGGCAGGTTCGGTCCTGGAAGGAACAAAGGAGAGCTGCCATCTCAGACCCCGCACACTCAGAAACTCAAGGTCATGGGCCTGCAACACCCCCAGGAAGGCACCCTGTCACCCTTAGGTCCCTCAGTACAGGGCCATGTCCCCTCAGACCTCCTTCGAAAAGAAGACAATGAAGACTATCCCCCACCTGTGGCTGACAATCATCTTTCCCCAGCCCTGCCCCTGCTCACTTTTTCAGCTTCTCGCCCACAGCAGGGGACGCTGCTGGCCTGGTCAGCTTCTCCCTTGCGGGTGATGGCGAGTGACTCTGGCTGTGGCTGCGGCTGCGGCTCTGGCTGGGGCTGCGACTGCGGCTCTGGCTGGGGCTGCGGCTCTGAGTCAGGCTGCGACTGCGGGACGGGCTAAGGGACCAGCTGCTGCGGCTGCGGCTGCTGCTGTGGTGCCGGGGGCCCCGGCCGCCCCGCCTGTACCGGTCCCCTGAGCGGGAGCGGCTCCTAGGGGCACGGCAGGGCAGGAGGGACGCTGTGAGGCTCCAGGGACCCCATTCGCACACATGCCCGTCGGCTCCAAATCTTCAGCCCTTCTTCAAAGCCCTGTCATTGGTTCGGGTGTGACCCTGCTTCCCTCCAGATCCTTTCCTACAGAAACCCCCCAGCTGCTTCCTGGCCCTGCTCAGTCTAAACTGAGACCACCCTCTGATAAACTGCCCTGAAACTCACTCATTACCAATCCACCCAGCTCCTGGGAGGTGATCTCTGGGAGGGCAGGATCTGGCTGGTCGCCTCCGCACTTTTTACACTGTCCCCAGCTCTGGGTGCTCAGGAGGTATGACCTCATCTACGCCCTCACCACCTCCTCACCTTGCTGGGGCCCAGGGTCTCACACCACAGGGATCAGCTGCCCCACCAGGCTGCGGCACAGACCCCCAGAAACTAGCCTGGGGACAAGCAGCCCTGTCCTCTCTCTGTTCAAGATCTTGGGGCTCCTCAGCTAGCGCTCACCTGAAGGCCGCCATTCAGGATGTGACCAGACTCTCGCCCCCAGTCTTTCTCCTGTCATTGCCCCAAGTCTGCCTATAGTGACTGACCTGGAAGCCAAATCTAGTCATGTCCCCCCACCCCCCCCCCCCCAGTTATGTTGGGCTGTCCTGGGTTTTTACAAATTTCAAATTTACTGACGCTGTTGAGAAAACATAAGCTGCCCTTTAAAAATCTAGACTCTCGATGTCTCTTGAAAAACCAGAAGATTGAGCAACACCGGGCCTGGCACCGCACAGCCAATGACCAGTCGGATAGGACGCGTGCTCCCCAGTCCACCAGGGCCCCCCTGGCCCCTCCATTCTGCCTGCCAGGTCCTGCAGGTAGCTAACGTTGAAATACACGCAGCAATAACACAAGTGACAATGCTGACAACAGCCCTTCCCAAGTGCTAGACTAGAGCATGAACACAAAGCTTACGTGAATCCACTTGTCAAATCTGTACAACTCAATGACAACAGTAATCTCTATTTCTCAAAATGAGGAAATGAGGCCCCAAAGAGTCACTAGCAGGGCCAGAATCTACACCCAGACAGTCGCTCCACAGTCCATGCGCTCCCCATGGAGCCAAGCTGAACCACCTTCCCGCAAGCTGCCATGATCCCACCGGTGAGTGGACAGACAGGAGAGGTGTTACTGTCCGAGATGCTCTTTCCTGCCCTGCCTGCAGCACTCCCCGCAAATCCTGGCTCCCCCCTCAACCCCCCAGCAAAAGGCTGACTTGATTTTTCTGGCTCCCTCCCCATAGAGTGCCCCTGCCCAAAAGGCCAGGCCTTGCTGCAAACCACAAGACACTCTGGAGTGGCCACACACTTCTCCGCCCTCAGCCTAGCAACTCCCTGTGAGAAGAGCAGCTGTTTCCTGTCCCCACGGTGTCCCTGAGCATGGTGGCTGTGCTCCACCCCACGTCACCACACTCAGAAGTCCCTCAGAGCAGGCACACCTCCTCTGCGAACCAAACACTTCCTGCTCGCTGACCTGGGACCCCTGGCTGCCCCGGGCCCCGCGTCCTGCACGCACACGAGGCCACGCGCACCTGCTTCTGCGCCGGGGTCCGTAGCCGCCGCGCCGGGCCGGCGAGCGGGAATAGCGATGTCCATCTCGGGAGCCTCCAGCTGAGTGTCGGCGGCCGCGACTGCGGGACCGAGAATAGCGCCGGGATCGGGACCGAGAGCGGGACCAGGAGCGGGAGCGTGAGCGTGCATGGCGGCCAGAGCGGTAGTAACCTCCACCCCGACGGGAGCGGGAGGTGGATCGGGAGCTGGAGCGGGAGCTGGAGGTCCTCGAGGCAGAGGAGGAGGAAGAGGAGGAGGAGGAGCGGCGGCTGCAGGCAGGGCACGCGGGCCGGTCAGCACCGGCCTGGCCCACGGCCCCCACCCGGCCCCGGCCCACCCCCCATGGTGGCAGGGGTGTAGGGCAGGCGGCGTGAGCGTTACCGACCGGGCACTGGCATTACGTCCCGGTGCGGGGCCGCCGGGCTGGGGGGGTGCGGGGAGCTTCCCTGGGGCCCCTGACGCGGCTGCTGCCGCCGCTGCTGCCGCGGCCTCCTCATCACTGCCCCCAAAACTGGTGATGAACGTGATCTTCTCCTCTCGGCCCGGGCTCGGTGAGCGGGAGCGGGAGCGGGACTCGGAGCTGGATTCTGAGGGCGACCTGCAAGGCAAGGGGACACTCAGGTCACCAGGCTCCTCGAGCCAGTCCCCCAGCCAAGGACATGCACCACAGAGTGACAGAAATGAGGATGGCGTGGCACCAAACACCCACAAATACAGCCGGCCTGTATGGGGATTTGACATGTGACTAGGTGACTTTTCTGAAACAGCCAGGACAGGGAGGGACGGAGAACAGTGCCGACTTCACAGGGCCGGAAAAATGGCAGCAGCGGGCTACATGTTGAACGTTGACTGATTTCCCAATATATACGCCAAGTTGGTGGGGGGAAAGCATGTTCTCAGATATTAAGTGTGGTACAATGCCTTTTTTGTAAAAGAGACTGACAGCCCTCCCACCCACTATGTTTGAGCTAGACCGCTCCTCAACAGGTACAAGTACCTTGCCTCCCCTATCTACCCAAGGACCCCTGGGCAGACAGAGGTCTGTCCAACACTCAAAAGCCCCTCCCCAGCCACTGCCACATCCAGGAGACACACATGTACATGGCCGGGCCACCTGTCTCTATTAGTTCTATTATTTCTGGGAGTTCACATTAAAAAGTCTTTTGATTTCTTTCTTTTTTTTTTTAGTCTTTTGATTTCAAATTCAAGCCTTTCTGCCTTTATTGATCAATTTTAACATAGGACTCTGTTATGTTTAAATCGAAAAATTTCAGACCCACAGCTGACACCAGATGCCAAGACCCTTCAGAACATGTCACCTGGTCTGTGAGCTCATGGAGTCCTATAGGGTAGGGCCACCGCCTCTCCTCACCACCCTCCATTAGGGGGGATTTCCTGGCTGTTGTTCTGTGGGCCGTTGGGGAACTCACCGTTTATAGGGGTCGTAGGTGGGGCTGTCTCGGCGGGCATAGCTATGGAGAAAGGAATGGGGTGGGACAAGTGAGGACTTGGGACCTGAGTCGGCATGAAAATGGGCCCAGCCACCCAACTGGGAGTCCAAAGTCAGGCAACAGGCATAGTGAGGAGGGGGCTGCTGGCCAGGTTATGGGTCCTGCCCTGCCCCAGGTCTGTCCCAAGCCTGAACATCGGCTCCACCCCCAAACAATGTCCCAGACCCACCCCGACCTGAGTGACAAGGACTTTAGTGGCTCTGTTCTTGCTTGGCCTCCAGGCCCGACTGAGAGCATCCTCCCTCCCACTCCATGCCCCTGGTTCTGCTAACTGGGCCCAGGCTTATGAATGATGATGACGACGATAAAATCAGAAGAACATGACACTTGCCCAGAGTCACGTAGCTCATAGAGGAGCCAGGGTCCCAACCCAGGCCACGCGGCCCCAAGGCCGGGCTTTTCTGCACTACACTGACCTGCGCCTCACGGTGAAAAAAACGACAGTAACCACCAGCGAGAATCTTTAAAGAATACTTTCCAGACCCCACACCAAAACCTGAACCCACAACAGGCTGTTTAAGCCTCACAGCCACCCTCCATCACTCTCCCAGAACAAAGGAGACGTGGTAAGAAGAGGCCTTGGGCCACCGGGCCTAAGAGGCGGGCTTTCCACGCCATGTCGGCCTGCCTCATCCAAACCTGCCTGAGATCTCAATGTGGACACTGGCACAGCCCCTCTCCTGGGAGGTGCCTCTTTTCCAAAGGAGGAAACTGAAGCTTGAGAAAGGAAGTCACTTGCCCAAACTCTGGCAGTGAGGAAGCAGCCAAGCGGCCTGTACCCCTTGAGTCTCCCAGCCGCCTCCCACCGGCATCTGGAGAGCCTTCTAGGGGTCCCGAGGCCAGCAGAGTGAATGGCTGGCAGGGCGGGGTGTCCACACGTGCCTCAAGGACACGTCTACCTCGAACCCTTCCCCAGTCACTGCCCCACTAGGACTCTCTGTAAGCCACAGCCTACACCCACAGTCCTCCTGAGCCCCAGCCACCACCCCAGAGCCCAGAAAGACTGATGCCAGCAGGGTCGGGGCAGGGGGCAGGGGGTGGCGGGGACCGACCCAACCTACCTGGGCGGGCTGATCTTGCGGCCCCTCAGCCGCTTCTCCCGGAACTCCCTCCGCTGCCGCCGGGAGCGACGGCCCTGGAGTGGGGTGACGACCTGGCTGGTGAGGGGCATGCCCTCCCTGAGGCACACTCCTGCCCCCTACCCCGGCCGCCCAGCCCTCACCGAGTACATGGCCTTCTCCTCCTCCAGGGCCTTGGCATGTTTGATGGCCTCCGCCTCTTCCTTATCTTTCCGGAGCATCCTGCAGAGGGTTGAGGGTCATGAGGGAGAAGGGCACAGGCCACATGCAGAGTCACTGTAGGAGGTGAGGGGCCCCATGCCACCCTGGGGCATCTCACTCATTTGGCATTATTACTGGGCACCTACTGCATGCCAGGTACTATTTTAGGTTTTGGAGATTCAATATTGACCAAAGAAAAAAAAAAAGAAAGAAAAGTCCTCATCTTCATGGACTTACATTCTGAAAAGACAGACAATGACCACAGTAATGGGACACATAATATGTCAGATGGTGAAAACCTTCATGGGAAAATAAATCATGGAAGGGGCACAGGAAGTACCAGGGAAGAGGCAGAAGCTGCAGCAGCTTTCGACAGGGAGAGCAGGGAAGCCACAGAGAAAGTGACAGCCGAGGAGGAACCTGGGGAGTAAGCTGCGCAGACGCCGACAGAGCCAACAGCACACAGAGTGGCCCAGAGGTTGGGTGGGGCCTCGACACTTAGGAGTCAAAAGGTCATGGACATAAAGGCTGGGCCGGGAGGACCATACAGGTGAGACC
Source organism: Rousettus aegyptiacus (assembly GCF_014176215.1). Taxonomy (NCBI): domain Eukaryota; kingdom Metazoa; phylum Chordata; class Mammalia; order Chiroptera; family Pteropodidae; genus Rousettus; species Rousettus aegyptiacus. The sequence goes on along the minus strand of NW_023416289.1, from coordinate 43,149,216 downwards.
TCACGGCCACGGTGAGGATATTGGCTGCTACTGAGTGAGGTGGGAACCATGGAGGGTTCTGAGCAGAGGGTGCTGTATTCAGACTTGGGATTATTCAGATTCTGACTCACAGCCCAGTTAGTCGGGACCTGCAAAGGGTGATCTCTGTGATCTGCAAAGGGTGTGGCACAGGGCAGAAGCTCACCCAGCCAAGCACAAGGGAATGACCCAGTGAACAAAACCTCTCCACTAGAGGGTGCTGTCCACCAGGCCCAGGAACTCTGGGAGCTTCATCGGGTCAGATGGACACAGGTCGTGCAGAGTTGGGTGCGGCCTCGGTTTCTACCCGGGTGAAGCCAGGTTACAAAGACCCAGCCCATAAGCTCAGGAGCCTGAATATGTAAAGCCCTTGGCGCAGGGCCAGGCACACAAGTACTCAGAAACAGGGTAGCTGTTAGTACCAAGGGTAAGACCAGAGATGCCAGGTCCAGCACGGGTAGGGGTGTCGCCAGAGGCCTCACCTGACGAAGTCACCATCAGCCATGCCATAGGTCGTGGCCTGTTTGTTAAGATCTGCCACCTGCTCCTGGTTCAGTTCGTCCACATCCACCTCCACGTCTGCACCAAGAGAAAGGCTGTCAGGGGTCGAAGCCGAGCTAGAGGAGGGGGAATAGGGGCAGTACCCCAGGAGGCGGGGACAGGGGCCGCCCACAGGATGGGAGGCCTCAGGAGGGAGGGCACGAGTCAGCTCATCTCAGCGTCCCCAGCCTGGCACAGGGCTTGGCCAGGAGTGGATATAATAAACGGTGGGGGTGAGGGCGGGCAGGTGACGTGACGGATGAGGGCCCAAACGAGCAAGCTGTGGGATGGATGAGCGCGATGTGTGGAGGGAGTGGGGGAGGAGGGAAGAGTGACCAGGGGACTGACAGGGTAGGTGGAGGCAGAGGTGTGGGTCACGAGTGTTTAGGAGCTGGATGCACGATGTGGAAATGGAAGTGGGACGGATGCTTTCCACGTGAGCAGGTCACCAGCCGGCTGAGAGCACTGGGGGGAGAGGGAGCGGGGGAGACGGTGCAGGGTGGGATCGACGGGTACTGAGGCAGGCAAACGGCAGGGTGGGTGAGGGATGGCTCTGTAACTGGACCAACGCTTGTTTCCGAGAAGAGAGAAAGGGGAGGGAGAGACAGAGGCTGACCCAAGTAGAAGAGATCGGAGCCAGAACCTAGGTGGGGACAGTCTCATAAAGCGGTGTCCTAGAAACGAGAAAGGAGAGCGCAAGGGAACAGGAGCAGGAGCACATGAGTGAGGCAGGGAGGACAGGAGGGGCTGGCGTGCCCTGGAGCAGGGGAGGGAGAGACGGGGCTCATGAGCACTAGGCACCCCACAGAGGGTGAGGGACGAGACACGGAAACGATGCCCAGGGACTGCGGGGGTGGGGAGGGCAGAGAGGGGACCCCACCGATGTCGGGGATGACCTCATCTTCATCCGAGTTGCTCTCCTCCTCAGCCGGTGACTCCTCCTCCTCTGGCTTCTCCGCCACCTTCTCCACCTCGGCCACTGTGCTGTCCTCGTAGGTGTAGCCAATGGAAGCCTTCTTCTCCGCAAGCCTGGGACAGGGGAGCCCATGAGCTAGGGCAGCACCCAGGGGCGAGGATGCTGCATGCCAGCCCTCAAGGTCCATGGAGGCATAGAGAGCACCTCGCCCTGAGACCCTAGTCCCTGTCGCATGCTCCTTCAGCCTGGACCCCATGAGGCCCTCCCACCAGCTTCTCCCCCTTCCTCCAGGCCCAGCTCCAGTGCTATCTCTCAGAAAGCCCTCCCCTAGGTGGGGCCAAGCCCTGTCCTGAACGCTGCAGCCCAACCTGTGTTGGGGCCTTACTGTTGGTGACAGGTCAGTTTCCCTCCACCTAATTGAGTCCCATGAGAGCAGGACTCAGAGTTATCTTGGGTTACGCTGTGGTTAGCTTTGCCCACAAAGCTTAGATTGGTATGGAGGCCTAGTACGTGTCTGCTGCTGAATGTGGTCAACACTCCTTGACACTGCCCCGCCCCGTGCCAGCGTCCTGAAAGTGGGCTTGTGGATAAGAACCAGTCGCGCCCATGAAAACTCTTTCAGGGACAGAAGCAGCAAGCATCAGTCTCACAAAGGGGTGAGGCTTGGCAGCAGGAGGGAGCCAGGGCTCTAGGATGATGCGGACCCGATGGAACACTGCTGCTGCCCTGGAGGCAAGGAAGGCCACCCCGGGTGAGGGGCACAGCGCGAGGGGCATAGCGCGAGGGGCACAGCGCGTGCGAAGGCAGCGGGTGACCGAACACAGGCAGACGGGGTGGGGAGAGAAGCAGGGTGGGGAGAGAAGCTAGACTGCCTGCCTGTTGTTCTTCCCAGGCGGCAGCAGGGGTTGTCCCCTCCCCGCCTGCCCCGCCACTCCTCAAAGGACATAGCCCTGAGGAGCCCCCTCCAGAGTGACATCAGCTGCGGCTAGCCGGAAGCATACTGCAAGGCAGGCACAAGACAAGCCCATTGATGAGCCCCGTCTCCTGCTGTCCTCGCCACTCCAGGCAGAGGGGCCTCCTGTGAGCCCCATCTTACAGAGGAGCACCCCGAAGGCCCAGAGGGATGGACTCAAGGCGGGATTCGAACCCAGGCCTGTCTCTGCGGGGCCTGCTCTAAGAGCGCCTCCCACCACTCTGCAGGCTGGAAACACTGCCAGGGTTCATGGTGAAACCCTCCCCTCCAGCACTGCTCCCTCCTCTAAACATTCACTACTGTGTGCCAAACCCCGGCCCTGGCGCTGGAGAGACCTAGACAGACAATATAATGGGGCTCCGCTCTGGTGGGGTTCACGGTCCTCCCGCCTCCCCTACGCCAGCTGGGCCCCAGGCTCTAACTCACTTCTTTTTCTCGTCCTCACTGGGTCTCTGGAGGCCTCCGTACAACTCATCGATGTAGATCTGGTACAGGCACTGCTCCTCTGAGACTGCGGCAAGGCAAGAGGCACACAGGTCGCAGGGGGCCGGGGACAATGGGACTTCCAGGGGGACGTGACAATGCAGTGGGGGATAGGAGGACAGGGACAACCAAAGCCCGGCCAGGAGCAGAGTCCCCGCTGTCTAGATAATCACAAATTGTGTGTGGTGGGGACTCAGCATTTGCAGGAGGCCCTGGCTACAGCACTGACTTGCTACGCGACCCTAGTCAAGGGACGTCACTGCGCTGTGCCTCACTTTTCTAGAAAACGGTACCACCAGCAGAGTAGCGCTTGGTCCCTGGGCACTGCTGCTTTACCACTGTTAGGGGGGTCTCTGGCCAGACCCTTCAGAACTATAAACCTATCCTCAGCGGTGGATGTCACCTGGCCCCCGATGGGCCACTCCACCGTGTACCCCTCTGTGGTTCGGTTTAAATTAAGTCTGGTTTGGAGCCATCGGAGCTCTCGTTCACCCACAACACTGACCTTGCGGGGCTCAGCAATACGCCAGAGCCTTCCCTGATCTTGCCCCCGACTCACTGTGGGACGCTGAGCAAGACCTCTTCCCTCTATGGGCCCTGACTTCTATCTGTAAAGCAAGGTAGGTGGGCCGGGCAAGCCTGGAGGGGACACAGCCTGGTACCCCTGGCTCCAGCAGCTGTTCCGGTTCCGTAGTGTACAAAGGCCCAGAGGAGAGGCCCTGCTGACCTGTCTCACATGAGCTGCCTCTCTCTTCCTGCTCTGGCCACATAGGCCTGCCCTCTGGTCTTCCAGGTGCCGCCTCCTGTTCCCCACAGGGCTCTTCCCCCACCCCGCCCCTGCCTAGAGTCCTGCAGCCTACCTCACCGCCAGGGAGCCACCCATGCTTCACTGACCCCGGCTCGGCCGAGCAACTCGGAGGACAGCACCCCGTTTACCCTAACACCTGCTGCTTTAGTCTGTCAGACACCCACTTTCATGACTACATAGACACTGCTCTCTCCCCCACTAGACCCCTGATCCCAAAATAGCCCCGACACCCCACAGGTGCTCAAGAATTGTAGGAATAAATGAATGAAGACAGAGTGAGAGAAAGGACGAAGAGAAACTCTAGCTCCATCCTCAGAGTGCGGGTGGCCCTGGGTGAAGGCCAGAACCACAACGGTACCAATGATGAATTTCCTTGATTCTAGGCCTCGCTGATTGCTAAAATTTGGGCAGTCTCTGGTTTCAGAGATGCTAAACTGTCTATCTCAGGAACAAAGACGTATGGAAACGATAAACCCTAGGGCTTTACGCACCCCTTGCTGAGCCGTCACACCCACCCTGTGGGACAGAACCTGTCACTGTTACCCTTTTCCAGGAGGAAACCAAGACCCGCCAGGCTAAGGGACTCGTGTAGCTCCTCAACTCCACAAGGAAAAACCCTGGGAAGGGAAAGCTCGAGGTCTTCCCAAGAAAGCTGGCACATAGGGTGGGCCCCCAGGGGGCAGTGCTGGTCCAGGCCAGGGTGAGATGCGGCCCCCCCAATCCAAGCCTCGCCGGCCTCAGCTGTAAAATGGGTGCCCTTCCTACCTTGCTGGGTGCCCGGGTAGATGTAATGAAATAATACACAAAAAGCCCAGTCTGCCAGGGCTGAACCTCCCTGGCCAAGCCCGGAGAGCGGGAGTCCGCCTCCCTGAGCCTCCGTTTTCTCAATGGAAGTGAAAATGGTGCTGACTTGGGGAACGATACTGGACATACACGGAGGCTTTGCCAACTGTCTAACTCTGTCTAAATGGGGTTTTGCAATTTTCACCAGTTTTTTAGGAAAAAGAGTCAGAGGGCCTGGGTTGTGGAAGTGACCTCGGCAAGACCATCTAGTTCAGCAGACATCGCCTGTACTGATTCCAGAGACAGACGCCCCAAGGGGCACAGAGCTGAGATCACACCCCAGGCCCCTTGGCAGAAAGCACTGGGAGAACACCTTTCCCAAACTTTACTAGGCCTTCTAGTCTCTAGACGCCCCCAAACAATCCCGTGCACCCGGATCACTCACTGCCAGCGAAGTCGTTCTGCACCAGGCCTCGGTAGCGCTCGTAGTTACATTTCCGCTCATCCGACTCCTGTTCTGGGGAGCTTTAGCGGAGGTCAAGGTCTTGAGATCAGAGGGAGAGGGCAGAGCCCACCCCAAGCCAGCAGGAGTGGGGATGAGGGCCCCGGCTCAGGCTGGGGGACTGTGTGTGGGGGGGACTGGCTGCATACCTCCTTCCTGTCCAGGAAGGTAGCAGGAGGGCAAAACCTTGGGAGGAAGAGGGGCTGCTGGCTCGGACTCCCCGCCTGGCAACCCCGTGGGGAGGCAGCTTACATGGTGGTGAGCAGTGGGGGTGTGTAGTCGGGGATGTGGTCCAGGTGGGCACGAACGTCAAAGCGGTCAATCATGTTGTTGGTGTCCCCCTGCCAGGGCATCCTGAAGTGGGAGGCAAGGAGCTTAGGGTTCCCATGTCTCAGGACAGACGGTGCCTGTTCCCTGCCACCTTAGGCTTGGGAGCCCGGACCTCAGCCATTTCTCAACCCCATGCCACGGCCCCTACCTCTGAGTCCTTCATGCCGCAAACTCACCTGAATAGGGGCCTGAGTAGGGCCCTCAGAACCAAACAAGAGTGGGGCGATCCTGAACCCCGGTCCCAGCCCCTCTAAGTCCTCCAACCACCACCGCAGCCTGGGGCCTCTATCCCAACACTTGTTGGCTCTTCTTAACTGGTGACTGTCACACTCCCGTGCAGGCCAAGCCTTGCCAACTTGAGTCCCCAAAGGTCTGTTCATACCCCAGGTCCCTTCTGACCCCAACCCTCAGTCTCAGACACTACCCGGACCCCCAAACTCAGTCTTACATGTTAACAGGACTCTCTGCAGCCAGGGCAACTGCAGAATCCAGGTGTACCTTGCAAGCTCGGCCATGCACCTGCAGGAACTGGGCTGGGTCCTTCTTCTGCAGGGACAGAGGCCGAAGGTCACCTCGTAACTGAATTCCAAACCTTGCCATCCCCCACACAACCAAGATCAGCAGCGAGCTCACCTCTGATGTCAAGTTCACTCAGAGGTAAACTACCTGCACAGGGGTGACAGGATGGCAGCACTAACAAGGACACCCAACCTCTGGGGACAAGGGAAGGGTTTCCTCTCAAGGTGGTGGTAAGAGGCGCTGAGCTCTGGCCCTATCTTCTGCATGGCCAATACCAACACCTCCCTCCCTAAAATATTACCCCCTAACTCCTCACCACCCCGACCCCAGGGCCACTCATTCATAGCCAGGTGTGAGCGCTTCGGCCTGGACCAGCCTCAAGACACCAGGACTGACAAGCTCAATGAAAAGATGGTCAATGTCGTTACTCATCAGGGAAATACTAATCAGAACCACAGGCACCATTCCACACTCACCAGGACGGCTAAAATGGAAAGGACGAACAATCACAAGTGTTGACAAAAACATGGAAAACTAGGTTCTTCAAAAAATTAAACATTTATTAACCAAGGTCACCCCAATAAATTTAATTAAAAAATAAAACAAAAAAAAAAAAAAAACAAAAAAACAGAGTAAGAGAGAGGTTGGGGATGATGGCAGACTAGGGAAAAGCAGGGTTCGTCTCCTCCCAGACGGCACTGAAATTATAACCAAACTGCAAAATAACCAATGCGGAGAATCACCTCAAGTTCAGTTGATCATAACACCTGCATTTGTTAACATAAAGGAGCCACGTTGAAGCAGATATATCTCCTCGGGCAAGGAAACAAAAGAAAAAATAAACGTACATAAAATAAAGAAAAAATAAAGTACATAAAACTAAAAAGTTTTTGTACAGCAAAGGAAACCATCAGCAAAACAGACAACCAATATTTGGGAGAATATATTCACAAATGACACATGTGATAAGGGGTTAGTATCCAAAATTTAGAAAAAATGTACACAACTCAACAACAAAAAAAACAAACAATCCAATTAAAAAATGGGAAGAAGACCTGAACAGGTACTTCTCCAAAGAGGAAATACAGATGGCTACCAGATATATGAAAAGATGCTCAAGGTCACTAATCATCAGAGAAATGCAAATTAAAACCACAATGATATCACCTCACACCTATCAGAATGGCTATCATCAATAAATCAAAAAATAGCAAGTACTGGTGAGGATGAAGAGAAAAGGGAATCCTCATATATTGTTGATGGGATTGCAAATTGGTACAGCCTCTATGGAAAACAGTATGGAGGTTTCTCAAAAAATTAAAAATGGATATACCTTTTGACCCAGCAATTCCACTTCTGGGTATTTATCTAAAGAAAACCAAAACAATCATTCATAAAGATCTATGGACTCCAATATTCATGGCAGCACAATTTACAATAACCAAGATATGGAAGCCACCTAAATGCCCATCAACAGACGATTGGATAAAGAAATAAATTATGGTTCATATATACAATGGAATATTACTCAGCCATCAAGAAAATGAAATCCTACCATTTGCAATGACATGGATGAATCTAGAGATTACCATACTGAGTGAAATAAGTCAGAGAAAGGTAAATACCATATGACTTCGCTTATATGTGGAATCTAAGGAACAAAAAGAATAAACTAATCAAAAACAGACTCACAAATACAGTGGACAATTTGATGATCGAGCGGAGGAGGGTTGGGGGGCTAGGAGAAGGGGATAAAGGATTAAAGAAGTACAAATTAGTAGTTGATAGTCGGGCACGAGGATGGGGAGCACAGCACAGGGAATGCAGTTAGCATTAACATTTTGGCTAAGTGGAGGGCCAGGGGAGGGAGGGAGCAACTGGGGGAATCGTTTTATGAACAATATAGATGCCTAACCAATGTACTGTATATGTGAAACTAATTTAAATAAGTAAATTTATTTTTTTATAAAAAAGTTAAACAAAGAATGGCCATATGACCCAGCAATTCCATTCCTAGGTAGATAGATAACTCAGAAGAACTGAAAACATACTCAAATACTTATATACAAATGTTCACAGCAGCACCACTCACAATAGCCAGGTGGACACAATCCAAATGGCCACCAGCAGATGACAGATAAAATGTGGTGCATCTAGACAATAGAAAGGAGTAAAGCACTGACACGCTACGACATGGATGGACCTCAAGAACGTTACGCTAGGTGGGCACAAAAGGCATACACTGTACCATCCCGTCTATGTGAACAGACCAAAGAGGCAAATCCAGAGAGACAGAACGCACATTAGTGGTTGCCCATGGCTGGGAAGTCTGGGGAGGGGAAGGGGGATGACTGACTGCTAATGGGTACAGGGTTCCTTTTTGAGGTCATGAGATTTTCCAAAATTAGACTGTGGTGATGATTGCACAACCCCGTGAATCTACTGAAAACCACTGAACTGCACACGTGAAATGAGTGAATTGTGTGGTTGGTATGTGAATATTTCAAAAACAGTTAAAAAAAAAAAAAAAAAAAAGGCTACCAAGGTGGAGGAGAATGTCCCCCTGAGTCTACATCCCTCAGGCCCAAGCCCTCCTGTGGGGGTCACAATGCCCAGGCACCACAACTCTTGGAAAAGGAGACAACCCAGCAGTGGCAGCTCCTCGCTGAGCGCCCAGCGTGCCAGGCCGCGTCAGAGGACCCACCATCAGAGGACCCCACGAGAGCCACGGGAGGGCTAGCCACTGAGCCCTGGGCAAGCTTCAGAAACACCTCCCCATTGCCCCACCACCATCCCCGCTTCCGCCAGCATCACCTCCTGGGACCACACCTGCGCCTCCTCTAGGGCTCCCAGCTGCCACCCTCACGCTCTGCAGTCCCTTCTCCGCACACGCCAGGGGCTTCTGCCAAAGCTGATGAGGTAGCGTCCCTCAGCTCAGACCCCTGCCTCCCCTTCCCAGGCCGCGCCATTCCCCACACACGCCGGGCCTGGCCGTGCTCCACGCAGGACCCTGGTGCCTGCTCTGCCCTCGGCTGGAAACCCTCTTGTTGTTAGCTTCACTTTTTCACATCTCCTTCTAGAAGCCTTCCCTGTTAACTCTAAATAGCTCACCCCACAAACCCTCATTTCCTCTATCTCCTTGACCCCCCTTGTTTGCCTCAAAGCACCCACAGCCATCCAATTTTATCCCTCACATTCACTGATCACCCATCTCCCACACCAGAACGTCTCTTCCACCGGGTAAGGATCTCACGGTCCTACCTCCAGCACCTTGAACAGGCCTGGCCCGCAGCAGGCGCTCAGCAGCACTCCTCACTGGCGGATGAGGAGACTGAACCCCCGCAAGACAAACCCTCAGCATCGGGTTCCACGATGCTGCACCTCCTCCTCCTGGCTGTCTCCATCCTCCGCCCCAGCTTGGCCGGCAGAGCAGCAGCACCTGCCACCGCAAGGAGCTGAGCAGAATACAGCAGCGGCCACGGCTGGTATCGTACCACTGTCTAGCCTGCACCCACCAGGTGCTAGGTGCTGGGCCGTTACTAGCCTCACTTCGCACCTGAAGAAGGGGAGCAGGGCACACCCAAGACCACAGGGGCTGGCAGGGATGGCACTGCTGGAATCCGACTCCTCACCCTGCACCTCACCCGCCTCCCTCATTTCCTCCACTACACAGTGCCTCAGCCCTGTGACAGCTGCTGGCCAAATCTAAGGCCAAGACCCCCTCACACCCCTGAGGCTGCTCCAGGCTGAAAGTCCAGTTCCTGCAACCAAGACTCATGGGACATTGTTTATAGGATGGACTTTGGTGGGTATGGGGAAGTCACTGGCTGTGCTGACACCACGGAAAGGAAAAAGCACTGGGCTGGGAGAAAAAAACCTGAATCCAGAGTCTGGTTCTGTTGGACGCTTCTGGAAAAGTCAATGAACCGTTCTAAAACCAGGCATTGAATCAAGTGTTTGGTGTATATTTTCTCAAACATCTCAACCATGGGAGAGAAGTGCTACTCTTGTCCCCATGTTCCTGATGAGGAAACTGAGGCCCAGATGAGGGGTGAGGTCCACTTGCTTGAAATCACATTAGTAATAAGCAGATCCAGGATCTGAACCCAAATGGGCCTGACTCCAAAATCCACTCCCTTTTTTAAGAGTAATTTTCTGTACTGATATAAAATTTGCCATCTTAACCATTTTAAAGTGTACAGTACTCGTGGCTTCAACTATATGTGTACCTTGTCGTGTAAGAGATCTCTAGAACTTTTTCATCTTGCAAAACTGACACTGTACCCACTAAACACTCCCCTTTCCCCTCCCGCAGCCCCCGGCAACCGCCGTTCTAGTTTCTCTAAGGGCCTGACTACTCTGGGAACCTCACTCATGTGAACCTTGCGGTATCTGTCTTTTCATAATTGGCTTATTTTGCTGGCATAATGTCCTTGCAGTTCCTCTATGCTGTAGCATGTAACAGAATTTCCTTCCTTTTTATAATATTCTGATATACGTATGCACATTCATCAGTGAACATCTTGGCTATGGTGAATAACACTGTAATGAACATGGTGTACAGATATCTCTGCAAGATCTAAAATCAGTTCATAACCACTGGACTAGGCTGCCTCCGGGATCAGATGGGGACAGAGGAGTTGAGTTAGTTCATGGAGTCTTTTGTTCATTCATTCAACTGTTAAGCAGCCACCTACCATGTGTAGGCCCTGTGCTAGGGCCATGGCAGTGACCGAGCCTCGGTCCTGCCCTCACAGCTCACAGTCCAGTGTGGGGGACAGACCTGTCCCACAGTGATGACCTCGAGTGGCCGCACCAGGATGGCGGAATCCCGGGGATGCCTGCCGCAGCTAGAGGGGTAGGGGGCTCTGCCTTGGGGCTTTCTGCAGGAGGAGACAGCTAAGCTGAGACCTGTTTACTTCCCACTTTCACATCAACGGGGAATTGTTTCTTTATACAAACTGCTGATTAAAGAAGAAGGCTGACAAGGACAAGCATAGGAGGAAACCAAGGTCCACTAAGGAGAGAGCAGACACCAAGGACAAATCAGGATCAGAGAAGCCAGCTCTGTCTGGACACACCCACTGGGCCTGCCACAACCTACCTCACCTACCTCGGCTTCTCCCATACTGCCCACAGCCTCCTCAGCACGAGAATGAGATAAGAGACCCGTAGGAGCAGCCCATCCCCTCCTCAAAGCAGCCATCTGCAACTGCCCAGCCAATGCCACCATCCACAGCTTGGTGGCTTGGATCTGAATGCTGATCACGTACATGTACTGGGACAATGGCTGCTTGTACGGGCCTGCACCGCAAAGCACCCCACAGACACTACCCTTGTTCTTGACGCTCTTCCGTGTCACCCCCAGTGAGAGGGGCTGGTCATCACCACTGTTCGAGGGGGAAACAGAGCTGAGGGGGCTCCCTGCTAACAAAGAGGACAGTCTGGGGTTCCAGGCCTTCAGAGTGACCCAACTCCAGCCTTCTTTCCTCACGGCACCCACCAATCTGGACACAAATCCCAGCTCTACCTGACAACAACTTCAGCAACAAGGCTAGCGCTTACTGAGGAAGCTGTCCTACGCAGGCCCACGCTCAGTGGCCTACGTGCCCAGTCTCACTGAATACCCCAACAGCCCTATGACAGAACTGCTCTTGTCCCCCAACATTTGTGGCAGGCCAGTAACTGGCAACCAACATCCCTCCCCCTTCTCCAACAGCCACAGGACTCCTGATACATCTGGCGCAAGGCCACCCAGCCTCTTACCCTTTCTTGCAGCAGTATGTGACCAGAGGACTACTTTCTGGGCCGTGGGACATGAGTAGAAATGTCGTGCGCAAAATCTAGAAACTTAAATGGCATGAGCACTTTGGTCCCCTTTTCCTCCCTTCTTCCTCCCCCCTGGATGGAATGAAGCCATGAGGTCTAGGCTTGAGCAGCCCTCTAAGACCTTGAGACAGCACCGAGAAGAGAAGCCATGCACAGCGGGACACCAAACGGCCCCTGAGCAAACTGGCTACCTCTGGGCTCCTGTGTGGAAAAAGAGATCAACTGCTATTTTGTTTAGGCCACTGATGTTTTAGGTTTCTGTATACATAGGTGAAACTGATTCTACATGCTACATCACTTTACACACAGAAGAGGCAACCTGGCTCAGGAAGATAATCACTTGCTCAAGGTCACACTGTAAGTGGAATTGCTAGAATTTGAACCCAGAACCCTATGACTCCAAACTCTAAGGACCTAACCATGTTGGCATCCTGCCTACTGGCTGTGTCACCCTGCACAAGTTGCTGCACCTCTCTGAACTTCTATCTCTGCAACAGGAAGCCAGGGTGAAGAGCTAAGAGCTGAGAGAACGCCAGCTCCGCCCACTTGCTATGTGACCGTAAGCCACGAGTCTCTGGGCCTCAGCTTGGCCATCTGTAACATGGAGATAGTAAGAGCCACCTCCTAGGCTGGGGTGGGGGTTTGAAGAAGTGGAGATGCACGTAAAGAGCTCAATACAGTGGTTAACACATAAACGCTCAATACCATTAGCCGTGATTATCGGCATCACCTTCAACAAACGGATCAATAACAACCTCTCAGACCTGCTGAAAGCACTAGAAAGAATGTGCCAAAGCAGCAGGCACTGGGTCATTGCAGCTACTCATTCCTGAGCACTGGCTATGCTCCTGGCCCACTGCTGGGGTCTCAACTATGACCAACAGACCCAGGCCCTCCCCTCGTAGTCATGTTATAGTTATTCTGACACCACCATAGGGACTCTCCCTCCTTCGTGGGTAACAGAAGGCAAGTGAGGAGCTCTCAGAGATTCCTCCCCTGGGATTAGAGCAGCCTCTGTCTCATGGGTGACTGTGGGGAGTCAAAGAAATCATACATCTAAAGCTCTTCTCACAGAGCCTGGTGCCTGAAAGGGTCAATTACAGGATAACTGCTATTGTTAATACTGTTTGAGTACATCTATTCTATCAAACCGTATTCACTGAGCCAAGCTTGAGATGCAAATGTGACCCAAATACACCCAGTCGCTGGTCTTACAGAGCTGGATATGTGTGTTAAATTCCACAAAGGGAAAAGGACAGGAAACTATGACAGCACTTAGGAGGAACACCTAACTGAGTGATGGGAATGAGAGAATATTTCCCTGAGGACTGAGATCTGACAGGTGAGCAAGAATTAACCAGGTACAAAACAGCTCACGCACACGCTCTGTGGCTGGAAAGAGCTATGTAATTCTGGGAGGTAAATTTATGCTCTTTATACATTTTGTGTTAGAGAAAGTTGCCTAGGTAATGTGGAGGTCAGATGGCTTGAGCGAAGAAATGAGGCAGGGCGGCATGAGTCTGGAGGAGGACAAAAGGCACATCAGCAGGACCTGGAAGGCTGTGTTGAGGAACCTGGGTTTCCTCTCAAAGGCACTGGGGAGCCATGGAGGAGTTCTGAGCAAGGGAAGGCCAAGGTCAGCTTGGTGCTTTAGAAAGACATTCTGGCCCCTCTGAGGGCAGGTTGGAAAGGGAAAGACCAGGAGACCAGGGGACCAGGGAGGAGGATGGGGCAGCAATGCAGCAGCAAGTAAGAACATCTCTGTCAATATCATCTAACGGAACTAATTTTGTACAAATGTGCCACTTCAAGATGGGACCTCAAGGAAAAATTGGAGTTAAACAGGTGAGAGAAAGCATTACAGGCACAATATCCTGTGGTGGCAAAGATGCAAACAAACAAACGAACAAAAAAAACACACTGGAGCTACCCAAAGATGAAGATGAGTGGCCAATAGAGGCTAGACCACAAGGACCTTTTAGGTCACAGGATGAAGTTCAGTGTCCTCTCCAAAAGCAACTGAAGCATCAAAGCAACAAATAGGAGAGGGAAGTGGCCCAGTTCACTTAATGAATATCGATGGCACTCCCTGGGGGTGCCAAGCCAAACCTTCAAGAATGGCTGAGCTCTCCTAGGCACTGCGAATACAGCCATAAGCATGACGACATTCTGGGGGTAGCCAGTCTGATGTGTGGACAACTGAGTATTGCAAAGGCCTTCCTCCTGCCTGCTAACACCAGCCGTGCTCTGAGGCCACACCAAACAACACAGTACGCGCTAACAGAATGCAGCAGGTTTTTACCAACGATTATGGTAAAAAAAATGACTGAGCATTCTCCAGAAGAAACCGGGCTCTTGGCATATTTCCAAACCCAAATTTTACCAGGAGGACTGGGGCCCCACCTTCCAGGGGAGCTCCCACCCCAGATTAAAGGCTAGTTACTCACGATCTTTTCATAGTACTCCCGTCTCCGCTCTGCCCTCTTCTTGTAGTCAACCATCATGCCTCGAAGCTTCCGCTCATGCTTCCGAGCTTCGTGCCACATCGTGGAGAGGCCAAGGGTGAAGCCTCACCCTATAGGGGATGACAACAGAGGAGTGTCAGATGGGCTGTAAAAACCGTATGGACAGGAAAAAAAAAAAAAAAACATATGGGCAGAATCAAAGTCGCCTAACAAGCTGGTAAGAGAGCTGATCCTAAATGCCAGCTTCTGGAAGAGCAAGCGAGGCTGCAAAACTGTGCACCAGATGCTCAGGTACATCCTTGACAACTCTGATTGGGCATTCTGAACCCCTTTTCCTCAGGTGATTCTGGAGTGAGAATCCACCCCTGGGAAAAAAGTGTCCTGGGTTCAAGCAGCCGGAATCAAGGATGAAAGATTTTGGAATAGAAGGAGCAAGTGTCTGAAGTAAGGTCTGGACGCAGACCCTGAGCAGCTAAGGCTGGAGCTCAAGGGAGGGGGAGGAGCTGAAATGGCTCCCACCAGGGGCCATCCGTGAGGAAGCGGATGGGTTGCAGGGGAATTAAGGCAGGTGGAAGAGGTAAAAGACTTTATGAGAACACAGCAGTGGTAGGGAGGTGGGGGTCGAGGGCAGGTGAAGGGCGTGGATGGAAGACGACGACGCATTGGGGAGGGGAACATGGGGAAGTGCTATAAGGAAAGACCAGAGCACGCCTGAGGTCTAAAAAAGGAATTTGAATGGGAGCGGGGGAGGGGCGAAAAGGAGTAGAGACTGAGGGAGGAGGAGCTGGCAGACCGGAGGGGGTGGGTTAGGTTTAGGGGCAAAGCTCGAGGACAGGGCAAGAGCCCGAGGTCGTGACAGGGCTCGAGGACCGCGTCTAGGCCTGAAGGTTAGGAGTGGTTTTTTGACAAGGGGGCGGGACCTGTGGCCAGTGGCCGGGTCGGAAGCGGCGAGCTCGGGCCCGCGGCGGGTGCAGGGGCGCGGCCTGAGGCCCGGCAGGCCCGAGGTGGTGTGGAGTAGGCGGCCCTCCGGGCCGGGACCGAGCAGAGGCTCACAGCAGCCCAGGGAGGGGCCAAGGCAAGGGCAAAGCTGGGCCGACACCACCCAAAGGCCAGGAGGTCGGGGCCTGCCGCCTGCACTCACCGGCTCGTCGCCGCCTGCCTCCGCTGCGCTCGCGCGCGGCCCGCACCGGAAGCGGAAGTGGGAGGCCGCGCGAAGGGAGAGGGGCGGGGCACGGCAAAGCGCGATTTCGTAACGTGAGGGGCGGGGCCGGAGGGAGGGCGGGGCCGGAGGGAGGGCGGGGCCGGAGGGAGGGCGGGGCCGGAGGGAGGGCGGGGCCGGAGGGAGGGCGGGGCCCGGAGGGAGGGCGGGGCCCGGAGGGAGGGCGGGGCCCGGAGGGAGGGCGGGGCCCGGAGGGAGGGCGGGGCCCGGAGGGAGGGCGGGGCCCGGAGGGAGGGCGGGGCAGAGCAAAGCGTGCAGGCTTTGTGCTAAGGGTCTGCGGCATTTCCCCAACCAAAAAGAGAGACGAGACCCCCAGGGCTCAAAAACTCATCTTTATTGGGAAGACTCTGAACAAACAACCTATCCCCACCTTCATGGGGTAGGAGGCCTGGGGATCTGCACCCTTTTCCCATATGTACATTCTTCAGAATCCTCCAGGAGAAAGTGTCCTCAGTTGTGGGAGCTGACACAGTTTCAAGAAGCTAGTGCTTGGGCACCAAAGCCCTTTTCCACTCTGGACTCAGTTTTCTCATTTGTAAAATGGGCTCAGGGGAAACAATACAGCGGAGCTTCTCGCCAGCACTGAAGATGTCCGTTTCAGAAGGATGAAGATTTTAGACCTGACCAAGAGCGGCCCAAGGGAGTAGGGATGCTGGACATCCTTGTCGGGTACCTATGTACCCTTCCACCTCCCTCCCCACCCAGCGCCTCTCCTCCAGCACCGCGGGGGCTACGTGGCTTCAGACCCAGGGGACAGGAGGCCGCCCCCAAAGCCTGTCTCACGGTACTGGTTGGGGAACATGTTGCTACCCACAAGGCTGGCAGTGCCCCCGTCCCCCGGGACCGGAGCCTGGTATGAGTCCAGTGTCAGTGGCTCAGGGCCAGGAGGCTCCCCAACCGTGGCCCCTGCAACCCCATTGCCTGTGACAGCGCTGGCAAGTGGCGGCGCCGGGGGCATGTCCATCATAAAGAGCATGTGGGCTGTGGATTCATAGGGAAAGCCATCATCCAGGAGGTCCGGCCCTCCAGGGGGCTCCAGGCTGGGCAGGGACACAGCGCCGGCGCTGGGGAAGAAGTCTGTGTCAGGCAGCAGGGCTGATGGTGGGAGGAATGTGCCTGCAGGGATGAGAAGAAAGAGAAAGAAGTATGGTGGGCTTTAGGGTCACCTTCTAGCCCGGTACGAACTCAAAAGGGCAGGCCCAGGCTAAATGCAGCATCAGCATGGCTTCTTTTAATCCCAAGGAGAACTGGGGTTGAAAACAGGCTCCTGCGGTGCTGGGGAGTTTTCTCCGAGAATGAGGAAGGAGAAGAGGCTCGAAAGCACCCTCAAATATAGAAACAACCCCAAAAGCGACATCTCCACATCATGGGAGACCCAAGTAAGAAGTCATCAGTCCTCAAATTAGAAGGTAGAATGATGAATGTCATTATAGGAGAGTCTCTTTTTGAGACAAGATAAACCTCACCAGCAAAGACTGATTATGCTTATCTCAGAAAAAGACACAGGGCTCCTGGGACTCTATTTCCCAGCAGCCTCTCTTATGGCTTGGTATGGTCATGTGACTAAATTCTGCTGCCTGGAATGTGGGCATGATGGTTAGAGCTGCAGCAACCACTTTGGACCATGAAATGGAAACTGCAAGTTGAAAAAGGTCGGAGCTTAGAACTCTGATGATCATGCACTCACCAAACCATCTCTGGGCCACCTACCTCTGGACTGTGTTTATGTGAGAGGAGAAATTAAGTTCTATCCCACTGAAGTCCCTGTTATTTTGGGGTTTTGCTGTGAATATAGTTAAACATGATCATAACAAATGCAGGTGACATTCTTAGTTTTGGGCAAGTCCCTAACGCATGGGCACTAACTCTGTGCCAGCCACTGTGCTTAAATAACACAATAAATTCTATAAACGACCCTGAGAGGTAAGATTTCTATCTAACAGATGAGGAAAGTGAGACCCAAAGAGATTACACAGTAGCTAAATTATGGCCTCAGAATTCAAACCCAGTTTGAATCCAGAGGGCGTGCTCCTAACCATTACACTATAGTGCCAAGGCGGCTTTGCCCCAAGGATGAGAGAGCGGGGCCTGACACAGTAGGAAATTGGGGTGATGAAGGAAGCAGATGAACAGCAGGTGGCTGATGAGAAAGAGATTTGAAGGCTGATGAAATGGGCTAGGACCGCTGATTGCTAGGGGCGGAGCTGCTGGGCATTGGTTACCAGTTGTAGTGGGGTCGGGGGACAACAGATGGTACTTGCAACCTCCAGGGTGGGACTCGCTGGAGAAGTCCAGGCTGGGCAGACTGAGGGGCTGGCGGCTAGCCAGGAGCTAAGTGCTCTGGGGTAGTGAGGGTGTCAGGGACAGTATTCTTAGAGCTAGTTAGTGGTCAGCAGGTGGGAGGCCTCTGACAGCAACCAGACAGGGCTGGAGATTGTGGGAACAGGAGTCTGGCATGTGAGTTGAGATGAGGGCCGGGGCCAGTTCTGAAATTGAGGTTGGCTGGCTCTAACAACCACCCTTATTTATCCATCTTCTCCCTGCTACCTGTTTCACACCTATCATCATTAATCTATACAGGTACTCGGATGCAAATCCCTGCTCCACCACGGAGTAACTGTGACCTTAGACAAGAGACTTGCCTCTCTGGGCCTCGGTTTCTTCACCAGCAAAATGGCTGCCAGGGGAACGACAGCACCCACCTTGTGGGGCGATTGTGCAGATCAAATGAGAGAAGACACACGTAGCATTTATGTGCCTGTCACAGAGCGTCTGTAAAATTAGTATGTTAAAATTTAAAAGGCTAATGAGGTAGGTATGTGGTGAGACTTCAGGGGCACCTCAGAGGCTCTGAGAGGTAGAGGAACTTGGCGAAGGTCACACAGCAGGAAAATGGCTGAGTGGAGCTCAGCGCCTGCTGACCGTCCAGAACTGCCATTCTTCCCACTTTTTGTTGCTGAGTGGTGTGTCACTGGCCTTGTGGGAGCTCTTGTGAAGCCTGAAGTGGCCAGAGAAACAGGGCTGCAGCTCACCCTCGGCCCAATCCAGGGGGCAAGGGTTTGGCACAGAGCCAGGACCCACCTGAGCCATGGCTGGGCAGGAAGTGGTCCAGGAAGACTGGCTTTTTCCTCCGCCGCTTGCTCTCGATGCCATGGGGGTCTGAGGGAGGACAGAGATGAGGACCCCTGGATCCCGACAGCCCCTCCTCCCACCCTGGGGCACGGCAGGGCAGGGGGTCAGTCACCCCCTCCCAGGGGAAGGGGCAGAGGGGACACACCCGAGCTGTTCAGTTCTCCAAGGACATCGGGCATGCCCCGTTTCCGCTTCTTGTCCACGCCGTAGCTGTCTGTTCAGGAGACAGCAAGGACACACAAAGTAATGCATCAAAGAAAGAAGTAAGAATTAATTTTAGAGACCATTTAGGAAGTTGCGATGCTGTTCCAGTTCTTGGCCAACCAATGCAAATAGATGTCCACATCTTACTCAGAGTAAAACCCAAATCCTCTTCTACCACACTGGTCTTTGTTATTCCTGTAACACCCAAGGCACCATCCTGCCTCAGGGCCTTTGCACCTGCTGTTCTGGCTGCTTAAAAAAAAAACTCCTCCTCGACTCCCGCCCCTTCTCTGGAGAATTATTTATTTATCCTCCCATCACCAGCTCAGCCGTCCCCTCCTCCAAGAAACCCTCCCTGCCCCCTAAGCCTGGTTTGGATGCTCCCTCTGGGCAATCGAAACCCCCTGAGCATTCCCACCCCTTCCTGCCCTCACTTATTGTCACTGTACAGGAATGGGTCTGTCCCCTCATAGGAACTAGGAGACTCGGGGACAGGGCTGTGGCTATTTGGTCACCACTGTGTCCCCAGTACTATCCAGCATAGGGCCAGGCATGAGCAGGCATGGTGAGGGGAGGAATGATCAAATCCTCCCCAAAATGCCATGAGGTGGTGGAATTATTATTATTATTTCATTTTCGCTGGGGAGGAGACTAAGGCTCTGAGAGGTTACGGTCACATAGCCAGTAGGTGGCAGAGCCAGGATTCAAACCCCAGTCTGTGTAACTATAAGCCTGCATTCCACTTCTGCCTCTCCCCTTTCCCGATCCGGGTCTCCCCCGGCAAGGCCGAAGACCTGGTCTCTAGGGCAGTGGGTGCCCCTGACTTGCTGTGGTTACCGTGGTCCCGGGGCAGGTAGGTGAAAGGCAGAGGCTCGCTGCAGACGCCGTCAGTGAGCCGCTGCAGGAAGACATTGACTGTCACAGGCTCGACGATCTCCAGGTCCTCGTAGGGCGGCGTCTTGAACACGATGGCGATCTGGCGGTGCACGTCGGCCTGGGAGAAGTCAGCGCGGCCCTCCCAGGAGGCCCTGCTGAACACCACCGATATGTCCTCTGCAGGAGAGTGGGGACATCAGCTGAGCCCAGACCCCGGCCCTCCAGGCCCCCAGCTCACTCGGTCTCCCACACACCGATAGGAACATGCCTAAGAATGAAACTAATCATAGTGGCAGCTAACCTATTGAGCGCACACCATGTTATATACATTTTTATGTATTAGCTCATTTAATCCTGTTAACGACCTGAAAGGCAGGTAGAGCGAATGTTCCCACTGTGTTAGGGGACCCCAAGACCACCATCGGTTTCAGTGATTCACGAAGGGGACTCAATGGAACTCAGCAAACAGTCGTCCTCCGGGCCCCCTTGTCAAACAGTTTAGGCACAGCGACTCCCTCTTATCAGTCAGGGAGTGGTGGGGACCCTCTCAAAATACAAGTTCCCAGAAGCCAGCCAAGAGCCGATCTCATAAGCAAACTTTCAAAGGATAGGTTTCAGATCTGCAATGTTAATTCTTTTCTACACACCCACTTTAAAGATGGGGAAACTGAGGCTTGAAGGGGTTAAGAGACTTACCCAAGGTCACATAGCTGGTAGGGAATAGTCAGGATTCAGTGTGCTACTCTGCTAGCTATTTCTTTTTCTTGTCTTATTGCATGACTTCCTTCGTCACATTAACACTGCATACTGAGACTGTATGTATCAGACACACAAAGATTGCCTCTAAGTCACACAGAAATCCTATGAAGAAGGTACCTTTAGGAGCCCCATTAGATGGAGGAGGAAGCAAAGGCACAGAGAGGTAAACTCACTCATCCAAAGTCACACAGCCAGCAGGTGGTGGAGCCGACATGGGAATCCAAGCAGGCGAAAACACGGCACCACCAGCTCTGCTAGGGCTTGAGGAAGTTATCTGATATCTCAAGGCCTAATTTCGTCACTTAACAGGAAAAATCACAGCATCTATTTCACCGGAGTTTAGGAGGATTAACTAAGTCACGCCATGTAAGAGGCTTAGACGAGGGCTTAGTATATAATAGGTGCTCAATCCATGTTAAGTGTGAGTGTTCCCGTTAGCATTACGCAAAGTACTCGCTCCAGGCCTGGCACTCAGAGAATCTTCAATAAATGCCAGCTCTTCGCAGTGACTCATTTTAGGGATGATGAAATGGAGGCTCAGGTGGAGAGGTCACCTGCTTGCAATTGGCCAGTGAATAAATGACGGAACAGGACTCGCACCTGCCTCTAGTCATTCATACACACCTGGAACAGTTTCCCTGCCCCGGCCCCAAGTCCCAGGCCTGTAACAATATCCTTGACCTTCCTCAGATGTCAACTCACATGTCACCACCTCTGGGGAGCCTTCCCAGATGCCTAGACTATGTCTGGTCTTCCTGTCGTTCGATCTCAGCACTTGGTCTTCTTCCCTCTCGGTATTACCCACACTGGTAATTCGTACCTTTCCTTACTTCCCACTGAACTGAGAGGCCTGCGAGGGCAGGTCCTGGGCCAGTCTGTCACTGCTGTGTCCCAGCACAGGGCCCAGCACAGAGGAGCCACCAATAACCATCTGCTCATTCATTCAAGGTTTTATAAGAACCTCCCACTCCTAGGTGAAGATAGGTGTTCAAACAAAAAATGTTCACAGCAGCACTATTCAGAGTAGCCAAAAGGTGGAAACTCCCCAAATGCTCATCAACAGATGAACGAATAACAAAGTGTGGTAGATCCATATCATGGACTATTACATGGTCATAAAAAGGAATGAAGCACTGACACATGCTACAATATGGATAAAGCTTGAAAACATGCTGAGGGAAAGAAGTCAGACATGCAAGGTCATATATTATAGGATTCCATTGATAGGAAATGTCCAGAAGAGTCAAATGCACAGAGACAGAAAACAGATTAGTGGCTTCCAGAGCCTGGAGGAGGAAGGAATAGGGGGTACCTATTGAATTAATGGGTACAAGGTTTCTTGTTGAGGTGATGAAATTATTCTGAAACTAGATAGTGGTGGAGGCACCACATTGTGAATATAATAAATGCCACTGAACAGGACACTTAAAAATACTTTAATTGGGTTTTTTGGTTTTTTTTTAAGAGCAAAGCTTGTAGCCAAAAAAAAAAAAAAAAAAAAGGAGGAATTAGTGACGACAGTTTTTTTCCTGAGAACCTCATGTGTGCTTGGTCCTTAACTGGGTGGTTCTGGGGATATAGCTGCTCACCCAGGCAGTGCCAGGTCCTGTCCTTGTGACTCAGTGGGGCAGACAGATGTTAACTATGTAATCGCACAACCTGAGAAAGGACGGGGGGATCCCTGGGGCGGTGGCAGGTTCCCACACTCTCCTCCTCCCTCACTGCCCTCTTACCCCATCAGCCTCTCTGTCCCTCCAACACCCAGGATGGTGTCTGCCTCAAGGCCTTTGCACTTGCTGTTCCCGCTGCTGAAATACTCTTCCTCAGACAGCCACATAGATCTTTCCCAGCTTCAAAGTCATCTCCTGAGAGGGGTGCCTCACGGTCCCTCTAAGTAAAACTGTGCCCCATAACCTCACCCTGAGCCATTCTTCTATATCCCTTTTCCTTGTATTATTTTTCTCCAAATATTACCTTTTCATCATCTTCCTAATTTTTTTTTAACTCTCTTTATTATTTTTCCTCTTAGAAGAAATGATGAATGGCATGGACTGCCTGGGTTCAAATCCTGTCTCTTCCTGCCTAGCTGTGTGACCTTGAGCAAATTACTTAACCTTTCTGTGTCTCAGTTTCCTCATTTGTAAAATGTGTATTGTAATAAAATGCTCTACCTCATAGAATTACTAGGCGATTAGATGATCTAAGGAACGATGGCATATAGCCAGAGCAAGATAAATACTAGTTTGTATTACTGTTGGTGATGTCATTTGCAGTAGAGTGACATGTTAAGAAATGCAAAAGGAGGCAGAAAAGAAATACACAGTAAAAGGGAAGGCTTCTTCTTGCACCCTTATGAATGGGTAATCCTGGGTGAAGGTTTTTTTAAACCTATTTGAAGAAGGGACATTTGAGCAAACATGCTCTGCTTTCTTTATCTGCAGCTCTGATCACAATCATCATAAAGCATTTACTCGTGCAAATGATTTTAGTATCAGAGTCTCCCAGACAGTGAGCTCGTGATGGCAAGGCCTGTCTGGCACCCAGCGTGGGCCACCACGAATGGCCCTCTGTCTTTGTACATGAATGAGAGACTGTGACTTGCTGAGCGAAGGAACCAACCAATCAACTGTGCCCCACTCCCAAACCGAGTTCTGGATCCTTCTGCTCCACTGTGAGGGTTAGCCAGCATCTTGTCACCCTCTCACCCTCCTGGGCTCCCTGGCTAATGCTGCGAGCCGCTAGACTCCCCTTTGCGCATGCTGCCCCAGGCCCCTCACCTTTCTGCACCTTGTCACACAGCAAGTAGAGCTCCTCGCCACCCGTGCACGGCCCGCTCTCCTTGTTGATTCGGCAAATCCGCAGCTCGGACGTGTTTGTGGACTCTGGGAAGGAGCCGGAGTAAGAGGTATATTTAGAAAAAATGAATTCGGTCATCAAGCCTTACCAGGTACCCTGTGGGGGCCCACCTGCACTGTGGAAAGGTAGGAAATGGAGAAGCCTGACCCTCCTGGAACCATCGGTCTGGACAAAAAAATGAAGATCCTCAGACGAGAGAGGTTAATGGACAATCACAAGTCCTGGAGCTGAGGCTGGTGAGTGTCTGGCCGAAAGGGAGACACACACCCGCCAGAGACAATTCTTAGATGAGGGTTAATGGCCTGAAATCTGTAGTGACACTTATCATTCTGCCCATCTAGCAGTCCTGGCCCTTCTTCTGTTAAGAGGCCCCTCAATTTTCCTTGGAGGGCCACCCTCTGTCACCTCAGCCATGGGAATGATTGGGTAGGGCCTAGCTCTGCAGTGATCATGTGCCTCTGACCCGACCAATCAGAATATCGCCTCCTTCTGGCCATTGATTGGTCAGAGAGGAGCACATGACCAAAGCCAAGCCAATGAAAGACAGCCCTGGGACTCCGAACAAAAATATTTGGTAGGAGAAGCTCTCTTTGCCAGCGAAGAAGAGGTGCCAAGCTGGTAGGATGTAAGCCTAAAGCTGCACGCAGTCATTTTGCCCCCGGTGGAAGGCGCTGGCAAGAATGATTATAACACGAGGAAGCACAGCTGAGAGAGGAGACAGATATCCCAATGACATCTCTGAGGACCTGGGTGGAACAGGACAGTAGAACGAGCAGATTTCTCTTTTTTTTCTCCTTCGCCCCATTTGAGTTGGGATTCCCTCACTGGCATCCATAAAAGCCCTCACTGGATTAACGTCCTTCCCCACTCTGATGCTGGGCCATCGCTGCAGGCTGCCTAAGACCTACCAGCCATTTCCAGTCCCCTCTTCCATGCTTGTACCCCTCTACAGAGGATGAGAATCCTAAATGCTTGCTTTCCCAGGCTCCTTTGTAACTAGAGGTGGCGGCAATGAGACCAAGTTCTGGCCACTGAGACATAAGCAGAAGTCTACTAGGGGAATTCTGGGAAATATATTGTTTTATCGAAGAGAGAAATAGTATTACTCATGCTGCCTCTTCCCTAAGACTGCCCAGTGAAGTCGTACAGGTTGGGCATTCTACACTAGGAGGCCCTGTTTCCATGGGCTGTATAGTAAATACTGAGCCCGGGGATTGGCAGTCTATAGCTTGTACAGCATACAGAGTGACATGCTGTCTGAAGCCGTGGCAGCCAGTCCATGACCATGAGGGGAAAAGCAAAGAGAATCACAGAGCTGCTGAGCCAGAGCCCCCACACTGCCAAGCAGCTGAAACCACAGGAGCGGCTTCATAGCTGAGACGTATAAAAACGCCCTGCTGGTTCATGTCTTTGTACTGGGGCTTTCTGCTGCCTGTGGCCCAAGACAACCCTATGGATGCAGCACCCTTGACTCACTCTTGTCATAGACAGGCTCGGAGAGCACGGGGTCCATCTGGCGCATCTGTCCTTGCTGGTCCCTGTAAGAGGCCTGGAAGCAGATCCTCACGACGTTCATGTCCACCTCCTGATGGTTCTTCAGGGACCCAGCTAGGGGAGAGACGTGGGAGGGCCGAGTAGGGGTGAGGGGAGAAAGCCTGGTGGGGGGACAAGGGACAGAGGAGGGATGGACTGGAAGAGATGGTGGGGCCCGGAGAAGGCAAAGGGATGGGGTGGGCAGAGGGAAGAGGGGCCTGGGGGACGAGCAGATCAGGTGGGGCGCGGGGACCGGGACTCACCGTTGTAGGGGTCAATGCCAAGCTGGATCTTCCGCTCAATGGCGGATTCGATCTCCTTCTTCCTCACACACTGGATGCCCAGGTTGTTGAAGCTGCGTGCAGGGAAGGGAGGTGCTCGGGAAAGGGCAGGCGTAGCCCTACCCCGTGGAGGGTTCCAGCAGACGCTGCCTTGGGGCTCACAGTCCCGGGGCCTGAGGCATCCCTGGCCCAGGACTCCCAGCCATGGCGGGGTCTGGGGTTTGAACCCTTTGGGGGTGTCAAGGACCCTTGAGAAAACCCAGGAACGCCCCTTATCTTTATCACGTGACAACACAGGCTGACCTCATTTACAAGAAAACTACAAATTAAACACCAATGTGATGCCAATTTTTTTTTAACTCATCCAAACAGCAAAGATGAAAACATCTGTTAATCCCCTCTGCTGGTGTGGCTGTGGAGAATCAGGCACTCTCACCCACTGCTGGGGACAGGGGAGCTGTAAAGTGCTCCAGCAATTACACCTCGGAGGACGATCTGGCAGTATTCATTCATTCCACAAATATTTTCTGAGTACCTACTGCGTGCTAGGCATGTACGAGGCACTGGGGGATATAGCAGAGAACAAGAGACAAAGATCCCTGCCCTTAGTAAATGTGTAAAGCTCTAAAAATACACATATACATAGAGCTAGGAATTTCGATTCTAAGAATTTAAACTAGAGAAAAAATAACCTATATGTAACCATTCACTGCAGCACAGTCAGGCATAGAGCCTCGGGAGACTGGAACCACTGTAGATGCCCATTAATAGAGGACCCGTTCAAACTACTGTGTATATCCACACATTGGAATACTATACAGCCAATAAAAAGGACAGGGAAGCTCTAGATGTTACAATAGGAACGATCTCTGAGATGTACTGGAACACGAAAGTGAGGCACAAGTGTCTGCTACCATTTAAAAGGAAAAAACAAATATACCTAAGTATAAACAATACACCTTTGCATAAAAAACTATATCTATACATAAAAAATATATCTATGCCTAGCTCATTTTTAATTGCCTCCAGGAAGGGGCACTGGTACCTGGAGGACCTAAGACAGAAGGAAATTTATTTTTCACTGCCCACCCTTTCTGAACCTTTTAATTTTTCATGTATAAAAAATATTTTTTAAAAATTTATGTATGATGTATCTACAAAACGGGGGCATTTTGTAGAGGACACTGAGGCTCCGAGAGGCAAAGGACAGCAGGTGGCCAGTGGCAGGGCTGACTTACTTTATAATTTATGTTTTTAATACATAAAAAATGAAAAGGTTCAGAAAGGGTGGGCAATGAAAAGTAAATTAAAACTTTAATTTATTAATTACAATTTTTAATATAAACTTATTGTGAGAGATGAGACCTTTCACCGCCTTAGGCCTCAGTTTCCCAGTCTAGGAAATGTGACAGGGAGAGTCCAGCCAAGCTGCCAGTTGCCCTAAGGTTTCCTCGGGTAATCTCCAGGGGCCAGGGGTCAGGGGTCAGGGGTCGGGTACCTGTGCCGGGGACTGACGTGAGGCCGGAGCCGCACCCTGCAGACGCCGTCGGTGCAGTCTTTTCCCACGAGGCTGTGAGGGTGCACTCGGTGAGGCCAGTCCTTCCACACCAGGCACGCGGTCACCTCCACCTCCCGCAGTCCTCCGCAGTCCCGGAGCTGCAGGAAGACAGGCGTTCTGGGGATCCCACCGCAGACTCCCCGGGGCCTCTCTGGGTAGCTCTCCACCCCCTCCCCCAGGATAATGGGAGGGTGTTGGCCGAAGACTCCTCTGAGATCCTAAACCTGAGGCTTCCCACTGGTGGCCAGGGGGCCTCGAAACATGACAGCCGCCCACCGATGCACTCCCTTGGGCCACTAAGACTTTTACAGGCTGAATGCACACAGAATCTCCAAGCATGGCCTATTTGGTGTTAGTGGCAAGTACCAGTGATGAGGGGAGAAAGGCTCCTCTGCAGTGGAGAGACCTGGTGGACGCCACCTTAACCAGGAGATCAAGGTCAGCGTCACCAATAGTGGGCCAAAATGACTGGGCACCCCCTGCTGGCCAGGAAGGACACCACATCACCGCTGTGACTGGCCCCTTTGAATCTAATAATGAGGAAACGCCAGACAAACTCAAATTGTGGGTCACCAGGTCAAAAACATGAGTGTCATTAAAAACGATAAAAAGATGGAATTATATTTTGGGTTAAAGGAAAACAAATTATGGATTTTAATCTGGCTAGTAGTTCCACAGTGTATATGTATGCAAAAATTCATAGAGCTGTACATTTATAACTTGATATTTATATATATAAAGAGAAAACATAACTTAATATATAAAGTCAACATAAATTTGTATTACCTTTATATTCAAAGTTAATTTCATTATCAAGATAAAAATGTTTAATAGTTACAATGAAAGTTTTAATTATCATATTAAAACTTTAATTTAGTTCGCTAATTATAATTCTTAATATAAATTTAAGATAAACTATAATTTAAGTAGAACCCAATTTTTAAAAACGGAGAGAGACTACAGAGATAAGACCAGGAAACACAACACATGGTTCTTGACTGGGTCCTGAGTTGAGGGGGAAGAAACGAACGACTATAAAACACACTTTGGGGATGACTGGAAATTTAAGTATGGACTCTATATTAGATAATAATATGGAATACTGTTAATTTCCTAGGGGCAGTAAAGGTATTGTAGCCGTGAAGGAGTTTACTCTTAGGAGATGCACACTAAAGTATCTAGAAGTGACATAGCATGGTATCTACAACTCATCTGCAAGTTGTTCAGCAAAAACGTGTGTATTTGTGTGTGTGGAGAGAGGGCGACAGGTACAGCATATGTGGCAACTGGTGAATATCGGTGACGGGTACACAGGTGCTCAAATGTACTACTCTTTTAATTTTTCTGTAGATTATCATTTTTCATCCAAACTCATCAAAAATGCATACATTAAATATATGCATTTTTGTATATCAATTATACATTGATGAAATGTTTTTTAAAAACTAGAAAAAAATTTAGTTTTTAATCAAACATTGGGAAAATTTTGGCACCTGCACCTAAAAAGCTATGAGACATCACCTTGTTCCTGAGTAAGGAAGTTAAGGCAACCGAGACTGACTTCCTGCTCAACAGCTGCAGGAGGCAGCAGGTAAAAACTGGCCCATTTAGGTGATGGGCCCAGGCCCACAAAGCGACTTGGCTTTTTTGGGTTCCCCTCTGGGCGCTGCTGGCATCAAAGATTCTACGAAGCCTGCTCTGAACTTCTAAAGCCCGTGCTTAAAAAATAGAGGGGACCCATGGGATTCAGAGGGCTGATACTGCCCTCTAGCGGACATTTGGACATTTGGTTGACACTGCAAGGCGGACCGTCATCCGGCAGCACACAGGGTCAGAGATGCTTGCTACACAGCTTGCAAACCCGGGGCAGTCCCACACAAGCCCTGCCTGACTTCTGAACATCCTGCCGACATTCACATTAGTGACGAACCTATTGAAAATGACCAGAGCCCAGAACCTAGCACTGTTTTACATATATATTATTTTTCCCAATAATTTTTAAATGTGCATAATTTGCAAGGACTGAAACCACCATGGTTAATCAGGGAAGACTAGAGTCTATTTAGACTGAGTTGTGCACCGTTTAGGTAAATCCCATCACCAATAGCAACCCCGGGTGTATGGCATTTAAGTCACCAACTCTGCCAGTCTGAGTCAGGCTGATTTCACGGCCACTGCATTAATGGGGTCAAAAGCCACTGTCACCTTCATCACACTTCCCTGGGGCTGTGCCCGAGCATCTACATACTGAAATAAAATGTGTTTACAGAGGTTGTATTATTGTCCTCTCTCCTTCATACTAAAGTTAGGGCATTGTGAACTCCGGGGATGACTATGAGAAGAGGTAGGTAATATTGTCTATAAATTTCATGGAGTCGCATAGAATTAAAACCATCCATTTAAGCAGCTTCTTCCTGTACTATTAGGAGATTCTGAAGAGCTCAGGGTCAACAGTTTGGGGACTCATGAAGACCGCAGGACTGCAAGCTTCCCATCTTTGAGATGTCACACAGATCATGGATGAGTCGTTAGGACTTGGAATGAGCCAGACCTGGTGCCAAATCCAGGCTCTCCTACTGGCGTCTGCATGATAAACCTCTCTGATCTTTCCATTCTCAACCAGAAGACAGGTATTGTTAAATAGCTGGCACACAGGGGCGCTTAGCAAGTGGCAGGCATTGCTAGAGTAAACTCGCTGTGTGCCCCCAAGTGAGTAACTTACCCTCTCTGAGCCTCAGTTTCCTCCTGCAAAAGAGGAGGTTAAAAATCCTGAATCCAGCTTCAGAAACAGGTCATCCTCTATTGTTGGGCATTTACTGATCTAACTCTCTGAAATCGAAACTGACACCAAGCCAAAATAATTGCCCGGAAAGGCTTAGAAATAAAAAGTTGGGGAAAACACAGCCTTCAAGTGTCACTCCACAGATAACTTACGAGAGGAAAGTTGGACCCATGGGCTGAATTATGTCCCTCAAAATTCATATTTAAATTCCTACTCCCCAGTACCCCAGAATGTGACTGAATTTGGAGATGGACCCTTTAAAGAGGTGATTAAGTAAAAATGACACTGTTGGGGTGGGCCCTGATCCAGTCTGCCTGGTGTCCTTATAAGGAGAGGTAATTTTGACAAAAAGACATCAGACAAATGTGACACAGAGGAAAGACCATCTGCAGGCAAAGGGGAGAGGCCGGAGGACAGCCACCCTGTGGACACCTGTCTTGGACTTCCAGCCCCCAGAACTGTGAGACAATAAATTTCTGTGTTCAAGCCACCTAGTCTGTGGCATTCTGTAATGACAGCCCAAGCAGACTAAGACACCACCCTAACCAGGGACTCCGACTCGGCCTCACTGATATTGGGACAATCTGCCACCCCATGTCCTTTGATGAGAGACGCTGAGAAGGCCACAGCCTCACTGCTGGGGTATTCCCGCCAAGACAAATAACCCGATCTGATCTGGAGACAGCCAACAAACCCAGAATGTAGGACATTCTAACAGGACATCTGTCCTGTCTTCCACAAAGGACCACATCCCAAAACACAAAGACAGACTGAGAACAAACTCAGATCAAAAGACACCAAAGACACCTGCCTCAGTCCAATCGTGCTGATATAATAAAATACCATGAACTGGGTGGCTGATCATAGAAATTTCTCACAGTTCTGTACACTGGAAGGCCAAGATCAAGGGCCATCACAGTCAGGTTCTGGCGAAGGCCCTCTTCCTAGTTGCAGACTGCCAACTTCCCACTGCGTCCTCACACGGTCCAAGGGGCAAGCGAGCTCTGTGGGGTGTCCCTCAGAAAAGCCCCAATCCCAATCATGGGGGGTCCACCCTCACGACCTAAACACCTCCGAAAGGCCCTCACCTCCTAACACCATCACACTGGGGGTTAAGACTGCAACATAAATTTTTGGGGGGATGCAAACATTCAGGCCATAGCAAGACCTGACAACCAAACATATCATGTGATTCTGGACTGGATATTAAACAAGTAAACAACAAAACAACAGCTATAAAGGATATTTTGGGGATAACTGGGATACTTAGAATATGAACTTAATGGTAGATAATATCCTTGACTGAATATTAAGTTTCTAGAGTGTGATATAACAGTGGTGTGATTCTACAGTTCCTACACTATAGAAAAATGTACTTGTTTTCAAGAGACACATGCCAAAACATTTTGGGTGAAGTACTGTCATATCTCCGGCTCACTTTAAAATCTCCCTCCATACATGTCTATATGAAGAGACACAAAAAAATGTGGCAAAATGCGGACAGGTGTTCATTGTGCTATTCTTGTCAATTTTATGTAGATTTGAATTTTTTCAAAAGAAAAAGTTGAGACATAAAGTTGAAAAAAAAAATCACCTATTGAATTGGAAAAACAACCAAAATGCTTCAAGATAAATAAGAGGCTGTGACTGTCCCTCAATACACACCCCTTGCCCCATTCCTGAAAATCCAGTGTCTGGGTACATACATTTCAAAGGAAATCATTCTTTTAACCAGCACGTCACTGACTGCAGGTTGCTTTGGCCCTGGAGCCAAATCAAATGCAACCACCACAACAGCCCAGCTGTGTAAAGGGAGCCGCGGCCCATGCGGGGCCATATACCTGGTTTCCTCATAGCATCCTGTGGGCTTCATCCCCATTTTACAGATGAGGAAACTGAGGCCAAGATTAGCACCGGATTTGCCTCAATTCACACAGCTGGTTGGTGGCAGAGCTGAGACTCAAACCCAAACCTTTCTAACTCTAAAACTCAACTTGCTGGAGGAAGGACAGGTTGCTCAGCTAATCCTCCAAATTAACCCACGAGTACAGATCCCATTAAGGCAGAAGGAGAGGGAGGCAGGAGACCTTACAAGGGAGCTCAGACCTGGTGTGGGGGCCAGGGAAGGTGTCCCCCCAGTGGGTTGAGGCCTAATGGGTGAGCAGGAGGTGACCAGGGCTCAGGAGGAAAGCAGTTCAGACAGAAAGTAAACTATGGACTAAGGGCTGGTGGTAGGCTGGTGGTGGATACGGAGGAGCAGGGTGAGGATGGGAGGCAAGGGCTAGACATGAAAGGTCTTGGAGGCCCAAGAAGGAGCTTGGGCTTCCTCCTTGGGGCACTGGGGAGCCAAGGGAGGGTTCCGAGTAGTGAAGAGGAGTAGATGTCTAATGTGACAGGACTGCTCTGGCAGCCACGTGGTGGGGAATTCAGAGGAGATTGGAAGCCAGTGACCAGGGATACACTGGGGCTGGGACCTGGAGCTATGGAATAGTTAGTACACAATTCGGGTTCAATAATCATTTGGGCGAAGATCCAAAAGCACGTGAAGGCTCAGTATTGAGGAGGAGCAAGGAACCGGGCCTCTCAGACACCACTGGGAGAAGTAGTGATGGATACGGTCCCCAGGGAGGGCAACTCGTAAATATCCATCAAATTACCTTTGGCCGGTAATTCCACTTCCAGAAGTCATTCGAGAGTGACAAACATAGAGGAAAGAACAGATGGACTGAGATGTTCTCTACGACCCTGCTTGTAGTAATAGGAGACTGGAAACAACCTAAATGCCCACCAATGGGAGCCTGAATAATAAATTACCACATGTCCACACGACAGGGTACAATGGTCAAGAGAAAAAGGCAGCTTTAAACATGCTTGTCTGAGCTGAGCTCCCAGATATATTCTTAAGTAAAAAAAACACGGCACAGCGTGTGTGTGTGCATGTGTGTGTGTGCGCGCGCGCACACACACACACACACATGCTCCTTGACTTACGTTGGGGTTACATCCCAATAAACGCATTTTAAGTTGAGAATATCGTTAGGTCGAAATGCATCTAATACACCTGACCTGCCAAACACCACAGCTTAGCCTGGTCCATCTCACACGTGCTCAGAACATCTATGTTAGCCTATGGTCAGGCAGAATGATCTTGCACAAAGCCTATTTTATAATAAAGCGTTGAATACCTCGTAATTTATTATGCATATCACTTTCACTTCATCGTAAAGTCAAAATATCATAAGTCGAACCATCTGGTAAGTCAGGAACCATCTGTTATGCTCCCCTCTATGTACAAAAAGGGGGGATAGTATCTATTTGACTGTCTTATCGTCTTATCATAAAATGCTTCTAGAAGGATACATGAGAGACTGCTAGCAATGGTTACCTGTAGAGAAAAACCAGCCCGCAGGTTCTGGGGGACGGCTCATTTTAACTTAATTTAAATTCTGTTTATATGAATCTTCATTTTTTTTCCCCGAATGCTTTGAACACATCATATAATTCAAAAGTTTAAAATGAAATAAAGATGTATATAGTAAAAAAAAATCTTACCTGTACCTATCCACTCAGCAGTCCTCCCCAAAAGTAATCACCTCTATTAAGTTTTGTATTCCCTTCCAGTTTGTTTATGCGCATACTGGCAAATGCAAATACAAAATCTTATTTTTCCCTCTTTTACCACAATAGCATAATATCCCAAGTAGGGTTGTTCGCCTCAATTAGGAGGGGATTATTAATGTATCTTGGCGAGACTTCCACATCAGTACCTAAGGGAATCTTCATTTAAAATTTTTTAGTATTAATCATAGACATTTTTTTTATCTGCGCATATACACAGAAACATCTGTCACATCAGCATAGAATTCTGATGTGTAGATGTTTATCGATTAGTTTACCAGTCTGCATTTCCAATTCTTCTCTACACAACAAGGCTGCAGTGGATGACCTGTACATCGCTTTTTGGGCCCAGAGGCAGACATAGCTACGAGATAAATTCCTAGAAGTGGAATGACCCAGCCTAGAACAATGACGGCAATGATGATAGTACTAGCGACTCATCTCTATTAAGCACTCAGTATGTGTAATTAAGTCATTCACTCTTCCCAACAACCCCTGCTGGTTGGTTATTATTATTATCTCATTTTGAAGAGGAGGAAACAGATAGGAACGGAGTAAGCTGCCCAAGGCTGCACAGCTAACAAATGGCTGAAGAGGGATTCGAACCCCGGCTCTCTGATTCTTAAGGCCTGGCTCCTGAACTAGGAGGCTGCACAGCCTTCGCGGGCAATGATAATTTGGATCAATACTGCCAAACTGCCGGGAAGAAGGCCTTGCTTTGAGCGCTCTTTCGAATTTGGGGCCAGGTGACCTAGTATTACCAGCTCCAACAACAGCAACGGCAGTAATAATACTCGCCATCAAATACGTGAATTGACACACGCACGCGAATGCGGCGGGGCGCGGGAAGCGCGAGCGCCCCGGCCCCGGGCCCCACCTCGATGGCGGGCAGCGTCTTGCTGGCCTCGGTGCTGCTCTCGCCGAGGATGCTGCCGGCCGAGCGGCCCTCGCACTCGTAGCGGAAGCGCATGCCGCGTTGCTTGGGCTGCTCCGTGATGACCAGGTGCGGCCGCGGCCCGGGGCCTGGGGCAGGGGGCCCGAGGCGGCCCAGGGGGCAGCCCCAGGGTGGTGGCGTGGCGGGGGGCGCCGCGGGGCCCAGGGTGACGGTGCTCAGGGTGGCCGCCCCGCGGGACACCAGACGCGGCAGCCCCTCGCCCGAGCCCGGCGGCGCCCCCTCCAGACCGAAGCCGTTCTCCTTGATGTACTCGTCGATGATCTCTGCGGGAGAAGCGAAAATCGGGGGTGACGCCGACTGTGCAAGTAAAGGCATGATGACCCCCAAGACCCGTGTCTCCCCGCCTTTTCCATTCCATTCATGTCCTCTAAACATTTCTTGCGGGCTGAACGTAGAGGCCTCAGCTCTGAATACACAAAAAAGGCCCTGCTGACCTTTCTGCAAACAGCCCCCTCAGGCTCTCCAGTTCCTGAAGCCAGGAACCCAGGACAATGGCCTGGTTTCTCCCTCTGCACCCCCACGTCCGCTCCCCTCTGAAACAGCACCGCCATCCACCAAGCGCTCAAGCTGGAACTATGGGCGTCTGTGTGACCTGCTCGTGATCCCATGTCTGCGAGTCCCCTGCGTCACCTTATTCTGCCTCTACCTCGAATGCCACAGCTTCTCTCCACTCTCACTGCCTCCACCCTGGTCCGCCGCCCCTCCAGGTCTTCCATCTGAACCACTGCTCCGGGTTCCCCCAGCCGGTCCCCCCCACACAGCCAGAAACCTACGTCAGACCCTGTCCTGGTTCTGTCCGAAGCCTCTGGTGGCTTCCATCTCCCTGAGAATCAAAGTCAACCCTCTGCCCATATAAAACCTTCCCTAAACTCCATCCATCTCACAAAGACAAAACAAAAACAAAACTCCACACCTCTGACCCTGGCCACAGAGCCTTGGGGACTGGCCCCTGCTGTCCCACCCCCGCCACCTCACCCTGATCCGGTCTTTTTTCTGTTACTGGCACCTGCCAAGCCTGGCCCTCTTTAGGGCTACGTCCTTCCTCCCCCATCTACCTGTTCCCCACTTCCCCCATTTCAACCGCTGCTGGCTCCTCTCATCCTCTGGTCTCAGTACAAATGTCACCTGTTCAGAAGGGTCCTACCTGATGTCTTCCTCCGGCCATCTCTCCCTCTTCCTGTTTTTCCTTCACAGCCCTTAGCCCAGCCTAACCTCATCTTGTTCATTCATTTCTTTTTGTACTGTCTCCCCCACTAGTGTTTGGTCTTAGCTGAATCCTTAGTGCCTAGAACAGTGCCTGGCAGGTGGCAGGTACTAAAAACAATTCACCAAGGAACAAACACCATTAATAGTAATAGTGACACCAAAGGCAGCCAACATATGTGGAGTCTTTGCTACATGGGAACGTGACTTTGTTCAAATACCTCAACAGTCCTGGAAGTCACATTGTGACCCTCCTCTCAGCCCCCCAACAACAAACGCCAAGCTCCCCGTCTGTGAGCACTTGGATGCCTCAGCCTCCCCCCAAACTTGTCCAGTGATACTCACCCAGTTCATCTGCGGAGGGAAGAGAAAGAGAAAGAGAAAGAGAAAGGTGAGGTCCAGTATGTGGTCAAGACTTTTATCTTTTCAGACAGATTTGCCACCCCCGTCACCTCCTGGGACCCTCTCTCGTCCTGCTTCCTCCATCCTGGGAAACTGTGTTCTGACTCACTGGGGTGCCAAACCCAAGGTCCCATCTCCCCACTCCTGGGCTACCCTCCCTTTAGCTCCCAATGTTAGGGTTGCAGGCTCAGGAGCCCCTCAAATGCCTCCCGAAAACATTTAGGCCAGAGATTACAAAGTGTGGTTGGAAATTGGAGGAAAAACTAAGGGTCTTATCGCCAGAGGGAAAATGAACATCTAAGATTGTACATAAAATGTGGGCGTGTTCCCTCTCTATAGCCCACCCTAGGCCCCCCAGGGTCACTGTCTGGTATCTGAAGATCCCAGGAAACTGATCCTCCACCTCCAGGCGGCGGCTCATTCTGCATCATTGCCTGGTCCCCCATCGGTGTCCACCCGCCAGCCTGGGTTCGCCCCTGCTACCTGAGGGGGTGTGACAGTAATTCTGGGAAAGCACTCGTCACCTCCTCAGGAAAGCTCAGCCCCGCAAGGGGCTATGGAGAAACCGAAACCAACCTCCCTTCATTCCACAGACAGGACAAGGGGAAACCCAGAGAGAACACGCGAGCCCGGAGTCACACAGCAAGGGAGGGCAGGCCAGGACTGGATGCCGCACCCAGGGTTGCCTGCGCTGGCCTCAGACACCGGCCAGCCCCACTGCCTGACCTGTCCTCCTCCTCAACTCTCAGGGAGTGGTTCCTGACCACTGGACCTTTGCTCCTTGGAGAGCAGTATTCCTGCACCCATTATCTCATGCAATCTGTGAATCAGCAGGGTGGGGAAGACACTCGCACTTGGTAGATGGGGACACTGAGGCTGGGAGAGAGGAAGGGACATGCTATAGATCACTGGCGGGGACAACCTTAAGTCACTTCGACTTGGAAAAACCTTAGGCTTCTGTGCTGGATGACCTGGGGACCCAAAGATGAGTTAGATTTCGTCTGGGGGCCTCGAGGAGCTTAGTCTGCAGGGGAAAGCAGTGGCCAGAGCTTTGGACTGCCTCAGTTCACATTCTGGTTCTCCCATTTGCTAGCTGTGTGGCCTTGAGCCCATTACATAACCTGTTTGTGCCTTGGTTTCTTTATCTATAAAATGGACACGATGATAATGCCTGCCTTGTTGGGCCATTGGGAAAATTAAATGAGCTAATGCTACGTGGGAAGCACTCAGAACGACCACAACAGTCAGTGCTACATAAATGTTGGCTGCCATTAAACAAGGTGTCGGGAGACATTATTTTAAGGACTTCCCCTCTCTAGGCCTTGGTATGACTATAAAATGAGGATGTTGGAAGATGTGGTTTGAGAGCATGGGTGTGGAGTCACACAGGTGTTAGTTTGAATCCCAGCTGTCATTCACTGGCTGTGTGGCCTGGGACGAGCTACTTAACCTCTCTGAGCCTCCTTCTCTATAAAATGAGCTCTGTAAATGGACCTCAGGCTTTAACGTGAGGATTCAGGATTACACCAGGAAATTGCTTGGCACAGGGTCTGACCACCTTCGGCCCTCCGTAAAGCTTAGCTAATATCATTATCTAACATCCTCTTTCAGCCGAGAAATATTGGGAACTTCTCCTCACTCAGAGCTCAGCTCAAATAACACCTGGCACTGCCCGCTCAACCTTCTGCACAGGCTTGCCAACATCCAGGGGCAGCCAGGATGGACCACGCTTGAGCACACATGCTCAGGGTCCTGCCTCAGGGCTTTTGCACAGGCTGGTCTGTGGCAGAATGCTCTCCTTCCAGTTCTTTTAATGGCTTTCTTTCAGGTCCCTGCCCAAATGTCACCTCCTAGATAGGTCTTCTCTGTTCGCCGTATCCAGAATAGCCCCAAGAATCCCACTGTGGTCACTTATAGTTAGGTGCCTTTGTTTTACCAATTACGTGGCACCGATTAAGACTTGACATGACCTTATGTTACAGTGATTCACATTTGTGTCCCGGGGTGGGGACATGTCTACCCCATCCCCACTGTGTACATAGGGCCCAGTATGCATCTGGCCCATCAAAATGAGGAAAATTTTTCCTCTATCCCAGCAATTCACCCATCTCCACCCTGCTATGAGCTATCACTGACCCCGAGATGTCTTCATAGCCTTTATTGCATTTCATAATTTTTTTAAATTACTTAACTTATTATTTACATGTCTGCCTTTGCATCTAGGTAGGGAACCCCATGAGGGCAGAGCCAAGGCCGTCTCAGTCACTGCTGAGTCCATAGCACTCCCCAGCACTAGGCCAGGTACAGAACTGGCACTCAATAAATATTTATTGAACGGATGATGTCAGAAATCACTCTCGATTGAGACCAAAGATCTAGGTCTCGGGTCAGAAAAGCCTCCGCCTTGTTCCTGCCCAGAACCAGTGCTTGGGCAGTACCTGGCCCAAATGCCATCTCTCACCTTTCGCCACCACCACAACTCACAGACCTGTTACAGAACCCACAGAGCCTCCTCCACAGCCAGGCCAGCAATTCCGGGGGCCATCCCAAGATTCTACCTCCAGAGAGAGGCTCAGACCCAGCCCACTAGGGCCACTGAGTCTTTATGGTGACGGGACTCATCCCTGCCTTCCAAATCTCAGCAAATTTATAAGAGGGAGGATGTTGTCACTTGACTATGATTCTACATTTCTTTGGACAGCACTAAATTTTAGATGGTACAGGCTGAGGGACTTTATACACTAGTGGTTCTCTTGGGAGCTTGCTAGAAATGCAAACTTTCAGAACCCATCCTAGACCTGCTGAATCAGAAACTCTGGAGGTGGGGCCCAACACTCTGTTTTAACAAGCTCTCAGGGTGACTCTGACACACACAAAGGTTTAAGAACCACTGCTATAGGCTGTCTAATTATTATCATTATCATCATCATTATTATTATTGTATTATTACACTGCTAACACTTACTTGCATGGCAAGTGTTAGTGTAATAATACAATAACAATAACACTTACTGAGCCTTTTCTGTGTGCCAGACACTGCTTTGAAAGTTTACCTGTCCTAGCTTATTGAATCTTCTCCATCCCCCTGAAAGGGAGGCACTGATATGCCTATCTTACAGATGAGGCCCGGAGAGGGGGAGTGACTTGGAGGCATTTGCGCAGTGAGCAGGGGTGGCACCAGCATGTAAAACCCAGCCCTAAAGCCCGAGATATCGATTACTACCCTCTGCGCCACCACAGCTAATCTTTACAGAGGGCTCCTCTTACAGTGCGAATAGGTGCTTAGTTTTACCTATCCAGCTCCTAATCACCTGGGAGGTAGGGGGCCTCTGGAACCTCCCCATCTCAACGAGCAGGGAGGGGCACCATCAAGGAAAGCTGAGGTGGACCTCCGAGAAACCCCCGGACAGACGCATGCCCAATGGAGTCCCCCCTCCCTCGTCCGGAGAGTGCAGGCGGGCAGGAACTGTGGAGGGCTGCTCACCCGTGGTCCTGGAAACCGCCAGCGAGAGCGAGGAGAGGTCCGCGGACCCTGCAGGGAGGGAGGCAAGTCTCAGGCGGTGATGGAGATCCCACAGAATCTCTCAAGCCCCATTGCCTTCCTTTCCTGGCCCCGCCCCTTTGGATCAAGCCCTCACTCTTATCGCCCAAAGAGCCTGGCTTTGCCTCCTTCCCTAACTCGTGGACACGTTCCCTAGTTTCTGTCATTCACCCTACCCTTCATCATAGTCAAGTCCTGTACCCTCTCTCCCTTAAGGTCGGGCCTGGAAGAGCCCTTCTCAACCTTTTAGGAAAGCCACTGCTCCCTTCCTTCTCTCGGGGTCAGACCCTAACCCTTCACTTTTTCAGGGTCAAGCCTGTCCCTTTCTCCCTCTCAGACCCTGCCACTGCGCTCTCCAAGGCAAACCTCAATCCCTCTTTCTTCTCTGAGCCAGGCCCCGCCCTTCTTTCGGAACAGGCCCTCCCTCTTCTCTCTATCAGGGTCAGGCCCCGCCCCTTCGCCCTGTCGGAGTATGCCCCGCCCCTATCTTTCCTCCAGGCCCTCTTTCTCTGAACAGTCTTGCTTCCTCCTTTAAGTTAGGCCCCGCCCCCTCCCCACTCTCATGGTCAGACCCCGCCCCTTCTGCAAGCCAGGCCCCTCTTCCTTCGCCCGCACTGAGTCTGGCCCCGCCCCCACTCCGCGGGAGCTGTTTCCGCCCCACCTTCTCTGAGTCGGGCCCCGCCCCTCTCAGAGTCGGGGCCCCGCCCCCTTCTTTGCCTCAGGGTCAAGCCCCGCCCCCTCCTCACTCTATAGTGGGACGCCTCTCTCTCACCTTGGACCGGACCCTGTCACCATCCTCTGCCTTTTTCCTTCCCTCTAACACAGCGTTCCCAGAACCCTCACACTCTCCCTGCAAAACCCCTAGACTCCTGTAGGAACCCCCAGACTAGTCCGGAACCCCGAGAACCCTCGCGCCTCCAGTCCCGCCGCAGAATCCTCTCCTGAACCCCGGCCCCGCTTACCTAAGGCCCCCAGCTCCGGCGCAGCTGACGGTCTAGCGACGCGGCGACTCGGCATGGCCGGACCAGTGGGGACGGACGGCCCGGAGGCCGGCCCAGACCAAAACACACACGCGGGCAGTCCGAGTGAACAAGCGGCACGGTGCGGGGACGATCGCGGGTCGGGAATGCGGCGCTGGGGCTGGGGCCGCAGGCCGGGCAGGACGCGCGGCGCCCGGGGCTGCGGGGGGCGGCGGGCCGGGCCGGGCGAGCGGCGGGCGGAGGCGGGGCGGCGGAATTCCCCGGCGCCGCCAGCCTGCGCGCCCATTGGCTCGTACCCTGTCGTTACGTCACGCAAGGGGAACGGGAAAACCCCCACGCGTCACGTGGTCGCGGGGGCGGGGCCGGCCGGGAAGAGGAGGCTGGGCGTTCGGGAGGGGCCAGCACTGCTGGCCATTGCACTGGCGGAGACAACTGAGGCCTACTTAGGGTCACTTACGCTCTATTCATGGAGGAAGTCGGGAAACTGAGGGTCATCCCCCTAGGTCAACCAGCGAGACTTGAACCTGTTGTTTCTCTGGCTGAAAGTGAACCTTCGGGATTAGGAGTTTGCCAGGGCTGTACAGCTGTCATCGATAATAATGATCTTTACGAAACCTCCATGGTCTGTCTACGCCTCATTTTCATTAACTGTAAATTGGGAGTGAAGATACTTAAACGTTTAAAGCTAGAATGTCAGCTCTAGGATTTGTCTGTTTTGTTCCTTGCTGTATCCCCTGCGCCTGAAACACAGTAGGTGCCCAGCAAGTGTTTATTGAATGAATGGACGGATGTTTTATTCCTCGCCACAGCCCTTTCACGTTTCCTAATAGCCCAGAGCACTGGTAGCTCCAAGGCTCAGTAACTCAGTCTGGGCATGGTAACTGTGTAGCCCCAGTGTACGTAACAGATCTGTGTGCCTGACCAGAGCAAAGGGCTTACTTGGAGACGTTGCAGATACCTCAAACCTTACACTCACGTCAGAGGCATGTGATGGGATTAGGATTCTTGCAGAGAGGAGGAAACTTAAGTTCAAGGAGGGGGCAGCCATTCGATTAAATCACATTCCTAAAACCTCCCTTGTCCTTGAGAATCACTGAGTGACCATTATGTTACAACTTGGATGCCAGGCACCTTCAGACCACAGAGTGCTTTGTCTGCTTGTGTAAAATTTAAGTGTTTCTCTTCTCTCCATGGCCCACATGGACTCATCGATTCATTGGACATATACTTACTGAGCACCTCCTGTGTGCCAGAGCCTGCATTGGGCCATAGCACACGCCAGGCCAGGCCTGGTACCTGTGGCTGGT
This sequence comes from Rousettus aegyptiacus, assembly GCF_014176215.1. NCBI lineage: Eukaryota > Metazoa > Chordata > Mammalia > Chiroptera > Pteropodidae > Rousettus > Rousettus aegyptiacus. Next base: position 43,107,844 of record NW_023416289.1, on the reverse strand, counting down.
AGGCAGAGTAGTGTACAGCAGCAGTTCTCAAAGTGTGGCCCCCAGCCCTTCAGGTGATTCGGATGTAAGCTCAAGTTGGAAAGCTACTGCCAGACAGCAAAATATAGAGCAAACTTTTAAAAACACTGCAAAGGGCCAAGTAGCAAATATGTTATGCTTCAGGCTTTGAGCACCAGACAAGCTCAACTCCGAGATAGCACAAAAGCAGCCAACAGAACAGGAACAATGAACGTGGCTGCGTTCCAATAAAACATTATGGATATAGAAATTTGAATTTCATATCATTTTCATGTGACACAATATATTCTTGAGATTTTTTTAACCACATAAAAGATATAAAAACTACACGAAAGCTGGGATATGCTTGATTTGGCCTGCAAGTTGTAGTCTGCATATGACAAGAGCATTGCAAGCGAGGTTATGACTAAGGGTCCAGAATCAGAGTGCCTGGGTTCAAATCCTATGCCTCCCACTTATGCGCTGTGTGACCTTGGCCAATTGACTTCACCACTCTGAGCCTGAACTGTAAAATGGGTCTAATAACAGGGTGGTTGTGAGGATATGATACTAATAATAGGTAGCACTTGTATATAGTTCTTGTATGTGCTGGGCACTGTTCTAAGCACTTTGTGTTCTACTGTGTCACATTACTTGAGCAAACTATTTTATTTCTCATCTGCTCTTGTGAACATTTGACTTACAGAGTTATTATTACATGCAGTGTAATGGTGCCAGGCACTGTTCCACAAGCTGTGGACACAGCAAGGGACATAACAGACAAAAGCCTCTGCTATCACGACACTGAAATCCAGGTTGGGGAGATAGAAACGGATAAGCAAATACATGTATGGTAGTGATGGTAGTATTACAGAAGAATAAAGCGGGATATGTGGATATAGTTCAGAGGGTACTATTTGGGTTAGGAATTTGAAGAAGGGTCTAGAATGATATTTGAGACCTGAAACAGTGAACAATCCATGTGAATATCTAAGGAAAAATATTCAAGGCACAGGGAACAAGAAGTGCAAAGGCCCTGAGGTCGGAACATGAATGGCATATGTAAGGAACAGTGAGGAACTGGAGTGGAGAGACTGCTGGGGAAACACTGGAGATGGGGGTAGAGCAATGGCTTGTAAGGTGATACGAAAATTAATATTAAATTTAACGGATGAAGCAAACCACATACAGCACTTTGACTAGAACTTGACTCATGATAAGGAGCGTGGAGTAGTGGCAATTTTTACAAGACTGGGAGCCCACCCGATTACCCTCTGCCCCCCCCCCCGCCCCCGCCCCGGGCCAAGGTCAGGTCTCATAACTCTTTGTTGGGCGAGTTAAAGGACTTGTCAGAAACCCTCAGGGCACAGGACTTCTGCTGGGCTGAATTCCATGAAGGTGGGCCCGGGGCTGACTTGGTCTGGGCTGTGTACACAGGACACCCAGCTCAGGGTAACATCCAAGGGTGGGGCTCAGGGAGCATCTGTTGACTGACTGACTGCATGTCTGCCTCTGCACCTGTGTCAATGTGGGTCCCATCAGAATCCACACTTCTGCGAGTGTGCGTGTGTCTGTGAAAGTCAGGACTGCCAATGCGCACTCAGCAAACATTCCCGGAAAGCCTCCTCTGTGCCAGGGACATGGCAGTGATCAAAACAGCCTAGCTCTGTCCTCACAGGTTCAGTCCAGTGGAGAATGAGCTGTCTACAGTGGTGACCCACAGTGGGCAGGGCTTAGATATGGGAGCCCAGGGAACTGGAAAGGCTCAAAGAGGGTAGTCAGGGAGGGCTTCCTGGAGGAGACACTGGAACTACAACCTGGATGATGCATGAGGTAAGGTAAAGAGCTGTGTGCCTTACCTGTGTCCCCCTGGTAAGGGAAGAGCACAATCTAGAGCCAGGAGCTAAGAGATCACGGCAAGTTAAAGCAAGGGAGATGAAGGTATAGGGGTCGAGGATGCCTCCCCCCAAGGTCTCGCTCACTGCAGCTCTCTTGAGGGTAGAACCATGCTAGGTTCTGAGCAGGGGACGGGCATGGTTGAGTTTTGTGCTTTAGAAGGTTCTCTCTGGGTGCTAGGTGAAGAGTGAATGGGAGGGGCTGGATTGGGGCAAGACACTAGGGAGTAGGCTGGGTGGGGACTCCAGGGGGTGAGGAGCCTGGCCCAAGCTGTCTCCAGGGAATTGAAGAGGTGAGAGTCCCAAGTGACTGAGAGGTGCAGCTGATAGGCTTTGCCGAAGGCTGGGGTGTGCGGCTGTGAGAGGAGCTGGGGAGATGAACCCGAGAGTTGAGGTGGCCTGAGGGCCCAGGCCCCAGAGGAGCCCTGCCAGGGAGCCTGGTCTTTCTCCTAGGCGGCTGGGGACCATGGCAGGGTGCAGGGCAGGGGAGGGAGTGGAGCAAGCTGAGGTCCCAGGTGGCAGAGCCCGCAGCAGTGCATGTGCGCAGTGTGGGGCTCTGCTCGCACTGTATCCCAGGACCCTGTGGGTTCCTAACTCTGCAGGGCAGGGTGGCAGATAGGGCCTGAGAGGACTCACTGTGGCCCTCAGCCCTGGGGCTCCTCTCCCTGCAGTGTTGATAAGACCAGCTCCTCCCCCCAAAATAAATCTGGGAATGTGGGTTCCAACCCCTGGGAGTGCAGAGATGCCCAGAGGCCTGTCTCCTCACCGATAAAGTAAAGGAACAGCCCCAGGTTCCGGGTTTGGGAAGGCACATGAGCCACACATTCAGAGAGTGGCTGGATCCTCGGCACTGGCGGCCCTGGGGGTGCCGGTGACACCCCAACAGCCCTGAGCGCTACAGCCTGGCACCACTCTGAGCAAGGATGCACCCCATACTGCTGACGTGACCCTGGGATGTGAGCTCAGAAGTCCTGAGAAGGGAGGTCATGTGTCCGGGGTCCCTGGAGGGAAATGTATCAGGTGGTGGGTGTCTGCTCCTGGGGCAGGCCCGCACTTCTGCCCTGCCTGTTGGCATGAGGCCCAGAGACAATGGGTGGGCACAGGCAAGGCACTGAGTCTCAGCTAGCCACACCCAGCCTCATGGGTAAGGGCACAGGTACAGTGAGGTCACAGCAAGCAGCTTCCCCAGAGGCCTGCTGGGAAGGGAAGAAGGGTTAAAAAAGGGGCCTGGCCCAGAGGGTCACTGTCCCCACTTTACCATGCCCTGCACCCTGCAGGTCTCTCTCCCAGACCCAGGAGAGCCACCCAGACCTGCTCTCCAAGGTGACAGAGGAAGGAAAGCTGGAAGGGGATTACTGAGTTTAAGTTAAACACCCACATGAATTTATTAAATCCAGACTGTGTTAAAGGGCGGCGGTCTGAGAGGAGGGAGCAGTCAGGGGAGAGGGACAAGATGATGGATGGCCATGGGCATCCCAAAGGGGCCTTGGCCCCTCCCCCGCCTGGCCCACTCCCTCGGCAGCACCGCCTCGGCTTCACCATGATTCCCAATGGTGCTGGGCTGGCGGGGCGAGATGGCTGGAAGAAACACAGGAACAGACGGACAGATGGCGCCTCCACAAACCACGTGCTCTGGCCTGCCCCGGCCCCTACACCACACGCGGGGCCCCGGTCCAAGGGAGCCCCTAGCTGCCCCGGCCCGATCTGTCCAGGGAAAGGGCGACAGGGAGGAGAGGCAAGGGGCCCAGGGCGGCAGGGCGCTGGTCACCAGGGGCCGGAGCGGACGAGGACCAGGAACAGTTAATCCCTTTTTTTGTCCTGTGCTGGCTTTGGAGGGACTTCCTGGGGCTCGGTGGCAGCAGAGCTGGCCCCCTGGGTGGGCGTGGCAGGCAGGGGCGTGGAGGCCTCCTCCCTGGCGGCAGCAGCGGTGGCTGTGGCTGTGGCTGTGGCTGTGGCTGTGGCGGGGGCAGGGGTGGGTGGGGGTGGGAGGGCCCCTGTTGCTGTCGGGGCCTCGCCACTCATGCCAAACTCGTTCACCCGCGTGGGGTCGACGCGGTAGATCCACCGTTGGTAGAGGTAGATGAAAAAGACCACATCTGGGGGCGGGGTGAGGGGACAGCGTAAGCGGGAGCGGCCAGCCTGGCCCACTGTCCCGTGGGGTGAGGAGTCCTGCAAAGACTGGCCAAGCCCCTCAGACTCGGTTCCCGGGCAGGCCTGGGGCCAGGACACCTCCCTCAGCCCAGGGCCCGGGTCTGGCCCACCCGTAGCTCTGCTGCGAGCTTCCCGGCCGGCCGCCCGCCAGGCCTCACCATCCCGCAGGCAGCCGATCCGGTACATAACGGGCATCTTGATGACAAAGGCGAACAGGTCATCGATGAAGGTGTTGAGGGCCTTGTAGGTGAGCATGCGCCAGGGCAGATGGGCCACAGACTTGAGCTTGTAGTTGATGAAGAGCTGGGGTGTCATGGTGATGAAGCCTGTGGTGGTGGTGAAGGGACACCCATGAACAGAGAAAGGGACGTCCTGACCCTTGATCTCTGGCCTCACTTCCGGCCTCCTTCCTCTTGCTCACTCTGCTTCGGCCACACTGGCATCCTCTCCGCTTCCAACCCCCAGGCACACCCTACCTCAGGTCCTCTGCGCCGTTCCCTCCTTGGCACCCTTCAGGGCTATTCACACATCTCCTGGGAGGGGTCTCCCTGACCACCCTCTGATGTGTACCCTCACCTTGACCCCTTCCCCACACCCATTACACGCTGTAAGCCACTCGTCTGTTGTTTTCTTTGTGCATTCCCCTGAGGACATGCACTGTTCGCGCCTCCCAAAAGCCCCCCGACCCCCACACCAGGTGTCCCTCCAAGGCTCCCCATGTGCCACCCCTGCCCACCCTGGGCTGTCCCTGTCTCCCACACTGACTGCGAGCCCCAGAAGGACTGGCCAGGCTGACTTGATCACTGCTGAGTCCCCAGTGTGGCCCAGTGGGGTGGAGGGACATCTGCTGGGCACCTGCCCCAACTGGCGGGCCAGGCCTGCTCACCAAAGGTCAGCAGGAAGCCATAGAGCATGCTGAGCACCCAGGAGTACCAGCCCTTGTGCTCCAGGTACAGGAGGCTATAGACGGCATAGCAGCCCAGCAGTGGGAAGAGGATCCAGGACAGGTACCGAAACGCCATCTGTGGGGCAGAGGGTGGGGCTGGGACCCGGCTCCTTGGGCCCCACCTGGCAGCCGTTCCGCATCCTCACCCGCCCACACCTGGTCTAGCAGGCTGGCCTGGGGGAATTTCCAGGTGGCCCTGGGAACTTTGGATTCAGCCAGGTAGTACACATGGCAGGTGGGTGACACTAGAGGGTGTGACAGGCCATAAAGCGTGGGTCTGTCAGTCAACAGGTGATGTACTGCCCCCCCCACCCACTGCCCATCCCCTGGTACCCCAGGAAGGCTTGGAAACCTTCCCCACAGCCCAGTGTGGGGGACACTCACGTCATCATACACTTTGGTTGAGGACTCGATGTATGTGGACTTGTCTTTGAACGTTGGGCGGGGGAAGAGTCCTGCCACCTTGTGCTCCCGGTCCAGCTACAGACAAGGAGGGAGGCCGTGGTCGGCTGCCATGCCGGGTCCCGCCCCTCATGCCTGTCCTTCCTCACCGTTCCTAATTCCCCTGCCCCATGTGACCCGAAAAATCCCCTGGTGTGAAAATCCCCTTGGTCCTAGGAGTGTGGCAGGCATTGGGAAACCCCTGGGGCCAGCTCCAGGGTCTGGCTGACTGGACACCTCCCTCCACCTCTGGTGGCCCCCGAAACAGCATGGCAGCCTGGCCTTACCCGGACATCCATGACCTTGGTGATCTTCCAAAGGTCGATGAGGACCCCGATGAAGACGCTGACCTGGACCACGAAGTTGGTCTCGTTGTCCAGGATGTAGAGAAGGACCACGAAAGACTGGAAGACGCCAAAGAAGACGGAGCGCACGGACAGGCCTTCCAGGGACTGCCGGCTGTTCCAGAACTGGATGTCTGCGTGCGGGAGTTGGGGAGAAGCAGGGAGGCTGAGCCAAGTGCCTCCTGTGGCTCCCTCAGGCTCCACCCTCCTCAAGCCCCTGAGGAGGTGCTAGGTAGGCCAAAGGGGAGGGGTGCACATGCTTCCCGCTTCCATGAAAAGCTTCTGCTTCTCAGGTGCCACCTGCAGCGCCGGATAGGCAGGACCTCTGCAGTCCTCATGCCTGACACCCCCCATGGCACAGTCTTTTGACTGGTGACGGGTACCACTGCCACATCCCAAGTGCTCGCTACCCGCCAGGTGCTAAGGGCCATCAGAGAAGCCACTTCCCTGAGGCCTCAGACCCTGGCCTGGCGGAATCTGGATGAAAGCCAGGTCTGTGTGACACCAGACCTGAGCTGTCCACCCTCATGCCGGGCCACCTCCCCTGGGTGGGAAGACCAGGGACACACGCTTCAGGACCTCCTCCAGCCCACTGTCCTGAAACTGTGAGGAAGGGGCCCAAACCACCTAGGGTACGCACATGGGCCCCAGGCTCTGGTCTCAAACCGAAGCTCCTTCGGCAGCTGCTGGACTCCACCCGAGGGGACCAGGTCAGCCCCTCTCTGAGCCCTGGTTGCCCTGTCAGCCACACGGAGGTAACAGCACTGTCTGACCCTGCCTGGCTGAGCGTTGAACACCTGCGGCCGGAGGAGGCTGCCCTGCACACGCCTGTCTTAGGGCAGCGTCACCAGGCCCGCGATCACAGAGGGCCAACTTTGCACTCAGTAACTGAGGGCTGTGAACACTGGCTGTCTGCCCCGCCCTGGTTCTGATCCCAAAGCTCTCGAACACTCGGTGGGCTCTCGCTCAGACCCTGAGATTTGAAGGGGACATTCACAGAACGCCCCCAATCCTGACCGGGAAGAATGCACAAGGAGACGGGGTTCTGGCGAGGGGATGAGTCCTGCCCCAGACCAGGAAGGCAGCGAGCCGGGTGTAAAGCGAGGCCTGCCCAGGGCCCAGACCCCTGCATGACCTGGGCGAGTGACCACCCTCTTTGTGACTTTTTTATCAGGAAAAGAGGGACCCCAGCTGACCCAGTTCACTAGACCTCTGTTCAGTTTTGATGTGACCATCTAGAATGGAATTCTCAGCCATGGCAATATTGTCTTAATAATAATAACATTCGTCACTACCACCACTTCCAGAAGCTGCGGAACAGCAGGCCGCCTTCAGACTGGGTTCTCTAGGAAGGAATGAGTGGCTAGCAGGGCCTAGAGGATGAAGGCGGGTGCTGAGCTGGCTGCCCGGGTCCAAATCCTGGCTCTGCCCGTTGGGAGCTGTGTGACTGCGGGCAAGTTACCTGACCTCCTTGAGCCCCTGCTTCCTCGCCATGAGCATGGGGGTAATGACGAGCTTCCTGATGGGGCTGTGGCTATGGGGACTCAACAAGCTCACTGGTGACAGCCTGCAGAATAGTGCCTGGCACGTGACCAGTAGCTGTCAAACCCTGGCCATCACCACTGCTGGTCTTTGGAACCTGGGGGCCTTCTGAAGACAGGGCTGTCACCTTCCCATTCAGGTGGGCCCCACCCACCCAGCCCTGAGGGACCTTCCCCAGTGGGCAGCCTGCTGGGCAGGGTGACGGGAGCAGTTCTGGGGCTTCCCTGTTCCTGGCCTCGGAGTTCCCCGGCCCAGCCCCTCCCTCCGGCACAATGCCCAGTGGATGGGAGTTTCTGGGCTGGGAGTTTTGGGGCCATCGCCCTTACCAGTTCACTAAGCCTCTGGAGAGGGGCTGAGAGACCCAAGGTAGGGGGAAGACCTAGGTGGAAGGAAGGGAAAAGGGAGGGGGCAGGCCCTATCCCCCCACCGGGCACCCTCCTGTCCCCTGCCCCCCTGACCTCTCGTAGACCCCGGGGTCCTGTCCCTACCATTCTTGAAGGCCAGGAACTCAAAGACACTGTGGACGATGGACACGATGATGGTGAGCGCCAGCAGGTAGGGGTTGGTCTCTAGGAGGGCGACCTGGGGGGAAGGCGCCCGTGAGCACTGCCGTGCCCTCGCCGGGGTGCTGACTGATGCAACACCTGCATTAGCCCACCCCTCTCTCCTCCTGGACCCTGAGAGGACCCGCTGGGCTTCCCAGAGGGAGAGCATGCACTGGCCAGGAGGGAAGCGGGTAAGAGAGAGGCAAGTGGAGAGGCAGGCTAGTGATGCGGAGAGAGAGATGGCAAGACAGGGAGAGAGGTGGTGTGACCGAGAGGACAGTCAGAGTGGAGCCTAAAATGGACGACAGCCCCAGGCAGGCACGGCCGAGTCTCAACATCACAGACACAGGCAGAGAAAGAGGGAGACACCAGGCGGTTGTCAGGAACACAGTGACGGGGAGCAGAGAGTCAGAGCCCAAAGTTGGGGAGAAATGAGCTACGGGACAGGAGTAGATGGGGGCAGGACCAGATCCAGAGGGCCTGGCCGAGGGGACAGAAAAGCCACGGCAGGGAGAACCACAGAAGCCTTGGAGACAGGATCCCCAGGGGCAGCCAGCGCTGAAGGCGGGGAGCGAGCCTGAGAGGTTGTGAAACCGGGCAGGGGAGCGCTGGCCAAAGGTCTCCGGGCTTCCAGCCCAGCCTACTTCCCCTTCCCCTCCCGCAGCCCAGGAGGGCACTGGGAAGCCCCCGGCGTCCACCTCACCTTCACTGAGTCTTGCTCCTCGTCGGACTGCTCATACAGCTCGTCGCCCAGGAAGTTCCAGGGCGACTTGGTGCTCTGGGCGGCGTAGAGCTGCCAGCGCCAGAGCGAGAGCGGGCAGAAGGAGACACGCAGTGGGAGGCTGGCCAGGCTCTCGTTGATGGGGTAGTAGTCCTTCTGCAGGTTCCAGTAGTCGTTGAAGTAGATGATGGGGTAGTAGTCGCCGCTCACGGCGTCAAACTTCACGTCTGCGGGCGCAAAGGGCAGGGTGCCGCTCAGCCTGGGCTGGCATTGCAGGCACCTGCGAGGGTGGGGAGACCCCTCAGGCCTCCCAGGACAAAGGTGGCAAATTGAGATGGGACCCCCTGACAGACAGTGGAAGATGGGACATTTTTTGGGTGCGCCATGAGGAGCTGAAGGGCCGTTTGACCCCAGTGAAGGGGACAGGGAGGGAACAGCCAGGCAGGCCCCAAGGAAGGGGACAACTCTGGCCCAGCTCCAGCCCATAGCTGCCCCATGGGTGGCTACACATCAGAGTTTTATCAAAGAAGTCAAAAATCTGGGTTTTTAAATGATTCTGCCCCAATTTTAAAAGTCAGCAACTGATGCACATTTTTTGAAAACAGACTGTGGGCTGCGGGAGCCGTGTCCGCAGACCAGTTTTGGCATACTGGGTGGTCAGTGCTGGAGTCACAGGGGGTATGCGAGGGAGGAAGGGTGTGTCTAGAAGGGGAGGGGCAGGGCGGGGAGCTTGGGAGATAAAGACCCAGTCCGGAGGAGACCCAGGAGACCCAGGAGACAAGGCCGTGGCTTGGTCAGGAGCCCGGGGGCTGGGGGCCTACACTGGTCCAGCGGCGGGGGCACGCTGCCCTTCACCCACGGCGTGTGGTCGTCCACGATGTTGATGGTGATGTTGGGGTGCCAGTGGGAGATCACCTCCACAGGCCCATAGTCCTCGGCCCTCTGAGGGAAGAATGGAGGGGGTAGGCCTCAGAGGCACCTGTTCACTTCCCCGAGGGCTCCTGTGACAATCGCGACAGCGGAAGAGCAACCACCACAGCGATACTTTGCCAAGGGCTCCCCCAGCCAGCCCCACGCCCGCCTTTACAGCAGACCCTGCGGCCCTAGACCCCTAGCCGCCTGACAGAGCGGAAAGCCTGGGCCTGTAGATCAGAAGGAACTGCGTGCCGGGTGGCAGAGGGGGCCCCACGTGTGGCCTGCACACTCAGGGACCTCCTGTCTGGGACCTCCTTGCAGGGAGAGGAAGGCTCTTGGCCCCCAGCCAGCCAAGAATCCCCACGGGAGCCCAGTTATGGGTCCCTGCTCTCTGTCCGGCCGAGCCTGGGCTGGGGGCCTGGCTGCCTGGGTGTGACTCCCACACTGCCACACCCTGGCAATGACACTCAGGCAAGTCTCCCCATCTGACAATGGAAACAGCAATGAAAGCCACCCTCCCCCGGAACCCTCCAACTCCCTGAGAGGAAGCTCTGCTTCTTAATCGTTCCCAGAGAGGGAAACTGAGGCTCAGAGAGGCAAGGAGACTTAACTGAGTCCACAGCAGCACGGTAGTGGGCCAGACGAGCACCCAGGCCTGGCTGCCCGACCCTGGGCCCGGCAGCCCCTCAGGTTTACCTTGATCATTTCCGGGTCAGCTTCCGTCTCTCCCGTCAGCAGGTTCTTGGTTTTCTGGAATCTCCGGCGCTTGTATTTGTTGATCACTGTGAGAGAGGGCAGAGACAGGGGAGAGGGAGTGGACATAAGACCTGCTGGCCCCTGGTGGACCCAGACCTCTGCCACCAAAAGCTGCGCACTGGTCTCCCAGCTCCCACTCTTCCATCTGCCAACTGGTGACTGCGGTGACCAGCAGGCCCGAGCTGCCTGCCTTCCCAAGCCTCAGCCGGCCTCGCTTTCTCCATCTTTGCAGTGATACCAACAGCCACCAAATGGCTCCGGGCAGAAACTTGGAGTCTTCCGGCTCCAGAATCTGTTGTGTCCATTCCATCTTGCCCATCCTGAGGATGCCCCCTCTGGCACATGCTTCCACTCCAACTACAGCTGCCACCTCCAGGGCCCCACACCGAGCCACACCAAGTCCCCCTCCTGGGCGACTACAGTCCCCTTCTCACCGGCCTGCAGGCGGAGCCCGTGCCTCCATATGGCTTCTCTGCAGGGCAGCCGAAAACTCTCACACCGAGTATCTGATTGTGCCCTCCCGCTGCTGCCAAAGCCCAGAGGTTCCCACTGCTCAAGCAGGGGGACTGCTATGCTCATGCCCACCCCCTGCAGCCTCTCAGGTCTCACCCCTGCCACCTTTGCCCACCTCGCCCCTCTCTCCTCAAATGTGCCAGCCTGCGGCCTTCAGATGTGCCGCTCTATCCCCCTGACCTGTATCCACCAAGGCTGGAACCTTCCTGGTTGGCTCCTTCTCACCCTCAAGTCCCTGGTTAAATGTCCCTCTTCCACAGGACGCCCGTGCCCACCCCGCCCGAGGAGGCGCCCCAGACATGCTCCTCCCCGCATTTCCTTCACAACTCTCCATCGCTGCCAATTTACTTGTTTGCTGTCTGTCCCTTCAACCAGTCTGCGAACCCCAGAAGGGTTCGCTTTGGACACTGGCATAACCCCTGCATGGGGTTGGCCCCCGGCAGGTGCCAGTGACAACTACCAGAATACGTGAACATAAACAGGCAGGCTGAGGACAGTTCCAGAGAAGGCCCAGAGCCACCAGTGTGAGAAATACTTTGGGACTGTACACCCCTAGCAGGAGTGGACCTCGCTTCCTCTTGGGGAGGCCAGGCTCTCTGCCCCGTGAACCACGATCTCCCCACGTCGACCCTGCCTGAGTACTCTTCAGCTCTTCCTTATCCTGGGAAAATACGCAGACTGCCCCTCCTGTGACTTCTCCATCCTGCCCCCAAAGGCCAGGAGAGATGTGAAAATGGGAGAGGGAACCGGCAAAGAGGAGGACACGGGAGTCACATCCTGGCCCTGTATCCCATGAGCTGAGGGACATTAGTGAGCCATGTCATTTCCCTGGGCCCCGGTCCCTCCTCTGGAAAATGGGGCTAAAAGCCCCACTTCTTGGTAGGACCACCATAAACTCTCTGCTCTTCAGAGCCCAGTCAGGCAGAGCATGCCTGCGCGTCCCATTTACACGAACCACAGAGCCCGGATCCCTCCCACCCATCCAGAGCCAGGGCTTGGGGCTTCTGGACCCTGTGCACGCACTCACGTTCAAAAACACTTCTGGGAACGGACTCAGGGCTTCGGCCCAGGACCTGCTGCTCTGACTGCTAACGCTAAGCCCATCCCTCACTTCTACCACTATTAACGCATTTGAGACCTCATCCCCATGGCCAGGGGAGCAAGAAACAAGCAAGGGTGGGCAATCTGAAGAATGAATCCCAGGGGACACGCTCGCTGCTGTTCCACACCCAGGAGGGGCTGTCCAGAGGAGGGAGGAGCTGTGTCCTCCAGGACCCAGGGGCCTGGAGGATGGGACTCAAGAGATAGGCTTTGGCTCTGGTGGAGAACATTCTACAACCTGGTAACATCGGATGGGATTATACTACAAAATGGACATGGCTTCTGTGGGGAGGAAAGAGTCCTCTTCTAGAGCTGCACCGGCCAGGACAGTGGCTGCCACGTGAGGACAGTGGGCAGTGACAAGGCGGCTGACCCAAACGGAGATGTGTTGGGAGCGCAACACACACAACAGATTTTGAAACAGTGCAGAGGAAGAAAAAGAATGTAAGATAATCTCGTTAATTTTTATACTGATTACATGTTGAAATGACAATGTGTTGACTTCAATAAAATTATTATTCATGTTAACTTTATGGTTTCTTTTATTTTTTAAAATGTGGCCACTAGAAAACTTAAAATGACTCTGGCTGGCACTATGTCTCTAGGCAGCTGTGTTACTCTAAAGTACTTCTTGCTGGCCCTTTGGGGACATGGGGGGCTCTTCTGATCCTACTCATTCTTTGCCCTGGAGTTGGTGGGTGGCCAGCTCCAAGGGGTCCCGGCTATGAGGCAAGCCTGGGTGATCTTGATTCTGGTGGGCTTTCCAGGTCCACTAGCTGTAGATTCTATTTTGCAGACCACGCCAACATCTGTCACAGTGACCAGGAACACTACCTGGCCACACAGCGATACAGATCACATTCACCAAAGATAAAACCACAAAAAATACTGGCACTGATAGAGATAAAGAAGATGAACGCGATCTAGGCCATGCCACTCTGAACAAGCCCGATCCCGTCTGATCTTGGAAGTTAAGCAGGGTCGAGCCTGGTTAGTACTTAGATGGGAGACCACCTAGGAAGACCAGGTGCTGTAGGTGTGCAAAAAATAGAAAAAAAATAAGGGATTGTAAACTGACAAGGTCCTTGCAATCTGTGAGGTCAATCGAGGGTTGCCTCACCTGAAAACAAACAAACAAATAAAAAAAAGGAGATGCATGGGAGTACCACCCACCTGGGTCACATTCAAGGCAACCTCTGAAGCGTCAGGCACATGTACCCCAGACCCCTGACATATCTCACTTTTGAGAACATGTCTGTGGGGACAGCCCCTCAGCGCAGTGGGAGGGTCATCACGCAGAGCACACTGCATACACACCCACCTAGAATAGTGCTCAGCACACACATTGGGACTTTTCCAAATCAGTTTTGGGAACTGGCATAGAGTCACCAATATTTTGTTTCATCCCATGTAGATAATTACAAAAAATAATTACCATCCTTTGGGATGTTTTTGTACCAAAAGAAGTAGGAAAGACCTAACCCACGCAAAAAGAAGTACATCTGTTACTGTACCACACGAAACGGCTGATGGATTGTCACCAAATCCACAGGCAGAATAAAATAAACAAAATTCACAGGAGACGAACGGAGCTTTCTGATGGAGCCTTCTCCATATCTGCTGAAACTCAAATATGGGGAAAGATTCCTATGAATGCCGATCAAGAAACAATGGACAAAGACACAAAGAGCAAGTGAAAAATGCCAAAACTCATGAATTTCACGGAAAATAAGAAGTTGAACAGGAAGGAAAAATAAACTATGTTCGCTGTGTAGCTCAGATGTAAATAAGAGTCACACACTCCAAGTCACCCGAACGCCGAACATCAACCTAATCAAAATTATGTTCCTGTGTTGGGATTTCCTCTTCCAGAGTAGGAGGTAAATACATAGTATCTAAAACCGAAAAACCAAGAAATTGTGCTGTCTTGTTATTAGATGCTTTGGGGATTAAGCAGCAGAGGAAACAGCTAAATGAACTTGAAAGCAGCTGTCTTTGGGGGATGGGAAGGGGGGAGGGGGAGAAGGAGGAACAGGAGACTTATGAATTTCATTGTTTTGTTGATTATTTGAATTTTAAACCATATACAGTTGACCCTTGAAAAACAAAGGTTTGAATTGCACAGGTCCACTTCTATGCGGATTTTTAAAAATAAATACTGTATTGTTTTTGATCCGTAAATGGGAGGGAAGGGCCAACAGTGCACACTGACCTACGCCATTTTATATATGGGACCTGAGCATCCACGAATTTTGAGAGCCAGTCCCCTGCAGATACCGAGGGACAACTAAGTTTTGGGGAAGTAAAAAATTATACATGCATTTTCAACTGTGCAGAGGGCTGTCACACCACCAACCCCTGCATTGTTCAAGGATCAACGGTACTTGTAACAAGAGATTAAAAATATTTTTAAGATACCCTGGGTGGATAAAACCTGTTTCAATATAAGGTTGTCAGAGTTACAAATGACCAGCCTTGACCCAGGACTTCCTGTGGGTCACTCACAGTCTCAGCGGTTTATCCATCTGATTGAGATTCCCCGGCCAGTGGTCAGCAAGAATGAGAATGGGGGGCCTTATCCAGTGCCAGGGCCCTCGGCATCTTGCCTCTGAAAATGTAGGGGACTGCTCGGAGGTGTGTATCCAGGAACAAGCGCTCATGGCAGAGCTATGCCAGACCCAAGCAAATGAGCCACCTGGGAGCCGGGCAAGACATCCCGAGGACAGTGCATATGTGCACCACCCATTCACAAAGGCTAAGTTGGCACAGATGTGATCAGAGCTCACACTGGATGAAAAAATCTTAAAGGTCCTTCCCTCTTCCTCTGCTCATTCAATCAATCCATCATCCATTCTAAAGCAGGGGTCCTCAACCCCTGGGCCACAGACTGGTACCAGTCCACGGCCTGTTAGGAACCGGGCTGGCCACAGGAAGTGAGCAGTGGGTGAGCCAGCGAAGCTTCATCTGTATTCGCAGCCGCTCCCCAGTGCCAGCACCACAGCTTCAGCTCCACCTCAGATCATCAGGCATTAGATTCTCATAAGAGCACCAGTCACCCCATCGCCTAGTCACAGACTATTCTCAAGCATTGACTTCTACCAGGCCCAGCACTGCGCACCAGCCAGCGCCATCACCTCCCTGTCAACAGCCCTCTGTCCAGCTGCTCTTCCTAAGCCCACTGACCTCCCATATGCATGAGAGGTGTCCACAGAGACCTGATGTGTGGCCCGTCAATCCCGGTCTCCCCGGGCTCAGGGTTTCTGACTGCCCTTGTGGACCTGGGATGAGAGGCCCTGCACCACCAGCAGTATCCAGGCTGCCAATGCCTAGATGGGGGGTCTGGGCTGTGGGGACTGACTTACTCCGAGACATGTGGACAGTGGCAAGCCGGCGGTACAGGGCCTTCTGCCGGGGGTCTGGGTGGAAGCCACTCTTGGTGAAGTAGACGTGGATGTAGATCGAGCCATTCTGCTGGACGCTCTGCAGGGGGGCCAACAAGGAAAAAGGACCGCTGTAGACTCTGCCAACACACACCCCAGCGGCTTCCCCGCCCCAGTCTCAGGCTGGCAGGCAGTGAGGGTGAGTAGTTAAGAGCCAAACACTGGAGTCAGACAGACACTCAGGTTCAGATCCCAGCTCTGGCACGCCATGCTGTGTGGCCTTGGGCTTCCTGTCGCTGACCTCAGTGCCCACCGGCAGGATGCAGGTCATCAGGGCTGAAGACACAGCAGTGCTGTCGGGATCATCCCAGAGCACCTAGCAGGTCGCCCAGGAACACAGCAGGAGCTCAAGGAATGTCAGCGACCTTAGTTCATTTAACAGTCAAACAGCACAGCCTGGACCCTGCTCTGGGCACTTCGAATGGTAACTGCCCAGCCCAGCGGGTTCCCACTCCTAAACACATCAAGACCTCCCCCCCACCTCCCACGTGAGCTGACTGGGGCTTAGGCAGAGGGTAACGCGACACGAGTGGATCCAAAACCCGCCTGCGGGCTCCAGGCGGCTCTGCCTGTCACCATCTGCGTCCTGCCTCTTTGCCCGTGCCTCTACCCTATCTCCTGCCTGAGAGAAGGGACTATGCTCACTCCCAGCAGACACAAATGAGGACACTGACGAGGGGCACGGGGTGGGTGGTAAGGGCGCACCTGAGCCCTCCGCTTGACCTTCCTGTGGAGCTGGGACTCGGCTGGCCACGCCTCACCCTCCTCGCTTCCCTGCCTTTGGAGAACACCTCTGCGTTCATCACTTTTTTACATTTCATGCTGTTTTAACATCTCAGAGGACCCAGCTGGCTAGGTAGAGACTGGCCCTGCAGGGCTAACTCCCAGAGATGATACCTAACTCGCCTGCCCTGCAATATGTCTCTTATATGCAAAATAACTGACCCCAAGTCCATAGCCCTATCCCCCCCTTCTTCTGCCTCACACACCACGCTGCCCTCAGTCACCTAGGGCGGGTACCAGAAATCTAGAGACCAGCCCCCTAGATCAGAGCCTGCCAACGTCACCCAGACTAATCAGTCCTAGGCTGTTTCCGCTGCCCCACCTCGTCTTGCCCACAGAAGCCCCAGCGAAGCAGGTGACCTAGGACCCCTGCCCCCGCTCCTTCTGCTCCTGAGCGAACCTGGTGCTTCTCCATGTGGCCCTGTGTGGCATGGCGGGCCCCCTCCTCTCGGGAAATGTAAGTAATAAATGCTTCTTTCAGTGGCATTGGCCTCTCCGTGTGCTCACTCGGCCACTTTCGTAAATGAAAATCAGGTGCAACTGAGACACCCTCCCACCCCAAAGCTGGGAAGGAGGGTCATATGCCAGTGCTTGAGGGCAGCCCTCGCTGTCCAGCTCGCTCCCCCGCGGGCTCACCAGGACCTGGGTCTGGGCCCCGAGGGCTGGGCATGAGTCGGTGGGAGGCGCCTTTCAACAGGGATGAGCCTATCCGCCTCAGAAGCCTGCCACCCCAATAGACCAAGAGAGACAAGCAGAGCAGACACGCCCCTCCTATTCCCTGAGATCTTCTAGGAAGACATGAATGAGGGGCGGCATGCCCAAGGAGATGTCAACTTCATTGATTCATCAAATTAACTGACTATTCGACATTAATTGATTCTGCACTCAGCCCCGTGCTGGGCAGAGCTGGGAGCAGCAGTGATGACAGTCCCAGCCTTACCCTCATAGGGCTCCCAGTCCCGTTGTGGGGACAGGTCCACGTCCAGGTAGTACCAACCCCCCAGAGTGGGCAGGGCTTGGGTGGGACAGCCCAGAGGGGGTGGCTGCCTGAGCCTAAGAGTTGGGAAGGGCTTCTTGGAGAAGGCGGGATCTGAACCTGAGGCTGCCAGGATCCAGAGCCAGACAGCCCGAGCTGAAATCTCTCACTAGCTGGGTCACCTTGGGGAAGTCACTTAACCTCTCTGTACCTCGGTGTTCTCATGAGTCAAATGGAGATAATAGTTCCCACTTCACAGGGTTTCTGGGAGGTTTCCATCAGCTGGCCTGACTTGGTGCCCTGCATACAGCAAGCATTTAATCAATACTGTTATTTTCAAACTGGGCCGCCTGACAAACTAGTGATGACTGGACACCCCCAAGGATGATTGCTAATCTCACTGGTTTACACCACAGGTTTACACAACCCTGGAGGTTGCTGGAACAATCGCACACCAATTCTGACTCCCTCCATATGTAGCTGTGGGGAGGCCAGGGCCCAGGGACCTCGGGAACCTGCCGGTGGCCACACAGCACGTGCACTGAGGGCACTTCCAGGCTTGGAACCTACGCTCCAGCTGCAGGACCGGGAGCTAGTTCAAGGACAGGCCTGTCAGCGTGAGCCACGCAGCCCTGGGGCCAGGAATCGGTGGCTATCCCCACCTGCGGGATGTCGAGCTCAGCGAAGTGCTCGTAGCAGCCGTCCGAGTTCTCGCCGCTGGTCCAGTCACCGTACACAAGGTCGTGCTGCTCCCAGAAGAGGGCCGACGTGGCGTTGAAGTCTGTAAAGTGCTCGTGCTCTGAGATGTACACATGCAGGTTCTGTTGGGAGGGGACAGGGGACTCAGGGATGCTCAGGAGCCTCTGAAGTTGACTAATAAAGAGTAGACGACGGGTGGGGGCAGCGCTCAGCCTACTAATGTGAGTGACTTTGTGGGAAGAGGGAGGGGTCGGCAAGGAGAAGAGCAGCAGCTGGGAGGATACGTTTTCTCTTCTCTCACACCCCTACCACGTCTGTCCCGGTCTGAGTCTGTGACATCTCTGAGCAAAAGAACAACTGCAGAATGGCCGGCCTGGCAGTAGGAATTTGGGGTTAAGGAGGATCAGGACCTCCCTGAATTACCCTCTCCCTTCTCGGCGTCTTGTGGCCCTCTTGCTCGGAGCTCTGTAGGCTTATGGATTAAGCACAGCCAAGCCCTGCAGGAGCATCGGCTGGCTGCTGAGAACACAGCGTGTCGGGCAGCTGGGCCCTGAGAACTCCCTTTCTTAAGACACCGTGGCCATCTTTCTCCAGAGCCCTGAAGGCCTACTGACAAAGAACAGCTGACAGTGGTCACCCTGCCAACTAGAACCCCAGAGCTGTGGAGGACCACAGAGGTGGGGGAAGCTGAGATCACTGGGGTCTCAACACTTAACATAGGTGCCCCTGAACCCGGCCGCTCTGGGTTCTCCCTCAGCCCTGCCTCAGCCCTGCCTCTGCCCAGCCTCTGCCCCGCTCCCCACCTTCTCGGCCTCACCCTTCCTTTCCCCTCCCTCTGCAACTGTGAAAGTCTGAACCTACTTTTGAAATAAAAGATGCTAAGGACCCTGTTAAGACAGTTTTTAAACAACTGAGTGACTCCTTGGATGTATGTCCCTCTTCCCCTAGAGACAGCATCACCACAAAACCAAAAGAATTTACTTTTTCCTTATGGGTGTCACTTGAGCAACAAGTCCAGAATGCCTCAGCCCTGGACCTGTTCACGAGCCTGACAGTGTCCAGGGACCCGGCCACTGCCCACGTCACTCCCCCGCACCCTCCCCCGAGCCTTCATCTCCCGTTTTAGGCCTCCCAGCTGGCAGTTACCATTAAAGTGTCTTTGGGGAACAGGTTGCGGCTGGCGACGCGCGGGGCTCCTCCGGGGCCCACCTGGTCCTGAGGGGCCTGCCCTCGGCGGAACCAGCTGCTGATGGCCCAGATGATGAAGATCCTAGGGAGGGAAGCAGAGAAGGTGGTGAGTTACAGCCTCTTCTTTCCGACGTGGCTCTACGTGACTGACTTCTGACTCAGCACTTGCGAGGGCCTGACCTGGGGCTGGTGACCAAACTGGAGGGTCCCTGTGAAGGCAGTCACAGGGCTGGCGAGAAGACAAGGTGCCCCCAAGGCCATGACTGTGGAGAGACCCCAGATGCCACTGTTTGCTAGTACAGGAGCCTGGCACTGCCCTGGTCTCCACGCAGACCCCCCACGGCATCCTCTGGGAGCTCCTGGTGGCCGCAGGGCCTGGGACCCTCAAAACCTCAGACGTGGAAACCCTAATGTGCCAGGCCCCTGGAAGCCCAGAGTGAGACGATCCTAAGGATCTGGAATCCCAGCGTTTTAGAGGCCCAAGGCCTTAGTGAGCAACATTTTAGAACTGCAACTTGAAAATGGAGCAGAAGAAGGTGAGTTTGTCCTGACTGCTAGCAGCAGTGGGCTAGGTTATTTGCGCCAACTCTCCTGCTGGAAACGACTTGGAAAAACAATAAAAATGAATATGCTGAGAATATCAATATTAATAATAGACGTATAATTACATATCTTGATATAGCAAAAATATATACTGCTTATACGTCATCTTTCATACATTTTTAATCAAGTTTACACACGAATCTATGTAAATGTTTTCTTAAAAGCACTGAAGATAAGATGGATGACTGAAGGTTCACCAGGCAAAAACTGAGGGGAAGATTGGAACCCAAAGAAGTAAAGGGCCACCAGAAGCTTCTTTTTGTGAAAACTGAGGACATTTGCTAAGTACTTTGATAGGTGACAGAAAGAAATGCTAGCCCAGGGCTTGTGCGAGGTAACCACAGGCCTACTCTACAAAAAGCCAAGGGCCCACGGGGCCCCAGGCCCAGGACAAGGGAAAGCAGCCAGGGCCCAGCTCCCCAGGAGTCGCATGTCAGGTTGGCATGGCCGAAGCTCAGGACCCGGCACAGGGAGACCCTGGATGGGTCACGCCCCAGACAGCAAGCAGAAGCAAAACGAGTCCTCTCTGGAAGAAAATGTGTTCATCCTGGGCCTGAAATTATTCCTATAAATAATTTTCCAAGTATAATGATTAACACACAGCCAAAGGTGAGCCAGGTGCATAAGAACACAAGACGCTAGGAGCGAGAACCAGTGGAAAGCAAAATCAACATTTAAACTCAGTGGAACGCTGGAGTTCCGGAATGTGTTATAAAACCCTGAGGGAGCTTCAGAAGTATCATACTCAGACTACCATGACAGAAAAAACGAAAACAAAATGACTCTATCTCAGTTAAAATAAATGTTTTAAGAGTCAGTTTCTCAATTCACAAAACTAAATTAACATAATATTACACGGTCTTCAAACTGTAACTGAATTGGAGGTATTTCCAGGATACACTGTTAAAAGAAAAAGGCCAGATAAAGGCAGGTATACAGATAGAGTCCATTTTTGTGTAACAAACTATATTAAAAAAACAGCAAACCTGGGCTGGGGAGAGGGAGAAACAGGAGGGTTCAACGGGTACAGAGTGTCAGCTGGGGAAAATGAAAAAGTTCCGAGACGGATGGCAGTGATGCCAGCAAAACAATGGCACTGTACACTTAAAATAGTCCACTTTATGTCATATGCGTTTTACCACAACAAAAGGCAAACAAACAAATAAACAAAAGACACCCAACCTGCATATGTACCTTCACACTGATATATAAGCAGAGAAAGGTATGAAATGATACACATCGGACTTCAAAATGGATTCCTTTCGTTGGGGGAGCAGGGGTAGAGGCAAGCAAAAACGAAACAAAAAAACTTCAAAACACAATAAAAACAGCATGTGTGTGAATCAGTATGTAAAAAGATCAACACCAATACAGTAACAATGAATGACAGGTATGTTTAGGTGATTTTCACTTCTTTGTGCTTTTCTTTTTGCATTTCTTTCTAATGAACAATATAAAAGCCCCAAAGCAAAACTGCAGCAGATTGACAGTTGTGCCCCAATATCCATCTTCCTCTTCTCCTTCAACAAGAGGGAGAACATTTCAGCTGAACCCCTCGGCCACCCAGAACAAAGACAATTCTGACCTCACTTATGGCTAGGTGTGGACATAAGGTGAAGTTTTGGTAATAAAATGGCAAAACAAATGTGTTATATTGGGCTTTTGAAAAATGTCCTTAAAGAGCAAAACATCCCTCCTTGACTTCATCTGCCCTCCTGGAATGTGGACGTGATGGCTAGATCTTCAGCAGCTGTCTTAGGCCATGAGGATTAGGGGCAACACCTAGCAATGGTGAAACAAAAATCAGGAAGGGATCTGGGTCACAGAAGATTGCAGAATCCTGGTCTGCCTAAATCCAGACTGGTACGTGAGAGAAAAATAAATATCGTATTAATTCAGGCCTCTCAGACACAGTAACTGTATAATTATTAAATGAAGATAGTACTTATTAATTACAGGTATAAAAGCTATGTAGCAAAGAAGTTAAATGACCACCTCTAAGCAGCAAGACCTGGATCTGAAACCCAGCTCTTCCTGCCACTTATTGACTGTGTGACCTGGGCAGACTCAGAGTTCTCTAGGCCTGTTTCCTCCACAGTCAAAATGGGGAGAGAACGCTAACTACCTTGTAGGGTTGTTTACAAGGATTAAATGCATTGAGACACACATATGCAACAATACATACATCCTCTAGAATGGCACCTGATACATACTCAGTAAGTAGAAGTGTTAGTTATTATTGTTATTTTCATTATAGGAAAAAGGCATATAAAAAAACTTTGGAATGGAAGAACAGTAGGAGAGAATTCTAGTGAGGGTGGGGTGCCTCCAGCTGAGCCCTAAACCATAAGGATCAGGCGCAAGGACTTTTCTCTGCCTGCGGAAGCCATGGAACCCTGGAGTCCGGGGTCTCAGGGGCCATGGACCGGCTGAGCCATCTACTGCCTCCCCAGGAGTCCCCGTGGCACATGGCTGGGGACCCCTCCGCCTCCAAGAGAGGCTCCTGCTTGAGTGAATACACCAAGGGAGAGTTTGGGGGCAGGGACGCCCAAAGGCAGCTCTGTCCTGGCTTAGTGTGTGGCCTACAGGGGTCTCCACCCCTCTATACTTCTGAGTCTCCTTGTGTAAAACAAGGCAGACTAGACTAGACTTTTTTAGGATTCTAGATCCCCAGCCCCCTGAAGAATATGTGTGTACCCAAATTCCCATAGTTTTGGGGACTCTCTCAGACACCTTGTGGACATTGCCCTCCATCCATGCATCCCAGGACAGGAAGTTCCACCCAAGGACACCAGGCCTACAGGGGACAAGCCCTCACCTAATGCTTTGGAACTTTCCAGAGTAAGCAAATAAAAAAGACTAAATCCTCCCTCCCACCCAAAATTGGTATTACTTTCACAGGCTTGGAAAAATTTTAAAGATATAAAAAGATGTATAATGAAAACTCTCCCTCCCACCCTATTTGCCTACCCAGTTCCCATCCCACCCTCTCTAGGTGACCACTGGTGTAATTGGAGGATGTGCTAAGAACCATGGACACTGCCCTCCAAAAAGGCCATTTCAGCACAATCTCTTTGAAGCTTCAGGGAGTTCACACACGCCTGAAAAAAAACCCTGAATTCCATTTTAATTACCCCAGATGAGACTCTGAACCAATGTTTAGTGCTGCCCGGTTCTCAGGAAGAAGAGGGAAATCAGCCTCCGCTGTGGCTGTATTAAAAATGCTCATCTGAAGGAAGTTCCTTTATGTACTGATGTGGAAAGATTTCTAAGATATAGTGTTAATAAAAAAAAAAAAAAAATCAAAGTGCAGAACTGTGTAACATTAAGCTACCTCTTATGTAAAAACAAAAGGAAAGATAAAAATAATCTTTATTCATAGCCTCTTGAAGCACGAAAAAGAGAAACTGGTATATAAGAAAATTCTAAGTCCTATTGGACGTGGAGCTGATGGGGAGGAGAAGAACAGAGAGACGGGACAGAAGCTCCACAGCTCAAGAAGCTTGGGGTACACATCAGGAATGACGGATGCATGTCCTGGCCAAAGAGAGCAGCTTCTCAGGGTCCTGTGGGACACTCTCAGAGGACAGCAGGCAGGCAGGTGTGTCCCAAACTGGAAGGTAATCAGTGACTGCGAAGAGAATTATGGGCTATTTCTTGGCTGTTCCTCTTTATAATATATGCTCTAAGGTTTTTGCTCTTTTTCTTTTCTGAACAGTGAACAAAAGCAATCATGCTTAACTCTGAGCATGTGCCAGCTCCTGTGCCCCAGCTGACATGGATTCTCATGGAATCCTTTTGATGACCTGTGAGCTAACGGTCAGGATTCCTCTCTGAGGTGGAAACTCAGGCACCAGGTCACACAGCTCAGAGGTGGGGAGATGAGGTGTCAGGGCAGGCGTGTGTTCTCCAAGTCTGATGCTATCTGCCTCCCAAATTTCAGTAGCTGATGCCCTTATTGGGCAAGCGAGCTGCTCCCATATTTTTTCTATTTTCAACTGTCTGTGAGCATCCTTAGATATCGCACTTACGGCTAGTTACGGGCGTATTTTTGGGATGACCACCAATATGTTGTACTTTTTTATTACTTTCTTTATACTCTTCCATATTGTTCCAATTGTTTTATTTTGCACAATATGCATGCATTATTTATAAGTTTAGGGGAAACAACTAAAAAGATAGCAAGGAAGTGAGTCGTTGCCCCCTCTCAAAACCACTGTTCTGTTCTTCCTCAGTGATAGAACTCCTTCTTTTCGGCAAGGTGCTCTGTTTCCCAAAATAAAGACCACACTTCCCAGGCCCCCTTGCATCTGGCCATGGCCACGTAGGAACATTCCAGCCAAGGGCAGGGCTGTGTTAAACAACTGTGTCCTGTAGTTCCTTGTAGCTGTTAATAACTGCATGGCCTGGCCTCTTGACCATTTTGCAAAAACACCTCTCCAGAAAGAAGAGCAAATGGATTGTCACCAGGTCTAGGCAGGCAGAGACAGAACCCATGGTATACCCACCCCCACCCCCATCCCCACCCAGGTTTCTCTCTGGGGCCCAGTCAGAGGCCGGGCTGAGAGAAGGCAGGCCCTGGGCTCCCACTGCCCAGGAATAGCTGCATGAATCCATGCATAAGAGGGTCCCCACCGGCCAGTCACAAAGGGACAGACTGCACGACTCCACTTAAACGAGGTACCCAGAGCAGTCAAATTCAGAGACAGAAAGTAGAAATGTGGGTACCAGGGGCTGAGGGGAGGGAAAAATGAGGAGTTAAGTGTTGAATGGGGACAGAGTTATAGTTTGGGAAAAGAAAAAACTTGTGGCGATGGATAGTGGCGCTGGTTATACAAAATGTGAATGTACTTTATGCCACTCGACGCTACACTTAAAAACAGCTAAAATGGTCAATTTGTGTAATGTACATGTTGTGACTGAATTGTGTCCCCCCAAAACTCATGGTGATGTCCTCACCTTCATACCTCAGTGACTATATTTGACTGTAGAGAGGTGATTAAGGCTAGGGGAGCTCCCTAGGGTGGACCCCAATGCAATAGGACTGGTGTCCTTCTAAGAGGAGGAGGTCAGGACACAGACACATGCAGGGGAAAGCCCACGTGAAGACACAGGAAGACAGCCTGTCTTCTGAGGCCAAGGCGACAGGCCTCAGAAGAAACCAGACAAGCTGACACCTTGATCTTGGACTTCTAGCCTTCGGAATTATGAGAAAATTAATTTCTGTCATTTAAGCCACCCCGTCTGGGTTATTTGTTACAGCAGCCCTAGAATATTAATAATGTGGTACATTTTACCACATTAAAAAAATCTCTATCATACAGAAAAAACAAAAAGCTCTCTGTCACTCCATCAACATGGTAACTATGATCATCTTCGATGATGTTTTCCTTATTTCTTTATGCTTTTCTTATTTGTACTTGATCTTAGCCAAAAGGCCGAGAAGTGATATGCTTTTCTCATTTTAACTTTTTTCAATGAACAAAACCAAAACCATGTCAGCTCACCTGAACAGCACGCCTTTGATGACCTGCCAGGCGTTGGGTGCTGGCTGGGGTGGTGGGTTCTGGGGCTGGGTCTCTGATGGCAGGTCTCTCCCGATGCTGCCATTGCTGGTCACCTGCAGAGGATAGAGGCCAGGGTGAGGAGGGAGGAGGCAACCTGAGGTATAGTTGTGTTTTAAAGCAGACCTGGTCCAGCCTGGGGGGGCGGGTCAGAGACAGGACATCAGAGCTGCGACCTACTATATAACAAGTGGCCAGTGCAGAGGAGGCACTGAGGGAAGCGGCAGGTGCAGAAACAAAGGCAAGAGACACAGTCTGACTCTGAGAACTGCTCCCTGGGGCCGGAGCCCAGGATGTAAGGATGCAAAGAGGTGACACTGGGGGACGTGGCAAGTGGCAGATTCCGCAAGGCTTGGGCTTATCTGAAAGGTAAAAGTTTATCTGTGGCCGACCCTGTGCACCACCCATCTCTCTAGGAGCTCCTGAATCAGCAGGTGAGATGGAGCATGCGCCACACTGCTGTGCGTGTAGCGAACACAGCGCACACCACCCTGTGGGCCAGAACCTGTGAACGTCCCCATGCGGCGGCTGGGCACACGGAGGCTCAGGGAGGTGAAGTCGCTCGTCTGCCTCACTCAGGAAGGACAACAGCAGCAGGATGACAAGGGGACGGGCAGGCTGGGGCTTTCCAGAGGAAGACTCTTCACTCAGAAACAGAAGCTCGGAAGCAGAGAATTTCATGATGTCAAATTTGAAGAGCCCAAGACGGGGAAATTCTTCCTCTCCTTGCACCTGCTGACTCCCTGGTCCTGCCCTCTTCCTTCCCACAGCTCTGTCCCCTCACCCCCAGCCTTTAAGAGGCAAAACCAGGACTGCCATGGTCACTGTCAGGTGGGAGCATCACCCAGCCCAGGGCCAGCACGGAGCAGGGGCTTGGGAACACCTGTGGAATCAACAAGTGCTCTCTGAAGGGCCAGCCCCGCACACCCCGGCCACCCAAATCCACCCCCTCCGGGGCCCCCACCACCTGGTCCTCTGCAATATCTTCTGCTGCTAGCCTCCAAAGCTCCAGGGAGCAGGAACAGAGACCCCACCACCGGCCAGACGGGGCTGCCAGAGAGCTGAGGCCAGCGTTTGTTAGATGTGTCATTTGTTACCTCCTATCCCCTTCACCAGCAAGAGCTCTTCCTGTCATCTCCCAAAGTGCAGGACAGCACTGTGGTAAGGGCAGAGACCCTGGGTCTGACACACCTAGGCCATGGGCCTGGACCCACAGTCCCCGATGATGAGACCCTCGGCACGTCACTTCCCCTCTATGACCCAAGGCCCAGGCTATGAAAATACTGGTAAGTTCTGTTCAGAAAAAATTTCTTTCGTGTGTTGAAAAAAATATTTCCTAAGCACCTACTGTGTGCCAGGCCCTATGCTAGGCAGTGGGGCCAGTAGTGGCCATACAGCTCTGGGCCCCGCCTTCCCATATCTGCAGAACAAGCAGGAGAATTAAAAATGGTAAATAGGAAAAGTGCTCTGGAGAAAGCAAGCAGGGGGAGATGCCAGCAACAGAGGTGGGGGACAGGGCCCTACTTTGAGTTGGGGGGTGGGGTCAGGGAGGCCTCCACGAGGCGCTGGAGTGTGCTGAGGAGAGGGAAAGGTTCAGGACAGAAGTTGGCTGAGGGTCGGACGAGATCAGACGGACACAGGGGCCCCTCGTTCAAGGCTGGCCTGGCTCCTGGGAGCCCTGGGGAGCCAAGCAAGGGTTTCTAGCAAGTCTGAGCTAATTCTGGGTCAAGAAATGGAAGCTTGAGGCCAGGCCAGGATTTGAACACACATCTGGCTGGTTCCTAGGTCTGTTCTCTTATCCCAAATGGTGGACAAATTCGCTGGAAACCCTCCCACAGAAACGCAAATGAAAACCACCACAAGATGTCACTTCGCTAGGATGGCTGTCATCAAAACGATGGACAGTCACAAGAGTTTGCAAGGGTACAGAGCAACTGGAACGACTGTACCCTGCTGGTGGGAAAAATGGAGATGCCACTTTGAAAATGTGGCCGATGCTTACAAAGTTAAACGTGCACCGGCCACACAAAGCGGCAGTCCCACTCCTGGGTCTCCACCCAAGGGAGACGGGGACACGACCCCATGAAAGATCACGTGCAAACGTCCACGGCAGCACTGTTCACAATAGCCAGAGACAACCCAACTGCCTTTTGATAAGTGAATGGACGGACTGTGATGTACATACACAATGGAATACTACTGAGCACGAAAAAGAACACCGCCAGGGCCAGAGAGTGGCTGCCAAAGGGACAGGGAATGTTCTGAGGGCAGGGAAGTGTATTGCACTGTACTGTATCACTGCACAGATGTACGAAAGCCATTCAACCCTCTATTGACAATAGGCGACCATTACAGTATTTAAATCATACCTCAGGGACTAAAAAATAATAATAAAATAAAATAAGAAGGGGACTCTCCTGTGGCTCCCATTTCCCCTGGAGTGAAGGCAAAGTCTTCCCTGTGGCCCTGAGGCCTCGCCTGATCTGCCCCCTGCCGACTCTCTCCCCTCACCCCTCTCCCCTCACTCAGCAGCTGCAGCCACACCAGCCTCCTGGCCATTCCTCCCTCGCACTAGGCACCCCCCCACCTCAGGGCCTTTGCACTAGCTGTTCCCTTTACCTGAAAGGCTTTTCTGCCATGCATGCCACCCTCCCTTGTCTCCTTCAAGTCTTTGTTCAAATGTCACCTCCTCAGAAAGGTCTTTCCAGATTACCCTGTTTAAACTGCAACCCTCCTATCCACTTCTCACTTCCGATCCCCATCCCAGCTTTATCTCTGTTCATGGCACTTACTGCCATCTGACTCACTATATATTTTCTTAATCTCCTTCACTGTTAGCCCCTGTCCATTCTTCTATCCTGAAGCCCTCAAGCAGAACGTGAGCTCCAAGAGGACAGGGCTCTGGATCCTCAGCATTAGCATGGGGCCCAGCCTATAGTGGGGACTCACTACGCATTAGCTGAAGGAATGAATGACGGAGCTGTGGGGCGTGTATCTGAGCCAATGGCGGGAGGAAGAGCAGGCTGCCTGGGGCAGGAGACTGCAGAGACCTGTCTAGACCCCACAGGTTGTGGCAGGGTGGTGGACACAGCAGTGACTGAGACACAGTTCCTGCCCTTGGACCTACATGTCCAACCTCGCACTCAATCCCCAGGAAAACCCACTAAGAGGCTCAGGAAGCGGCTGAGACCGTGAGGCTGGACCGGGGCTGGGAGTGTGAAGACAGGCTTTCCAGCGCGTCCTCAGCAAGTGCTTGGGTCCGCCATGGGAATTCCACCTAGGCCCAGCCTCCTCCTCAAGTCCCATTCATTCCACAAACACTCAGCATCTGCTCTGTGCCCGTCCTCAGCTGGGCAGTGCTGAAAACACAGTGATGACCAAGACAGTCCCGGTTCTGCCCTCCAGGGGTTCCCAGTCCAGTGGAGGAGTCAGAAAGACAATGACAACCAGGACTGGGCAGGGCTTGGGACAGGGAACCCAGAGGGCTGTGGGAGGCCAGTCTGAGAAGGTCAGAGAGGGCTTCCTCGGCAAGGAGACATCTGAGATGTGCAGAATTAGTGAGGCTCAATCAGGTAAAGAAGGGAGAACCATGTGCAAAGGCTACAAGAAAGAGTTGGCAAGGCACACTCCTGGAGATCAAAGAGCTTCAGAGTGGCTGATGCTCCTCCCGTCCAGTGGCAATTTTGCACCCCCAGGGGACATATGGCAACATCTGAAGACATTTTTGGTTATCGCAACTGGGGAGGGGCGTGTGTACTACCAACATCTAGTGTGTAGAGGCCAAGGATGCTGCTAAACATCCCAAAATGCACAGGACAGCCCCTCACACTGAAGAATTATCCAACCCAAATGTCAACGGTGCAGAGGTGGAGAAATCCTAGTGCAGTCTAAAGAAAAATCAGATCGCGTAAGACCTTGATCTGCTAAAGAATTTGTACTTTAACCTGAGGGCAAAGAAAAAAGTCTTGAAAGGTTTTAAGCAGAGGTGGAACAAGAGAAAATGGGGGAGGGGATATCTCTGTGAGCTCAGGGCAATCAGGGTGACCTGGGTCCTAGTCTCTCTGATCACCCCCACCATAGAAACTCAGAGCAGGGAAGACCCTCTTTCTGCAAGCCTGGGAAACCCCTGAAGACAGGGACCAAGGCTTGGTTTCACTGCTAACTCAGCAAACATTTCCTGAGCCCCCGCGCCAGGTCCCGGTTAAAGACCAGGAACCAGGTGTGCTGGGCTCTATCACACAAATCTCATCCTGGTGTCCTCTCAGGTGATATTATTTGCCCCTCCTCTTGGCAGCCTCAGTCTCTGGCATAGACTTTCGTCACCACCCTAGTCATCTAGGATTATAATTCTTTACATGTTAGTCTTCTCTCCCACTCCACTGAAGCCAGGGACAAGGCTATAGCCATCTTTGTGGCCCATCACATGGCTGGCCCTCCTGTCCAACCCTTCCTTTCACCACTGGAGAAAAAGGGTCCAAAGAGAGAAAGGAACTAGCACAAGGTCACAGAGAAAATCAACTTCACTTTCCCCCCTCAACTTGTGCTCCTCTCCCCTGTACTGCCTCCCACGTGTCACTGACATCTCAGTGGGTGGGTCGACAGCACCTCGCTGTCACTCTATCCATTCCCTAAATGCCTGAAAGGTGGCTGCCTGAACTAGCTAGTATGTACTGCACCCTAAGGTTAACTGAGGCGGCAATGGGTTAGAAGGCGACAGCACCTGGACTGATTCCGCCACAAGATTATTTTATGCTAAAAGCACACCCATTCCATTCCTGATCACCCTGGGTCAGCAATGTCTGATAACTGCTACACGGAAGAGACCCCAAACTCGACCTGGGGAACCTTCTGTCAGCACCTTAGTCTCTCTGTTCCTTGGATTCCCGTCTATAAAATGGGTCTGTCAGCCTGTGCCTTTCCCCACGACGACTACCTGACTTCCACAGAGCTACAAAACTCCCAATTAACCAATCATGGCCCAACCGTCAGGCACTGAGAGAGAGACCTGAACGACTGACCACTCTAGGAACGGTCTCGGAGCCTGGAATTGCGGAGTCGAGAACCCAGGGCGCCTGGGTACTAGTCTGCGTCCCCTCCGCGCCACAGCCTCTGGCTCGAGAAACGAGCCTGGTGGCCGGCCGGCGCGAGCGTGCAGGGAACCCGACGCGCAACGGGGCCCCGCTCCCCGCACTCTCCGGCCTCCTGGGCCGTCCGGCCCCACCTGGGCCCGGTATTCAAGGTCCCTCTGGGCAAGGAGCCCCCGATGCACGGCATTCCGCGCGAAGGGGCAGGACACGCCCCGTGGGAGGCCGTCGGGTGGGGAAGAACCCCTCGGGCCCCTCTCGGCCTCCGTACCTGACCGGAGCCGCCTCCCCCGGCCGCCACCACGGCGCTGCCGGCCCCGTCCGCCTCCTGCGCCGCCGCCATCTTCCCGCTCCGGGTCCCCGCCCCCGCCGCCAGCACCGCCCCGTCCCCGCCGGCGCCAGCACGATCGCGCGAGATTTTGCCCTCTGCCCTGCACACCGGCCACCGTACCGGGCAAGAGCGCCGCAGCCACGCCTCACGGGAGAGCCGCTTCCGCCTTCCTACCAGCCCGGCCACCGTACTGCCCCCTCCTGGTAGTCCGCTTGTTGTCACCTAGTGGACACAGGACTTTCTGGGCCAACACGTGCGCTTTCCGCAGGCTCGCTTCCTCTTGCCCCCTCTAATATACCCTCCTCTTCCAGTTATATGAACCTTCAAGGCCGTCCTACCCGCTTCGCCCCGCCGGTTCTTTGAGTCCTTCCTGTTCCATGATTCTTGAGCTTTCCTGGCCACCGTAACGCTTCAAAACATCCCGCCTGGGCCACGCCCCACCTACGTCGCGACGGAACCCTCCGGGCCACCGTACCCCGCTTCGGCGAGCACGGCTTTCGGCCGGTGCGGTCGCCTTCTGACGCGTTCCTAACGCAACTCTTTCCCCCGACAAGTTCCCTTAGCTTGTCCAGGGTACTATTTCGGGGTCCTCACAGCCACCACACCTCCGAACTGGATTCTGGCAAACCCTCCCCAGCCCGCGGACCACTACTGTGGCGCGCATGCGCGTTCTGCTAGTGGTCTTCGCTTTCTAGCAAACCTTGCATCTCTGGACTCGGCTTCAAGGATCCTGAGAAGTCCATACTTTTTCTAAGCTATGTAGCTTCTTACAGCTCCAGGCCTGGACACGTGTTGAGAGATCCTGGCTTGGGGAGGGTGTTACGGGGGCCCAGAGAGGAGAGAAGATTCTCAGCCGTTAAATGATCCTGGCTTGAGTTTCTTCCTCTTTCATGAGCTAGGCATTATAATAGTATCCTCTATTCCTCGTCCCCGTTGGTCCCGCCGGATTTGGGGGAAGACCCAGTGAAATCACCAATGTAAAGCACCTGGCTCCTGCCTTACACTTAGTAAGCGATCAACGTCTTGGGTTGTTATTACTTTATACATTAGCTGGAAGGGAGAACAAGCTTTGCATTGGGATATTGTAATTATTTGTCAATTTACTATCTACGTCCTCCACTTTCCTCTAAGTCTCAGCTCCGTGTTATCACCTCCTCCAGCATTCTTGCCCCCGTCCTATTCCTGCCCACTTTGGGTCAACACTGTCAGGGATGGGTATGGCGTGTCTCGCCCTGGGCAGCCAAGCCCAGGGCTGTCCTGCTGTGCCCTCCAGCAATGCCCCAGGAGGTGATTGTTGAGTGAAAGGATGAAACGAGTGCAAAAGGTGAATGACTTACCTCTAGGGAACAACACGGGGGCAAGAAAGAAACTCAGAAAATTTCTTGCCCAGTCCCCTTCTCTTACAGATAATAATGGTAGCAATAAGATTCCAGAATTGTAGCCCAGTCTTAAGTGTAGAGACGAATGAACACACTGATTAAGCCCCCCAGACGGTGGGGATGGGGGGCAGATAGATTTCGTGGGCCTCTTTCTTTATTTACTTTTAAAGATTTTTGTTAAAATATAGCTAAATATAATATTGTGTTAGTTTTGTGGTGGCTGAAAAATTGACTCTTATTGAAAATTACTGTTTGACTATCGCTATGGACACGTAGGCCTTTGATTACGGGAACATAACATTCTAAACAAGCTTTCTGCTTCTGTACCCCCGCTTATGTGCCTGACCTGTGAGTTGACAGGTAACGAATAGAAGAAGGATAGACCTTTGTGTTTAGACAGAATGAAGAATGGGATTTTGGGCTTAAAACCCCTGTACCTCTACATTTCGGGGCTGCTTAATTTGGGGTCTGCGTACCCCTGGCAGACCCAGCTGGCTGAATAAAGAGGGTGTTTCCTATAACTCACTGAGTTCTGGTGGTCCGTGTGTCTTTCGGGGGCTGGCGGCTACAACAGTTTCAGGTGTACACCATAGTTATTCAACATTTATATACCTAAAAAAGTGATCACTGTGATAAGCCCAGTACCCATCTGACACCGTACGACTCTATCACAATGTTATTATTTTTTCAGTATATTACAATATTATTGGCTATATCTCCTATGCTGTACATCGTCACTTATTTGTTTATATCTGGAGGTTTGAACCTCTTTCCTCTTCATATTTTCATCCCCCCTTTTTTGATTTTTTCAATTATAGTTGACAGTCAATGTGATTTTACGTCAGTTTCAGGTGTACAGCATAGTGTGGGCCTTTTTTTCAAAAGTACAGTCTATGGCCATGCCACCCTGAACAAGCCCCATCCCGTCTGATCTCAGAAGCTAAGCAGAGCCGGGCCTTGGATGGGAGACCACCTAGGAAGACCAGGTGCTGTAGGCATAAAAAATAAGGGATTGTAAGATGACAAGGTCCTTGGAATCTGCGAAGTCAACCAAGAGTTGCCTCACCTAAAAAAAAATTTTTTTTAAAGTACAAAATTACCCGTACAAATTTAAATAGAGCACCACAGAAATCCCAGACAAGTGAGGGGCTTTGAAGCTTAATCTCCAGCTTCCCTGTAACTAACCCCATCTCTGCTCTCAGCTCTAGATACCAAATATCTCAATCTGTCTTCCCTCCTTCATATACAGCTGAGTCCTGATATATTGAAGAATGAGAGGCTCTCTGCTAGACTGTGACCTTAGATGGGACCCCTGCAAAGCCCTCCCCCATGTCTGTTGAGTGACCAGATCAATTCTTCCATTCCTTCTAACTGGTAAATAAATCGCAGGCCAGACCCACTCTCCACTCCACTAGGGGACGCCCAACACCGACCAGAGGTTGTGATTTTAGGTTCTAAGGGAGGAGGAGGCTGAGGACCTGAACTTCTGGATCCTAAGGTTAGGGATCCCTGACTCCTGAGTCTGAAGGAAGTGAAGTCTGAGGTCTCAGACTCCTGAATTCTGGGGGAGGAGGAGTCTGGGGACCTGGTCCTGAGGTCTTAAGGGGAATAGGACTTGGGGGGGCTGGTGCTGAGAAGGAAGGAGGAGTCTGGGAAGGGCACCAGGATTGGTTGGAAGTAAAACTGGCCTGGGCAGAGGTTTGGTTTGGCTTGAGTTCGTGGGAAACAAGTGGACAGAGCAGGAATTGTTTCTCCAGGGTCCCCCCACCCCATCACCCGCTAGGTTTGGCAGCCTCAGCTCTTCTCAGGCCCCGGGGACTTGGGGACATTTCCCACAACCCCTCCCCAAAGCCCCTGTTTTCCAGTAGACTCACAGCTGCCCAGCCTCAGGACCTGGGAAAACTGCCCCAACAGTGCTGAAAGGCTGTCAGGAGGTTAGTGCCAAGCAGATTAGGAGAAATGCAGGCCCTCGGTCCCAGAGGCCAACAGCCCCACCCCTAGGGCTTGGGGGCCAGGACCACCCTCTATTCCCTCAGGGTCCAGGAGTCGAGGCCCCTGGTCCCTCTACCACGGGCTTCAGCACTGTCTTCTCTCGGACCACAGTGCCTCAGTTCTTATTTGCATACCCTGTGATTTTAGCCTGTAATTCTCCACTGCCCAGAGACGCCCTTCCAACCACTAACCATCCCACAGGGTCCTGGGGGCCAAGCCAGTGCCCCTTCCCCTCCCTCACTCTCCAGCAAGACAGCTCCAACCACCCTTCTTTATGATGCAGAAGCCTAGGAGGCCCTTCCTGGGCCAGAACCCACTACCTATCCAAGGCAGCTGCCCCCAGGCCTTGATCTGCTGACTTTCTCTTTTCTCCTTGGTCTGTGTTGCTGTGAGTTATCTTCTCCATCGCTCTGCCTGCTCACCCTCTGCCTCCCCTCTGCTTCCCCCTCCTGCCTCTCTATTTGTGGCCTCGGGATGAAACGGAGCTCCTGGCCCTGAGCAGGAGCTCAGGAAATGTCATGACTGTTGCTAATAAGAAGAAAATGACAAACAAAACATGCCACAAAGCTGTACTCACTAAACCACATGGAGTTGGGCCAGGATCAGATCAGCAGCATTTTGAGGGGTCACATGGAGACAAGACTGTCTCTGTCCTTTCCCTGCTGGAGCTACAGGGCCTGGTAGGGTCTCGATAAATGCATGTGAGACGAATGTATAAGAACTGTCATGGAGCACAGCTTTGGCAGGTCTCTCCTCGTGGGTCCCAGCCAACCTGGGCACTGACTTCCTATGCTCAGCAATGACTTATGGGAACCAGTCCCCCCTGTCACAGCACTGTCGAACAGCTCCATACAAAGACAGACATAAAGTGTCAGCCCACAGCCTGGACACTGCTAGAGACCACTGCAGGTTAGCTCGTCCATGGTTTGTCATTTTACAGATGAGAAAGGACCTTAGTGAAGAATGGTCTCTAATTTTGTTGTTATGATCACGTATTGTTATTCAGCTCTTGATTCCGACTGGTCAAGTTAGGAACAAATACTAGGCTCTCAATAAATGTTGGCCTGACTTAATGAGTCCTCCATCTTGGCTCCGGAGGTCTTAGAAAAGCAATCACATCGCAGAGAATAAACTTGGCTTTTTTTTATTAATGAGAAATCAGGCTAAAGCTGGGAGCAGGATGCCTGGGAGCTGCTAGGATGTCGGGGTAAGTCACAGAGCCAAGCGGTTGCTGGAGTCTGGACTCTCCCCTCCTCTGTGATAGGGGGCCCAGCTGTTATGGGTCTCCCTTCAGCAGAGAAAGGACCTGGTCAGTTAAGATTCCTAAGTAAGTGCTCACAGTTGCAGTGCTTACGTTGTACATGTCCCTGGGGAGAAAGGACAAAAGGTCTGAGGAGGGGGAGGCTGGGACCTGGACTCCTGGGTCTGGGGTAGGAGGGCCTGGGGACCCAGACTCCTGGGTCTGAGGGAGGAAGGGCTGGGGCCAGGATCATGAGTCCTGTCAGAAAAGGCGACTGAACCCAAACTTCTGGATCCTAAGAGAGGGCAGGCTGGGACCTCAGAATCCTGTGTTCTGAGGGCGCCGGGGGCCAGGGCTGGGATACCTGGGCCTTGACAGAGTGTAGGTTTGTCAGACTTCTGAGTCTGGAGAAAAAGGATCTAGGGACTGGGACTCATGGTGTCCGGCGTAGAGATGGGGTGTGATACCTGATTTTCTCATCCACGGTGGGAAGGTATGTCTTCTGGTACAGGGCATGGGCCGCTGATTTGGCTTTATCCCAGTAACCAGAGAATGAATCTTGCACCTGGGAGAGCAGTGTGCTGCTAGTAGCCTCATCTTGCTGGGGCAAGTGGGCCCCCTGGACCTCTGCAGGGGGAGAGTGTGTTGAGAGCTGGTGGGCCTGTGGAGGGAGGGGGAGGGCAGAAAGGGAGAGGAGGGGGCAGGGGCTGGGCCAGACAGGACCTGGGCAGGAAAGATGCTTAGGGCTCACCCCCCACCTCACAGACCCACCTTCCCTGTGGCCCACACTTACCAAACCCCAATACCAGGAGGATGAGAAACAGAGCCAGGAGGTAGCGGTTGTCCATGGTGTCGGACGAAGACTTGGAACTGAGGAGGGTGTGGGGCAGGGCCGCTGGAGGCATCTATTCCTAGGGTCCCTCACCCAGAAGGAGGGGGCTGGGCTCCCCCTCTCCCACAGCCTCGCTCAAGTCTGGTTCCTAATGGGTCGCCCTGGGCCTTCCTAACATTCTGTGACTCCACTCCTAATTTTAACATCTTAGTTCTAACACCCATTCATTCACTCAAGAAGCATTTCTTGAGCACCTACTACTACATGCCAAACACAGTTCTGGGCCCAGGCGTGAACACAGCAACGGCCCCGCCCTTAGGAAGCCCACGTGAGAGAGAGATTAAATGAACAAATAGTAAATGAATAAAATGTAGAGCATGTCACATGGAGATCAGAGCTCCGGGGGCAGAGAGTGTGTCATGCAGCCTGGGAAAGCCTCAGCAGAGGGTGGCAGGGACGTGTGCCATGGGCTCAGCTAAAGCCTGCTGTTTGGCTGGGCATGTTTCTGCTGCGTGGGCCCCGCTCAACCCCCATCCGTCCATCCCACCTGTGTGGTTGCGAAGAGGTTGGTATCCGACCCAGGAGGGAGAACGGCATGGGCACACACTCTGTGTTTCTAAATTCCATTGTTTCTAACACAGCAACTAACATCGTAACTCTTGCAGTTTCTGATTTAACAATCTTTGCCCTCTCCCCGCCAACCACCCTCCATTTTGGGCCCTCTCTTACCAGACTCTGGCAGGCAGTCCTCACCAGGTCCCAGGAGCACAGAAAGGCTTTATAGCTCCTGGGATCCACCTCCCCTCCACAGCCGGCAACCGCCACCTCGCCGCCTAGGCCAAAGTCCAGGCCAACGGAACCGCCAAGGGGGTGGGATGGGGGCACAGAGGGCAGTGACGTTCCCTGAGGTCAAGCCACAGAGAGCCCCCACTCTGAAAACCCACCCCTGAGAGGGACAGGCTGGGTGGGGGCTATAGTGCAGCTGGGGGTTCTGGGCACCCACCAGGAATGGGTCTGGGGTCTCCATCGTGTGGGAAGTAAAGGTAGAGCTCTGAATAAGGGGTCACTGTGGGGACCTGCGAACCCCACCTGCTCCCCAGATCTCACCCTCCATTCCAAACTGAGGAGCCTGAAGCCTCCCGCTCCCCACAAGCCCATAGTGGGTCTCAGGACTGGGGGGTGGTCATTCCCCCGACTCCTTCCATCAGCGCCCCTCAACCCTCCCTCCCTTGCCAAGCGTCACTTCCTCTACTCATTAACTGCTGGGGAAGTGTGGGGTGAGGTAACCTCTGGCCTCACTGAGGAGAGACTGTGAGAGGGACAAAGAGAATAATTTCTTTATTGTGGAGGCTGTGAACATTTTAATCCTGGTTTCTGTCCCCCACACAGATGCTGGGGACACAGGTTGTGGGCCTTGTTCAGGAGGCCGTCCTTGGAGCTGCGAAGCCAGGCCTTGGCATGGGGACCCAGGTCCCACAGGTGGTTGTCACAGTAGGTCTGCATGAAGTCTTAGAAGGCCTTGGGGACCCTGTGGGAGAAGGGTCATCACAATTGAAACCCCAACTTCTCCCAGGCCTCTACCCTGTTCACCCCCTCCTCCCCCAGCCCAGGGTCCTGGCCCCCAGCCCCTCCTCCCCCAACCCCTCCTGTACACACTCGCTGGAACCACTGCCAGTTCTCTCTGGTCCTAGTCAGCAGCGACTCCATCGACCCCTTCGCTGTCCCGCCTCAGGCTCCGGGAACTACTCGCCCGGCCCGGCAGTGGGGCTCAGGGTTCCTGCAAGCACTTCTTGCTGGCATTCTAGGTGGGACCAGGGGCAACCTGGGTGGACTAGGACCCCAGAACCCTTCCTCCTCCCTTTTCCTCCACGCTCACTGTCACCGTCACTCCTGGTGGCCCAGGGACAGCCCCTTGCCAGTCCTCTCACCATTGGCCTTTACCTCTTTATAGGTCCCCTGAGCACTTGCCCTCCTCTTATCTCCGTTCACCCTCTGTGCCCGTGGCCCCTTCTGTCACCCCTCTGTCTGCCTTTGGTTTGCTCCCTTCGTCGGTCACCCTGCCTCTCTGGCCCCTTGTCTTCCTCCTGGTGCCTCCTACACTGCCTGACCTTGCCACCCGCTCCGTTCTCCTGCAACTCCCACGCTGTCTGAACCACCCCCATGAGCAGTGGAGGGTGCGCACAGGACGACTCTCGGTCCCCGGGGAAGACGGTCAGCAGGGCTGTGCGACGCCGGTCCACCCTTCACGTCCTTGCACCTGCCTGTCTGTCCAGCGCGCATGCGCCAGAGCAAAGCCCCGCCCACAGAGAGCAGCCGTCACGCGGGGCACGTGTGTGCCCATGCATAGAGGCACCCACCTAGCCCGCGGTGTTCCCTCGGGCACTGACTCAGCCTCAAGACTCAGTTTCCTTTCTGTGAAATGGGATGATTGGACCTTCCTCATGGGGTTATTGTGGGACTTCGGAGTGAACACGTGTAAGGCACGTGTTAAAACGTTCAATGCATGTGCACAACCCAGATATAGTCGCACGGGTACTCAGACACATATACCACGACTGCATATTCGTACTTACACACACTCAAACCCACGTGCACGATCACCGTCATCTGTTCCAGCCCCTCTAGTCCTCACACACGGCTACCACGGACACATACACCCAGACACGCACACTCATCTGCACACTGCAGGGCACACAAGCTTCGTATCCATGTGTCTGCAAACTGTACCGCTCGTCACACAATCACGCTCACACCCCACACCGCTACGGGGTCCCCACAGCTGCCCGCCCACTCCTCCTCACCCATGACATGGACCAAGACCACAACGCGAGGCTGAAGGAGGGCAGGGCCTAGGGCTGCTGTGCAGGGAGCAACATTTCTGGGGGCTCTGTCCCTCTGTGCTCTGCTCTCCAGGCTGGGGGAGGGGGAGGCTACACTGAGCAGAGCCCTCCCCTGGCTGCCTCTCCACGGCCTTCGGCAGAGACTTCAGAGAGAGGGAGCCCGGTGACAGTGACAGTCAGAGGCTATGCCCGCCCCCTTACTCTCTTTCCTATCCTCCCAGCACCCTGGCCTGACAGGGGAGGACAGAATACTCTTCGGCCTCCTGTGCTGAACTGCATTCAAGTCCTGGATCCACCTCATGTGACATCCCCTCCTTCTGGCCTCAGTTTCCTGCTCTGTAAAATGAGCCCTGATCCATATGCCAGGCGGGACATTAATCCAGTGAAATAGTCCCAGGAAAGGTGTTAACACAGAGCCTGGCCCTGAAGGTGCCCACGATCATCTCTGTTTACCATGATTTATTTCATCCTTTGGCTACGCCAGACACATCCTCGCTGCGTGGCCTGGGTAAATA
Source organism: Rousettus aegyptiacus (assembly GCF_014176215.1). Taxonomy (NCBI): domain Eukaryota; kingdom Metazoa; phylum Chordata; class Mammalia; order Chiroptera; family Pteropodidae; genus Rousettus; species Rousettus aegyptiacus. Next base: position 43,068,511 of record NW_023416289.1, on the reverse strand, counting down.
CACCCCCTTCTCTAGGCCTCCTTGTTTTCAGCCGTGAAATGGGCATGGTGATAAGTGCCTGCCTCACAGAGCCCGTGCAAGGGGTGGGTGAGGCGGGGAAGAAAAGCTCCAGGTTCACACAGTAAGGGGTTGTCAGCATCAGATTCTGCCTGATGCTAAACAGAAAGAAAGTGAGCCTTTTTCTCCTGGAGGACCCAGCCATGAGCCAGGACACATGGCCCATGGCTTAGCCAGGGGACCACGGCCACAGTGATCAGACAAAATGCAGAATGCCCGGTGACATTGGAATTTCAGATAAATTATGAGTTTTATTTCCAGTATAAGTATGTCCCGTGCAATAGTTGGGAATTGTACTAAAAATTATGTGTTGTTTATCTGAAATTCAAGTCTCGCCCAGCATCCTATATTTTTAGGTGGTAAATCTGACAACCCCACCTCGGCCAGGACCTGAATGACCGCATAGGACAGTACTGACCCGGAGGCCTCCGATGGAATGCTGTCCATTCAGGTGGCCTCGGCATGGGCTCTGGCACATAGTAGGTGCTCAACAGACGTTTCCCAGAGCACCTCACCAACAACCATCAGCCAGATAAAACCTCCTAGAGTTTCTGTTTGGTACTATGGAAAAGTTCCAGAAATGGATGGTGGTGACGGTCACAGGATGTTTTGAATGTACCTAATGCCACCAAACTGTACATCTAAAAGTGCTTAAAATGGGAAATTTTATTTTATGTTTCTTACTGTAATCATAATAGAAAAAGAAAAAGCTTGCTGTGCGTCGTGCTGTGAGAAGTAGCACAACGTGGGGTTCAGAGCCTGGCTCCACATCTTTCTGGCTGTGTGACCTGGTGCCAGTTGCTTAACCTCTCTGGGCCCATTTAATCATCCACAAATGGGAGTCCTGGAGAGTCAAGGAGATTGTTTATGTAAAGAGCTGTGCTCAGTGTCAGATATGCCACAAAGGCGCTCGGTCACTGTCATCTGTTGTTTATTAAACTTGCATTTCCTGACCACACGTGATGCACGAGGCACGAACTCACTGAATTAACTCACAGCAGCCCCGTGAAGTGAACATCTCTGTCGTTCCCATTTTGCAGATGAGGAAGCCGAAGCTGCAGGAGTTGGGGGGTAAGACCACTTAGCCACGGCCTCTCAACCAGCAAGAGGTGAATTTGAACGCGGCCATGTCGCTCAACCCAGCCAAGCCAGGACAATCTCTGCCCCAACTCCCCGCTCAAATTCTATCAAATTCTAGAGGGCGAGGGGGAGGTTGGAGCCAGGCAAGGGGTGGGCCCAAGAGGAGGTCTCTGGCCCCTGCCCCGGCTCCAAGGTCACTGTGGGCTGTTTGCTGTTTGCTTCTCACAATGTTTGCTCATCTCAGGGACAGGAACAGGCTGAAGGTCATTCGAGGTGGACCTAGAGACTGCTCATAAACAACTTTGGGGGAGATGGGTGGAAAGAGGTCACGAGGAAGGAGTGGGGTTTGGGAGTGGTAGGCCCCAAGACCCCAGCACATATGTCTGCCCAGAGCTTGAGGCTGTGTTCACAAACAAAATGCACACTCACTCTGTGAACCGTGCCTCCAACTCCTCTGTCCCGTAAGTCTCTGGGCCTCCAGCCTGAGAACTCTCCAGGGACCGATGAAAAGGCTTGAAAAGAAGTTTATTGGCTCCAAAATGCTAGAAAAAGGGCCAAGTAAAAATTAGTAATTGTTCGATTAGATGGATATAGAACATACCCTTATGCCAACTGTTGTAGCCGCCAGCCCCCCAAAAGACACACGGATCACCAGAACTCAGTGAGTTATAAGGAAACACTCTTTATTCAGCCAGCTGGGTCTGCCAGGGGTACGCAGACCCCAAATTAAGCAGCCCCGAAATGTAGAGGTACAGGGTTTTTAAACCCAAAATCCCTTTCTTCATTCTGTCTAAACACAAAGGTCTGTTTTTCTTTTATTCATTACCTGTCGACCCACAGGTCGGGTGTGCAAGCGGGGGTACAGAAGCAGAAAGCATGTTATTGGAATGTTATGTTCCTGTGGGCGACAGCCCATGTTCCCATGGCGATAGCCATGTTTCCATGGGCGATAGCCAAGCAATAATTTCCTGCAAGTAATAAATTTCTAGCAGTTATTTTTCAGCCACCACACAGCTAGCCAACCACAGCACAACTCCTCACATGGTTAACATCCACCGAGGGATGTGGGTGCATTTTCTTTTGCTGGATATGACGTGAATGAGGTGGGGGACTGGGTGTATGTGTGGCAGCTGCCATGTTCCTCAGGGCAACTCAGGGAAGAGGAAAGGGGAGTAAGAATGTGGCACCTGGGACCGCCACCTGGGTTCAATCCTGGCTCTACCTACTTTGGGCTGTGACATTACATAAGTGACTTTAGCCTTCTGTGCCTCAGTTTCTTTCTCTGTAAGACAGGGTCGATGATAGCATCTACCTCAGAGAGGTTTTGTGAAAATGTAATGTTTAGTTTTTCTTTTTTCTTTTCCAGATTTAGCACACTTGTCTCACAGAATATTACTGAGCCTCTGTACCACTTCGAGCCCTCTGCTAGGCTATGCCTGAGGACATGGTGGTGATGACGGCCGCCCTGGCCCTGTCCTCTGGAGGCTCACAATCCAGTGGGGGAGACAGATGGGTCACACACGGTGACCCAAAGTGGGGAAGGCTGGGACAGGAATGCCTGACTCAGCATGGGGGTCAAGGAGGACTTCCTGGAGGAGGGAACATCAACACCGAGACTAGGGGGGTGGGGACTGTGTCAGTCTCTTTCAGAGCTCTAGGCCAAGTTCTATCCTTGTCTTCTTCCATATTCCCCTTCATTACCCATTGAAAGTGTAAACACCTACTGTGTGCATGGTGACGAATCACCCCAGTCCCTTATCTTGGGCAGCCCACCAGGGAAGAGTACAGTATAGCAAAGTGTTAGCCCCAGGCTGGGGAGCCCATCCAGTTCTCCATTTCCTGGCTAAGTGACTTCCCTTCTCTGGATCTCAGGGCCTTTATGGGATTACTAGGGAGGGCCCAGCTCTCAAAGTTCCTGTGAGGATTCTTTTGCGATCCTGAAGTCCAAAGTCCTCAGCACAGGGCAAGTAGAGAATCCGCAATGCATTGGCGTCCCCTTCTTTTCCCCAGAGATGCATACCCCCACCCCCGCCCCAGTCTCACAGCCCTGGTGGCACAGCAAAGAAGCTCTCAGAATTCTCCACAGGATTTTTATTGCTGGTGGTAGGGGGCGGACATGGATATGTATCGTAGGGGAGGTCTTCGGTATAGGAACCAAAGGTTTTCAGAGCACCTTCTTGGGCACAGGCAGAGCGGAAGGGCTCCCTCTGGCATTCAGAGGGAAGTGGTTTCAAAATTTCTCCTTTAATTTGTTGAACATCTCCGAAAACCAGTTCCTGTAGGGAGAGATGGGGGAGAGATGGGGGAGGGGTTACCGTGCTTTGCCTTCCCTGGGGACGCCCAAATCCTGCTCTCTGCCTCCCTGATCTTATCCTGCCCTCAAGAAAACAGTAGGGCTCCCCGCACTGGTGGGGGGAGGAGAAATCTTGGCTGGGTGGCCCAGCTTCTGTGCCTCAGCTTCCCAGAGGCACCAGAGAGCCTTAAAGTCAGAATGCTCTGCCTCCGCCTGGCTTTTGAGGCCTTGTGTCTCTTACTACCGACCCTTTCTCTAAGCCTGCTCAGTCCCCTAGTCATTCAAGGCCCCTTTTCGGCCCCCTGCCTCTTGGGCCAGGCTGCACCCCTTACATGGAATGCCACTGTCTCCTTGAGTATCTACAGATCTTCCTGCCTCAGGGCCTCTGCACTCACCCTCTACAGGGAACATTCTTCCCAAGTTTCTCAGATTTCTGGCCGGATTTTCCTAACCATTGCGATCTTACTTTAAAGTCTTATCTCTTCAGAAACCAGTCTGCAAAGGTCCCTCCCTCCCCAGTTCTTCACAGTTTAAACCCACCCTGTTTATCTTCTCCTGGCTCAACTCTATCTGGGCTAATCTGGAAATCCACTGGTTTACTGTCTGTTCCTCCCCACACTCTCCCTCCCCTCCAGAATGTCAGTCTCCACCCTCCCCCCCTTCCCCCCCCCTCGCCAGCACCACCCAGCCCCCAACCCCATGCACTGGGACTTATTATTCTCCATGTTGGAACCGTTCCTGGCACTTAGCAGGTGCTCAATAAACATTTGTTCATGAATAAATGATTCTCTAACTCACCAAATGGAGCCAGTGTTGCTCAAATACTGTATCGAGTATTTACAACATGCCAAGTGCTATGCCAGTCCCCTAGTTTACCTCCCCTTAGAACTGCCCACTTCACAGGTGAGGAAACTGAGGCTTGCGACCACACAGGGCACAGTGAGTCTTTGCCAGCCTCGTCCATCCAACTCCCAAACTTGGGTCTTTCACCATCTCTACAGTGGGGCTAGATGAGGGAGTCAGAGAACCTGTCCCCTGAGTCTGAGCACCCTGAGATCCAGCTGTGTGACCACAGGGACAGTGCTGACTTTCCCAGTCTGTTGGTGGATCCCCCCCCCCCCCCTCGCCTCCCATGCATGGGGAAAAGGCCTAACCGGGTCTTCTCTGGAAAGTCGCTCTTTTTGATCTGGTCAACGGCTTTTCCGAACTTGTCCGCCACGGTTCTTCCAAACTCCGTCAGCTTCTCCGAGATGCTCTCCAAGGTACTGGAGACATCTGGGGCTGCCTGGGCTGGGGCTGGGCCTGCCCAGAAGAGGGGCAGGGGTGCAACAATTTCAGGATCGGGAGCCCTTAGGATGAGCTTCCAGGGATGGAAAAGGAGATGCTTGAATAGGATTCTTGGGGGTCATAGTGTTAGAACTGGCAGGGGGTGGGCAGCAGGTGCAGTACGAGTGACCAGGTAGCGTTCAAGCTGCTGAGTATCACCTCCCCCTCCCCCCCAACCTCCCCGTTCCTCTCTGGTCATAAAAGCAAGACAGCCAATCCCGAATGGGTGAGAGTCCTTACATCATCTGTAGCTAGGGTTCCCCTGGGCAGATTGGTTACCCGCTGGACCGCCCTTGAGAGAACCCTGAGAGCTCATCTGATAGGTGGGAGAGGTGGGTGAGAAGGGGGGTGGTGGTGCTGATCATTGGACAGCAGGGGAACCGGGGCACAGGAGGGGCTCAGAGCTCTCCAGGGTCCTCCAAGCCTGGGCCCGGGGCTCATGGCCAGCTTCATGCTTTCAATTCTCAAACTCCCAGATTCTCTTATCCCACTTTTACCTTCCAAAACCATCGCCAGAACCACTGCCAGAACCGGTAGCGACAAGATGAGCCTCATGGCTGGGCCGGAGGGATCTGGAAACAGAGGTGGAGGTTGGGGTGATCAGTGGTGCCCCTCCCTCTTCCCCCAAGGTCCTTCCACTCCTTCCCTTGTGCTCTTGGTGTGTGTGCCCAGGGTCCCTTCCCGGCACCGAGCACCAACCTGGATCAGACTCTGGACAGTCCTGGGAGCAGGTCCCAGCCTTTATTGTCTGGGGAGAGGGTGGGGCAAGTTCACTTCCCTCCCTCGGAGCCTCCCCTGGCACCTGCCTCCCTGTGCCCACCCACCTTTTCCTCTTCTATCCCTTGCTGGTGGGGACGGGGGTCAAGTGGGTCACTACTAGGTCCCTTAGCCTGAAGCCTCTTGCTGTTCATTACCCTTGCCGCCAAATCTCCTTGTTGGGGGACCTTGGCCGGAGCTGAGGGACCCCTTGTTCCCTTGGGGGACAGCCTTCATCCTCTCCCCCTCCTGCTCTCTGTTACTCAGTAACTCAATTCACACTGTGTCCCCAGGCCACCTCTTCCATCCCTTCCCCCTTCTCAGCAAGCTTCTTCAGCTCAAACAACTCTTGCTCCATGCCTGTGGGGTCACAACAGCCTGCTCCAGGCTCCTGCCTGCCATGCCCCCTCCACCTTCCTTTCAGATCAGCCCTTCTAGTCTCCCCTCTCCTTGCATCTGGTGGCCTCTGGGCCTCTCTGGATGCTCTCTGGAGCCTGCACTCCACAGCTCCCGATCTCCCTTTTGGGGAGGGTTTTTTCAGCCTGTTTGAACCACGCAGCCTCATCTGCAAGGCTTTCAGTGTGCGCCCCTCCATCCATTCTACCAGGTCTCCCCAACCCTGCCATTGCCTGGCCACTCTCCAAGCCTCCAAGGCCCCTGTAAACGCTCCATCTGCTCCTCTTCACCCTCTCAGTCCCCTCCTGGCCCCAAGCCTCCCAATACTACATCTATCCCCCAGGGCTGGAGTCCGATGCTTCCCCCACTTCTCCTCCGCTGCCTTTGACCGCCAGTGACCTCTGGTAGTTCAGGGGAGGGTGGCCCTGGGCCCCAGGCTCTAGGCTGACTGGCCCTGTGCCCCCACAACCACGTGTCAGCCTGGGGGCGACAGGGGATGGTTGTGAAAGGGACTCACAGACCAGAGGCTGGCAGGATTGCAACACCCCTCTGGCCAGCTCAGCAGCTTCCAGCGCCTGTCAGACCCCAGCTGTCTTCCCAGACATCTGCTTCCTCCGTGAGCACAGTGCTCCCCAGACACCCATCCTAATGTCTGCCCCACCCTCCCCCGCCCCCCAGGAATGGAACAACTTTGCTTTGCCAGTCTTTTTAAAACTTTAATTATTTAAATTAGTTTCAAGTATACAGCATATTGGTTAGACATCTACGATGTTCATAAAATGATCTCCCCAATTGTTCCCTCCCTCCCCTGGCCCTCCACCTCGCCATCACATTAGTGTTAACTGCATTCTCTCGCCATGCTTGCTTTTCCAGTCTTGGCCTCACCTTGACTATAGGGGTTTTCGTTTATGGATGAGGAAACGGAGGCACAGCCAAGGACATTCAATGGTTAAGTGTGGGGGGCTCTCTCGGACTCCAGGCTGTCTCCCCTGACCCTTGCTGGAGTCAGCCTCCGCCCCACAGCACCCCCTGCCAGCCTGTGTTCCCCAAAACTGCTTCCCCAGCCCTTGTCTCACCCCTTAGACCTGACTGGGATTGTGGTGAGGTGAGACACTCTTCTTTGTTCAGATGTCTTCATGTGTGAGAATTCAAAATTCATCTCTTCAAGTGGGAGACATGGCTGATGCTGCCTCCCTCCTTGACGTCTGGGGAAACTGAGGCTCTGAGAGGGCTCAGCGCTAGCTAGCTGTAGGGTGCACAGCGAGCGAATCGGCAGCAGGCCTGCCTGGGACTAGGTTCCCCTGCCTCCGAGCCCGCTGACCCTTCCCCTCTCTGCTGAGCAGGGGTGAGTCAAGGAGCAAAGGCCCCCTGGGAGACATGAGCTCAGGCCTTGCCTGTCCTTTGGTGAAAGCCCTGCTCCCCTCCTCTGAGACCACAGCGGGCTGGAGAGGGAGGTGCCTGCGACTCCATCCGGGGCCTCAATCCTCAACCCTCTGCCAACTCCCAACTCAGTCTCCCAGTCCGGGACTCCAGGGGCCCATGCAGATCCTCATGGAAGGTTCCTCTCCATTCTCTCCAGACCCCAGACCCCTGTTCCAAGAAAGAACAGGGGACAAGGAAGCACAGCTCAGAGAAGGGACTTGAATACCCAGAGGGAGGAAGGGCAGAGGGCTCAAGTGCAACAGAATGGCAGGCAGGACAAACACTCACGGAGGAGCAAGGGGAAAAAAAAAAAAAAAACAAGCTAGGCCAGAGCACAAGAAACCGGGGTGGGGAGAGAGAACAGAGGTGGAGGAAAAGAGGAAGCTGGAAAAAGGAAGCAGGACAGACAGGCCAGGAGAGGGAAGGAGGTAGAATCAGCTAAGACCGGAATGGATGCAGCCAGGGGAGAGAATAACGAGTGGGAGCAAATAAAAATGGCCTCATAATGGCAGTGGTCTCGGCTCTTTTGAGTCACAGCTCTATGAAGCAGATATTATGAAGCTGGGCAAACTGAGGCTCAGAGAGGTTGCTTTTGCCCACAGTAGTCAGGGCCAACTGCAGGATTTAATCCAGGGGCGGATTTGTTCCAGAACCACATCTCAGAGACAGAATGGAAAGAGGCAGAGGAGAGAGGGTCGGTGGCAGAAAACCCCAGAAAGGGACAGAAGGAAGCAAAGACGGAGTTAAGAGAGACGAAAAACAGAAACGCACGTGGGCAAAGGGGATGGGACTGAGACCCATGTGTGCGGAAGGAGAAACTGAGGCTCGAGCTGTGAGAAATCACACTCAAGACTCTGGCCACTGCTGTGAAACTTGCTGAATCTTTATTAAGCCAGGGCCCCCCGGGGGACAGTGGGGGCTGGGAGAGGCGAGGGCGCGTGTGGCTGGAGAGGGCCCGTGGGCAGTGTGCCAGGCACTCATGTGGTCTTGCTGGGCTTGGTGGAGGGGCTGATGCCCAAGGCGGACTGCACCTTCTCCACCAGGATGGCCCATTGGCGCTCCATGTCTTGCACCAGGGGCTCAAACCAGCTCTTGAGGAGGTTCTGGAAGGCCTCGGCCTGCAGGCGCACCTGGCTGGCCTGCTCCTCCACCTTGGCCTTCAACTCCCCCATCTGATCACGCATGGTGTCCAGGCGGTCGCGGGCCTGGTTGCCCACCGACTCCAGGTGCCCGCGCACCTTCTGGCCCCAGGCCTCCGCCCGCTCACGCAGCTGCTCGCTGGGGGTGATGGCCTGCACGGGGCCCTCCATCATCAGAGGCGCGAGGCGCTCATGGATGGCGCTGACCCCGCGCTCTGCGGCCTCGCGGGCCCCGGCCTGGTAGACAGCCAGGCGCTTCTGCAGGTCTTCCGCGTCACGGAGCAGCCGCTTGCGCAGCTTACGCAGGTGTAAGGCCAGGCGGCCCTGCAGGTCGTCGGTGCTCTGGCCCATCGCGGCCTGTGCTTCGCTGCGGTACTGCGCTAGGCGGTTGCGCACATCCTCCATGTCCGACTGCAGCCGGGCCTGTGCCGCCTGCAGCTCCTTGGACAGGCGGGCCTGGGTCTCCTGGGCTATGGGGCCCACCTGCTTCTCCAGCTCCTCCTTGTAGGCCTTCACCTCCTTCATGGTCTCCTCTATCAGCAGTCTGCAGGCCAAGAGGGCAGGAGGGAGCATGTGGGTGGAGAGAGACAAAAGGAGAAAGATGGGGTGTGGGGGCAGAGACCTCAAAGAGGAACAGAACGAGAGGACGAGACAGCAGCAGAAACAAGAGGGGAGAATGTGAGACACTGACCTAGAATGATAGACGGAGAGGCGGACAGGAACATGCCAGAGACAGAATCAGAGAGGTAAAACCTGGAGTCCGAGGCGGGGAGAGGAAGTAAGAAATGAATAGATCCCTAGGAGCTGGTGACAGGGACGGAAAGAAACCCAGACCGGTGGAAGTTGCGGGTCCCGAATGAACTGCTCACCAGGAGGGGTCGGGGCCAGGCGGGGACACTCACTTTAGCTCCTCGGTGATCTCCGTGCTGAGAAGCTCCTCTTTCACCTTGTTAGACAGTGTCTGCACCCAGCGCAGGTATTCCCAGAAGCGGCCCAGTGCCTGCTCCCAGGGCTGCTTGGCCTGCCACCTGTCGGGCTCCTGCCCCAGCTTCACCTCCTCCGCCACATCGGCCTGGCATCCTGCGCGGAGCAAGTTCAAGGCAGTCAGGGTCCTCCCTCCCCTCCAGGCACACAGGCGGTGCTCCACAAATGCTTGTGCACTTCTTCGGGGCACTGGTGGGCAGGGAGGGGGTGGAGGGACGGCCAGCCAGGTTCATCACATAACAGGCATTTACTGAGTGTGTGTTCCATGCAGGGCCGTGGTGGGGGTGATGGAGAATAAAGATAATCACAGCTGACACATCGTGATCACTACCTGCCCCACGACAATGTATTAGAAAAACGTTATAACACCTGTTTTAAGGACGGGGCAACTGAAGCCCAGAGAGAGTAAATAGTTGCTCAGAGCCAATGAATATTAAAAGAGGCCTCAGACCTGGACCTCCTCTCAAGGGGGAGAAAGACCAGCAGAAGTGGGGACCCAGGGATGGAAGGAGGCAGGGGGTACAGGTGAGATGGAAGAGGGAGGGGCAGGAACCTCAGCAAGCCCCACCCCATACCTGCCAGGAGCGTGACCACTAGGGCAGCCCACAGAAACTTCATCTTCAGCAGGTCAGTCTGGGGGAGGGAGAAAGTGTCAATCAACAGCCAGTGGGGTCTCCTCCGTCCAGCCATAGCCCCACCTGCAACCCCATGGAGGCCTTCAAAGCCTCCCCTAGTCCCAGGTCTGCATCATCCTAATCCCATCACAAACATTTACCTAGCGCCCTCCATTGTCTATTTAACTCCCTCATTGTCTTCTGTCTCCTCATCCCAAGGTCAGCCTCCCCACCAAAATTCCATCTCCCTCTCCCAGGGTTCAAATTCCACTCCCCGCCTGCCTTCCATGTGGCTCCAGCTGGGCATTCTAAGTTCCGACCCAGCATTCCTCACTCTGCCTTCACATTCTAAGCTCCAGCTCCACAACCCAGTGCCATCCTCCACCTATCAGCTAAGTTAATTCTTATTTAAAATCCTCCCACCAATGCCCTAGCTATCCCGCCACCGCCCCCAAGCCTCCATGTAGTGGGGATCTGAGGATGCAGGGGCATCCAGTAGGTGCCCAATAAATGTGTGAGAACACGTGGGCTCCCTCTATGGCTCATCCGGCTCTTCTATTAGTCCGGGTGCTGCACTCACCCCACCTTCTAGCTGTGTTGGGCCGCGCCTGGGACCGGACCCCACCTCCCGCAGATCCAGTCCCCAGCCTCTGGCCGCGTCCCCAGCTCCTGATTCTGTTCTGATCCTGGAGTAGGACAGTCACCTCCTCCCCCTGGCCCATCCCGCACAGAAACCCTGAGCTGGTCTCCGCGCTCCCACTCCTGCTTCTCACCGGCTCCTGGAGAAGCCGTCTTTCACCTCCGCTCTGGCTGAGTAGGACTCAAGGATAGATCCCAGACTCCTCCAATTATAGGGCTCCCCCTGCCCCGCCCATTCCTCCAGGGCTAGGGCAGCTGGGCCAGCCCCCAGTCACGAGGAGGGCTGCTCTCCCTTCACACAGCAGGGAGGAAAGGAGGTGGAGCTTGGAGGCCCTGTGACGCCCCCAGCCCCCATGAGGGGAGGCACCGTCTTACCCAGTAACTCAGGCGCCCTCTATTCTGGGGGGCTGAGCATGGAAGGGGAAGGCGCAGGCGGCTGCTGAGAGCACCCCCTGTCTGCTCCTCTTTTCTTGTGGATAAAATTTTGGGAGAGGGCTAGGGTCCCGAAATCCTGGGTCAGAGGAAGGAGGGGCTAGGGGCTTGGATTCCTGGGTCTGAGGGAGGAGACTGGAGGCTGAAAAACGGGGTGGGAGGCTGGGGGCAGTGGGAAGCATCTGCTGAAAGCCTGGACTTTGAGAATGAAACTTGGGTCTTACCCCTAGCTCCCTCTTTGGTTGTGACTTTGGGTACGAATGAGCCTATCTGAGCCCCTGTCCACCTGTGTGAAATGAAAATCCAGCACAAGCACTGTGGATTCCAGGTGCCCGAAGAGTGTGTCTTCACTGGGCTTGAAGCATTTATGCTGCCTGGTTAGGACTGGGGACTCTGAACCAAACTGCCACAGCCTGAATCTGGGCTCTGTCAGTTGCCAGCTGTGTGACCTTGGGCAAATGACCAGGCCTCTCTGAACACTGTTTCTTGGTACACAAAAGCAGGGAAATAGTTGCATTTACACCATCATTCAGTGATGCAACGAACTACAGGAAGTCCTTACTTAACCTTGTTGACAGATGGTTCTTGGAACTTGGGGAAAACAATATATAACAAAACCAATTTTACCAGAGGCTAATTGATAGAAATGAGTTAAGTTTCTACTGGTATCTCGTATAAGGAAATGATGTGGAACAAAATGTTAAGAACCTGCTGTACCCTACTACTGAGGGAGAGAACACCCTTGGCACACAGTGGGTCCCAAGTTAGATCTAAGTGTTGTGATCTAATACCGTCACCTCCCTAGCAGTCCTGTTACAAGAATCCAGCTATTTCACAGATGAGAAACCCCAGGTTCAGAGCCAAGGCCACACAGGAAGAACCAGAGTTGGGATGGGATTCCATGGGGTCAGGGGAGGCCAAATGCCCGGTCCCAGGAAGTGGGCCCCAGCGCCAGCCAGGCCTGTTTGCTTTGGCCTTTGAGGGCGCTGACAGAGTGGGCATTGTGACTTCTCCAGGTAATAAGGGGGCATCTCTGCCTAGCTGCCACCCTCTCCAGACCCTTTGTGTGTAGGTTTCTGTTCCTATCTGGGGAGTTAGGGGTGTGTTTACCTGAGCCCTTAGTGGGCCAAACTGATCCCCCCGGCTCCCAGCATCAGATGCCTGAGACATTGGTGACTCGGCCTCCGAACCTCCTCCTCCGGACCAGGGTCAGAGACTTCAGGCCCTTCCCCAGGCCCAAGAGTCCTCCGCCCAAGCCATTCTCCCCAGTCAGGCTCAGTAATTGATTAAGTCTTTCCAGGTGCTTGAATCCATCATGAAACATCTGGAAGCTTGGACCTCCCTGTCAGAAAGAAGTCCTAACACCCCATCACCCCATGCCCCTTTTGGAACCTGGAAAGCCCCCATCTCAGCCTGCTGCCTCCACCCCTGCACTCAGACAGTGCCGTCCCTGTTGCTTTAGCTCCTAGGAACAAAGTATCTTACAGCCAGTCTGGCCAGGCCAAGGGGCAGCCAGTGACCAGAAGACCCCGCCCTCCTGGTGAGGGAAGGCCTGATTTCCCAGGGAGGGCGGAAGTCACAGGGTAGCTGTGTGATCCTGAGCCAGGCTCGACCCCCTTGCAGCGTCACCCTTAGGCGCTCCAGCCTTTGGCGCCCCCTACCGACGGCTGTGGGAAGGTCAGACTGGATGGATTGAGCAAAACAGGGCCACAGACTGGTAGGAAAACCAAGGCCTCCCATTTTGCTTTTTTTTATGTATATTTTTTGTTGTTTTTCTGTAAAATGTCCCAGTTCTTCCATAACTTATAAACATGATTTATACCACGGGGTAGATGGGAGAGTGGGTGGGGTGAGCCGGGGATGGGGAAGCTCCTCTTCCTGCTGCCCCCTCCCCCGACCCCGGGCCGGGGCCCAGGGCCCTTTAGAGGGTGGGGACGCCCCAACACCTCCCTGAGGCTGTCTGGCTGCCTCTGCCCCTGGTGCTCCGAATCTGGCAAGCCCTTTGTTTCCGGAACCCTTTCTGGGACCTCAGGGCCACTGGGCATGCTGCCCCTGGCACTCCGAAGCCTGAAGTGCCCGTGTTCCAGAATCCCCCCTCAGCTGCTGGGATGATGGGTCCCTTCCTTTCCGCTTCCCCGCCCCCCAACCCCCAGGAGGGAGGGAGGGAAGGGACGGAACGGGGAGGGGGCTCAGGTCTCCCCTCCATGACAGGAGAGGGGGTGGGATCTGAAGGAAGGGTGTGGGAGGCGGGGACCAGGAGGGGTTCAGCCGATGGTGAGGCCGAAGCCGCACTGGAACTTGTTCTTCCGGTGATTCAGGAAGGCCCCGAGGGCCAGCGTCAGGGGCAGGGGCGGGAGCTTCTTCTCCAGTGTGGCGCCCACGATCCAGTTGCTGTCCACAGAGCCTGTGGGCAGACAGCTGCCGTGAGAGCGATGTGCCCGCTTCCCACTGTCCCCGGAGTCACACTCCAGGCCACCTCGGACACCACCAGCCAGATGCCAGCTTCCAGACCTCTGACCAGGCTGTTCCCAGAAACCTCCCGTACCCCAAGTACTCAGCCCTGGGAGCAGCTGGCTTAGTCTTCCTCCACTCCCAGCTCAGTGATCCCTTCCTTCCAGGAAGCCTCCGCCACCCACGGGCTCCCCCATCCCAAGTCCTGTCCAGATCAGGTCCTAGCTCTCTGGGGATGGGTCTGTCCTTCCCAGGGTGAGCCCTGTGAGGACAGGGCCTGGCTGCCACTGTGTCCCCAGCATCCCAAGCACGAGGCTGGGAACAGTGGGTGCTCACTGTCTACTGAACGAAAAATGGAAGTCTCCTCTCAGGCTCGTTTGCAGAACCTGACGGATGTGTGTGCACAGAGCCGTCCCCACGTGGGAGGGGGGCTCACTCACTTCACAGAGCAGAGATGGAACCCCAACCCAGCCTCTGCCACTGCGCTGACAGCAGAGCGAGGGCTGAGAGGCTTCAGACGCCAAGGAGCCCCTGGACCTAATCACTACTGGTAGCAGCCCTGCCCTTGGCTGACTGACGAAGCCTCGGGGGGTGGTGGTCTTTACACCCCTGAGCCTAGAACCACAGAGGCCCAAGAAGGAAATCTTAAAACTCCTGCTCAGTCCTCGAGTCGCAGCTGAGAGGAGGTTCTGGACCTAGTAGCTACCGGGCAACCTCGGGAGGCTTGGTTTCCGCTGAGAGGTGTGTGGGGTGGCCAGACACACTCTGGGCTGCCTTCCACTCACAGAAACGGAACCAAGAGGGAACCGTGCAGAGGGGGAAGTGGGCCACTGGCTGGGGTGACGAGGAAGGGACGTGTGAGGTACCAAGGCTGGGGCCCAGGCCCCCACCTTCTTAACAAGCGTTTCTGGGTAACGTGGAGACCCACAAAGTCCCGGCATGCTGCCCTCCATCATCTTCAGCCTACACCCGCTCAGAGCTGAGTCACCTCTCACCCGTTTTCCAGGGGAAACTGAGGCCTGTACCTTTGAAGAGGAGGTTGGCCTTGGGCAGGTCCAGCTGGTACCCGAAGGAGACACTTGTGTCCTGCATCCTTGTGCTGGCCTCAAACTCCACACCCACCTGCAGCTGGAGGGGCCAGGGCAACAGTCAGTTTCCGAGGCTGGAGCCCCGGCACATGAGCCCCTGGCAGCCCAAGCCTGGAAGTACGCCCGGCAACGGCGTCCGGACCAGCTCACCTGGTTACTGGCTTTGTGGTAGTAAGTCGCATGCATGCCCGCCTGGCCCAGTGTTACTGTCGCCAACCAGTTGTTTACTGTAAGAGAGAAGGGTGAGAGGTGGGGGCAGGTTACCAAGAGGACTTGAGGACCCAGCCCCTCCTCCCACAGACCAGGAGTCCAGCCCCCAGCCCCCTTTTCCCTTAAACCCAGGAGTCCAGGCCCGCAGCCCCGAATCCTACCCTTAGGCCCCAGGCTCACATGTGTATTTCCCAGCTAGAGACATGACAGTGCCCTCTTCCCCGGGCCGCCGGTGGTAGACCAGCTCTCCGCCCAGGGCTAGACACGGTGTGATACTCTGGAGGTAGTGGGCCACGAGGATTCCTGTGGGTAAGATGGCAGGGTGTGACTTAGGCTTCATGGTGGTCACTTTCTACCTGGCCAGTGTGCTAGGCCACACTCCTGCTCCAGACAGCTTTTTAAGCTGGCCCCTGCAGGAGGCCTGGGGCCTGTGGCCTGGCCTCAGGCCTCCCACACCTGCTTCTCCATAGAGCTGATGACAGGGCTCTGAGGTCAGCCCTTCTGGCCCTGTGGGAGCTCACTTGGTCTGTACAACCCAGTGCAGCTGGCATTCATTCGCCACCATTTACAGAGGAGGCCGAGTAAGTGACTCACCCACGGTCACAAAGTGCATATGAACCACTCTGCTGCTGAGAAAGCACACCCGCGGGGACAGGATGGCCAGGGTTCACATTCCGGCCATACCACTTGCTGGCGGAGTAACCGCAGGCCACTGGCATCACTGCTTGGTAGACAGGACTACCCCTCGGGGTGGAGACAAAGCCCCAAGGAAGGGATGCCAGCACCCTAGGACTGATCCCTGCCCCTCATGCCCTGAGGCCCCTGTGTTTGCTAACAGATGACTCTCCATGAGCCAAGGCCTGAGACTCATTCACGCCCAGGAGAGCAGATACCACAAATGTGATCTTATAGGAGGGGAAGAACCAGGGGTGGGGGACGCAGGAGTGACAAGGAAACAGACAACACAGATACTTACGGAGACAGGAAAGCAGAATCAGAAATGGAGGGGAAAGAAACGTAAGGTTCTCTGGAGAGAAACCAGCCAAGACTGAGCAGAGACAGGTCGAGCGGTTGCGACCCAGCAAGAAAGAGGAAGACCTGAGAAAGGGGAAGCGGGGACGGGCAGGGACAGGATGGAGCAGAAGGCACGCACGACCCTGTTTCTCAAAGAAAACCAGAGGCACAGACTCGGGCTGGCCGAAGGAGCAAGGCAGGAACAGGCGGATAGGACCAGGGGTGGGCTGCCGGTGCGGCTAAGGGAGAGTTCACAGCCAGGGCCCTGGTGGTGTCTTCTGGGGAGGTTAGGGTCCCGGGTGGGCTGGAGCTGGCCACTCTGAGCTTACATTTCCTCTCCTAACAAGCAGATGACATAATCAGCCCCTCCCGCTGGCTATTAAACCATCACCGCACACATCTGGCGTGGCCCATCCATTCATTCAGTTGAGGTCCACAGAGGGAAAGTTACTTATTAGTCACATGAGACTTAAAACTCACGGGCCTCCCAGCTCTGCCAACTGTTGAGACTGAGGGCCTTGAGACATCTCAGACCCTTCCTCCTATCTCCCGGCCTGCCCCTGGCCCCACCCTCCTTCCTGGTCTCCTGCCTGAGCCTCGCCCTCTCCCAGCAACTGCACGTGCAGCAGAGGGATCCTGCTACAACACACACTCAGCCCTGCTCTACCCCTGCTCAGAGAACCCGCTGTGGCTCCCCAGTGCCAAGGAGGCCCTGGGTCCTTCCTCACAGCACACCTGCAAGGCCCCGTGTGGCTCGGCCATAGCTCCCAAAGAAAGCCACTTCCTCTATCCCTGACACAACTGGCCTAGACACAGGGACCGGCCAGCCACACCTGTGTCTAGGCAGCAGAGCCACAGAGCTCTCTCTGCCCTCTGGGCCCATGAGCACACTGCTCCCCCGCCCAGTGGACCCTCCCCTCTACCTGGTCTTGCCGATTAAATATCTGCACCTAAGCATCTCCTGCATTTGGCTACTTTTCTCCAGCACGCTGCCGCATGGAGCCACCACCCCCATGGGACCCTGGCAGTCGCCCGGTCCTGGTTCCCCGTTTCCACCCAGCCCCTATCACTGGTGAGAGCAGAGCACTGAGTCTGTGGGAACCGAAGTCCGAACGCAGTCTCCACTGCTGAATCTTCCCTGGCCCCCACGGCCCCTGTTCATCCCCGAAGCGCACACCCTCGGCCCGTGGTCACAGTGGCCCAGGCTGCTCTTCCTCCTGGAGCTGCACAAGGTGCTGCCAGCACTCAGGTCCTCGTGGGCCTTTTCCTTGAAAACCTGACCCCTTCCTGCTTCTCAGTCCCCTAAACCCACTCTGGTTTTCCCTCATGCCAGACCCAGCTTTCCCGTGGCACGTGGGCCTGAGGCCGGGGCTTTGCTGAGAAGGGCAGCTCTCATCGGGGGGCAGAATGGGGGGGCTTCCTGCAGGGGTTGGAGAACCTGGTGAGTCCCAACCCCACTGGAAGGAGAGCAAGTGGGTCAGAGGTCTGGGAGAGAAAGCCTCAGGCAAGGGGCAGAGCCCCGCCCTGCAAAAGCAGTCCTGTCTCCCAAACCTGCTGGGCAGGAGATTTGGGTGCCACCCCCAGACCTTTCCCTGCAGAGCTGGGGCCACACCAGGATTCCTTGGGCAGTTGCCTGGGGCAGGACTGGCACACACCCAGGGCAGATGCTCAGGTCAGGGCAGCATCCAAAGGGAAGGTGGGTCTTGGTGCCTGCTGGACAGGACCTCTTTCTGCCCCTCATTGTAGTACCCTTTTCTGAGGGCCGCCCTTCTTGCCACCCTCCCTTGGATGAGACACTGCCATTTTAGAAAGGCTCCGTCCCTGTCACTCCAGGTGAGATGGGATCCCTGTTATCAGCTCCCACAGCAATGTGGACTTTTTCTGTGTAGGATTTCTCACAATAGCAATGAAGTCACTAGTGACCATCTGTTTAAAAGCACACATCTCTACCCCTGGCTCACAAGCCCCAAGAGGGCAGGAAGCGGCTGTCTCGGCAACCCAGCACTGTCTTGCTCAGGGCCGGCACAGGAGAGACATCCAAGAGGAGCAGAGGCCTTGGAGAGGGAGCCAGGTAAGAACATGGGCCTTTGAGTTAGGCCGCACCAAGTTCCAGCTCCTCTGCCTCCTCGCCAGGTGGTCCTAGGCCAGATTTCACCCTGGGGCCCCACTTTCTCCATCTGTGAGATGGGGGCCATGAAAACAGACACCTCTGAGCATTGTGGGGCACAATGGAGACCAGACAGAGCAAGCGCTAACTACGCGTCTGGCCCGGGACGCAGGGCTGAAGATGGGACCCCCACTGATTCCTTCGGCAAGGTGGTCACTGCTATTGTGCTCCTGTGACAGGCGAGGAAGCTGTGGTTCAGAGGGGGTGGAACCACCAGAGACCCGAGTCTGAGCTGTTGCTAGCGAGTTACTTGTGTGCGCAGCACTGACCTGGCCCGGTAGGCACAGTTCTCATTCGTGTCTAAGGAGAGGAAGAGACACCTGTGAGAACTGACATGAGTAAAGCCGGTGGCCCTGGGCCATGGGGAAGAGGGACCTGGAGGCCAGTGTTGGGGAGTAGGAGAGGATGATGCTGGCGAGGGTGATGCCTGGTGCCGGAGAGAAGCACGTGGACTACGTGGCCTTGGGGAAGCACTTCCCCTCTCTGGGCCTCAACAGGATGGGGACAATGTCAGCGCCTACCCCACAGGGCTGATGAGAGGATTCAAGAACCCATTTTTGTCACTAGTGCCTGGAACGGCTGAACGAAGGGGAGGATGCACATAGCATGTTTGAGGGAAGAAGTAAAAGATGGGACCTGCCATGAGCACCATTTACTCCTTTGCTCAGTATTTTCTAAGCACTTACTCGCTCCTGGCAAGATTCCAGGTCTGAAAGAATCGTCATCCTGACGTAGGAGATAGGCGATAAAGAGAGAAACTACTTCAGAGGGACGGGGTGACGCGATACAGCGCAAACGTGCATGCGTTAGTCATGGAAAGGCTTCTAGTCAGGGTGGATGTGCCCTGAGACTCACTCTTTCAGCCATGTCAAAAACCAGAGAATTCTAAGCAGTGGGAACGGCATGTAAAAAAGTCCTGGGGTAGAAAGAACACAGCCATTCCGGGAAGCAACAGAAAAGCTCATGTGGCCTAACAGCAGTGAGCGTGTGAGCAGAGTAGGTGATGGCTTCAGCGGTCAGCAGGGGAAAGAAAATGTTGCTTCCTGCCCTAGGCCCCTCATTCTGCCTGGGACCCCCACGGACAAAGCCTCACCGAGGCAGCCTCTCATGCCCAGCTTCCCTGTCTCCTGGCTTTCAGGACAGGGCCCTTCTCTTTCCCTGAACTTTGCAGCTACCCTCCTCCTCCCCTTCTTTTGGAAGCCCAAAGGTGATATCTCCTCTGAGAAGCCTCCTCAGCCTTGGCAGGCAGAAGTAAGAGCTCTCCCCGGGCAACCCCTCCCAGGGATTCTGTTTCCTGCCTTCACAAATGCGTTCAGTATTCACTGCCCAAGAGCCTGCCCCCCAGGACAGAGCACATGTGGGAACCACCAACTCCATCCTTTGGTTCAAGCCTCAAACTCAGGAGTCATCCGGATTCCTTTCTCTTATCTCCTGGCCTACATCGAATCCATCATCAAATTCCATCAGCTCCAACTTTGAAGTGCACCCAGCTCCAACTACTTCTCCCCGCCTCCACTGCCCCTGCGGCTGGTCCCTTTGTAGTCTACACATCACATGTCAACACAAGAGATCCTGTTAGAAACCAGTCGGATCCTGTCCCTCTCAAATGGTGACCCCTGACTCAGAGTAAAGGCCAAAGTTCCACAAAATGTTATGTGACTTGGCCCCCTCACTCCTGACTTCTCGCCCATGAAAGCCACTCTCCTCGACGCTCCAGCACAGGGTGTCTGGGGCCTTTGCCCTTGCTGTTTCCTCTGGTGGAAAAGCTCTTTTCCCATGTACCTGCTTGGCACCGTCCCTCCTGTCCTTATCTTTCCCTACAGCCCCATCACCTGACATCTTTTCTTTATAGACTGCTTCAGTTGTATCTGCCTCCACTAAAATGGAAGCTCCTAGAAGGCAGACTTAATTCTATGCTCACCACCTTATCCTCTGTGCCTAGAACATATACAGTACACGATCAATAAATGCTCGTTAAATCAACGTGGAGAAATCAAAGGCAGACACCTCAAGACAAAAACAAAAACAAACAAAAACCACCGAAGAGACCTGAAGTGCAGACAGAACTCAGATGGTTTTAGCCATCAGCCTCCATCTCAGACTACATGTGTCCTCCCCCAATTGCATATAGACCCCAGCAGCCCTGGGGTCTGCTCTGTGCCCCCAAACAACCCCAGGGTCCTATGGGTAATAATAACAGCTCCCTTCCTTGGGATGTGTTACAAACTTGACCCTCTTTGAAGGTTTTCATGCACACGAACCCACATGACCTACTCGACAACACTGTGCGGCGGCCCAATCTTACAGACAAGGAAACTGAGGCTCATCGAAGTGCTGGAACCTGCCTACAACTGTAGTTCAGCCAGCAGCAGAACTAGGGTTCGAATCTTGCTCACCCACGATGCTATGCTGTCTGATGTTTCAAAACCTCTCCCGCCCCTGCTTGTTTCTCGGATGTTAGAAAGGGGGTCTACAGAAGGGGATGGGCTTGCCGGTAAAGCCGCGGCTGGGGTTTGATCACCCCCTAGCCCTGCGCCTCTTACCTGAACCCACCAGGACATCTGGGTTCCCCAGGGTGACAGCTGCTGTGAAGTCAGAACCCCGGTACTCCCCGTCCACTTGCCAGTTCACGAACTTTGACTGCTGGGTCTGTGGGGGAGGAGGGGGAGTGTGAGGCAGCCTGGTGCTTAGGGTGGCTGGGGGAGCGGCCGACTCGACTCCCACTCACCTGGATGGCCATCTTAGATCTGAGGCCGGGGCCCAGCTGATGAATGACCTGAGCGTTGAGGCTGCCACTATTGTCCATGTCACCCACCAGCACGGGGAATGCCTGTGAGTCAACGGACAAGGTTAGAGGTCGGAGGTCTAGCACAATGAAATTACATGAGTCATGGGACAAGACGAGAAGCCTAGGAACAGACAGCCTCAGTTTGAGGTCCTCCCTTTCAGGAAGCCCTCCCGGACCACCTAGGCTGCATTAGGTTCCCCTCTGGGATCTCACAGCCTTTGGGTTCCTCCATTTCAGTCCTGCCCACCCTGGACTATTATTCTCTGGGGACAAACCTGTCCTGTCTCCACTAGACCATGAGCCCCATAGCTGTTTCAGTCACTGCTATGTCCCCAGCACAGGGCTGGGCACAGAACAGGGTTATAATGTTTTGTTGAATAAATGAATTTACTGAACAGAAATAATTAACACAAACAAAGACCTAATTCAGTCTTCCAACTCCACCTGAGTCCTGCTTCCTCCCAGGTCTCCAGTTTTGCCCTCACTCCCCTAACCTAGCCTCTGCCTGGAAGCCTGAGAGACATGTCAAAGGCATCAACCTGATCATGACTTTCCCTAGTTCAAATCTTCCCATGGCTCTCCAGCGCCCCCTAGAGAAAGTTCAAATGCCTAGTCTGGCATTCAAAGCCTCATCCAGCAAAGGACTGGGCAAGGAGCAGGGGTTCAGGATGAAGGAATGACTGGTGTTCTAACACATCTTAGAGAGACACAGTCCCCTCTTTCAAAACCCTTAGCTCCCTCAACAGCTCTGGCCTCCTACCCACAAAGCTTTTAGCCTGGTATTTGGCTACAATTGTTAGAAAAATGATACAATGAATGACAAGAGCAATCTCACCTCTGTGGGACTCAGCTGCTTTGTCCCCACATACGTGACCCCGAAGTGGTAGTTGGACTCCCCGATTGTGCTGAGGGCTACTGTGTGGTTTACCTGAGAGCACAGGGAGGGTTGCGGGGATCAGGCTATGGGCCACGCCCACAGGGAGAGCCCACCCCCTGCACAGCTTCCCTCCAGCAGGGGATGGGGGGTACCTGCCAATCAGGCTTCCCCATGAAGAAAGACAGGCATCTCTGGGCTGGGCAGGGAGTAAAGACTGGGAGGTGTGGCCTGACTAAAGACTTAGACCAAAAACGTGCTGGGGCTATATACCTGGCACTTCACTCCTGCCTGGATGTTATGGGGGGCAGGGTATCTCTGGATTCTGGGTCCCTAAACACTACCGCTGGCCCCCATTGAGTAGTCAGCCTGGTATTGTATCTCTGGGTCTTTTCAAGTACCAAGGAGCCCAGCCCTTTAGGGAGGAGTAAGGGGGCTGTATGTACAGATGCAGCGGGATGGCTGAGATGACCTCTAGAGGGTAAGGGCACCAGGAAGGCTCACCTGGAAATGGTTACTCAACCCTTTGTTGACTGTGAGCTTGACACCTTCCATCTGAATAGGAAACAGCTCTGAAGAAGAGAAATGCTGTCACACTTGATGCTCCACACACACACAATCTCTCATCCCTGCCTTTGCTATCCCCGTGAACTCTCCCTTCTCCAAGGAATCACAGAATGCTCCCAGCCAGTAAAATGGTAGTATAGCCTAATGGATGGGGCCTAGATCAGGACTTCTGCCTGACTCCAAATCCCAGTGCCACCACCCACTACTGTGTGGCTTTAGGAAAGTTACTTTACCTATGTCATCTGCTCATCCCATGGAAACATTGCAAAGATTTAATGAATTAACACACACCAAACGCCAGAATAGTGCTCAACATAAATTTCCAACACTTTTCCTATCACAATTCTTCCAAGCCAGGATCCAGAAGCTTGGGGTTCCGCCCCCACTAGACTCTTGCTAACACCTGACTGACACTGTGACCTTGGGCCTCAGTTTCCTTCCCGATCACACGAGGAGGCTGGCTTGACTGATTCCTGGTGCTTCTGAGGTCCCAGGGGCTTTTCTAGGAAGGGCATTCCATCCGAGATTCCATCATCTAATCTCATCATTCTAAGCCCCAAGTCCAATATTCCACCATTCGATCCCAACGTCAACTCCTAACGAACGCTCTGTTAAATAATTCCAATGGTCCGTGCCAATTCCCAAGGTTGCCTCAATGTGGTCCCCCTTTCCCCGAGATCTAGGCCATCACACCTCCGCCGGCTCCATCGCCCCTCACCCTTGCACTTCCGGTGGCACTCCTCGAACGTGCCCGGGTTGGGAAGGCAGCCGCAGGCCCCATCGTCCGCGGTTCCTGCAGGGCTGGCGGCCGCAGTCCCGGGCGTCCGTTCCGAACCTCGACCCGCCCCAGCCCCAGCGCCTAGGCCGCCCCCGAGTGGCGGCAGCGTGAAACCCGGAGGAGACGGCGGCGGCGGCGGCAGTCCCACGAGGGCGGGCGCAGGCGGCGGCCCTGCGGGCGGCGAGCTAGCGGCCAATACGTTCCCCATGGTCGCCTGCAGGGGAAAGTTCAAAGGGCGGGGGTCAGGGACCGTGCGTTCCCGGCCCAGTCCCACCCAACCCCCACCCTACTCCGGGCTCCAGTTCTCACTGGCGGCAGCGCCCGCTCCCGGCCTGGGCTCCGCTCCCACCCCGTGCGCCACGCGCAACCGAACCCACTGCTGCCGCCGCGGCCGCCGCCACCACCACCGTCCCGCCCCGCGTAGCTGATTGGTCCAAGATGCCCTGAAATCCGCCCACCAGCTCCGGGGCCTGGCCTTGCTATTGAAGCCATGGATGGAAGTCCCACCCACTTCTTTGGAACCTCCTTTTCTATTGGCTTCCAATCGCAGGAGGTCAAAGCACACCCCCCCACCCTTCCCATTGGCTCGCAGAGCCCACGCCTATTGGCTCGCGACGCCGCGGGTTCCGGTGCTCGCCTGCTATTGGTTTGTGCTGAGCACTTTGCAACGCCCACTGCCTTGTCGTCTCCGCCCCTCTTTCGACCCGGCCCCGCGGCGAAGTTTCCTTGATAATTGGTTGGTTTTGGCCCTTGCAGCATCCTGATTGGCTCCGGCAGGCACAGTGGTGACATAATCAGTCTGGTGCGTTCATTGGCCAACCTGCCAGGGTCGAGGGACACGGGTAAAGGTGCGTTGCGCGGCAGAGGCTGCTAGGCAGCAAGGTCAGGCCTCGCGTCCCGTCAGGCACCGCGACAGAGGGGCAGCCCCCTAGTCCCGGGTCGGCGACTGAAAACCGGAAGTCCTTCCCACAGTGCCCTGGGAGAATTCTAACCGGTTTTGTGAACCCTGTCCGGCTTCTTGTTACCCACAATGCCCTTTACCTGTTGAACGCGACAGTTGCCATAGACTCATCCCTCTTGTTACCCATTATGCCTTCTGTCCCCCACCTTCCCACACTCCAGACCTGTGTCACTGCGACTTCTATCTTTGGCCCATTCATTCCTCTCCCATTACCCAGCATGCCTCTGTCCCATTCATTTCAGGTTCATCGCCTATACTACCTTTAGCCCGTTTCTGCCTGTTCACTTCCGTCTTTCTTTTAGCCCTTAATTACCCATCATGCCTGCGTCCCCTATTTCTCCATTATTTATCCTTCTGCCTCTGGCTCATTCATTAAGATGTTACCCATCGTGTTCGGAGCTCCTATTACATTATTCATAATTTTGCCTATACCCTATTCTTGCCATCTATCCATTAAATCTGAGCCCCTCGTACTTAAATACTACCATTCCTATCATTGTTCTCTTTATTTCTGTCCATTACCCATTAGACAGCTATTGCACTGTTCCTTTTCATTAACTACCACACATTGGGCTCCTCCCCCTCCTTCCATTACGTCATTATGTTTTTGGTTCATGCATTTTTACTCATTATCCCCTCACTTAATTTTTTCATGTCTTTGGCTCTTTTGTTTTTGTCAGTAACCCATTCTGACCTCTAGTCTACCGATTCCCTCAAGCCCTAGGACCCCCCTATTCATTACCCATCATGTTCCACCCACATCCCCTTCACATCCCACAGAAAACACAAGTTGAGACCTGGTCAAAGTATAAATTCTTATTTTGCAGGAAATGCCATATTACAAAACAATATCAGATCCTTCACTCCCAACCCAGGTAACCCTCTATCTCCCCTCTGTAGGGAGATGTTTGGGTTCTATCCTGCTGGGCAGGAGGAAAAGGACACAGTAGTCTTCAAAGTAACAGGAAATTCTTCTCTCAAGGCTGGGGCCAGCGAGATACTCTGCGTGATGCTCACCCCAACTAACCCTGGGCTGGGGCTTAATTCCCTGTAGACAGGAATTGGGGCAGTGAGGGCTCAGGGAAGATCTGGACCCCGAGACTCCTGCCTGCAGGAGAGAGACGAGGAAGCTCTTCCTTGGGCTGGGGACTCCCCTCCCTGTCACCTTTGGGGAAAGACAAGGCGGAGAGCAGGCGAGTGGGGCTCTGCTACCTGGAGGGCTCAGGTCTGAGCAGCAGAGTGCCACCCCAAAGCCCAACCCAGCAGAGCTATTGGGAGTATACTGCCTGAGGACAAACCAGAGGTCTGGGGTCTTCTCTGAAATTTGGGGGGAGACTGTAGATGGTGGGACATGAGAATATAAACTAAGATCACAACACAGTCTTTGGGTCAGAGATTGTATAGACACATATCACCCCCACACGCTCGCACTCATGAGATACCAGGTTTCCACTGTCATGGCCTATGTCTCTGGGTCAGAGATCATGGGTTAGAGGTCAGAGTGGAGCCTGGCCAGAGGTTAAGGGCACTAGATCCCCAGCAGAAAGTTGAGGGATCGGAAAAAGAGGCAGAGGCCAGGGCACGGTTGCTCACACATACATGGCCCGGGACATGACAAAGCCTTTGCCCTGGTAGGAATCAGAGGGGCTGGAGTAAGACAGGGCATCATAGATGGGGTTGATCTTGTCCAGGAAGTCATCCTCCTCCTCTTCCTCATCCTCTAGGTCCAGGGAAATCCCCTCGACAACAGGCAGCCCTGGAGGCACCAGGATGGGGGAACCCAGGCTTGTAGCCCCCAGGAGCAGGGGCCCTGGCCGCTCTTCCAAGGTGGGCAGCTCATGGTACCGAGGCATTTCCTGGAGGTGGGGAGGGAATAGGAGCCCAAGGTCACCTCTTGAATATGACACAGAACCCTAATCTGCCCCCTTGACTCCAATATCCTGACCATCTCCCTATGCCAACCAGACCTGATCGCTCCCCTTGTCACCTGGGTCAGTACTGCACTGGGGCAATCATATGGCTTGACCCTAACTCAGCTGAGAGCATTGACCTCACCCTGTCAATCTCGAGTCCCTACTTTGTCTTTGGAGTCCTGACCCCAAGTTTTTCCTCATGAACCTCTGACTCCAGTCTTGACCTCAACTACTTAACCTTAAGCCTGAAAATTTCCTTAAACCTTGACTTTTTGCAACCTCAGTATCTGACCTGACCTCCAGTAGACTGCTGAGGGGAGTGACTTGTCTGTCTTGTCTCACAGTATCTGACAAACGTAGATGTTCAACCGTCTTCGCTAACTGACTTTAAACTCTGACCTCATGTCCTTGGATTCTTTCAATCATGACCTTCCTCAGCGAATTCCAAACACATCTCAATGTCCTAAGCTCTGACCAGAGACACAGCCTTGAACTTGAGTTGTGACCGTTGGTCTTTGACCTCTTATGTCAGGGACTGACCCCTGGCCCTTAAACCCAGACCGTGAACCCACCCTTCTCTTCCCCCAAACTTCTACCTGTTCAGTGCATGAGACTCCAGCATCAAAGTAGGGGGTTTTGAGTGGGCTGTGCTCCGAGGCTCCCAGGGTGAAGAGCTGGGAGGGCTGCAATGGAAGGGGAGGGGCAGGTCGGTCAGGACCCTCACACAGCCAGCCTCTTCCCCCCAGCCCCTTATCCTCAGTGGGGAAACATGGGTGTGGAGGTGGGGGCAATCTGGGCTCCAGGGGAAGTGCTCACCATCTCTGGCTCCTCCAGCTTTGCCTTTGGGGTCGGTGGCTTGTATGAGGGAGGCCCCTCCAGGCTGTGGGGTAGGAGGTAGGTAAAGCAGAAGCTGAGGCCTGAGAAGCCCTCCAACCCCAGGGCCGCTGCACATGCTTGTGCCTCTGCCTGATCTCCCTTTCCACCACCCCCATCCCCCTTGCCTGGCTAACTCCTACTCATCCCATGAATTTTCTTCTTCCAGGAACCCTCCCTGATTCTCCAGGGGGATCAGGAACTCCCGTTATATGGTCACATCTAGCTGTACCTCCCTCCTGGGGCACTTAACTGAATTTATATTTGAAAGGCTATTTCCGATGTTATTCAATGACTATACCCCACTGTAAGCAATGTGAGGGAGAAAACGAGATCTTTGTTCAACACGGTATTTCCAGAACTCATTACGGGAATTCAGCAAATATTTGTTTAAAGAATAAATGAATGAAATGCTTGCCTGTCCCTAAACTATGTTAAGTTCCCATTCTTCCTAGCTACAGACCAGAGCATCCTGTATACATAATAATGATGGATGCTTGCTATGCCCGCAATCCCAGCTCAGCTCTCCCCTCCTCCAGGAAGCCTTCCGTGACCCTCTATAGCTCCAGCTCCCTCAGATTCCCTAAACCATCCCTGGCCATGCTGGATCATCAGGAGATGGTTCATCTCTTCCAGACTGTGAATCCCAGGAGGGCAGGGCTACAGCCACCTCAGGTACCACTGAGTCTCAGCACTGGGCCAGGTATAGGAGAGGCGATCAATAGCAAGTTCTTTTGCATTGATTAGATGGTTGAAACAGTGGTTCGTACACTTTCTTGTGCATTGGAATGACTCAGGGAGCTTGTTATAAATACAGACTCTGAGCCCTTCTTATGAAAATTGAATTAGTAGGTTTGGTATAAGACCAGGAATATGCATTTCTAACAACATTCCCTGACCCCTCGCCCCACACACTGGGTAGTGTTATTTCAAAACCTTTTGCCCCTCAAACACTTACTTGCTGGATGAATTTCAGCAAGTGATTTCACCTCTCTGAACCTGTTTCCTCTTTCATAAATGGTTGACATTAAGCAACCTGTGAGAATTTGTTTCGTGGTATATTTATATGTATGGACACTTTTTAAATATTTATCTCATCACTAACCTCCAGGGTTAGTGCATTCCTAACCTCCAGGGCCTGACTCTGCGTGGGTACTTTCTGAATTCGTGTTGAATCAATGAATGGATGTGAGGCTTCACTGAGGTCACACATGTATAACGCATCTCCCCATGCCTGGTCCATAACAAGTACACGGAGTCCATGTGGCTATGTTCGTCCAATGTCCAGGCTCCTTCTTTCTTATACTAATAACGATTTTAGCCAGGTGAAGACTACATTTCCCAGATTCCCCTGCAGCTGGGGATAGCCATTTGACTAATTCGACTAATTCTGGCCAATGAGAAGTGATGGGTTCCCTTAAAGGACTACGCCTTATTTCCGTTTCTTTTTCCCACTGGCAGGAATGGGGGCTTTGAAGTTGGAATAGCCATTTGTGGTTATCAAATACACAGACCACGATAGAAGAGTGGGGTGAGATCTTGAAATGTGAACAAAGGCCACAAAGATGGAGCAACAAGGTAGCAGGAACCTGGGTTTTGATGATTTCGCTGGGAGACAGAACTAAAACTCTCCTCTCCAACCCACTTAAGTCAGTTATTTTGGGTCTCTGTTTCACACAGCCTTTGGGGATATTTTATCCCACCTTCTCCTGCCACCCTGGACTCCCCAGTTCTGGGACCCCTCCTCCCTCCACTTCTCGGGGCCCACCACTCACTCATCCTCCTCCTCTGCTCCCTGTAGCCTCTGCTCCTTCCTCTGTTGCCGGCAGATGAGGATGCCCGTGGCAGCCACAGCGGTAGCAATGATGGCAGCGATGATGCCTCCGATGATGCCACCCGTGGCCCCTGCGCCTGCTGTGCTGGGCTTCTCTGCAAGAAGAGGAACAGCGTAAAGGGGTCTTCAGGAGGAAACCGCTTCTCCTTATTCCTAGCCCTCCTCCCCAAGTCACCCACCCACTTGCCTATCTCCTCTCTCAAGGGGACATTCTTTCATTCAACTAATCCTCACTGAGCATTTGTTGTGGGATAGGATGGTGAACAAAATATACAGAAGTCCCCACCCCCATGGAACTTATGTTCTAGCTGGCCCCGGGGACCAACAGTACAGAAACGTACAATAGCTAAATGCCAGGTGGCAGTCAGTGACGTAGGATGAAACTACATAGTGGGGAAGGTGATAGAAAGTGACAGGGCAGGTAGTCAGAGAGAGCCTTACTGCAAGGTGACATCTGCGCAGACCTGAAGGAGCTGAGGGAGTGAGCCATGAGAAAGTGAGGGCGGAGTTGACAGCCAGTGCAAAGGCCCTAAAGCCTCGTGTTGTTTTTAAGGAAAGGAAGAAGTCTGCAGCCAGAGCAGAGTGATGAGGGGAAGCGCAGGGAGATGAGGGGAGGAAGGTGGTGGGTAGAGGGATGGAGCTAAAATGCACAGGATGAGGGAGGATTCTGGGATTGGGAGCAGACCCCCTCATTCGTTACAGGGATGGAGTCTTCCTGGGAGGGGGAGCAGAGCTCCTCCAACCCACCAGGAAACAACCTCCATAGACGCCCCCTGGCCTCCCCTGTGTAGCACTTCTTCCCGCTTCCTGAAGTTGTTATTGGAGCAATTACCTGTTTACTTGCCAATTTCCACACTAGACTGTGAGCTCCAAGGGGCAGGTCTGGCACACAGTTGGCGTTTGCTAGATGTTTAAGGAGGGGCTGGCGTGGGCGCTCGGGACCTACTGTATGCCAGGTTAACAGAATTCCCCCCCTGCCCTCTTGGCACTACCCTCCCAGGGCAGGAGGAGGGGCAGAGGACTGGAGGGGTGGGACAGAGGAAATAACGTATGTGCAAAAGCCCCAATCACAGGCTTCAACCTTCCATCAAGCCCACTTCAAAGATGATTTAAAGCCCCCCAGAGGAACGGTGTCTGGAAGCCCGGACCGCCTGACTTCCTGTGCCACACCTGGCATCCTCGGGAGGGCTCGAGTGTGGGAGAATAACAGAATAATTGCTGCTCAGTCCACACCCGGTCATCTTAAAATTACTGTTATTCCTGTCTTCCTTACTGACTGCACGCCCAGGGGGGCAGGGCTAGGTTTGCCCCAGTCACCACTGTGTCCCCAGCAGTAAGTGGAAGTCAAAACTGGTGAGAGAAGTAAACTCACAAAGCCCCTCCTGGTGGCTCAGCCGCACGGAGTCCCGTGACAGCTTCAGGAGCAGGGACGTTTTCCAGAGATGGTCCTGGGGCGGGGGGGGGGAGCAGAGGTGACTGGGATTCACGCCTGCCCCTCCCGCTCCCCAGCCTGGGGTTAGATTTCTGGTTAGAGGAATGAGGGATACAGAGCTGCAGCTTCTCCCTCTGAATCACTGAAAATCCCCTCGGGGTGGGCCCCCAGAGACAAAAGAAGAGGAAGGAGGCTGGGAAAGGCCAAGAGCGGTGTGGCGAGGTGGGACTTTCTTGGTCCCTCAGTCCCCCTGCCTGTCCTGCACCCTAGGGCCCTGAGAATGCAGGGGGCAGTCCTCCCTCCCCAGGTTCTCAGTGACCTTCAGGTTGGGGGAGGGGTCAGGTCTGAGCTGTCCCCAGAGGATCAGACCATAGCACCCCCTGCAGGGGCCCAGGGTTCCAGGGTCGCAGCCCACCTCTCTTGGGGAAGTCAGGCCTCTCACTAGTCTGGCCGCTGCAGCCAGGAAGGCAGCCTCAGTCCCGGAACCTTTGGGTCCAAGCACCCCAGTCTCTCAGCCCAGTTCCCAGTCCCACTGGCCCTGGGGGTCTCAGTATCGAAAGTGTCCTTCAAGGACCCAAATGGTCAGAGCCCCCAGCCTCCCCAAGTCTAGCCCCTCCAGGCCCCAACTTCCTGGACCCAGTTCAGCGATTCCCACCCCTGGGACCTAGTAGTCCCCATCACGCCCCGCAAGGAGGGGGTCCGACGTATTACAAGACACCCCTGATCTTTTCCTCCAAGGCGTTTATTGACTCCTGAGTGTCACAGGGCAGAGGCTGGCTGGGGTGGGCCAGAGCCAAAACCAAGTCTCTGGCGGGGGGTCCTCTGTGGGTCCCCCTTCCCCGCCCCCATGTGGCCCTGGAGACATGAGTCCAGTGTGTGATATTCCACCTCCCTCTGAATCCTAGGAAAGTGGGAGGTAGCATCTGAGCTCCAGTGTCTTCCAGACAAACGAGTCCAACCAGTCTGGAACCCGTGGCTGGTACCAGCCGGCTCTGTCTCTTGTCTTTCTGTCCATCTGTCTTGGGGGTCACACGTAAACCGCCCGCCGGGAGATGAGGGAGCCGTCCAGCTGGGACTCCATGTCGTCCTCGGGTGCCACGGGTGGAGGCAACATGAGGCCTTTCTCTGCCTTCTCCTCTTCTTCCTCATAGTTCTCTGCGTCCTGGCCATCTAGCCTCAGGGGACCAGGGGCTGTTGTTGTCCAGAAGACAGGGGGTCCCCCGTTCCCAAACACCTGAGTTTTCGGATCATAGGATCCTCCTCCGTCTCCTCTTCCTTCTCCTCCAGGGCTCTTCCTCCTCCTCTTCATCCTCAGCAGGATGAAGGCCACGGCCCCCCCAGCCAGAAGCAGCAGCACCAGCAGGGTCCCCCCCACGGCCCCCCACACCATTGGACCCGCGTCTCGGGGTGAGGCCCGGGGGGTGTCTGAGGAGAGAGAAGCAGGGATGAGAAAGAAAGGAAGACACGAGGTCAAGAGGATACACCTGGGGGGGGGCGTGGCGGGGGCAGTGACAGGAATTGGGGAGGTGACTCTGGGCAGAACGGAGGGGGGTGGAGGGGGGAAGGGAGAGCCCACTCACTCTTTGCTATAGATTGGGAGCTTTGTACACGGAGGGGTTGCTAGGTGGGACCCCCAGGTGTGTTTCCTTGTACCTACGCAGTGTTATTAAACTTTTCAAAAACCAGATGATTTTATCAAAAATTCCAGATTTCATTTAGGGGGTAAAAAAATCAGAACGGAAACACCAAACTCTCGTTCCCTCCACCTGGTGGTAGGCTGTAGCTGAGTGAAGGCTGGGTACTGAGTTCCACATCCGGCCACCAGGTCACCTGCCGGGTCGCAGCAGGCACATGAGTTTGGGACGCCCCGAGGATGAGCTCTGAGGATGAGCTCTGGGGTAAGGTCGTGAAATCTTGGGGCAGATCCAGCCAGGAAAAGGGAGGAGCGGATCTGAGCGTGAGGCTGTCTGATCCCAAAGCTCTCTGCCTGAGAGGAGGGGAACGGGAGGGTGAGGGGCCTCCTGACAGTTTCTCCCTCGGAGCACAGGGAGTACCTGGTCTGGGCGGCATGGCTGCCCATCCCCAGTGTGGAAAACAAGGCTCACAGAGCCCACTGTCCCTTCTCCCTCAAGTTGTCCCAGTGATGGCTGAATGGTGGGAGCAGAGGGGTCTGGGGGAGGTAGAAAAGGAAGCCAGGGGTTCCTAAGGAGGGAGCTATAAGGATGAAGAAGGGAAGCATCTGGGCTCCGCACCAGGGACAGACATGACGCAATGGGAACCTCGCCACACACACCCCTCCCCACCCGCTGCAGGCAGGGCCTGCCAGGGAGAGACTTTGGGAGCCAGGAGACTGTGGGGAGCTGCTTACACTCTCCCCTCCCCACACCTCTGTTCACAGGAGGGGCCGGGCCCCAGGCTCCTGAGGGCATCTGTTTTTAAAAAGGGAGTCAAGACTGGGTGGGCTGTCAAATCCATTTAGTGACTAGCAAGCAGCAGTAAAAAAAAAAAAAAAAGTACAAGAGAAAAAGTGTACCTTAAGCAGGAAGGTAAGTACTATTTTGTGAACCTTTTGGTGGTGGTGGGGACATAGGTCTCTCCCTGGACACTGGAGCGGGGAGACAGAAGCAGACCGCCTCCACAGCGTCCGGAAGCCAGCGGTGGCGCGTGTTGGGATGTTTGTTTCTGGAGGTGGTGTTTTGGAGACAGCGGCGAGTGTCCATGTGTCTGTGGGCTGGAAGTTCTCCCTGAAATGACGTGAGGCCTGCGGGGTGGCCTGCACACCCGTGGTGCACCAGCATGTCTATGACGGCGTGTTTGGGTCCGCGTGCGTGTGGGAATGTGGTGTGTCCCTGAGCCCCTCGCGGACCGAATCTGCCAAGAACTGGGAGTTTTCTCTCCGAGCGAGGCCATATGGTGGCACACTCATTACCTGGGCCTGGATTTCTAGGGTGCTCAGAGCGTGTCCCCATTTCTGTTGGCATCCACCTGTAGGTGTGTGTCTTCGTGATGATGTTTTTGAGTGTATGTTGGTCTATGATTACCCATGGGGTAGTCAGAAAGGGGGCGTCCTTCCTTGGTGCTATCTTTCTCCAGGGGTATGATTCTGTGTGCACCCCAACTTCAGTTTTTGACGGGCCTCTGAGAATGTGTGTTTCGCTGGGTGAATACTGCGCCAAAGGGCTGAACTCTGGGGCTACTCTGTTCCCAGACAACCTTGGGGTTTCCCTGTGTGTGTGTCTTGGGGGGGATGTTTTCATGGCTGTGTATACCTCTGATGACCCTTAAATGTGGCTGCCTCTGTGTTCCACAGGCTGCACCCCTTGGAAGTGCCTGCTGATGACAGAGCGTGGGTAGGGACCCATTTCTTGGGTGTGTTTCTTGGGTAGAGGTTCAGGGGTGTATTTCCAGTTGGGTGCCTTGCTGTGGGTGGAGCTGGTCTCCTCTGAGTGTACCTCTGAGGGCAAGAGCTGTGTCTCATTCACCACTGTACTCCCAACGTCAAGGAGAAAGCCTGGCCAAAAAGAAGCCTCAACGAATATTTGTCAGATGACTATTTGTTAAAAGAGAATCTCTACAACGGTTTTTGAAAAATTTCTGAGGGCGCACACCCCGAGACCGCTGTGGGATGCTTCCTTCAGAAGCTGCATGAGTGAGATATCTCCGCATGTGACTTGCTGCTAGATGTCACCCTTTTTCGTCCCAGTGCGTCTGTGTGATAGTGCCTCCCTTCAAGTGTGTGTATGTCTGAGCATGACCAAGTGCTGAGGGTGGGCCAGCTGTCTCTCCGGGTGTGTCGTTTGTGACAGTGTTTCTGAATAAGTCCATCATACCTCCCTGGTGACTGACTTCCTGAAGAGACATCTGTGGTCATCTGTGTATCTTTCCAGGTGTGTGCATGTGCGTGTGTGGGGGAGGGTACCTGTGTGCATGTGCATGCGTGTAAGGGTATGCCTCGGTGTGTGTGTGTAAGGGTATGCCTCGGTGTGTGTGTGTGTAAGAGTATGCCTTGGTAAGGGGTCTATTTCCATCTTGGCCATCTCTAGCTTAGGGGTAGTATGTCTGTGCATCTGACTGCCGTCGTCTCTCGGGACCTGGGCCACCGTTCCTGGTGTTGTGTTTCGCACAGGCGTGCAACAACATGGAGCTGCGCTGGGAGGACCTTCCCCAGAATGGCTCTTCCCAGGTCCATGTGGCACTTCGTAGGCTCTGGCTTTGTGCAGTGTCTTGGCTGGTGCCCCGCCTCTTGGGGTGTGTGTCGTGGTGACAGTGGGTCTGAGTGTGCGGGTAATGTTATGGGCGAGTGTCTGTCTTGGTTCCCACGCATTCTGAAGCACAGGGCATGTCCGCAGATGCGGGTCCTGCTGGCTGAGGCTCTGAGTGTGTGGATTACATTATGGGCGAGTGTCTGTTCTGATTCCAATGCATTTTGAAGCACAGGGCGTGTCTGCAGATGCGGGTCCTGCTGGCTGTGGCTGTGACGTGAAGGGGACTGTTCCCAGCCATGGGTTCAGTGTGCGTCTGAGTCTCGCGGGGCATGGTGCTGTCCCTGTCCCTGCCTCCCCCTGGGTGGCGTGTGGGTCTGCAGCCACGATCCCGACCCCGTTTCCATCAGCCTTGCGCGGGCCGCGTCTGCCTGCGTTCTGTCATCCCCTGGCCACGTGTCTTGGGGCCCACCTATGTTTCCGAGTTAACATTTGGGAGATTCAGAGAACCTTCTACCCCACAGACACATTTCTCCACCAGCCACCGTTTCTGAAGAACCAACTCTAGACACACAAACATGCCGACACGCGGTCGAGCTGGCTTCCCGATGGCACTGACCAGCACTCACCATAAGAGATTCGTGGGTCTGCGAGTGTTTCTATTTGTCTCTGTACAGCTGCCAGACACACAGCCCTCTGACTATTAGGTGTGTGATTCTGTCTCACTGGCTGGAGCTCGGGGCAATGTCCCCACGTCTCTTTCTGAAGACCCTTCCCAGGTCTCTACTTTCTAGGAAGTCCCCAACACAGGCCTTAAGCTCCTGATTCCTCTGCCAACACCTACCCTGTCACCCCAATCCGGGGGCAAGAGAGAAACCCACACCACACTCCTCTCCCATCATTGAGGCGGGTCTGAACCCCTCCCCCAGCCGGCGGCACAGCCTCCTCCAACGCAACCCCAACACCTGGGAAGCAGACCCGGTCATCACACGCTGCCCCCGAGACCCACTCACCTCGAACGAGGACCAGCTGCTCGGCGTGGCCTGTGCCCACGGCGTTGGTGACAGTGCAGATGAATGTGGTGTTGACCGCCCTGTCCACCGAGTGGATAATCACCTGGGAGCCCTGGACTATTGCTGAGGCTGGGAAGATGCCTGAAGTCCTAGGGGAAATGGAGGTCATGTGAGGAGAGCAGGATCCACAGAGGAGCAGAGGCCAAGTCACTGATGACACGGCTCTCAGGAGCTATGCTCCAAGGACTTCAAACTTACTGCTCGAGACCCCAAACTGCCAGCTCCCTCCTTCTAGAGGGCTCACGGTTCAAGCCCCCAGCCCCCTCCTCCCTCAGCCCCAGGGGTCCAAGTCCACCCAGGACTCACGTGCTCCAGTCATAGCCTGTGGGCTCTGGGTTGCTGTGGACATCACAGTTCAGAGTGGCCTCACTACGGCCAAGATACCAGTTGTCATCATAGCCGGAGATGGAGACCTCGGGGGGATCTGCAGGAAACGGGGGGACTGGCTCAGAGACGGGAGCATCCCAAAGCAGGTGACAGGTAAGCAGATAGGTGGGAATCCTAAGGAAACGGAGCGGGCTGGCAGAAGGTGGACCGTGCAAACAGCCAGGGGCAATCCGTCCGGGCCAGTATGGACACCGCCCAGGGACACCACCTGGATCGCTCTGCGGAGTTATTGTTCAGTGCAGGCAGTGCCTGAGGGATCCACTACCGATGATACGCGATACGCGTTATTCCCAACGTGCCCAGAGTAGATGAGGGAATCTGATTAGACTTCTGGTTTAACTGAAGGTATTGCCCGGAGAGCAGCATGGAAAATGCTGAGTTGGGGTATGGAATACGTCTGGACAGTGACTGGAAGAGCTGGTAAAGTCACTATTTGACAGGGCCCAGGAGAAGACTGCCAGGGGAAGCCTCTCTGGGTAGTACTAGGGATGTCAATGTGGGTGATGTTTGGAAGAGCCAGCATAGAACATACTGGAGGGGTCAGTATTGACAGAGCCCAGTGGGGCTGACAGGAATCACTTTAGGGGGCAGGAACTGGTGTAGGGACCCCAGGAGAGTAAACAGAGACAATTCCCAGGGACACCAATTTAGATAGTGCAGAGAGAGAGAGAGAAAGAGGGAGAGAGAGAGGGGGAGAGAGAGAGAGAGAGAGAGAGAGAGAGAGAGAGTGTGTGTGTGTGTGTGTACAACGTGGGGCTGGGCAGTATGGACCCAGAGTAGTTGATACAGTGAGGGAACCAGTTTGGGCAGTGTTGACCTTTGATTGTGGCCTCGAGGAAAGAGCCGAGGGGAGCCAGTGCAGACAATAAGGGGGCAGTGTGCAGATGTGGCCTGGGGCAGCTGGTGCAGAAGTATAGACAATGGGCAGGAAGCAGTGCAGATGTGGCCCTCAGGGACAGTTTCGACAGCACCCTAGAGAGCCAGCATAGATAGCACTGGGGACGCAGTCACATCCTGACGCACTCACAGTGCACAGAGAGAGTCACGGGCAG
Source organism: Rousettus aegyptiacus (assembly GCF_014176215.1). NCBI lineage: Eukaryota > Metazoa > Chordata > Mammalia > Chiroptera > Pteropodidae > Rousettus > Rousettus aegyptiacus. The sequence goes on along the minus strand of NW_023416289.1, from coordinate 43,031,709 downwards.
CAGGGCTGGCTCCTGGAGGGTCTCGTGCTCCACTTTGCAGGTGATCTTGACACCATCTGCTTTGCCCGAGGGTGCCAAGGTGTAGCGGCTGGTGACAGTAAATGTGCCAGGCTGGGTCCCCAGATCCTGGCTCTCTCTGGCTTCCCCACCCAAGGACGAGATCCAAGAGATGCGGGCAGGTGGACGGCCCCCTGCAGAGACACAGCGGGCCACGGGCACAGGCTCCAGGCTGAGTGTGACCTCCTGTGCTTCAGCGTGGTTCTCGGGCTGGGCTGGGAAGAACAGAGAGAGTGTGTCACTCCTCACTTGCAGTCATTCAAAAACACCTCAGCAGTGGAGCCGGGCAGCTAAGCCTCGACTGCTTGGGTTGAAACCCCGGCTCTGCTGCTTAGCAGCCGCTCAGCTTGGATGAGTCATTTCCCAGCTCTGCACCACGTTTTCTATTCTGTAACGTGGGGATAACAGCAGTACCCACCCCAGACTGTGCTGTGGGTTAAATAAGCTGATATGTAAAGCTCTTCGGACAGCGCCTGACACTCACTGTGCTGAGGTCAGTCGTTGTACTACCTGAGCCGCTCTGCTAGCAAAGCAATGTCCAAAAGCCTGGAAGAAGCTGAGATTTAAAAAGAAAAGCCACAGCAGAACAACATGGTTCAGAGGTCCAGCGGAAAGACCTCCTACTTCTTTTCCTAGAATCGCCATTACACTGTGGTGGCAGAAGTGACATAAAGACAATGAAGATAGATGGCCAACGCTTGTAATTTTTGCCCCTTCCACTCATCCTCCTGGAAAACATGGAAGAATATTAGGAGGATTAAAAAACTCCATGAGGAATGCCGACTCATCGTTACTGATGTGTGTCCTTAACCAGACTCTCCCGAGTTCTGACACCCATCTGCAGGTGCCTCCCGGACCTCTCCGTCTGAGTATCTCCTGAGCTTCTTAATGTGGTTGAGCCCCCTTGTCCTTCCTTCTTCTCCCCTTCTCATCTGACTGCCACAGAGCCTCCAAGGGGCGTCCTCACAGCCTCCTTGGTCAACCCCATCGGTCCTCTGACTGCTCCAGGCACTCCGCCCCATCCCCTGCCCCAGCCCACTGCAGGGTCTTGATGACCTTGCGCCTGAAACCCCCTGGCCTCCCTTCTCCTTGGCTTGCTCTTCTCCAGATCACAGCCGCACTTCCTCAAGGGACCTTTCCTAAAGTCTGACTCTCGCTGGTTAGTGACACTCACATCACCCGCTCCCTCCAAAAAGGCAGAGGCCGGGCTGTTCTGTGCTCCTAGCCCAGCACTGCCTGGCGCACGACAGGCGCCCTCTGTGTATGTCCTGAAAAGTACACATGATAGCGCAAGGAAAGAGACCTTTGAGAGGGGTGGGGCGAGAAGAGCTATGCTTTGAGTTACGCAAAACTGTGGTTCCGGCTCCTTAAAAAGAAGTGTTTACCTGGAGACGGTACAGGGTAGACTTCTCAAACTCTGGGGCTGAGAGGGGGAAAATAAAGGGTCCAGAGCGACATGGCTTCTGGGACATTGTCAGTGACAGTGGGATTCTAGGAAAATGCCAAGATTTAGCAAAAAACTATCCTTCAAAAAAAATGCCATCCCCGAGTCAGCCTTGCTTCACTGGGTGGTTCTGCCACTCGCTCTCCTGGGGGAGCCGGAAGCCCAGAAGCCCTTCCTCATCCCCCCTCCATTCAGACAAGCTCCTGGGCGGCCTTTATTCCACCCATCCTCCCCAGCTTCCACCCCTCCCAAGCCAATGCCTCCTCTCCCTGGTCTCCCAGCCCCATTTACCTGCACCTCCTCCTCTGCCATCCTCCCCTGCTATCTTTTAATAATGTTTAAACGATCTAATCAGGGTGCCCTGTGGCATGCTCCCCTCCGAGGCGAAGTCCAGCCTCCTTGCCTTGGCTTTCGAGGCCCACGCCCTCTGGCCCTGTTGGCTTTCGTGCCTTGCTGAGTGTCACTCGAGGCCTGGTCACCAGTCTCCCAGCCTCATTTCTGTTCCTGGAACATGCCAAGCTCACTCTCGCGTCCCAGCTTTTGCATGGGCCGTTCCTCTGCTCATGGCTACGTGCCCGTGGGTGGCTCTTTCTTACCCTTTAGGACTTGACCAAGAGGCTTTCCCTGACCAGTCTGTCCAAATAAGGCCCCCGGGTCCCTTACCTTTAACTACTATAGCATCCTGGCGTCCCCTTTCTTCACTAATTTGATTGTCCTCTGGCTTTACCCGTAAGATTTCCCACCCACCACCACCTCCGCCCTGATCTGGCTGCCATCGCCTCCTACCTGTACTTATGCAGTCACCTGCCTCCACCCTCGCCCCCCGCACACAGCCAGAAGCAGCCTGTGAAAACCCAAGTCAGATCACACCCTTCTCTGCACAGGACTTGCCGTAGCTCTTATTCTCCCAGGCAAAAGCCAAAGTCTTCACGTGCTCTCTGAGGCCATCTGTGATCTACGTCTCCGTCACCTCCTCAGCCTTGTTCCTTCCTACATCCTCCCATTCACGCATCTCCAGCCACAGGGACATCTTTGTTCTTTCTCAGACATTCTGGGAGCACCCTGCCTCAGGGCCTTTGCACTTGTCATTCCCTCCGCCTGAGCTCCCATCGGTCAGACCGACCTGCAAGGCTCCCTCCCTTCCTTGTAGTTTTTGTTCAGATACCACCAGACCGCCCTAGCTAAAACTATAACCGGCTCCCCTCCAACTTCCACAGCACCTACAACCACCTACCTTACTCTTCTTTTTCTTATTTATGTTATTTACATTCTGGAACCCTCTGACTGGAGCAGAAGCTCCAGGAGGCTGGCGAGCTCTGTCTTACTCACTGCTTTATCCCTAGAGCCTAGAACAGTGTCTGGCACACAGTAAGTACTCGCTGTGTATTTCTCGAATACCTCGTTGCCTGCTGTATCCCCAACTCGCAGAACAGCATTTGGCAAAAAGTAGGTGCTTAATAAATATTTGCCAATTCACTGACGATTACAAAGAAAGCAGAGAGAGAAATAAACCAGCAGGGGCCCCCCCCTAAATGCTGTGCCCCTCCCAGTGCCCTGCACCCCCATCCACCCTGCTCACCTATGGCTCTGAGCCAGGTCACCCCACGACTGGTGCCCTGGGGGAAGGTGGCAAACTCGCAGGAATAGTTGCCCTCATCCTTCACGGTCAGCCCCCGGAGGACCAGCGTGGCATCCCGCATCTCTGGGCCTCGCTTGTTCCCGGTGCTCTGTCCCATGGTGAGGAAGGACAGCCGCTCCTTGCTAAACTGTGGGCTGGGGAAGCTGAGACCGTGTGAAGGGTGAAAGGCGGCCACACTCTGGCTCTCCTTGGGTGGGTCCAGGCGTTGCCATGTCACCTGTGAGACGTTGCCTTCAGGCCCTTGTGACAGTAGGTGGCATGGCAGCTCCACGGTGTCCCCCAGCCGGCCCCGTACCTCAGCCGGCATGCGAACTCGCATATCCTGGGCTCCTGGGGAAAGAGGAAAGAGAGAGGTCAGGTAGGGGAAGGACACAGACACCTCCAAGCCCAGCACGATGGTCGCTGAGAGGGCGTCCTGGGGAGACGTGGGCTCCAAATGCAATGTACAAGCCTACTCAGGTACCCATTCCAAGGCTAGCCAGAAAAAACATTTTGAGGAAAACTAGAGACACGTGAGTCCAAACTAGATTACATATTATTATGGAATTACTGTTAACATCCCTCGATGTTATGATGCAATCGTGGTTATGCAGTAGTCCTTTTTCTTAGAAGGCACGGAGTTGAAATATCATGTCTGCGACATACTCTTGAATGTTTTTTTTTTTTCAGTAAAAAATAAACAAAAAAAAAAAAAGAGAAAAAGTGATAAAAAAAAGTGGCAAAAATGTAACCCACTGTCAAGTCTAGCGAGGGCGGGCGGAAGGTTCCTGGGTCATTCTTCCAATTCATAACTACATGGTTTAAATTTTTCATTATCAAATGTTGGGAGGAAAAAATAATTCTCTGAAACTTAATAAAAAAAAAAAGTCTATCCCAAAATAAATTTTTAAAAGTTTAAAGTGTGAAGCTTGCCTTTATCCTTTTCTGCACAATATACTTCCCTTCACCTTTCTATAAAATCTACAGCTCTCTTAGCCTATCTTTTTTTTTTAACAGGCTTATTGAGATTAATTTCCATTCATCCATTAAAAGTATATAATTCAATGGCTTTTTGTATATTCACAAGAGTCGCGCACCCATCGCCATAATCGATTTTAGAGCACTTTTATAATTCCCCAAAGAAATCCCTAGACCCATTAAAAGTCACCCATTCCCCCTCCTCGTAGCCCTAACAATCACTAATCTACTTTCCGTCTCTACAGATTGCTCTATTCTGGACATTTCTTATAAACACACAGCCTTCTGTGGCTGGCTATTTCACTCGGCTGATGTTTTCGAGGTACATCCACGCTGTAGCGTGTGTCAGTACTTTGTTCCTTTTCATGGCTGTATAATACTCCATTGCCTGGATAAACAACATTTGGTTTCTCTATTCAGTTGATGGACCTTTGGTTGTTTCCACTTTGGGGCGATTATGAATAAAACTGCAGTGAACATTTGGGTACATGCTTTTGTGGGAATGTGTTTTTATTTCTCAGCTTATCTTTTGTTTTCCCACTTTTAATATATATTAGAATAAACAGACATGTTTCTCTGCTGTGCCAGGCAGTATAGCATGGTGACTGATGGTGCAGACTGTCTATATTTGAATCCCAGCTCTGCCACTTGCTGGCTGTATGACTTTGGTTGGGCAAGTAATCTAACCTCTCTGTGCCTCAGTTTCCTCAACTGTAAAATGAGGATAATAACTGTGGCTACCTCCTAGGAATTGTTATAAGCGTTAAAGAATATTTGAAGAGCACCTGGCCGAGGATCACAGGAAACACGAGATCAATGTTTATTAAATAAACACAGCCAGCTAAGTATCATTACAAGTGGCCTTGACACTCAGCCTCGAGGCAAGGCCAAGGGCACATGCCCCAACCTCAAAAGGCAACCCTGGCCCAGCTCTCTCTGACAGAGTCTCTGGCCTCACGTAAGAATCTAGGTGACTCTAATGAGAGGGTGCTTGGCAGAAGGCAGTCCCTTGGGCGGGGCTATCCCAGGGACTTTCAGAAAAAAGCCAGCAGTGAAGGCCATTGTGTGGCTCATACACGATAGAATACCCACATACATCCTATTACTCAAACCCGGGGTGCCGCCTCGAGAGACGGGGCTGTGCACCTCTGGAGGGTCCACACTGCAGAGTCTCAGGAGTGTGAGACCCTGGAGCAGATCACTTGGGATTCTTTCTGGCTCTTTCCAGGTGGGTGACCTTGTTTCTGAGCCTAAGTTCCCCCACCTGTAAAATGGGGGATGTTTAAGCTGCCCAGCAGGGTCCCTTGTGACAAGTCCATGAAATGATTTTCTCCTCTAAGCTCTTCGCAGGGCCTGGCACAGCTGGGCGGGGCAGAGGCAGTCGGCCACCCACCGGCCAAATCCGCTCTCACTCGTATGTTCTTTCGGCCCCCACAGCATTGTTTCAGGCTGAACTAGCGGCACAGAAGGGTCTGGAGATTAAATGTCAAAATGCAGGCAAAGACAAACATGAGGCTCCTGAGGGGAACAGGTGGGTGGAGCTGAGGAAGGGCCACCTCCTTCCATTAGGTGCCAGGACCCTTCGCCCACTGGGACCCCAAAGGCAGAGTGTGCACGAGGGTCCCCAAAGGCTCTGCCCCTTTCTTACTGGGTGAGCAATGAAGGGCATTCGGTCAGGAAAAACATCCAGTACGGTACACTAAGGAGAGCGAGGTAGGGTGGGATCAAGGAGCTAGATTTTCTCCTTGAGGCAAGTGGGAGCCATGGAAGGCCCCTCGGCTAGAGAACGACTTCGCTTAAAGCAGGGAGGGAGTCCAGGGGGGAAGGTGGAGCTGGACAGAAATTGAACTTGAAGGGACGCAGTGATGGGGGAGAGGGCAGAACCTGACAAGATTCCTCCCTGCCATTCTTTCCCGTTCTATGCAAATCCAAACAGTGGCTGAACAAACAGGCCCTGGGTGGTAGGAGGGTCAGCCCTGGAGGACAGGGAATTGTCTGTCTTGTTCCCTCCTGTATCCCCAGAGCCTACACGATGGCCTGGCATGTAGTAGGTGCTCAATAAATACTGTCAAGTGAATATCAGGCTCTGTGCTGGGAGCAGGTGCCACAGAAGTGCCTGACCAGATCAGGTGCATGTCCTCTGGGAGGTGACATTCCCGTGGGGAAGACAAATACTATAAACAGCCATCACCAAGGATGCTAGTAAAACTGCAGGGGGTGGTTGGAGGGCTTCCTGGAGGAGGAGAACCTGACTCCTTTCCAAGGGAAGCCAAGCTTCAGGCACACAGAAGCCCCACATCCCCCTCTAGGACTCAAATTTCCTGTCCTAAGGAAGCCCTTGTGATTGCAAGACGCCTCCATTTCTCCCCTGAGGGAGGCTGCAGCCCCACACCTAGGGCGGCATCTCAGCACCATCGGCTTCTGACGGTTAAAAAAAAACACCTGCTTTTAGCTTCTTGTGGGGCAAACTCCTCAGGTAGTTCTTTCACCACTAATGCTCTGTCCCAGATGGCCGCACACCTCTCCCTCCCTGACCAAGGTCTATTAGGGTCCCATTTGAAGTTTCTAACTCTGAAAGAATGAGCAGAGTAGCTCGGCCCCCTGTGGCCTTAACAGTCCCTTTTCCAGGCATGCCACTTCAGTGAGGTTTAGGATCAGAAGTTGGCATTATCCCCATCTTCTCTCCTACCCCACATGCGACCCCTCGGGAAATCCCGTCAGCTCCGTCTTCAAAATCCATCTTCAAGCGGACCACGTCTGACCCCGGAACTGCCCCCATCCTGGCCTAATCCAGTCACCTACCCCCGCCCCCCGGGTCATTCCTCCCACGGAGGATGGCAGTTGCCACGCTCGGTCTGTTCCCACAGGCAGCCAGAGGGGTCCCGTTAAGAGTCTACGGCAGACAAAGCCCCTCCTCTCTGCTCACTCAGGAAAAAAGCTCAGTTTCTACATTCTGACCTCACCTCCCACTCTCTCTCCTTGGCTCGCTCTGCTTAGTCACACTGGCTCCTTCTCTCTGTTCCTCAAACACCTCAGGCAAGTCCCACCTCAGGGCCTCTGGGCTTGCTGTTCCCTGGTCCTGGAATGCTCTTCCGCCACCTGTCCCCAGCTCCCTCCCTCCCTTCCTTTAGGTCTTTCCCACACTAACGATAACAAGCTAATGATAACAACAAAAACTCCCAGACTCCACTTTATCTTTCCTTTAGCACCTGATTCATCTTCCCTTCTTGACCATCAGTGCCAGGAGGCAGGAATTTTCATCCTGTGTCTCCTTTCCTGTGGCATCACCGAGCCTAACACAGTGCCTGGCACACGGCAGGACCGCATTCAGCATAAATGTAGTGAATGAATAAATGAATGAATGAATGAGGATGAGAAATCAACAGTGCACTAGATAACACGGGCTGAGGATGAGTTCAAGCCTGGGTTTTTCCTGAGGGAACTGGGGAGACATAGAGAGTTATAGGCAGGGAGAAGAACAAGGTTAGGTTTGTTTTAAAAAGAGCCCTCAGTACGGGGCGGGGATCCGGGGGAAGGGGAGGCGCCTGAGCCAGGGTAGGGGATGGAGGACAAATCGGACTGGAACACGGTCAGAAGCTGGAACAGTTTGGAGGCCAGGGAGGCTGACTGGCTTTGGGGGTGAAGGGGATGGGTGTGGCCCACGCCGAGACAGTTTGCATCTCAGGTGGAGGCCAGGGAAATGACAATTCGAGGACGGCTGGCCTGGAGTAGGACCCTAGGGCCCAGCACACTGCTGGGCAGGTGCCCCTGCCCTGACCTTGGCTGGGACATGACCAGACCCGCAGCGGGGGAGAGTGCTGTGGGAACATCGGCCTCCCTCAGCTTCCCTTGGGAGGCCAAACTGATGACAGCTTCACGAGGTGTCAGCCGGGTCCCCAAGCATGTTTCCTCTGCTCTTGGCCAGGGCCTGCAGGCTTCCTGTGGTGGCAGAGTGGGATGCATGTGTAAGCCCAGGGTAAAACTTTGGGGGACAGAGAACAGAGCCTGACACCCCAATGTCCAGGGAATGGTAAATCAAAGGAAGAGGAGGGGGCAAAGTGACTTATGGTGCCTTGGAGGAGGCGGCGGCTGGGGGCCTGGTCTCCAGGGTCTGAGACACGCTCCTGCCTGGCTGGCTCTTCAGGGCTGGGCTCACCCCCTGCAGACCTACAAAGCCCCAGTGTGACCTGTCCTCTCCCACAGGGCGCGGCCAGACTCCAGCAGGCCCTTGAAGGCAAGCGTGCTTTGAGCGCTGGCCTCAGCTGCTGCCTCAGCTACCTTGTTAATTAATTAATTGCATTAATCACAGTGCCCACCCCCACAGCGGACATCCGGAGCCAGTTTAAGAGGCGAGCAACAGTGGCAGCCGCAGCAGCCGGGATGTATGGGGTTGTTGGCCTTGCCTCCTCTTTCGATAGGGGCTTTACACCCTGAAGCACTCCCCTGTGGGGTCTCATGTTTCTAGGGGTGAATCTCTAGGACTGGTCTTCCTGGCTGAGCCCCTCAGATAGAACCCCTCACACACCAATCTGCCTAGCCCAGAATTTACACCTCAACGTTTCTGTCTCTCTCCGCAGCTCGTTCTTAGGGTCCGAATCTGCCCCCTCTGTGTCTCCAGCTCCCAGGGGCTCTGGTCTTCGCCTCTGTCATTCGCAGGCTCTCAGTTGTATCTGTGTCTCCCAGGAGTCCCTGGTCCGTGCTCTGTGTCCCTCATAGTCTCTCTAACAGCTTTATTGAGCGACATTCCCAGACTGTACAATTCGCTCACTTAAAGCATGCAGTTTCAGTGGCTTTTAGGATATTCATAGATTTGTGCATCCATCAGCACCATCAATTTCAGAACATGTTTGCCAGCCCAAGAAGACACGCATGTCCCCTAGCCGTTCCGGTGGTCTCTCTCCCCTGTATCTCTGACACCTGCAGGCTTGGCGTTTCTGGGTCCAGGTCTCCCAGTCTCTACAGTCTGGGTTCTGCTTCTATTCCTAGGGTCTCTGATCTCTCATGGTCTTCTGATCCCTGTCTCTCAGGATCCCTCCTCCTCTGTCTCGGACCCTGGGATGTCCCTGTCTTCTGAGTCTCCCCAGGTCTCTGCACACCTCTGACACACTTTCTCTCGGCCTGGGCCACCTCGATGGGTCCCCTCACCTCCTCCCCCTCCTGCTTCATTCCTCTGCATCGCCAGGACATTAAAAATGTAACAGCGTCCCAGGCGGGGGCAGGGGAACTGGCCAGCGGCGTGCCCAACTCCCTGTCCCTCCCATGTCCAACGCTCCTTGTGGCCCCACACACTGCTGGCCTTGACCTCCAGGGTCATAATGTCTCCATCAGTCGTGGAGGGGGTTTTTCTGGGCTCCCTGCCTGTCACCAAACCTCTAAGTCTCTCTCCTTAGGCACTTCCTGCCGTTATCCTGGGGTTTCTGTCCAGCTCCCTTCCCCCCACCTTTCTGTCCCATCCCAGTGTCTTTCTGTCCCATCTTTTCTTCCACTCCTGTGTCTCTGATCCCATTCTTAAATCTGTTTGTCTTCTGTTCCCATTCCTGTATCTCTAGCCTCTCCAAGCATCCCTCTCCCCATCTCCTCGCCCAGTATGTGAGCAGATGCACCCCCTCTGCCCAGTCCCCCTTCCCTAATGAGAAGAGACAGCAGGCCTGCAGTCCCCTCTCCTCCCATCCCCCTCCACTACCGTGGGGTTGCCTGGCTGAAGAGGATGAGCAGTGAAAGGTGGGGAGGGACCCAGCCAAGCAGGAGGCCCAGGTGATGCACCCTCATTTGTAGAGGCCAAGGAGAAGGAGCTAGAGACAGGTTGCAAGAGATGGGAGGAAAGGAGAGCTGGAGAGAAGGAGATGAAGGCAGAGATGAAGGGCAGAGGGTGGGGGGAATGAAGAGAGGAATAGAGGGAGAGAGTGCGGGAAGGAGAGGGAGAGGGGAAGGGAGGGAAGGAGGGAGACAGAGAAGGGGAGAAGAGAGGGAGGGAGAGCCAGAGCATGAAGGCACAGGATGGAGGGTCTGGAAACAGGGAGGGCCCCTGTGCTTTCTCTTGGGATCAGAGGGACCTTGGCTGCCAGGAAGGGCCTGTGATGGTTTTACAAGGGAGGAAATGGAGGCTTAGAGGCACTTTCAGGAGCCCACTGGGTAGAGCAGGGCCAAGAGAGGTTCTGAAGTCTGCAGTTTGGCTTCTCGGGGTGGGACAGGCTGTGTAGCCTGGGAAAGTGGCCAGCCTTTTTTAAGCCTCTGTTTCCTCATCTGCAAAATGGGAAATGAGACAGGATGTTTCCTAGGGTGATCAAATGCCTTTCAAGAGATCAAGCACCAAGTCAACGCCTGGCTCAAAGTGGGGTGGAGTCTGAGCATTCCCCCAGGACTGGTAGGTCCTGACCTCAGGTCCCTATCTCTGACATACAAGGGAGAGGCAGGGGATGGGGAAGGCTCTGGGGGAAAAATGAGGCCAAAGGTGACCCAGATTCTTCTAAGATTCCCTTAGGCAAACCCTTGGGAAACCCGGGGTCACCTGCATGCGGCGGGACCAGAGCCTGCTTCACCTGTTTCCTCCTGGCCCCTCCCCCACCAGGGTTGTGGGGGGAGCAGGAGGAGGCCAGTGGGCTAAACAGAGGGAGGGGCGGGAGATTAGGGCGGCGTCTCCTCGCGTTCACCTCCCGATGCGGCTCCGAGGACAAAGGCGCGACTAAAGGAAAGAAGGTCCCGAAACTCGCGAGTCGGGAACCGGGAGCCAGGAAAGCACCCGCCTTGCCCAAGCCAGGCTCGGCGAAAGTGAAACCGGGAAAACTTCTCCCGGGACGTCCCTGCTTCCGGCTCCTACTCCACTAGCCGACCGAGCCTCCCGCCCTCGATTACATCTAGAACCCAAGAGACAGCACAGGGTCCCTGTCCACACTCATCTCTGGATCTCGGGAGACATTCCAATTAAATCTGAAGCCCACCACACAGGGCCTCTTGCGCCCCTCCCCAGTTTTACCTGGGACCCAGGAGAGCAATTAATGTGAAACCTACAAATTTGAGCTCCTGCCCCCTATTCGACCAGCGCCCCAGTAGACAGCCCTTACCCCTCATTCTACTTGGGACCCAGGAGACAGAGCTCCCACTCCCTAATTCTTCTGGAGCCCCTCCCCGGGCCGCCCCAACTCTCATCCTTGTCTCTCCAATAGACCGACAATCGGGCTCCCTACTCTTCTCGCGGACCTCTGGTCCTCCGACCGCAATTCTCCCCGCATCTCAGACGCCTGACCCTGGGAATAGGGAAAATGGGGGGTGATTGGGCCTCACCATCGCGCCTCTCCAGCTAGAGGGAGTAGGAGACTTTCTCCCATTCCTGAGGGAGGAAGCGGAGATGGAAACCCAGATCCAGGTTAACTGAACGGCGCGGGGTGAGGAGGGGGCGCGCGGCCTCGGATTTAACCCTTTCCTCGCCGGGATAGGGGGTAAAAGTCCGGCGTAGGATGGGGAGTTGGGATTAAGAAGGATGTTGGGGGTGAGAGGGACGCAGAGAGGTAAGGGTCAGAGTCTCAGAGAGAATGAGGTGTGGGGGGTCGGAGTCTGTGGGGCCAGCGAGGAAAGGGGCTGGAGACACGGGGTCTCGGTGAACTGGGGGAGGGATGGGGAAGGAGCTCAGGCTGACCCCACTCAGAAGGTGCGGAGGGGCTGGGTCTCGCGGGGAGGGAGGCGCCTGCGGACACTCACCCGTTTCTCGGAACAGTGGCAGCAGCAGCAGCAACGGCAGCAGCCGCAATGTCGGCGACGGTCTCAACGGCGGGAGGGCTGCGGCCCGGGCCATGGGGGGCCCGGGAAAGGACTGCGCCGGGGCGGAGGACTGCGGGCCACTCTGCGTGCGCCGATCGGCTGGGTAGGCGAGCAGGTGCCTGAGGGATTCCGGCCGGTGGCCGCTGCGCTCCGCACTCCGGGATCTGATCGCAGGGGCCCGGCTCTCCAAGCTGCGTGCCCCCGGCCCCTGGCTGCTTTCCGGCGGTTCGGACTCGTGACGTCGCAGGACCCGCCCCCTTTCCTGCCTCCCCCCACACACAGCTGGGCCGATCCTGGTCTCCGGCCCCACCCCCTCCTGGGATTCCGTGTTGTCCTTCCCCGGGATTCAATAGCCCGCCCCCCAGCTTTCTGCCCCGCCCCCTCCCAGAATTCTGCACTCCCCGCCCTCCGGCATTCTGCACCCGCCCCCTCCCAGGATTCTACACCTGCCGCTCCCCGGGATTCTCCAGAATCTCCCCTCCTCCAGAATTCTCTCAAGTCTCTGGGGTTTTCAAACCCCTCCCGCTTAGCATCCTAACCACGCCCCAATTTGCTCTCGAAGACACCCCGCCCCCAGCCGCGCCCCACCCCCAGTCTACGGCAGCTCCACTAAAGTTCTGCCACGCCCCCTTGCGAGCTCCCGGCGGTCCCTCATGAAGCCACGCCCCCAGACTCCCGGTCCATCCGCTCTCCCAAGAATCTGTTCCACTTTTTCCACAGAGCTCCATCCGGCCTGGTCTCAGCCCCGCCCAAAGGCCTAACCCCGCCCCCTTCAGTATTAGCCCAGGCCCTCTTGTCACACCTGCCCGAGGCACGCGGCCTCTCTTAGGCCCGCCCCCTCTGAAGCCCCGACCCCGCGCCTCTCGTCTTCTGCTCTAGGCCCTTGCCGGGTGTCTGTCAAGTGTTTTGGGACATCTGAACGTATCTCTTCTCTGCCTTATCTCTGCCTCGGACTCGGGGTCGCTGCATCGTTCCTTTCTAGATTTCTCTGTCTCTTAGTGTCTCTGTCTTTGTGCCTCGCACTATCTTTGGGTCTCCTTCTCCATCCTGTCTCTATCTCTGAGTCCTTCGGTCCTAACGTGTCGGTGTCGCTTTGTGTTTCTGGACTGTCTTTGTCTTTCTATCACTGTGTCGTTTGGTTCCCGTGTCTCTTTCCATCCATTTGTCTGTCTCTCTGTGTCACTATCTCTGTGTCTTTCTGTGCCTGTCTCTGTTCCTCTGTCTCTATGTGCGTCTCCGTGTCTTTCAGTCTCGTTTCTCTCTGTGTCTGTCTCTGTCTTTCCCTCCATCCGTGCCATCTCCCGTCCTCCCTCGCCTCCTTCATCTGGTCCCTACAGCTTCCGTACCGCGCCCGTCCGCCAGGAGGCAGCACAGACCGGCCCCCGCGCTCCGTTGGCTATGCGGTGCTGGGCCAGGGTCCGGCTTCCAGACTCTGCCAGTCCCTCCCCGTGTCCTTGTCCCACTTCTCTATCTCCAGCCTCCTCGCGTCTTTGTGTCTCCCGCTCTGACTCGGCCCCTTTGTCTCTCCCCGGAGCCTCCCGCTCCTCCCCACCCCCACCTACCTCTTCACATTCCTTGGGCTGCCCGGGGGAGCTAGTGAGGCCCGCCCAGCGTGTGGGGTGAGGGCTGAAAGCTGGAGGCAGAGGGAGGAGATGCCACTGAGCGCCTGAAATCCCTCCATTCCAGTTCCTCTAGGGCGGGAAGTCGCTGAGTCGATCATCTGGGGGTGGGGCGGGGGGGGGAGACGCATGGGAGCTTTCTAGCTAGAGGACCCTTTAGACTTGCCCTCCCTCCCCACCGCTATGCACCTGAGCTTTCCTCCCCAAAAGGGCACGGTCTCAAGTAGTGGAGACTTTTATTGACTGGCATTCACGTCTTGGTAATAACGCTCTTAATAAATTTATTTATTTAACACTTACTGTGTGCCAGCCACTGATCTAAGTGTACTCTAAGTGTTATCTCAAAAAACCCACACAGCACCCTGTGTGATAAGGGAACAGGCACAGAGAGATGAAGTGACTTGGCCCAAAGTCAGAGTTACAAACTGGCAGATCCAGAACTGACTTACCTCTCAAGAGCCTCATGAAGGGGACACTCTCATGATCCCTATTTCACTGGTTATCTGCCCCAAGCTACCCAGTAGGAAGCAGCAGACTGGGACCCCCAGATGACATGTATCTTAGACTTGGCACAGCCTGGTATGAGGCCGACTGGACAAACAGGTACATAAGAAATGTACTCTAGATTTCTCTTTCTCGAATCTGGGGCCAGAATAGGGGGTCAGGATCTCTAGGTTTTAGTGTCAGCCTTGCTACTAACTTTGTAAAATTCTGGGCCTTCCGTTTCTCCCTTGAGCAAAATAACCAGTTCCCAGGAGACTTCTTCCAGGAAGGCAGGAAGGGCCCCTTGCACCCACTCTTCTCCAGACCTGTACGAATGGGCTCAACTCCCCTAGCTCTTCTCTGTGGGCACAGGTGAGCCTGGGAGGCAAGCCCCAGGAGGGTAGGCTGGAGTTTCACTCACCAAGCCCCTCCAGGCATATACTAATGCAGAGCACAAGGTGTTTGTTGACGAATTACTGAATTACTGGGTGGGTCCCATGCCTGGAGAGCTGACTTCCAGTATCAACAAATCCCAAAGTTGGCACTTCACTGAAGAGTCATAATCACCAGGAGGTAGGGGCACAGGGCCAAAGGCATCCTGATACAGCCATGGAATTGGTGCCAAGTTGTAATTACGCACGGATTTTCTACTGCGCATGTCAGTGCCTATAATCTCCACAATATTCACGGGTCAACTGTATTTCACCTGCCCAGCAACCTCTCCCTTCTTTCAGCTCCCCCACCCCACTTTTCCTATGGGAAGTCCCCTACACTCAGTCCTTATGGTTCAGAACGAGCCTGACCCAGTCCTGGCTAATGAGAGCGTTTGATCCCCTGGCCACCAAGTGAAACCCAATCCTGACCAATCCTGAGGCTTTTGCTTGAACTAATTGGAAAGGGACATCCTCTTTTGGTGAGGATTGCCAGGCTGATAGGGGAGAAATCTGGCAGTGTGGGGTCACTGGAGACAAAAGACCCGTTTGAGCCCCTGGCTCCAGCTACGCCTGAAGGAACTGGCCTTCGATCTTCCTGATTATATGAGTGAATAACTTTTCCTTTTCACTTACACAAAGTTTTTACTTCTTCTTCTTCTTCTTCTTCTTCTCTTCTTCTTCTTCTTCTTCTTCTTCTTCTTCTTCTTCTTCTTCTTCTTCTTCTTCTTCTTCTTCTTCTTCTTCTCTTTCTTCTTCTTCTTCGTCATTTTCAACTAAACAATTTTTACTAATAAAATCTGTATGAGTTCAGAAGAGGCACAGCTTCCTATAAAGTTCCAAGGGCAGGGAAAGGGGGTCGAACACTTTTCAGAACCCTTCGAGATGTCCAAGCTTTGAAGGACAGGCAAGCTTTGTCACAGTGAGGGGGAAATAGGATGGGACATTCCAGGTGAGGGGAGTAGTAAAGTCACAAAGGCACAAGGTGGGGGGCATCTGTGAGAGGGGGAGCGGTGGGTAGATGTGAGTGACATCTGAGAAGGTCCAGGTGGCTCATGCTCCTGACAGCAACAGGGAGCCACGGAAGGTCAATGACAAGGGGAGTCTACTCCAGACTTTGCTTCCTGGAGCCCCAGATCCTGTGATTCATCCCTCCCCTGTGTTCTTCCCCAGACTCTTTGGCCAAGGTGTAAGGAGGGTTAAGGCTGAGGAGGGCTCAGGTTTCCCTCTATATGTAAATTACCTGAGATGCTATGCAGATGAAGGATCTTATGCAAATGTATGCCCTCCTGGGAGGCAGGCCAGGACCCTCCCCTCATTAACTTGGGGACCAGGTGCTGGGCAGAGAACCCCTTCCTCCCTGGGGTTCCCTTTCTCTCTTCCCTTCAGACATCTGTTCAGCTCCCCAGATCCCTCCTCCCCAATGTCTGTTCTTAGAGCAGGACCTCTTTCCACCTGGTTCCTTCCCTGTATCAAGGGACTCTATTTTGCTTTCCTCTCTGTCCCCCCATTTCCCTCGGATGGGACCACCACTGCTAATAAACATGTACAGAGCACATGCTCTGTGCCAGGCTGTGTACTAAACACCTTCCATCACAGTCTCATCAGATTCTCCCAAACCCTGTGATCCTCTGTGTCTGCTGTAACTTTTTTTTTAAAAGAATATTCAATTCCATCATGGAGAAAACAGGAAAGCCACACAAATAAGGAGACAGATGAAATGAGGGATAGATATGAAGAAGCAACTCATGAGGCCTGCTGGATGTATCAAGAGTGTGAGTTAAACACAGAGGAGGAGGATGGAAGGATTGACTGAGCTTCAGGTTCCGGCATCCTAAAGGTGCTTCTCGTTGGTGACTCTGGCTCTCTTCCATGAGTCCTGTGCCCAAGTCACGCAGGTAAAAGCCAGGCTCATTTGCCCCGCTGCGTGGCCCTAGCAGCTTCCGGGTGCAGACCTTCTGGCTCACCTTCCACCTGGGGGTTAAAAACCACACCGTGGGGAGTGAGACAGGACTCAGGAGCCATGCGTCTGCCTACCCCAGAACTCAGTGGACCTGTGACCACTCTTGCCCCAAACTAAGTGCGTTAACCTGATCCCCCTCTGTTTCTTGCGTTTTAGACTGATGCAGCAAACCATGGGACTGGAGCACCTGGAGCAGGCCGGTGGGCTCTTCTGCTCCTGGCGTCTGCACATGCTGCTCAGGCAGCTACCAGGAGGCTCCCAAAGCTTCTCGCCAGTTTTGGCTGAGCAAACCGAGGACAGAGAGGTGGAGTCACTTGCTGAGATTAGGTGTCAGAGTGCAGAGACCCTCTTGTGTGCCCGTCATCCAGGGATTGCCATGCCCAAGCCTCCCAGCAAGCAGCCCAGGTGTGATTTATCTCTGTTTGATGGCCTCAAGGAGGGAAAGTCACATGGCCAAGGTCACACATGCCCTCCTGCTACCCTCCCACTGCCTCTGGGCCACTCCTTTCAATGCTTTTTTTTTTTTTTTCTTCTGGCTGTAATTCTCTCTCTGTATCCCAGTTATCATCGTGTTTCCATGTTTCTCATAGTCTTTGCCTCTGTTTGTCTGTCTGTCTGTCTCTGCCTCTCTCTCCCCTGAACCTTTCTGTCTGCGTCTGACTCTATGCTGCTCCAGCCCATCCCTCTTACCGCCCTCCCTATTTCAAACCCCTCTCCCTCTGCCTCAGTCTCTCTCTCTGGCTGGCCTCGCTGTTCCTACTGCCTCTTCTCTCTGCCGGTCTTCGAGCCACCCCTCCTCCCCCAGCTGCAAGAACCGTGCCTTTCCCAGAGGAGGCAGCTCCATTCCCAATTCCATCCGTTCTGTAGCTCAGAGTTTCTCCTCTCGCAGCTTCAATTCCCTCTGGGGCTCTGGCAGGAGAGCCTGGGAACTTTTACTTAAGGGGACGGCACCCCGCCCGCCAACCGGTCCTCAGGGACCAGGCTCGGCGCTCTCCAGACCCCTGGCATCTCTCTTTTCTACCCTCGGCCAGCTGAGTCACCCTCTGCTCTCCCTGTCTCATTTTTTTCTCCATGACATCAGACTTCTCCCAGGTCTTGAGAGGGGGCGGGAGGAGCAGTGGGAAGGGGAGTGTCACCTGTGCCCCCTTCCCCTCTCATCCACTAGAGGAGGCTCTGGCCACAGGATGGTGTCAACGTGACAGATAGCATTTATTCCAGACTCCAGTGTCCACAGATGAGGAGGCAGGGCAGGGGGTGGGGATCCAGTGTCAGACTATGCAGCAGGACGTCAGGTGGGGGGACCAGCAATGGAGGCAGGAGGTAAAAATAGCCCCGGCCAGCCGACCCGACCCTCAGAGCCCCATCCCAGGCCGGGCCCTGGGCTCAGCTCCAGGAGCTATTCTGGGACCTGGGAGAGTCATACTCCCTGGAGGAAGGTCCCCTCCCACCCCCCCCATCACACCCTTCCTCCCTCCCAGCAGCAGCAGCAGCAGCTGCAGGTCCCTGCTCAGCCTGCAGAGAAAGGAAGGGAGGGTGGAGTGGGAAAACCAGGAAGGCAGGGGGTGGGGCGGGCAGGGCGTGAGCAGGGCTGGTTCTCTGATGCCTGCAACTCCAGGTCAGGTCCAGTGACTTGCTTCTCGGAGGTCCTAGGCTCAGCACTAGGGAGAAGAGGGACCGGTTAGACCGTGCCCACGGAGGCAGCTACACCCCCCCACTGCAGGCCCCCTCACCACCAGGGTGCCCAGGCCCTCACCCACCTCATCTCTGAAGCCCCCACTGCCACGCCTGGCTCCTCCAGAGGCACCTCCCATGAGAAGGCCTGTCTGCTCCGGCCGCTGGGACCCCGAGTGGCTCAGCTCTGGATCCCCAGATGGCCTGGGGGGAAGAGATAGCCTGTTGGAGGCGGTCACAGCTGGGGAAGGAACTGGGGATGGAGTGGGGGCGGCAACCGCATTGGGGTTAGGGGTGGGGTGGGGCGGGGCCAGGATCAAAGATGCTGCTGGGGTTGGAGCGTAGTTGGGGTCAACTCGAGGGTGGGTTCGGGAGTAGCTGTGGATTGGAGTTGAAGGCGGTCACGTGGTTGGGGTTGGAGATGAGGTTAGATGAGGCCGGTTTGGAGTCAGGACCGGGACTGAGATGGGGTTGGGGGCCTTGGCGATGGGGACATAGGCGAAGGTGGGTCTGGTGCTCTTTGTGGGTTGGAGTGAGGGGTGGGGTTGGGGGAAAGGCTGGGACTGGAGAAGCTGGAGTTCCAGGTGAGGCTGGGGTTGGGGCTGACGATGGGGACGGTCACGTCACGTTGGCGCTGACAGTGGAGAGGTGGAGAGGAGGTTAGATGGGGTGGGCTTGGGGTGGGGGTAGGGTCGGGACTGGAGATGGGGTTGGAGTTGGTGAGGAGGGTGAGATGTGGTTTGGAGAGGAGACGGGGGTTCAGACGGATGGTCGAGTCAGGGCTGGGATGGGAGGCGGGGATGAGACAGGGGTCGGGCAGGTTCGGGTTGGGGTCAAGTTGGGCTCGGGTGGGTTCGAGGATGGTCATGGATTGGGTGGGCTGTAGTTGGGGGTGACGAGGGGGAAGGGGACGGTTACGGACTGGGTTTGAGGTTGGAGATGGGACTGCATTGCATCCGGGTTTGGGGTGAGGTCAGGGGTGGATGTGGGTTGGGTTACAGAAGTCGGTTCTGAGGGTGCGGGCCACTCACGGAGCCCCCTTCTCCCCCTGCCGGCAGCAGCCGGGGCGCCCCTTGCGTCTCATGCAATAGAACGCGGCGACCACGAGGAGCAGGAGGCCCACGCTGATGGCCACAGCCATGACGGCCACTCCAGCCTGGGAGGTCTGGGGGGCCACTGTGGGGACGAGACAGAGGAGGCGCTCAGTGGCCGCGCTCCGTGCGCCCGCGCCCGCCACCACCGCGGCTACTCACCGGGGCCAAAGTGGAACACGTGCCGGGCGTTCCCGTGGGGGTTGGAGGCCTCGCAGGACACACCGTCTTGGCTCAGGGCACTGGTCACCTTCAGGGTCAGGGAGCTGCTCACCCAGCCCTGGCCTCCGGGGGCTGGCTCTGCTGGCTGTGGAGGCTCCGAATCAGGCCTGGGCCCGTGGGATCAAGGGCTGGGGTAAAGGCGGAGGTGATGTCCAGCCCCCCAGGAAGTAGGAGAGGGGGGCGCAGTATTTGGATCGGTGATGGGGCAGGGTCCCCCAGGGACCTGGGTCCCGGAGAGTTCAGAGGGGACAGGAGGGGCCCTTACATGGCCTCCCGCTTGGCTCCACTTGAGTTTGGGCTCCGGGTAACCACGGGCAGAGCAGACCAGCCTGACTTCATCCCCTTCTGTCCAGCTGCCCTCGGCCTTGGGCAGAGTCTCCTCTGGCCTTAACTCTGGTGACCCTGTGGGTGACGAGCGGGGGGCAGGGGGAAGCAGTGAGGAGGAGGCACGCTGGGGAAAGGGGGGAGCGAGAACGAGGAGAGAGAGGGGGGGGAGAGGAACAGAGTAGGATACAGAGGGACCAGCCATGGACCCGTCCAGTTGGTCCTGGCCCTCCGTCCCCGCTGTCCCCACCCCAGGCTGTCCCTACCCCCGAACCTTCAACCAGCAGCCTGAGGATCCGGTTGCGACTCAGGAGGGGGACTGTGGGCATGGAGGCCTCACACGTGTAGCTGCCAGCGGAATCAAAAGTGACGGAGCTGAGCGAGAGCGTGGGCCCGTCCCCCAGGGGTATCGAGTCCTGTGGGGTAGGGAGGAGAGAAGAGGTGGCACGTGAGGGAAGGGGAGGGCCCGGGGAGGGAGGGGGTCTCAGGGCGGGGGGCTCCTTTCCCCCTCACCTTGGTCCAGCGTAGCGTGGGGGTGGGTAGGCCTTTCACGGAGCAGTTCGTGGCCAGGCTGCCGCCCAGGGGTAAGGCAAGCTCCTCCCCATTGCTGAGCTCCAGGGGGTCCAGGTCTGGAGGGGGTACAGACTGTCACCTTCCCCTGACCCTCGCCCACTCGCTTAGGGGCGCTCCAGGGCCGCTGCGGGTGCAGACGTGAATGCGCAAGCGTTCCTCCTCGTTCTCCCCATCTCCACGAACTGTCCTCTCTCCCGTCAGTCCGGGCCAAATCTCAAGCCCAGACCTGGGAGTCTACCTCCAAAATCCGTGCCCGCCTCGGCCACCCTCCCTCAGAGCTGCTGTCTGGGCCCAAGGTTAATGGACGACCTTGAAGGTGGGCGGTGTTCCTTCTCTGACTGACCACCAAAGCCTTGTGCTCAAGCCCGGACCCTTGCCTTCTCCTCTCCACTGCCCCTTCGGTCATCAAGTCTTTTTCTACTCTGCCCCCTGAATGGATCCTTCTGTTTTGGGCACCCCGAGGTCCAGCTGCCTTGATCGCTGCAGTCACCTCCTCACCGGTCTCTCGGCTGGGCAGGACTCTTTTCTTCAAACTGCGTAGCTGGAGGGATCTTTTTGAAAGATCCCTCTGGTCAGCCCTCCTCTCTGCTTAAAGTCCTGCAGGACCCCTGGCATAAAGGCCACGTCCAAAAGGCGCTGCTGGTCCGACCCCTGCCAGCCTCTATCCCCCTGCCTCCTTCCTCGCCGCCCCCCCACCAGCTCCAGCTGCCCTTGCTGTTTTATCTAGTTTGTCCAGTCGAGTCCTGCCTCAGGGCCTTGGCACCTGCTGTTCCCTTTGCCTGGAGGGCTCGTCTTCCGGCTCTTTGCATTTCCGATTCCATTCTGTGGTTTCCTAGTCAAATAAAGGTCTCCTTCTTGGAGGAGGCCTCTCTGACCCCCTATTGTGAATACTCGGATCTCCCCTCAGCTGTTGCCAGGGCCGTCAGCTGTCGGCCCTCAGCTGTCGGCTCTCCCTGGGAACTGTCTCAGCTGCTGAGCGCCCCTTGCTCAAGGCCATGCTCCCTTCCTCAGGCAGCCCAGCTGCCAAAGACTGGTTGAGGTGGGGGTATCAAGGCCAGGCCCCCTCCGCCCAACTGTGGACATCCCGGCTTCTGAGTGCCCTGTGGGCCAACTGAGGCCTCCTCACGTTGCAGCCCCACTTCTCCCTCTGCCCCGAACTACTTCCTTCCCCTCCCCGCCCCCCAGTAGGTGTGGATGCCAAGGCACTCCCCGTAAGCTTCCTGCCTTCTGAATCGGCTTCCTGGGGACATGGCCTGCCAACACCACCCCCACCCCCCCATCTAAACTCTTCCCCGCTCACAGGGCCAATTCCTTATCCTATACATCCACGTCAGTCCCTGCAGATGCAGGCTTGCTACCCCAAAGTGTCTGGTTAGCATTTACCATCTGTCTCCCCTGCTGGGTCGGGAGCCCTGTGAAGGCGAGCCCTGTGAGGTGTCCCCAGCACCTGGCACAGGGTCTAGCCCCAAGAAGCAGGGTGTAAGGAATGCTGAGAAGGAACACAGCCTCAGGGCCCCCTGGGGGGCGGGAGGAGGAGGGAAACAAGTGAACTGGGAGAGCTTCTTAGAAGACCGGACCCAAGATACTGGTCAGAAACGGATGGGAGAAGGATGGAGAGTTACCATGGGAACGAGAGAGCTGGGGTGTGATGAGGAAAATGTGTTGGTGGGAGAGAAGAATCAGCCACAGGTGAAGCCAGTCAGGTGGGCCCTACGAGCTGTGCTGAGGCACCTGGGCTTTCTCCCGAGGGCACTGGGGAGCCACAGCAGGTTCTGGAGCAGGGGAAGGTCAAGTTCGTGCTTTGGAAAGGGCTCTCTGGCTGCCCGGTGTGGGAGTCTGGAGGGGGCAGGGGGAGTCTGGACCATACATTAGGCAGCAGAGCCGTGGCGGGCGAGGGTGACGAGGCAGCCTGGACCAGGGTCCGCCCGCGCCACCCTCCCAGGGCTCTCACAGGCCACACGAAGCTCCAGGGTCTGGGAGAGCTCGGCGTCCTCCTCGGCGTCGTAGTCCTCCACCCTGCAGCCATAGATCCCGCTCTGGCCCCGCTGCACCCTCTCCAGGGTCAAGTTCCCCTCGAGATTTATTTTCAGCACGTCTTCCTGCTTGTCCTGGGTAACCAGGGATGAGGAACTCGTCTCAGGAGCCACCCTCGCCCGGAGGGGTCATGCTCGGTCAGAGTCAGCAGGCTAGCATCACGCTAGGTCAGAGCCCACTGGGGCAAGGGGGCAGAGGCCTCGCTGGACTTGGGGTTTCTCGCGTCCGGGACCACACTCAGTCGGGACTCTCTCGAATCAGGTGTCAGAGGTCCCGTTAGCTCCCAGGTCACTGGCCAGGTGTCTTGCTAAGTCAAGGGCCACCCAGGTGAAAGGTTAGAAGTTGGGACAAGTCAGTATGCCACAGAGGTCAGGGGCCAGGGCTTCCAAAAGAACGACGAGGTGAATCACCTGAAGGCGGTAAAACGTGTACTCCGGGCTGGGGCTGCCATCCCCACGGCAGAAGAGCTGCACAGAGTCGCCCTCGCGGACCCAGCCCTCCGTGGTGGCTGGGCTGCCCACCCAGAACTGCACGTGCTCCGTGGGATCTAAGGGGAAGGGTGGAGGGCGGGGAGGGATGCTTCCAGTCAGGGGCAAGGGCAGGGCAAGGGCGAAAGGCAGGGCTGGGTGGAGGGAGAGAGGTCATGGCCACAGCAAAGGGGAGGGCTATGGTTGCTTGAAGGTTAGAGGCTCCGGTTCACAGGTTCAGGGATCAGAAGTCGGAGGTTGAGACGAGCTGAGGTCAGCGTGAGATCCAGGAACCCGATTTGGTGTGAGAGGACAGGGAACAGGTTAGTCATGAAACTCCCTGGAGAGAGGCTCACAATGCATTGGGGGGGGTGAGAGGTCAGGGTGGGATCACGCTGCTCTTTAAGGTGAGAGGTCAGCAACCGGAGCTCATTCCAGCATGAGGTGGAGAGAGGGAGGGCCAGAGGGGACAGTGTGTGGGGGGGCGCACTTGGAGGGTCAGGCCTCAGTGAGGTGTGGGGCCCGAGGTGGGAAAGCAGGGCCAGCATGGACTCACAGTGCAGGGTGAGGCCGAAGGGAGGGCTGTCCAGGCGGCCATGCTGGCCCTTGGGCAGGAGGTAGTGCACGGAGCAGTGGAAGCTGGCGTCCCGGTCCGTCTTGCGGAGCCGCAGGTAGAGGGTGCTGGTGAGGGACTGCAGGCCTGAGGCCTCCCGCACCGTGCGGCTGGTCATGTAGCCCTCTGAGAGGGTGGGAGGGGACGGTTAGCAGGGCGGGCGGCAGCCGCCACCCCACCCCATCCCACCGGCAGCTAGCTGTGTTGGCCCTGTGCCTGCTCACCTGTGTTCACCTCCATGGGCACCTGCAGGGGCTCCCCGTTCCGATGCCACGTGATCTTGGGGGCCGGGTTCCCGTTGCGGCTGTTGCAGGTGGCGATCTGAAGCAGACACGGGCATGGATGGCTGGGCTCTAAGCCAGCACCCTGAACCCTGGTCCCCGGCCCTCGGGTGCTCAGATGCAGGGTTCCGGGCCCCCAGCCCTCCCCTACCCCCGGACCCCATAATTCAGGTCCATCTGAGGTACCTCCTGGGCAATGTCATCCGTCACGGACAGTGTCCCTCTGTTGGGGGCGACCTCGGTGGCCTCTGGTTTGGCTACGGGGGAAACGTTACTGTCAGAAACCCCAGGCTGGGCTCTCCCCTGTCCGCCCTTCCCCAGGGTGTCCACAGACACTCACCAAATACCTGGAGCCTCACGGTGGCCTCAGCAGTGACAGTTGCTCCCACTGTCACCACACACACGTAGTCCCGCTCATCGCCCACCTGGGCCTCAGCCAGCATCAGGCGCCCCTGGGAGTCCAGCTGGTATGGGGGGCTGCGGCCCCGGGAGCTGTGCACCCCGCCCTGGATCTCGGAGCCCCGGAGTTCACCCGAAGCCAGACGGTGGCGGACCCCGGAGCGGTCAGCCTGTGGGCAGGGAGCGCCTCAGCGCGGGGCTGCCTGGCCGCCCCGCTCCGTGTCTCCTGTCTCTGCTGCTCTGTGGGTCCGTCTCCTTCCCCCCGCCCCTCCATCATCTCTCTCTGGTCCCTCAGTCCCTCTCCCCACCCCCTTCCCGCCCTTGTTGTCACATTTGCTCATCTCCTTCTTCTTCCATTTCGCTCTGTTCCTATTTCTCTCCCACTATCTCTGTCGCCCTCTCCCGCCCTGTCTCACTCAGCTTCTTATTTTCTCTCCTCTTTTTCTCTCTTTAGTCCCACCCCCCAGTCTTGCTTTCTTGGTATCTGTCTCTGAATGTCTCTTCTCAAGAGGACTGAGGGGCTAGACATCACCTCCGCCCTTGCCCCAGCACTTTGAAGGGGCACTGACTAGTCTCGGCTGTGCCCGGATGCCAGGGGACCCTGGAGAGTGCCTTCCCTTTGCTGGGCCTCAAACTCCCCATCTGTAAAATGGAAAGGCAGCAGCCCCGTGGTGCTCTTAGGGTCCTTTGGACTCTGACGAGAGAACGGATGTTTACAGCCCCACTGCTCCCTCACTTCCGTACCCCCCTCTGCCCCTTCTGGTCCCCAGCCCGGATGTTTACAGCCCCACTGCTCCCTCACTTCCGTACCCCCCTCTAGCCCCTCTGGTCCCCAGCCCAAGGCACTCACCAGGTACCACTCCAGCATGAAATAGTCATGGACTCCCAAGGGAGTGCAGTTCAGGGCGACGGACTCCCCCCTCATCACCTCCACCAGGGGGGGCACAGACACCTGCACCTCAGCTTGGGCATCTGTGGGAGAGCGACTGAGCTCTCTCCCACTGCCACCAGCAGGGAGAGGCCTCTAGACAGCGCGCCTCTTCCCCCGGGGACCCAGGAGTCCGGCCCCCCGCCCCTCCTCCTTCAGACCAGGGGTCCAGGCGCCTCGCCCCCTCCCCCAGCCCCTCCTCCCCCACACTCAGCAGCTCCTTTTCTCTCCATCTCTTATCTCTGTGTCTCTGAGCTTCAGACTCCTCAGCATTTCTCTCCATCTCTCCCTTTACTTGCAGAATTAAGGGCTCCTCCCATGGGTGACCCAAGGCCCTAACGACCTCCATTCAATCCTCCAGGGTAAAACTGTGCCTGTCCTTGCTTTTCCGCTGGACCGAATGCCCCTCACGGGCAGGGCCGGGGCTAGCTCATCCCTTGGCCTCACTCATTCTGTGCAGGGCCTGGCACAGTGACACGGGATAAACGTGTCCATCTTATTAGTCTCTGCCTCTGCCTGTGTGTCCGTTACTCTGGGCTCCATCTCTTAGTTCCTCTGTCTCTGCCTCTCTCTGTGTCTCTCAGCCTGTACTGTTTCCACCTCTCTCCCTCATGAGTGGGGGCCTGGGATGAGGTGTGGGCTGCGGCTGGGCCTGGAGCTGAGGCAGGATGGGTGTGTGGGGGTGGCGAGGGGGGACAGGGCTGGGCAGGTTGCAGGAATGTGGGAGGGACAGGCTGGCTCAGACCTGCCCGGCTTGGCGCCAGAGCCCCCTACCCGCCCCTTGGCCCCTCTGCCTCTTTGATGGTGGGGTGTGGGGGAGAGCTAAGGTGCGTCACCTGGGAACGGGATAGGTTTTGAGGCCCTGGATATCCCAGGTTCCGAGGGAGAAGGGGGCTGGAGGCTTAGGCTCCTGGGTCCTGGGGGAGTAGGCGGATGGGCCTGGCCTCCTGGCCCTAGATCCTGGCAGATAGAGCCATTCTCTTCGGAAACCAGGCTCTCTTGCTCTGGGCTGGCATCCTGGCATCAGCTCTCAGTTCTTAGAACCTCCTTTCCCTTCCCCGCCCACCCTGGCCCAGCCCTGCCCCTGGGGACCCACTATTTGCAGTGCTTGTGCCAGGGGCCTGGATTCCCAGAGACCCACCTCTGGCCTGAGGCCTGTCCCAGGGGCTGGGCTGTGGGGCCAGGCAGGTGCCTGGGGCTGGGGCTGGGCAGCAGAGAGCAAGGACAGACAGAGATCCCCCTCTCCTCCCTAGTCTCACTCAGCTCCGTCCCTCTGCCGCCAGCCCCGGGGCCCCTCCCTCCCACCGCCGCCACCGCCACCACCACGCAGGTGTAGGGATTATCTGGGGCCCAGGAAGGGGCACTGTCACTCAGAAACACCTAGTTCCACTGTCACTGCCCAGAGCCAGCACTCCGGCTGGTCCCTGAAGGAGGCGGGTCCTTTAGAGTCTGGGCTCTGAATCTAGATGGCGAACCTTCAAGTGCCTGCGACTCTGATTTCTGGCTGTTGGGTCCTCGACCCCTTCAAAACTTGACAACCTTTCAGGAGAGGAGCCCTGGGGTTCTGTTCTCCTGGGTTCCAGGGGAAGCCACTCTAGCAACTGGGGCCTGGACCCCTGGTTCTGAGGGAGCAGGGGCCCGAGACCCAAATCCAGGGGCCCTCGGTGCTCCTGGGTCCGGAGTGGCCAGGGACTCTGACTTCTCCGGTGGCCTCTAATTCATTGTCGTGGTATCCCCAGCTCCTGTCCCCAGGTCTCTCACTGATAGCAAGGGGGGCTATCATATCCCTCCTTTCTGGGGTCTCCAGGTTTGACTTCCCCCGGTGGGTGAAAGACCCTTCCTTCTTTCTCCCTGAGGTTTCCAGGGGCCGTCCCCCGTCGCACCCCGCTCTCAGCCCGAGCATACCTGGCTGCGCCCCCAGCAGGAGCGCCAGCACCAGCAGCCGCGGGGCCCCGCGTGTCCTGGCCCAGGCATCTGGGGGCTCCATGTCCAGGCGGTGGTGCTGGCTGCGACTGAGCCCAGGCTGCGGCTGGACGGATGGCTGGGCGGTCGCCGCGGGGCTGGGAGGCGGAGGCCCCGCCCCGCGCTCCGCCCCGCCCCGCCCCGCCCTCTCGGCCCCCCTGGTTCCCCCGAAACCTGGGCGCCTGGCCAGGACCTACCACTTCCCGCAGAGGACCTCCCAGCACTTGGCCTGGAGCGGGGCTCCCTCTGCCCCCAGGCCCAGGCTGTCGCTCTCGCTGACCAGCAGGTAGCTCGATCGACCAGTCCAGCCAGTGTGTCCTCAGCTGGGACTCGGCAGACAACCGAGGACCCTCTCCTGCTACTTCTGACCAGGAGCCTCGTTCTTGCTATGGCCAGTGGCCTGGGCTTGCCTAGTGAATTTGACCTAGCTGACCCCAGAACAACCCTTGGCCTACACTGGCCTCTCCCAATACAACCAGCAGTGCCCAGCCTGACCGGTGGCCTAGTATGGCTTCTCCCAGGATGCCCTGGGAAGCCCTCCCCTGTGGCCAGTGATCTAGGCTGCTTTCCTGTCTGAATAGTGGCCTGCAACCCTTCAGGTTAATCTCATCTATTTAATGGTCCCCAAATCCCAGTTCTGCACAGGCCTCTGTGACGATAGGGTGGGGGGACTGTGGGGTGCTCTCTCCTTGGCCCTCCCCTGTAGGGCCCTTCCTCTCTTTCCCCCATCCAGGGAATCCCAGGAATGCCACCCCCCCTCCCTCCCTCCTTCTTCCCTTTACTTCCTCCCTATCTTGGGGGGAGGGGAGGAGAATCAGGCTGGCAGAAGCAGGTGAATGGGTGAGGGGAGGAGGCCAGGGCACCTGAGAGAAGGGAGGAAGAGTGTGGCCATGGGTCAGGAGGAAGGGTCCCAGGTCACACTGAGGGTCACAGATCAGAGTCCCCAGGCTCCTCACAGGCCAGGTCAGACTGGGCAAAATCGCCAGACTGCTGGCTGGGGGGCCAGGGGTCAGGAGATGTCCCTGGTTGCCAGGGAGAAGTTAAGCACTGGACACTGGTCGGAAAGGGGGTGGGGGCAGCGGGTCATGCTGGGAGAGGTGCCTGGGCCTCTGATCAGTCTGGGAAGCACTGGTGAGACTGGGCTTTGCCCATCAGACACAGAGGGAGGGCTCAGATTACACGTCCAGCCAGGAGTCCACTGGGCAAAGCTCCTTTATCCATTGGTGATATAGGAAAGCATTGTCACACTGGGAGAGGTGACCTTTCAGCAGTAACCATACCACTCCCTCCTCCAGGACGCCCTCCCTGCTCCCCTGGCTGGGTAGGTGTTCCATCTGGGCTCCTCCGCCTGTCCTGCCCACTCTGGGTCATCCCTATCTGGGCATGGGCCTGTCTCTCGAGGGCAAGGCCAGGGCTCTCTTGGGCACTGCTGTGTCCCTAGCTCAAGGCCAGAAACAGAGCAGGCACTCAGGGAAGGATGGCAAGGCTCAAACACAGGAGCACACGGGTTCACCTGTGGGACCCACCCAGACTGGGGCATCGCAGGACACACGATACAAACTCACTCAAGGACAAGTGCAGTGACTGACACTCCCAGACGACCCATGCACTGCGAACCCAGACACACACTCCCCGGCCCTTCCACCCTGGCTTGGGCACCTCCTGCTCTTGGACCGGAACCCGGTAGGCGCCGGCATCAGCTACACGCCTTTCACTCTCCTTAAGAAACTAACCCGCTGAGGTTCTAGGCGAGGGAGGGCTGTATGGAGTGTGCACGAAGGAGCAAAGTCAAAAATACCAGCCACGGTTCCTGGCAGACTTGCAGAAACTAGAACCGTGACATCACCTGTCCTTGTCCCCTATAATTTATTCCCACAGAACAGCCAGAGGGATTCCATTAACATGTGAGTCAGCGCATTCGACTCTCCTGCTCAGAATTCTCCCCTGGCTCCCTTCCCCGAATTAAAGCTAAAGTCTGCTCTACGGCACACAGGTCTCCGATCTGGTCCTCGTTACATCCCTGACCCCGTTGTCCTCTCTTCCTGCCCACTGTCTCTGCTCTCGCCATGTTGGTCTCCTTGCTGCCGAGCTGTTCCTCCACCAGCAGGCATGTTCCAGCCTCAGGGCCTTTGCACTTGCTTTCCCCTCTGCATTCTCCTCCCACATACCTGCTTCTGATCTCTACCCCAAACTAACACCACCTCATCAAAGAGCTTCCCTTGACCATCCCACCTAAATAGCCACGCCTCGTTTCATTATCTTAACAGCGTTTTTCTCCATAGCACTTACCACAGCTAGGTATAGTTTTTGTCTTGCAAAGACCATAAGCTCCAAGTGGTTTAGTTCATACTGTACCCCCAGTGCCTAGAACAGTGCTTGTCACTAGCTGAATACAAGTTAACGACTTAATTTCCTAGTTCCAACCTTGCTGTCTCTCTGCACATACTTACACATTTTAATTAACCAGCCTCATCTTTTCTCCACCTTTATCCATTACTCTCCACACAATGTGTGATGGTTAACTTTAAACTAGTTCACAGCTCGTGGAATATGGGATCATGAGGCATTTCAAGGGGGACGGCTACTCCCCAACAGTTTCAGATTTACATCTGGAAAATGTAGTTGTTGAGAGGTTGTGCTGTCGTGTGTGGGTGTGTGTGGGGGGGGCAGTGTGAATGCAGTTTTGATTGGACAAGGGGTCCAATAGAAACTTTCGAGGGAAGAGAACAGAAGTCCAGGACGAAGGGTACAGACTGATGTGGAATGTTCAAAGGGGTGGACTGTAGTGGACTCTTGGGGGGAGGACTAGCTAGCATCTGTACTCTGTTCCCAGTTAGAAAAATCCTGGCTGTCTGAGAGCTTGTTGTGTTCTCTGCTGGAGGCAACGAGGATGGATGTGTTGCCTGCCTCTGTTGGCGCCAAGGTGACCTTGGCGCATCCTTGGGAATCAGGGTTACCAGTGCCAAAGCAGCAGGGACCAGCAAAACTAGTTCCGCTATGGCCGCTGGGACCAATTCTATTTTCCGAAGAGAGCTGCGACAATCTCTCATCTCATGCCACCTGCTCTTCTACACTCTGATCTTGACGCTCTCCCTGGAAAGTGGGGTCCATGTCTTCTCCTCTCAAATCTGTCCAGCGTGTGACTCGCATGTAACTGAGAGAAAGTGGTAGAAGTGATGCTGCGGGACTCCCAGGATTGGGTAGAAAAGCCATGAAGCTTTCTGCTGGGGTGACTGGGATACTGTCCACGAGGCCTTCAATCACCACCCAAGCAGTGGGAGTACCTGGAGGCAGCCATGCTGCAAAGAAGCCCAAACTAGCACGTGTCGGACCATGTGGAGAGGGCTGAGGCTGCAGACGGACACCTGTCCACTCCCCAGCTGCCTGCTCCAAGCACCATTTGATCAAACAAACCCTTTGCTCACACCCTGAGCCAGAACCACTCAATCAAGCCCTTCCCCAAATCTTGGCCCAAAGCACTCAGGAGAAATGATTGTTATCCGCCAGTGTTTTGTTCTGAGCAAGAGCTAGCAGATACGGCCTGTTTCTGGGGCAGCAGAGGCAGCCAGATGACTAGCGCCCAGAGGTCATCAGGCACCAGTGTATCCTCATCAGACCGGTTCTGTGGCGTGATCCCGGCCAGACCATGGCTGGAGGCCAGCTGCCACTGTTCCCGTTCACTTTCCAATCCCGACTCTCTAATCACTTCCGGGATTCTGTGAGTGAGCCTCAGTCCTTTCAATCAATTTCCTTTCTGCCCCAGAGGTGGCATCTGTTGCTTGGAACTAAATCTGTGATGTGCATTTCCAGCTACCTTTATACTGGAATACATTTTCGGTCTCAGCTTGGATGTCTCCTCTTCCCGGAAGCCCTCCCTGACCCCCCAGGCTGCATCAGCTGCCCACTCTGGGCTCCTGCAGCCCCCTGGGCTCTCCTGTCCCAGTTTTACCCATTCTGATTATCATTGTCTGGGGACAAGTCTGTCTCCCCCACTTGACTGTGAGCCCAGGAGGACAGTGATCACTGCCTCACGCCCAGCATTGCCCAACCTAGGGCTGGGCATAGGGCAGGGGCTCGGGGAATGCAGACTGGTTTAAACTAAAGTGGAGGGAGGTTTGGGTCCCTCTGGGACTAGTGATGAGGTGGGAGACACTTCCTCAGCTTGATTTGGACCAGAAGTCACTTACTCTCAAAATAGAGAGACAGGGATGGGAACAGATGTGGCAAGACTGAGTACATGAGTTTCAAGGAAATGAGGGGTCTTTTTGACTAGGGGACTCAAAACTTGGATGTCTAGGTCTGTGGTGCAGGGGTTTTTTTGCCATGATGAGGAGAGGGGGTTGGCTGCCTGATTCTCTATGAATTTGAGACTTGGGACTCTTGGATCTGAGGGAGGAAGGGTTGGGGGGCCCAGCCTCCTGGACCCGAAGGCGCTGGTTCCTCCAACCTTGGCTCTCTGACCCCAGACCGCAGCACTATGGTCTGGCGGGGCTCAGGCCGTGGCAACTGCCAGTTCCCGGTGCCAGGCTGCCCCCTAGTGGCCGCTGTACTTTCTCCACACACCAGAGGACAAAGGCTTGGCAGTTTATTTTCACTTCACGACCCCCTTCCAGCCCCTGGGGCTCCCTTTAGCAGCACATCTTGGTGCCCTGTGAGGTGGAAAGAGGTGGTTTAGAGAATATCACATCTGGATGGCGGGGGTGGGGGGTGAGGGGCGAGGTGCAGGAGGAAGGGAGGGAACGGGGCAGGCAGGGGACTCACCTGGCCTCCAGACCTGGGCAGCGGTCCTCGGCCCCACGGGGGCAGCTGGAGGGGTGACTTTCCCTTTAGGAGTTTCTGCAATGGGATGAGTTTGAAGGGGCCGTTGGCTTCTTAGGACCGGCGTATGCCTTCTGCCCCCATGCCCTCTTCCCTTCAACCCAGGGGCACCCATCTGACCTCTCCACTTACCCTGTGGCTCCCTCCCTGGCCTGGGGCCTGGAGGTGATTTCCCATGGGGCCGAGGCCACAGTCCTAATTCTTGGCAAAGTAAGAGGGGCCCGCAGTCTGGGGAAGGCCTGGCGGGAAGGAGAGAGCAAAGACGTTTATGGCTAGGTGAAGCTGTGCTTCATTTCACAGCCCAGGCAGGGGTGACATGGCGGTGGCGGGTTGGAGGGGGCGGTGGGAGAGGGTCTTGTTCCCAGCTCATGCTCTTTTCCCCCTAATACCTCTGGCTCGAATAGGAAGAAGTTTTAATTGTCAATCCATCCATCTACCCATCCATTCACTCATCCGTCCACCCAACCTTCCATCCATCCATCCAGCCAGCCGGCCGTCCATCCCTCCACCCACTCATTCATTTGTTCATTTTCACAGACATTTGCTGAGCATCTACATTGCGTCAGGTACTGTTCTAGGCTCTGAAATGACAGCTACGAACCAGACAGACAAAACCGCCCCTCCTCACGGAGCTGATGACCTCCTGTACGAGGATGACCACAAATGATCAGTATGCGAGCAAGGAAAGGTCCGAGACAGAATCAGGTGTCCGTCAGAGAACTGAAACAGGCACTGAGGGTGTGCTCGTGGGGGCGGGGGTGGGGAGTTGGGAGTGTCGGGTTCCCGGACAAGAGACTAGCTGGGGAAGACCTCCTTGGAGGAAGAGACAACTGAGCAGAAGCCTGAGTGCAAGAAGGACGTGGGGCGAGGCCCTGTGCCGGGCGGTGGGCTTGCTGTCCTGTTGGGGGGACAGCGAGGAGTCCGTCGCTGCTGGAAAGGAGCTGGGGGTGGGAGAGGGTCTGACTCGGTAACAGACGCCCAACCTTGCTGACTCCATCAGACCCCATAAGGCCCATGCCAGGCTTGTCCCCATTTTCCACGAGGAGACGCTGAGGATGGGAGAGGTCCCGAGTGGTCAGCCAGGCGCCAGGGAGCTGCTGAACGGCGTCACCCCCAGAGGTGGGGTTCTCAGAGGAAGAACAGCAGTGTGCGGGAGCAGCATATGCGAATCGTGACCACTGACACAGCCTCATTCGCCCAGCGCACACAGCAGCCCCATGCGGCACGGGCCGGCACCAAGCCCACCTTACAGACAAGGGACTCAAGGCCCTCGGAAGGAGTGGAGGACGGGCTCTGGAGTCTGGAGCCAGGGGCCTGGCTTCCGGTCCTGACCATCACCTCCTCCAGATCTGGGCCTCAGCATCCCTCCCTGTATTGTTATCCTAAAGGTACCTGTCACGTTGGGTTGTCATGACAATCAAACAAATACATTAAAAAGCAGTGCCAGGTACAGGTCACAGAATATACTCAATGACAGTGCATTCGCATCGCACTAACATGGTGACGGATGGTTACTAGACTTATCGTGATCACGTCATAAGGGATGTAAATGTGGAATCACTATGTGGTAGTCCTGAAACTAACATTAAACGTCAACTAAACTTTAATAAATTTGTTTTAAAAAAGCAGTGCCAGGCATCGTCCTGGAAGAGTGACACGCACAGTAACCATTCTCACCCTGACAGTCACTTTGCGGGGAAGTGGTCCCCCCAGGGCTGTCTCTCCTGCAGCGTTTTGAAGGATGGAGAAGTGGGAGTTGCCTGGACTCTGAAACAGGCAGGGTTTGGGGAGAAGGGGCGACCCGTGGCCAGAAGCGCCCCTCAGCCTGCAGTTCAGGCTGAGTCCCCTTGCTGTCCTCAGGGAACCGGCTGAGTGCCTCCTAATGTTTCCATTTGCTTTTGGCTGCAGGCTGGAATCTGTTTTTAGCTTCTCTGGCTGGTGTCGCCTCCCCTCCACCCCGCCCCCAACCCTTTCCTGCTGGCTCTCTTGTTTGCTGTGGTCGAAAAGTTCCCAGACTTCCTGAGCTGTTTGAAGACAGAGGTATTGATTTGATCTTGTGTGTTCTCAGTCTGAGATGCTGACAGAAAATCCTGGGGCGGGAGGTGCAGGGTTGGAGAAGCAAGCAAGGCTGGGCTAGCTAAGAAAATAAGATGATAAGAACATATTCTGCAACTCCTAGCTATTAAACCTATTTGATCATAGAGCATTAAAAAAAATAGCAGATGATTTTGGGGGTTTTTAAGGTCCCCCAACGCTGGCTTCTCTCTCAGGCTGTGTGGGTTTGGGCGGGCGCAGTCGCCTCTCTGGACAGTTTTGATTTCATGGGCTGTTGGGGAGACTCAGTCTGACTTATTCATGCAATGCCTATTTAGTGAGCACCTACTAGGTGCCAGGCACTGCCCAAGACTGTGGAGCTGTAACAGAATAAGGTAAAGTCCTTTCCTTCAGGAGGGTGGCACCCTGCTGTCGCTGACGGAAAACAACAGAAACTGTCCTTTTTGTCGGGTGATGACAAGGACTAAGAAAATGCAGCAGCTGGGGGCTTGGAAGGATGGGGCGCTTTTCAATAGGATGGTCAGAGGAGACCTCCTTGAGGGAGGGATGAGAATGCTATCCTGCAGGAAATAGACCCAGGCGGAGGGAATGGCTCTGGGGCAGGAGCCAGTCGCCAGTGAGGAGGACTGAGCAAGGGAGAAAACAAGGGAAGAGGCCATAGAGGGGCGGATGTCAGACCACACGGCACCTTGTAACTAGGTGCAGAGAATGAGGACCGAGCCAGACCGGGGCCCAGCGGTGGGACGAGACCCAGGCTGCCCACCTCGGACCAGCGCCTGACTCACCACCTTCAGCTGGCCTTTACTTCTGGGGCTGTCAGGGAACAGATCCAGCCGGGGGGGCAGTGGCGGAGGTGAGGGCGTCACCTGGGGAAGACAGAGGGTGGGGAGGGTTTGGGAGCTTTCATTTTCTGCTCACCTACATCTTCCTGCCTGGCATGCGGGCACCCAAGCACTATTCTAGACGCTGGAGGTTTAATAGAGAATGAGACAGAATCCTAACCCCCAGGAGGGTCTCAAGTGAAGACGGCCACAGAACCAGACCCTCGGGGAAGCAAAAGACCTGGCCTCTAGGACCCTAGAATCCTGCCACGACCCCCCTCCTCCCCCAGACCTAGGAGTCCAGGCCCCCAGACCCTCCTCTCTCAGACCTGGGAATTTTAGTTCCAGCTCCTGCTTGGCCCTGCTTACCTGCCCCAGCTCCTCCTCTCCAACTTCCTGGTCACTGCTGTATGCCAGGGCCTCAGCAGCGGCCCTGGCTTCTTCTGCTGGCCTCTCTTGGAACTGGTGGATACTCACGACCTCTCGGCCCTTGATCTCGGTGCGGCAGAAGGGGCAGGTCTGGCTCTCTGACTGCTGTGGGCGGGGAGGAGAAGGGTCAGGGTCTCCTGGTTTCCTCCACATCCCCTGGGACCACAGGCGCTTTCACCTCCAACAGAGTGATGCAGGGAGGACAGTCAGAGGTAGGACGACGGAGAGAGAGAGAGTCGTGAAGAGAAGGAGATGGGGAGAGAGATGCAGGATGGGAAGGGGGACTGGCCCGGAGCCCGAGACCGGGAGGGTGCATCAATGGGGAGCCCAGGGGAGCCGGGGTGTCGTGTGGGTCTTAGCCGCTGGCTAGGAATGCCTGAGGCACGCGCCTGGGCCCCCAACCTTTCCACCACCACCACTGGGGCCAGCGTTGTAGCCGCACTGGCCTTCGTGGGTTATGACTACGGGATGTGCCTCAGCAAAAACCATCAGGGAACTCTGAAGAACAAGATTTATTACTGACAGTTCCTGGAGGGTCAACGGCACGCCCTGAGGGCCACACAACGGGTGGGCCACCCAGCGAGGTCTCAGGGAGAGCAAGGGGGGATGCATGGACCCTGGGCTTTGCCTTTATCAGGGGCCCAGCGGGGCGCTTAGGGGCTCTTTATTGGTGAATTTAAAGCACAGGGAGGGAATTAAGGCACGGGATGGGAGAAGCAGAGTTGCTTAAGCTGTCCGTTACCTAGGTTACCCAGGGCTTTCTAAAGGGGAACCTCGTGGTGGTGGGACTGCCTGGTTCCTTTATCTAGCAGCTGCGTCACACGCTGAAATGGATGAGTTGGCAATCAAAAGCTTAATGTCACGCACTCACACAATCCAAAAGCTTAATGCTAGGCAAGGCTCCAGAGCGGCTGCGGTTCCCTTTCCCCAGGGGTCTTTTCAGAGGGCGGGGGGGCTTGGATCCTCACTCTGGCCCTTGGGAGGTTCCTATCAGTTCCATTCTCCACAGACCGAGGCTGAAGCTCAGGGAGAGGAAGCCACCAGCCCCAAATGGCCCAGTGAGGGACAGAAGGAGCCCTACCCACCCTACCCATGAACAATGTAGCTCAAGGAGAAGCGGAGGTGACAGGTGCACCGCGAGATGGGGACACAGGCAGGTGGGGTCCTGGTCCTCACTCCTGAGTGACCCTGAGCAAGTCTCCACTCTCCCTGAGCCTCGGTTTCCCCATCTGACTGAAGCATTTGGGAGATCCTTTAGGGAATTTTACCACAGAGAGAGCGGGGGAGGCTGGGCAGGAAGGCGGGTCTGGGTCTCACCAGCCACGTGGCCAGGCAGCGGCTACAGAGCAGGTGCCCGCATGGCTCGATCTTCACGTCCTTGTCACTCTCGGCACAGATCTTACAGAGCTCGAACGTGGAGTCCATGGCCCAGTACAGCTGCAGCTGCTCCTGGCAGGTGAGACGGTGGGGAGGACGGGAAGGGGCGGCGATGTCAGCCACGGGGATACAAGTCAGGCCCCAGGAAGCCAGCCCCAAGCCCTCGCTCAAGGCCAAGGCCACGTGTCTAGCTGCCTCCTACATGTATGAGATTTGTTCTCTGGGGTGGTGTGCACTCAGGGGGGCCGAGTTGAGCAGCTGAAAATACAAGATGCACTATTATATTTGATTTTCAGACACACAAAAGAATAAATTTTTAGGTACAAATATGTCCCAAATATTGCATGGGATAAACTGAAAAAAAAATTATATTTGTTGTTATTTTTCCACCCATGGGGCGACTGTGAAGACTAAGGCTCAGGGGCTGTCACTGGGGAATGCACAAGTGCGTGGTCTCAGGAGTGTCATTTCCTGCTTTAATCTCCACAAAAACCCCTGGGTATGAGGCAGGAGAAGTTGTATTTTCTAGAGGAGGAAGAGGGGCTCAGAGAGGCCAAGTAATTTACCCCAGGTCCCACAGCCACCGCGCCAGCACCAGGGCCTGACTCCACGGGAGAGAATTCCTGAGCCAAGTGTGGAGGGGTGGGTGGGGCAGTCAGCAGGGATGCGGGGTACACAGAGGGGGACACGGGCCTGGGCTCACCTCTGACACTTGGATGCGCCGATGGGGTTCCACCTGGCAGAGTTCAGTCAGGTCTGGGTTGTGGTTCTTTCCATCTGGGTAGAGGTACCTGAGGGAGGACAGAGAAGAGTACCGAGGACTTGCCGAGCCTGCCCCCCAATAGTAACAAGGACCT
Source organism: Rousettus aegyptiacus (assembly GCF_014176215.1). NCBI lineage: Eukaryota > Metazoa > Chordata > Mammalia > Chiroptera > Pteropodidae > Rousettus > Rousettus aegyptiacus. Next base: position 42,994,439 of record NW_023416289.1, on the reverse strand, counting down.
CCCTAGTCCCACCGCAGGGCCCAAAGCTCCTGAAGGAGCATTTGCCCTAAATCCCTTGCCGGCCTGGGATATTTTTCCTTCTCTCTCCTCAAATTGGCACTCCCCAGGGCAAGCAGTATCCCCTCAGGCACCCAGAGGCGGGCACAAGTAAACTAAGTGACTCAAACTCTGGAAACACAGATCAGATGAATGGGGACAAGGACACTGATCAAAATCCAGGCCTTGCCCTCCCAGAGTGTCCCCTGTCCTAGAGTTTTGAGGACCGCGCACAACAGCATCTCAGAGTCACGGACTGCTGGAATGATCAAACCTTAGAGCCCTCCCGGACCACCTACATGACTTCTCATTTCACAGCTGGTGACAAGGCCCATGGTGGGGGAGGCGACCTCCCAAGGCCACGGGCTGTGGGCAGGACTGAGCACCGGGCTCCAGGGCAGCTGAGAAGGCTCTGCACCCCCTGGGTCTCCCATCCAGGTCAGAACTGCACCTTCAGACCAACAGCGAGGTCCCAAGTCCCTTAGGGGGGTGGCTCTGCCTGGCCTGGACCCCCGTGCGGTTGTCCCACAAACACACTGTGTGATCTGGGCTGGCCTCAATTTTCCCTTCTGTAAAATCACACCAGAGATGGGCAGTGGGGATTAACTACCCAACACAGAGCTCGTGAAATGCGCAGCGGCCCTCCCCCACGGCCAGAGGCTGCTGAGAGGGTGTGGCCATGCTCCGCCTCAGACGGAAAGCCGCCTGCCCCACAGGGGGCTGGGGAGAGCTAGGTGTCCCTTCCTCTCAGGGCTTTGATTTTCTCTTCTATGAAATGGTGGCGGTGGCGTGTGTGTGCACGTGCGTGTGTAGAGCACGAGGGTTAAATCGGATTGACGGTGTTCACACTTACTCTCGAATCCTCTCCGACGAGCTATGATCTGGAACTCAGGACAGCAGAGCGGGTAAGGGCCCGTATTCTGAGCCTGGCTGCCTGGCTTCAAACCCCAGCTCGTTAGCTCAGCAGCTGTGTGACCTGGGCAAGTGTTTCTGTGCCTCAGTTTCCGCAGTGGTCAAATAGGGAGATAATAATATATGTGCGCATATGCAAATTTACCCACGCACTAATATTTACTCGTAACCCCAAAATCAATAGCCGTGGCACTTTTGTGGTCATTGGTGGACAGGCGCACAGTGGTAACAAATTCGAGTCACCCTAGAGGCATCTCTCCAGGTGAGGCTGACCAAGGCGACACTGGCCACCTTGTTCCACCTCTTGTGCTGTAAACCAGTGTCCTTTTCATAGTCTATTTAGTGTCACGTTTCTTGCAGTTTTGTGCTTTCTCTAGGTGATTTCGCTATTTAAAATGCTTCCTAGCCACAGGAAGGCTGCGGTGTGCCTTACGGAGAAAATACGTGAGTTACAGAAGTTTTGCTCAGGCACGAGTTATGTGCTGTTGGCCGTGCGTTCAAAGTTAATGATATAATGATAGATATTACGTGAGGTCTCTTTATTTATTTATTTAAATTTATTTATTTAATTTATTTAAGGCAAAGCAACGCTTGGTTGACCTCACAGATTGCAAGGACCTTGTCAGCTTACGATCCCTTATTTTTTATTTTTTGTGCCTACAGCACCTGGTCTTCCTAGGTGGTCTCCCATCCAAGTACTAACCAGGCCTTACCCTGCTTAGCTTCTGCATGAGGTGTCTTTAAACGGAAACACACATAAAGGTTATTACGCGGTGGCTGGTTGACAAAGAAGTGACCAATCTTGCAGGAACCTAAACCTGTGTTTCCCCTCGGAGCAATGGGTACGTATTTGCTCATTCAGTGTTTGCGTAATTTTATAGAATAGAACTGCCACAGATAACGAGAACTGACTGACTGCCTATCTGACGATCTATCTCCTATTGTATCATATTGATATGACTTCTAAGAAGGCTCTGGTTAAAGGTCCAGGATGGAACTTGGGAACCCCACCTGCCTTGACACCCGCCCATTCAGGGCGGCTCTGCGAGGCCCTGGGACAGCCACGGTTACAGACGGAAAACCACTGGTCTAGCTGTTTGCCCAGTTCCCTAACAGTCTGAATTCTAGAACAGGTCCTGGACATCTAGAAGCAAAAGCTCTGAGTGCAGCAATTCCAAGGAATGGAGCCGCTGGGGCTGTGCCCAACTCCTCACACACGCCCTTCCTTGAGCTGCGGGTAGGCCATAGCGTAGCTTTGTTGGAACCAGACAAGGTGAGCCGCGCTCAAGGCCCTGGGCTGCCGCCTGCTGGAGCACTGCGGCATTGCAAGCGTATGGTGTCTGTGCCGTGTGAACTGTGCCCTCGGCCGCGGTGATTTGGGGCAGCGCTCCACTCGCACAGCACAGCCCTACAGCACAGCCCTGTGAGGTGCATTCTGCCGCCACCCTCCCTCTGCCAGGACGGGGACTCACAGGCCTTCCTTCTGTCCTTCCAGGAGCGCCGTGAGCAGGGGTTTGTTGAGAGGGATGGTCTGCAGGATGCTGCCGTCTGAGTTCACGTACCCGATGGCCCACTGCCCCAGGCGAGTACAGCTGGGCCGGAAGATGTAGCTGGAGGAAGAAGCAGGTAGGATGGTGGGGAGGGAGTGGTCACCACTGTCCCTTCTGGGACCTCGCAGCCCCTCACACTGTTGGGGATCCAGGTGTCAAAGTCCTCGCCCCCTTATAAACCAGCTTCCCACTTCTTAGGCAATAAGGTGTTAGGGCCTTGTCTGCCTTACAATTATGTATTGTTTTTACCTGCTGGGCCCCCGCTCCTCTTCTACTGGGGTTTAGGCTGACTCTGGCTTGGCCAGTCAGTGCATTACAGGGCCCCTGACCACAGCGATACGAATCTGCCAGGGGACTTCTGCTGTAGTTCCCAGAAAGGTTCCCCCTTAATACCGAGGCAGCTAAGCTGGCAGGGTATACGGTAGGGGCTTCTAGAAACCATTTGCCACTTTGACGAGAGACCGTGGATGCAAACAAAGCTAGTGGAGGAGAGCAGAGATGGATAAACAGGAATGATTCCTGCCTATAGCACGCAAGCACCTGGATCCAGCTGTGCCCGAAACCCGCACCTGGTCTTTTCAACTATTCCTATAATTCATCCCTTTTTCTTTCCCATGAAGCCAGTATACAGCGTAAGTGGAAAAATGCTAATATAATCGCCATCTTGGGGGTCCCACACCCCAGCCCTGCAAAGACTCACCAATCTGACCTCCCATTTCCTTAACCTCTTGGTGTTTCAGGGAGTTCAGCCCCTCAATACTGAACTGTCTGGGGGACACAACAGGTCAAAGCTCCTGGCTTGAAATAATTTCAGGATTCAGGTTCCCAGCACCCGACCCAACAGGTAGTGGTGGGGGGTCATATTGGAAATATTTTGTAGATGGTACAGCATGGGCTCCAACCTATCAGAAACGGGCCTTATCCTGGGGCAGAGTCTTGAGGCCCCCTGCCACAGCCTTTTGCTGTGGGATTGTGGGAAGGTCCAGGAAGTCCCAGGAGGAGAGGAAGGGTGCCAGGGGGCATTCAGCGTCCTACCTCTGAGTCCTTTACTCCCCGAGGGCCCAGGTATCTCAGCCCTGCAGTCCTTTTTCTCTTGGAAGGATGTCTGCTTTCTGCCACCCCCCAGCCTGGACCCAGAGCCTTGACCCCTGGCCACTGCCTCCCGAGGCCTGTTGCTCACCTGCCTGGCTTTTCCCTGCAGGCCTGGAGACGTGCTCGGACCTCGTCGTACGTGAGGAAGGCCATGTAGCCCGGGTGGTTGACCGCCAGGAGCTTCCAGTTCTCGAGGAGTGTTGGCCATGGCTGGAGTGGGGTGATGCTTGGGTCACGGAGGGGCTGAGGAAGCAGCCACTTTCCCACTGCTTCCCAGGGTCCAAGAACCTGGCCACCTCGCTCACACCTGGTGTGGGCCTCAGGGGTCTCTCTTCCACAGAGGCCTGCAGCCCCTCCTCCCCCAGACCCAGGAGTCCAGGCCCTTAGCCCTCCTCCCTCCAACCCGGATTCCAAGCCCCCAGCCCCTCCTCCCTCTGACCCAGGAGTCAGGGCCCAACCCCTTCCTCCCTCAGGACTCGAGCTGGGACCCTGCCTTGGCCTTCCCTGACCTGGAAAAGCCTGGTGAAGATGTCAAACTCAAAGATGGACACGTGGCCACTGCAGGTGAGGTCGATGGTGGAGCGCAAGGCCAGGGCTATGGAGCCTGGCTCCACAGGGTGGCAGGTACACAGGAGAGGCTCAAACTCAGCCCAGGGCAGCACACACCTGGTCGGAAGGGGGATGGTACAGGTGAGGCCTCTGGGAGTCCAGGATAGGAGGAACTCTAGGAAGGAGGCAGCTAGGTCTGGGGAGGAAGGGCTAGGGGCCCGGACTCTTGGGTCTGGGGGTGGGGAGGGTCTGGGTCCCTGGGCAAGGGCAGATGAGGCACCAGCAGCTGATGGGCCTCGGAGACAGCTGCTCACTTACCGAGCTCCGCAGTGCTTCCTCCAGAAGGCGTGGGCTGGGGCTTTGGTCAGCTGGTACGTGTGTCCACAGTACTTTCCCCCAGGAAAGAGTGCGCTCAGCTCCGTGAGCATGTGGCTGAAGATTAGGGCCAGCTTGGCCAGCTGTCGCCTGTAGGGATGGGCTCTGAGGATGTGGCTGGACCCTGGGACACCTTGGACCAGGTGTATATGTTCCTGATACCTTCTATAGGGCCACCCCTGACAGCTTCTGAGGATGTGGCTGGACCCTGGGACACCTTGGACCAGGTGTATATGTTCCTGATACCTTCTATAGGGCCACCCCTGACAGCTTCTGAGGATGTGGCTGGACCCTGGGACACCTTGGACCAGGTGTATATGTTCCTGATACCTTCTATAGGGCCACCCCTGACAGCTTCTAAGTAACCCCCTTCCCAGAGCCATTATCCACCTGTGGCTGGTCCAAACTGAGATCTGCTCTAAACGGGAAATATGAGATTTCAGAAACTTAGTGAAAAAAACAAACAAACAAAACTGAACAATCTCATTAATCATTGCTTTATATCAGTTACAAATTGAGATGATAATATTTTGGCTATAATGATGAGTTAAAGAAAATGTTATCAAAACTCACTTCTCCTGTTTAAAAACTTTTTGTAATACGTCTACTAGAAAATGAAACACTACATAATGGCTCGCTTTAGGCTCGAGTGGAAGGTGCTGGTGTAGAATCTCCTTCGAACAGCTGTGAGGCAGCGGCTCTAGAACACCTACTCAGACCCTCACAGAGCCCCTGAGTGTCCTAGCTTCTAGAACCCACTGAATCTAGCTAGAACAGCGGTTCTCTGAGGAGTTCCACCGCCCTTCTGAGGAGCGTCTAGACATTTACTTGTCATAGCGATTGGGGGAGGCAAGAACATTGGGGACAGTCTCCTCCAGCAAGATTTGCCCACATCCACGCAACTTTCCACCATCCCACCGGACAGTCATGAAAGCGCAAAATCCACTTATAATGACCTGAGCCTAGAACCCAATTCTGTTTTCCGTAAGCATTTTTTGCACATTTAAAATTTATACTGAATTTTACAGAAACACAACTCTCCTCTATGTCAAGGGAAGACTGATTTAGCACCGTAGCGACTTCCTACACGTGCAAGTGTCTGGCTCATCAATTCTGTCTTGCCAAATAATTGTGATTGTGCCATGGTGTTGCCCTTCAACACACAGATGATGTCATTATGAAGAACATTACTTCATCACTCCCTTATAATACAGTTTGGGCATTATAGTGATTAAAAATATATAAGTAAGTTATTTACTTTAGGTATTCCATTTTAAGATGAATTTAAAGAGACACTACAAAATGTTTTCTATAAAGAAGGGGTGTGTGGGGTGACTGGGTTGAGACCCAGTGGTCCAGACCTTGTTCAAGGCTCTAGACCTCAAACTTCACCTGCCTGTGTCACTTAGCAGCCCCTCCCCTGGGGATCAGAACCAGAGCAGGTGTCCTGCAGACAAACCCTAGGTCCTGAGCCTGCTATCCCTTAGGTGCCGACGACCAGAAGGGGCCTGTGAATCTCCCAGGCAGGGGCAGTGATGGGATGTCAACAGCCCCACCTCCTGCAGGAAGCTCCCTGGGTACCCCACCGTCTCCCAGTGTATGTCCAAGGCCTCCAGGAGAGTATGGTAATGGGAAGCAGGCTGTGGGATAGGCCAAGAAAGAGGGAATATGGGGGGCCAAGGGCATAGATGCCCAAGGAAGGAAAGAACTGGGTGGCCCAGTTGTCCAGGTTCCCTCATGGCGAATGGTTTGGGATATGGACTTCTGGGTCCTGAGAAAGGAGGGGCTGGGGGCCTGGACCCCTAGGTTGAGGGAGGAGGAGCTGGGGGAGGAGGGGTTGGGGACCCGGAATCCTGGTCTGGGGAAGGAGGGGCTGGGGGCCTAGACTCCTGGGTCTTGGGGAGGAGGGGCTGGCGGAGGAGGGGCCCGGGAGCAAGCCCTGGGCCTCCCTCTTGATCCCACGCTCATTCGAGGCAGCAGCGTGTCTGCTCACCTGAGTGTGGAGCCCTCCCGGAAGAGCTCATCACTGGCACTTCTTCGTCCTGGCGGTGGCAGCAGTGCCGCCACCTGCTTGCTCTTGGCCACCAGGTTAGCCAGGTAGACGACGAGAAAGTCCCTGGCGCCTCCAGGGTCCTCCGGGCCGTCTCTGCCGGCAGGACGCCGGGCCTGGGCCACCTCTCGCAGCAACTGCGTGGTGCGGGGCAGCAGGTCGCGGAGCGAGGGGGGACTCGAGGTGAGCCGGGGGTCTCCGCATTGCTCCTCCAGGCGCTGCAGCAGCCTCACCGCCCGGTCGAGGGCGCGGGCCTCTCCCCACTGCCACCCCCGCGGGGCCGCGGCCGCAGCCATAGGTGCCTCTCGTGCCTTAGGAAGGTCGGGTGCGGCGAAAGGTGCGGCCCCGCCCAGGTCGGGTTGGGGGCGGGACCGGGAGAACCCGCGAGCGAAGGGCAGGTACCTGTCTCCAAAGGGGGCGGGGCCTAGGACTCCGGGCCGAGGGTTCCGTAGAGACGGGGTTCGCCAAGTCTGAGCCCCCAAATGACAGCGAGATGGGATGGCTTCGGTGGGTGGAGATAAGGGATAGTCCCCGGTCGGATGGGAATTGCGGGTTGATGCCTGGGCTCCTTTAGGGGCTGAGGGAGGGGCTGAGCGCTGGGTCTCGAAGTGGAGGAGGGGTGGGGGGAGACCCGGAAATTTTGCTGGGGGCCGGGGTAGGGCTGGGTCCTATCCGAACTCCGCAGGGGATGGGGCTGGGATGTAGCACTCTTGTCAGAAACACTTGATCTTTGGTCGTTGAATGGAATTAAAGGTCAGAGAGTTGAACTTTCTAGGAGGAAAAGTCCAGGAGATAGTGCGATCCCTTTGCCCCCGAGACGGAAGACACAGCGTGACCAGACCCCCTGGGAGCAGGGGTTGGGAAGAGGGTGTCCGAGTGAGCAAGAATTCGGTGACATAATTCCTGGGTCCCCATGGCAGGGGCCTGCGGGAAATTAGGCTGTTGGGCACAAGGCTGGAGGGGTGTGGTTTTCTCCCCAAGGTGCACCACCTGTGGCACGTGCCCAGTCCCTGCTGAGCGCCGGGCCGCCACTGGGGGCGCTGTGGGCAGGGCCGTCCCTCCTCCCCAGGACACCTAGGCCATTTCTCCGGAGCGTCCAGGCCACGCCCCAGGGGACCAGGCCAAGTTCTGATCACAAATATGTACATACCTAGTGAATTTCGAACTAGATAATAATAGTAATAGCTAACATTTATTAAACTCTCTCGGTCGGACCCTGTATGTCAAACTACATTTTCTCACTGAACTTTCAAAACCTCTTTGATGTGGAGGGAGGGGAGAGGGTTTAGGATGAGAGCTCCATTTCCCATCACACCCCACGCCCCTCCTCAGTCCCCAACCCCCATCTCTCAGAACCCGAGAATCCTTAACCTGTGGAATCTTCGAGATTCCATCTCAGACCAAGCAGAGAGGGGTCTTTGTAGTCAGAATGGTGTGGTCCGCTGCCCTCTCTGAGTCTGCCTCGGTTTCCTCCTCCAGAAAATAGGATGAAAACCTATTGGCCTAGCAAAAATTCAAGCTTTTGATTATGCCAACCATTGAGGAGGCGATGAAAGTGTAAAAGAACAAGTTACTTTGCAGAACGATTTGGCAGGATCCATTCAAACCTTTGACAGGGCGAGTCCGTGGCCCTCTGCATCCTTCAGAGCTGTGGTTTGCGAACACTTTTGCTCATGTCGAGATATTATATACCCGAAACAAACGGTTTTAGAGGGTAATCCTTACCCCAACTATGTGCCTGTGTTCTAATACCTTCTATTTTGTTTAATTCCATTTCATTAAAGGGAAAATCGTTTGCAACCCACTAAATTGATTTTGCAACCCACTAATGGATCTTGTCTGGCAGGTTGAAAAATATTGCAGTAAAAAAACTCCAAGAGACATGTTCCAAGATGTTAATTGGAGCTTTGTGGGAAATAGAGAAAACTAGAAACGAGGTAGGTGTCTGTCACCAGGAGAATGGATGACTAAATTGTGGTATATTCTCACAAAGGACTCCCACACAGCAATTCAAATGAATGAATCGAACACACATACCAATAGCATGAATCGTAAAAACATAATGTTGAGTGTACTGGGTTGACTAGAGTCCCTCCCACCACCCCCTTCATTTATGTTCTCAGGAACCTATGAATGTGACCTTATTTAGACATAGAGATTTTGCAGATGTAACCAAGTTAAGATGAAGTCATACTGGATTAGGGTGGATCCTAAATCCAGTGCAACTGGAAATTTGGACACAGACACAGGTACACCTACTGGGAGAAAGCCATGTGATGACGAAAGCGGATATTGTAGTGATGCATTTCTAAGCCAAGGAATTACAAGAATCGCGGGCAAACACCAGATACAGGAAGAGGCCAACAAGGACCCTCCCCTAGAGCCTTCAGAAAGAGCATAGCCCTGCTGACTCCTTGATTTTGGACTTTTAGTCTCCAGAATTGTGAGAGAATACATTTCTGGTGTCTAAGTCACTCCATTTATGGTTCTTTGTTAAAGAAACTCTAGGAAACTAATAGAGTGAGGGAGTTGGGGAAGCAAGTTTGGGAGAACAATGTCATTTATACCGTCTGCAAACCTGCAAAACCAGTGCGCTGTATTATTTGGGGCTGCATAGCTATATGATGCTAGGATGAAAATATGTGTGGTAATGCTAAACATTAAATGCAGGAAAAGGATGAATTCTGAGAAGGTTACACTGGGACTTCAACAAAACCATTAATGCTTAATTTAAAAAATCTGGATCAAATATGTCAAAATGGCTAAGAGTTCACATGGTTGGATAGGGGATACAGAAAAAGTAGATGATGAGAAAAGATACTCGACATCATTATCAGTTGGGGTAATGCAGACGCAAACCTCAGTGGGATCCCACTTTGCAGTTGCTACGATGGCTGTAACAAAAAAGACAGACAATAGAGGCTGTGGGACAATTTGGAACCCTGAGAGACTGCTGGTGGGAGTGTCAAATGAGGCAGCTGCTTTGGAAAAAAAGCATGGAGGTTCCTCAAAAGATTAAACATCGTGACCATATGACCCAGCCTTTCCGCTCCTGTGTATCTATCCCAGAGAATCAAAAACATATATCCACCCAAAGATTCGTGGGGAAAAAAACTCTAAATATCCATCAGCTGAAAAATGGATAAGTTAAATGTAGTATACCCATATAAGGAATATTATTCAGCCATTAAAAGGAATGAAGTGTGATAACGTGCTACGACAGGAATGAACCTCAAAAACATTATGCCAAGTGAAAGAAGCCAGTCACAGCAGCTGAAGTGACCTATGATAGATGATTGGCTAAAGAAGCTGTGGTACATATATACAATGGAATATTACTCAGCCATAAGAAGAGATGAAATGCTGCCATTTGCAACAACATGGATGGACCTTGAAATAATCATACTAAGCGAAATAAGCCAGACAGAAAAGGTTGAAAATCACATAATATCACATATGTGGGCTATACACCTAAAAGCAGCAAATGAACAGGACAAACAAACAGACTCACAGACATGGACAATGGAAGGGAGGGGGAAGAGGGAGGGGGAAGGGAGGAGGAGGAAAAGAGAAAAATAAAATATTTAAAAAATTATGTATATATAGTATGTAAAAAACTGACATTAAAAAAAAGAAGCCAGTCACAAAAGACCGCATGTATGATTCAATTTATGTAAAATGTCCAGAATAGGCAAATCTAGAGAGACAGAAAGTATTTTGGGGGTTGCCTAAGACTGAAGGGGGCTGAGGATGAAGATATGTCTTAAAATACTTCTTTGAATTTACTAAAATCATTGAATTAATTACACACTTTGGTTAATTGCTGGATATATGTATTCTCTCTCAAACAGCTGTTTAAAGAAAACGGGGCGGGGGGGGGCAGACTCCAGGATAGCCTCAAGAGGGCGCTCTAAGTACAGGCTTACCTCCTCCTTGGGACGAGTTTCTTATATCCTAACCCCAGACTCTGCAATCTGAGGAGGCCTCAAAGTTTTGACCACGCCCCAGACCTTAACCACACCCTAAGGCGCTGGTCACACCCCAAGGCAGTGTCTGAAGCAGCAAATTCACCCTCATAACTGCCAAACTCTGACCACAGATGCATGCACAGACTAGATACTCCTAGAAACAAAGACCCTTAAAACTATGGACTTTTAAACCATTAATTTGTAATCCTTTTTTTCTTTTTTGCAATCATTTAAACTTACAGAAAAGTTGCAAGAATAAGACAAACGCTTCTTGTACGCTCTTAGCCAATTATTCACCAATTATTAACAAGTTTCCAATTTGCTTTATCATTGTCTCTTTCTCTCTTGCCCCTCTCCCCAGCCATTTGAGAATAAGTGTCAGACATTAACGTTCCTCAGCCACCTAATACTTTGGTGTGTATTTCCACGTAGCAGGACAATTCTCTTACATAGTCACAGTACACTTACCAAAAGTGAGACATTTAACAATGATACGACACTAGTATCTAACAGTGCAGTCTATATTAAAATCGTCAGTGGTCCTCAAACTATCTTTTATAGCAAAACATTTTTTCCCAGTCCAGCATCCAATCCGAGATGATGCGTTTAATAGTTCTCATGGCTTTTGAGGTTCCTTCAGTCTGGTACAATTGCTCAGCCTTTCCTTGTGTTTCATGAGGTTGACATTTTTGAACATTACAGACCAGTTCCTTTGTAAGATGTCCCCTGAGATTTGGGTTTGTCTGATATTTCCTTGTTGATTACATTCTGGTGGCCAGAATACTATAGAAGTGATGTCGTGTCTTTCTACGTGCATCGTATCAGAAGGCACACGAGGTTGCTTGTCCTATTATTGACGTGAATTCTATCACTTAGTTAAGGTGAATCATGGAATCCTGGATTCATAAATGTATCAGGTCAGTTTCTTCCCTTCCTGGGTGTCGGTTTCTTTTTCTGTAAAATGGAGGTGTGGCTTACATGACGGTCTACAAACACCTAGCCAGAAGCTTGTTTAATTCTCATGCTCTTAAAATCATTTCTTTGGCACAGTGCCAACATTTACAATTTGGCAGATATTATACATGCACCTGGCAAAGGCATTCTCTGACTGTCTGAGTTTACCCAAGGAGCTGATAACAAGTGAAACTTTGCAACAGGGGCTGGGCCCCCGAGAAAAGCATTGAAAGTATGACTTCTGGCTTTAGAATGCTAGGGCTGTCACAGATGAGGAGAACGGTCTTGGTGACATTAATTAAAGGATGGGTGTTTAGTTCCACGAGGGCTGGGGTGCTGGAGACCCTATCTGGGGCCCCCTTCCCCCCTTGGAGTCTGCCTTTCTCCAGGGCGTGGGGGATGGCTGTGGAAGGATGTGCGCCCAGACCCAAGGTCAGGAGGCTGAGAGGGGATTTCCATGTGTGGAGAAGCCAGATTATTTTAGAGAAGTAACTTACCAAGGTCAGTGTTGGGTTCAGCTCTTGTACCCAGGGCTAGTTTCTCACACACACAGAGCACATCACCCACAGCCTGGACATACAGGTACAAGGAGGCTCCCAACGCATACTCGAGGCTGACAATAGCCAGGTCTGGCGTTAAGCACTTGGAACCTACACTCTTCTTAAGTCCTCATCAACCCATCGACACTAAGAGTTAGATAGTAAAACCATTTTCAGAGGAGGAAACTGAGGCTCAGGGCAGTGAAGTCACTTTCCCCAAGGGTCACATGGCCATTTGGTAGTAGAACCCTTATGTGACAGGTATACTCTTGTCCTTCAATAAGTATTCTCGCCACTTCCTTTTGTAGAAGAACCTCGAAATTTTAGCTGGGTGCGTGCTGCCCAGATAAAATTACATTTTCCAGTCTCCCACACGACAGAAGTGACCACATGACTAAATCCCAGCCAATGGAATGTGATGTGTATGACTTCTGAGTTGTACTTCTTTTTTTCTTCTTCCCAATGGTTGGAACATGGATGTGATGGTGAGAGCTGCAGCAGCCACCTTGGACAACACGGGGAAAATGGGAAGTGAAGGCAGCAGAGCGACAAGGCAGAAGGAGCCTAGGTCTTTGACATTCTTAAGCTACCATTTTAGGCCTGGGTGTTAACTAGACTTTTAGGCCTGGGTGTTAACTATATGAAAATAGACTTTTATCTCATTTAAGTCACTATGTTTTTAAGTTTTTATTATGACAGCTGGATGAAAAGTCTAGCTAACACACACACATCTAGACTAGGCCCTCGTTAACACATTTTTCCATGAGAACAAAGAATGGGTTCCATCATCTCACTTTTTTTTCCCTTTATGCCCTCAAAAACAATTCCCAAATGATAACGGCAATTCCTGTGTATCGAGTTCACCCTCAGCACTGTGCCGTTATGAGCACTGTGCACAATTCATTTAAGTTTAATCCTCACAACAGCCCTGTAAGGTAGATGCTATTATTATACCCTCATTTTCACAGATGAGGAGGCTGAGGCTCAGGGCTGTGAAGTCATATGATCAAGGTCACACAACTAGGAAACAGAAAGGCAGGATTCGAACTCAGCACTGACTCCAGGGCCTGTGCTCTCAATTATACACCTATCTGTTATTTACACCCTTTCTGGTAGCACACACGTGCACATGCTTGCACCTTGGCATGCACACAGTGAAAATAATAGACACGACCACACACAGCCTTCCTGCAAGGCAAGAAGGCCCAGCGATTATGAGCATGGCTTTTAGAGGCGGCAGCACGGGATTGGACAGGCAGCTTCCTCTGCCTGAGCCTTGGTTTCCTCATCTGGAATATGGGCACCGTCATGATCAGTAAGTGGCTACTAATATTCACTTTTCTGTTCACATTCTCAAGCCGGTCACGCAGTGTGAAAAGGCACCAGACACAGCCACAAAGAATCGTGGACACCATAATACAGCGGGGAGGGATCGAGGCTCTCATTCTTCAGTCACTTCTCAAGGGTCTGTTCCATGCCAGGCAGTGTGCTGGCTGCTGTGGGCAGGGCAGTGGCACTGGAGGAGGACCTACACTGCCCTCCCAGAGCTTGGGGTCATTGCACATGACCTTGGATGTGTGGTGAGATAAGCACATGGGAAGTTCTCACACACAACAGCTTGCAGGGCCCAACGGTCACCCCCTGCAGTGGGTTGAATGATGCCCCCCAAAATATATGTCCCCAGAACCTGTGAAGGTGACCTCATTTAGAAAAGGGGTCTTTGCAAATGTAATTAAGGTAAAGACCTTGAGATAGGATTATCCTGAATTACTCGAGCCCTAAATCCAATGACGGTTGTCCTTATAAGAGACAGAAGAGAAGACATGGACACACAGGGGAGAAACCATGTGAAGATGGAGGTAGAGACGGAGAGATCGGAGTGCTTCAGCCACAAGCCCAGGCATGGCTGGAGCCACCAGAAGCTGGGAGAGGGAAGGGAGCATCCTCCCCCACCGACACCTTGATTTTGAACTTCCGGCCTCCAGAACTGTGAGAGAATAGATTTCTGTTTTAAGCCACAAAGTTCATGGTCATTTGTTGCAGCAGCCACAGGAAACCGATATATCTTCCAAGTCAGACAGCTCGAGGGATACCACAGCCCAGAGGCAGGGCCAGAAACACAGGCGTGTGGTCACAGACACACATAAAGACACATGGCCGCCCAAGTCAGGAGGGCCAGGTAAATACACATCACCCAGTCAGAGCCAAGCTGGAAGAGGGTGCACATGAGTGTGCATGCACGTGTGTGTGTGCATTCTTAGCCATTCCCAGAGACCAACAGTGCCTCGCAGGAAGCTGTTAAGGCTGTCAGCCCCACAGATCCAACACTTGATGGACTCGTGGCAGTAGAAATGCTCATAATTGCCAAGGCATACAAAGGCATGGGGCCCAGGGAGGCCCCCAGGCTGAAATCACAACACTCACCATCACTCAGAAACACAGGGACAAATGGCTACTCATGAAGATCAATACAATGGGACCAAGGTCGTCAGCTTCTTCTTTCAAGGCTGGGAGCAATGGGGACTGACCTGGGTGCCAGTCCTACCTCGGGGGTTCCAGCTTGTCCTTGCTCTCCCCAGTGCACATCCATCTTCCCTTCCTGAAAGTCAACCCCTGTAACAAACCTCTTATCCCTATACCGACCTCCTTGTAATGTGGATTCTCTGATTGAAGCCCGAATAAGCCTCTCGAATCTGTGATGGCACTTTATATGGCGAAAGAGACTTTACAGATGTGATGAAGTTGAGGATCTTGAGATGGAATACCTGGGTGGGTCCCGTGTGATCACAGAGTCCTCCTAAGAGGGAGGTGGGAGATCGGAGGAGGGGATGTGCAGATGGAAGCAAGAGGTTGGAGCGATACCAGGCAGGGGCCACGAGGCTTCCAGGCAGCCTCTGGAAGCCGGAAAATGCAAGGGAACGGATTCTCCCCTCGAGCTCCCAGAAGGAACCAGCCCTGCTGACACCTTGACTTTGGCCCGGTGAAACTGATTTTGGACTTCTGACTTCCGGAAGTGTAAGAGAATACATTTGTGTTGATTTAAGCCACGGAATTCATGGTGCTTTGTTACAGTGGCAACAAAAAAATGAATGCAAACCTGACTGATACACAAAAGACATGTCCACAGAGACAAGACATAGACATTTTACGTCAAGGGGACCTGGAGCCACTGAGTAAAATGTGACACAGCATGCAAGGCAGTCACGTGATGACTGGAGGTCTCAATGTTAGGAACACTCATAAATGTCACACACGGAGAGACCCGGAGACAACTGGAGTCACACAATGGTCAGCTGTGGTACTCCTCGGAAATACACACCCACATGCACACATACCCAGGGTCACTATGGAAAAGGAAAGATGTCACACACCATGTCATCCCAGAAACAATGGCACAGTGACAATGACAGAACATTCAAACACACTGGGAGTCCCAGAGTCACCCACACATGTCATCATCAGTCTGAGACCCACCGGGTCACTCACAGAGTCAATTGGCTACGGCATACAGGTGTGCACACACACACAAACACACTTTCTCCAGACCTCCTCATGAAAGAGGCCCAGTCAAGTCGGGGATATGGTACAAAAATAGTTTATTACAAAAGAAATCCAACCAAAATGCCTAATAATTTACATCGTTATCAGTGTCCTGCTAGAGCCCATCTCCCCCTTGTCATGGATCTGGGCAGAGGGGAGCAGTTGTTCCCTGGTTCCACCAGCTCAGGAAGAGGAGAGGGAAGTGGACATCTGGGTGGAGGTCCAGGCAGGAGACTGGTGCCTGAGAATAATAGGGGCAAGACTTCTGGGCAGGGGATGAGATGGGGGGAATATCTGTTCTGAGAATAGACAACGCATATGCTCTGTGCAAATCCTGATTCTGAAGATTGGGGGGGGGGGCAGAGTGAGATCTTCACAGTTTCCAGGAGGGTTGACCCCACAGGCAGGGAGGTCCCTCCTCATGAGTCCAAGATCTGCCCCCCCATCCCTCTCAGCTGCCTCCTGAAGCTGGGGAGGGGGGAACTGGCCGACCAGGGGCTGGGAGGACCCCAGCAAAGGGCAGGAAGGCAGGTGAAGATGAAGAAGGAAGGAAGAAATTGGGGGGAGCTATTGGGAATCCAGGAAGATCCTTGGGGGGAGACTGGGAGGGCGAGGAAGACGGTGATGCGGAGAGAAGACCTGTGGAAAGAGAGAGGAGGGGTGAGGGCAGCCATGAGAGATCAGATCAGAGAGGAGGGTGGGGGTCCCAACTCCGGGTTCTGATGAGGGAGGGGCCCGGGGGCGGGGCTGCAGGCTGCGTGTGAGCTGGTTTCTCACCATTGGAGCTGAGGCGGCTGCTGCTTTCAGGGGAGGTGGTGGCACTCCTCTCAGGGGACGGCTCTGGCTGTGACGCAGGAGCAGGCCGCGTGGCCTTCCCCCTCAGGATGTCGATGACCTGCGTGTGGGAAGACGAAAAGTCACCACCAGGCCACTCCCTTGCTCGTGGGGTCTGCCAGAGAGCCTGGCCCGTTTCTCAGTACGTGAAGGTGGGCACGTCGCTTCCTTTGATTGTGCCTCAGTCTCTCCTCCTGTCTAGACCTCACACCCACACACTCACAGGCTCACTCGCTTCCCTGGACACACTGGCACACACGCACGCGCGCACCCCTGCACCCCTGCGCACCCATACACGGACTGGCCCTCGGGAACAGAGCTCCCCAAGCCCCCACCCCCACCCCGCCTACGCGCATACTTACCCGGCGGCTGCGCGCCACCATGAGCGGCGTGTCGTTGTGACAGTTCTTGAGGCCGCTGTCTGCGCCGCTGCGGACCAGCGTGCGCACGAGCGGGAGGAGGCCCCGGCCGGACGCCGAGTGCAGCGCCGAGCTGCCTGAGTACATCTGAGCATTCACGTTGGCGCCGTGCTGCGGGGTCGGAGGGGCGAGTCAGAGCCACCGCCGGGGGCCGGGACCCGGGCCAGGTCTGGGGGTGGGGGCGGGACGGGCATCTGGCCCAAACCTGGGGCAGGACCGGGTTGTGGGAGGGGTGAATGAAGAGGCTGAAGCTAGAACCCAGGTCGGGTGAGCGCGGGACTCGGCCGGGGGCGCTGAATCACCCAGAGCTGGACTCTGCAGTCCGACCGAAGTAGGGGCGGAGGGACAGAAGAGAAGAGTCCGGGGCTGAGTCTGGACGGAAGGCACAGCCGAGGACAGGGCCAAAGCCGGAAGGCAGCGACAGCGGCCTCGTTGCTAGACGAAGCCGCGGCCGTCCGAGGGGAGGGGGAGGAATGGGAGAGGCCCCGGGACAAGTTCGCAGCCTGAGGGGTGAAGTCATAGGGATGCCGGAACTAGGCCCAGAAGCACAGATCAGAGCTGGAAAGGCGGGGGCGATGGCCGGTTGGTGCCAGAGGAAAGGGTGGGCGAGAGGCCAAGAGCAGGGCCACCGAACCTGCAGCAGCAGCTGCACCATGCCCAGGCTGTTGTTTTCCACGGCGTGGATGAGTGGCGAGCGGCCGCTCTTAATGTCCTGGGGCAGGGAGGGAAGGTCTTTAAGTCTCTCCAAGGGCTGCCCAGGCAGCCCGCAGTCCGCCGCCGGACCGCTAGGTCCGGCGTCGCAATCCGGTTAGAGACCCCGGAGCACCACCCACCCACGCGGCGCAATCCCGCGCCAGCCCCGCCCCTTTGACTCCGCCCCTCTTGGCCCCACCCCAGGCCCGCGCTTCCGCGCTCACCACCGCGTCGATGTCCGCGCCGCGCTCCAGCAAGAGCAGCACGGCTTCCTGGCACTCGGTGTTCACGGCCACGTGCAGAGCAGTGAGCCCTGAAGGAGAGGGAGACTCGGTCAAACCCGGGCCTGGGGCTTTGCAGCCGCAGGAGGACGCCGGGTCCTGCCAGACGGCCCCACCCTGCGCCCGCGTCGGCGCTCACCGTCGTAATTGCGGGCCTCCAGGTCCACTGTGCCGGGAGCCGCGCTGTCCAGCAGGGCCCGCAGGCAGGTCGGGCTGCGGTGCTCGCACGCCAGGTGGGCTGCCGTCTGGCCATGGCGGTCCAGTGCCATGGGGCTGGCACCAGCCATCACCAAGAGCCGAACCACAGATGGCAACGTGGTGATCACAGCCAGGTGTAGTGGTGTCTGGGGAACAGAGACTGTGAAGGACCCGTGCCCTGCCGTGTGTCCCAGTCCTGACCCCCAGCTGCAGTCTTACTCAGGAGCCAGAAACCTGGAGCACCAACTCCCTCAGACCCCGGAGCCCAGACCCCCAGGGCCCCAGCCTCACCTGCCGGAGGTTGTTGTAGATATCCAGCTCCCGGCCCCCATGTTGGAAGAGATTGACTAGCCGATGCACAGCAGGCAGATGGCCCTGCACCACAGCAATGTGAAGTGGCCTGGGGGTGGTGGCATCACAGGCATTAGGGGCTGGTCACCTGTCACCCCCATACTCTTAGCAGCACTAGCTCTTGCCAATACATGCCGGATACTTCAGAAGCATCTCCAGAACCCAATCACTTCCCCTCATCCCCACGCCCACCATCCTGATTCAGGATGTTTGCTGGGGGTGGGGGGACATTAGCACTGAGGGCCCAAGGCTGACTTCACGTACACAGGCCGCACACCCTCTCCTCCAAGTCATCTTTTTCCTGGACTGTCTCCTCACTGGCCTCCCTGCTTCCACTGCTGCCTGACTGTCCCCCATATAGTTACCAGAGGGATCTTATTAGAACCTAAGTCATGTCATACCCTCCCTCTTCTGCTCAGAACCCTTGGCCCACAGGCCCTATGTGATTTTGTCTCCCCCTCCTCAATCCCCTTGACCTCGTCTCTGTCCACTGTCTTCACTCTGATCTGGCCACTGGCCTCCTTGCTGTTCTGCCTCGAATAGCCTTCTCCCAGATATTTGCAAGGCCTCTGCGAAAATGGTACAGCAGCGGCTTGCTTCCCGCCCCCTTACCCTGCTTAATTTTCCTCCACATCATCACCTGACATTGTACAGTTTACTTGCTTCCTGTCTGAGTCTCCCCAACTAGAATGTCAGCTCCACCAGGGCAGGGCATTTTGTCTGCTCTGGTCACTGCCCAGTGCCTAGGACAACGCCTGAGCAGGTGCTCATAAATGTGCTGAATCCATCTCAATGATCCCTGGCCATCCTGGAAGCTGGTGACCACGTTCCCACCCCTCTGTGGGCCACAGTTTTATCATCTGTGAAATAAGCATGGGTGAACTAGATGCCATCGCAAGGTCTCCATCCATTGTGACTGTCCATTGCATTCAGCCTCCAACCCAAAAGTAGCCACCCGGAAGTTTTTGCACAATAGGGAGGTAGGGCAAGCTGGGACGAAGTCCTCCTTCTAGAGGTTGGGCTGTGCAACCCAGATCCCCACTTCTGACAGAAGGCCTCATTTCCCCAGCTTCTGGGAAGACTGTCAGCTCCCAGCATTCTCTGGGAATTACCCTCCACTGAAAAGAGCTGGTTGCCCAAGTCATGAGAGGGGGCAGCAGCCATCCTGGCGGCATCTGGTGGCTGGCATAGCAGGCCCAGCCTTCTGGCCTCAACTCTGAAGGCCGCTCCAGCTGCAATATCCCCTGGGGGACAGCTGAGGCCCTGTTGAGACTACCCAGCGGCTCAACCTCTCCCTCTGCCGGGGCCATAAACTTCCTGCACTCTTCCCTGGGTCTCCGACCTAGAGCAGCCATTTTGAGCTGAGGGCAATCTGGGATGACTGCAGGGGCCAACACATGTTTGCTGGGGGTGGAGGGACATTAGCACTGAGGGCCCAAGGCTGACTTCACGTACACAGGCCGCACACCCTCTCCTCCAAGTCCACTTACTGGAGAACTGCTTTCTCACGCACCACTGCCTGCTTACCAACCGGGACCTCCCAACTGTGCAGTGTGCATCCTGGACCCACTTTTTTAAGCGAGCTCCCTGGGTGCTTGGACTGGAGAAATTCTGCAGCCCAGAGGACTCTGGAGGGCTAAGGAGGCCAGGATTGCAAACTGAGTGTTGCCCTCCTAGCCCTTCGGTGCGTGGGTTTTCGTATAGCCCACCTCCCAAGAGATTGTGCAGGTGAAACGCTGATCCTGGATTCTGATCGGTGAAAGCCCAGTTTAAAAACAAAATGTTGGGGGAGGGGCCAGACCTGAGCCCTCTGAGAAGGGCCCCCCTTCCCTCCCCAGATTTCCCAGGACGCCGGGTCCGGGTCCGGGTCCCTGTCGGGGCCGGCGGGGTTAAGTGAGGGCAGAGGGAGCGAATGATTTCAGAGAAACCATCCAGGCCTGAGTTCCCATAAACGCGCGGGCCGCAGGGGGTGGGGCGGGGCTGGAGGAAGTGGGGACGGGAGGGGCGGCCCTGCCCTCGGACTTCCAGTAACAGGTCTGCTGGGCGGGGCTCCGCTTCCTGCTCCCCGGGGAGGGAAGCCTGTCTCGCCGGGGATCTACCCCGGCCACCCCTGGCACCCCGACTTCCATCGTCGAGTGGGGCGGAGGAGGGGGAACCCAACCCAAAGTGACCTCGCTTCTCTAGTTGGTAGGACCCTGAGTCCTCCAGCCTGGGGACCCCTCTGGAACTCTGTCTTTCAGGGCTCACACTCCAGCTGGCTCCTTGTTCCCCCATATCCCAGCATTCATCTCCAAGGTCTCTTGGGTCCCTAACCCTTTGCGGTTACGGACTTTCCAGTCCCTCTCAGTTCTAGACCCCCAAGTTGCCCTGCACCGTGCTCCTTACCGCCCAGAGATCAAGGAATGCAGTGGCCTAACCAACCCCTGTTCTCTGGGACCCAGTACTCGCTCTCCTCTCTCTTGGAGACCCAAATGGAGTCCAGATGCCCTGAGATTCCTTGCTCCCTCGAGTCCCTTAGAAGTCCAGCCTCCAAACCAAGTTTCGCTGCTTTGGGGAACCATCCGTAGCGTGTCCCTCTCCCCCGCCCCCAGGCTGTGCCAGCTGCCCATTCCGGTAAAGCCTCGGCCTCAGCGGAAGGGGTTAAGGTTAGAGGGAGCGCCGGGAGGGGGAGGCTGCGAGTGAGTGACGGGTGCTGACGTGGGGGGAGGCAGAGCAGCTGGGCTGCGGTCAAGTTCTGCGGGAAGGGATTTCCCCCGACAGGCAGCTGAGGCAGAAGTGTTTGCTTTGGGGGAGAAGGGGGAGCTGGGGAGAGCGGAGGAGGGCGGGGGAGGGCGGTGGGGCGCGAGGCCACAGACGGGTGTGCTAGTCTTCTTCTGCACCCTGCTTTCACAGGTTACAAACAACTCAGCCCTGGGGGGGCAGACACACATTAAATCTATTTCACAGATGACCCCAGAGGTAGCCAGAGGGAGAGGAAACTAGCTTTACTGAGCCGTTGTATATCTCAGACACTTTCTCCTGCTTGGGTGCACACCATGGCCCAAAAACACCTGGGGCGCCCTGATCCAACACATCCACTCCCACGTACTAAGCACCTACTGTGTGCCTGGCCCTGTTCCATGCACCCCATGTAGGAGCATCACCGCGTTGAATCTTTGTTGTGATAGGTGCTGCCGTGAGTCCTGATTTCCAGAGAGGCAAACTGAGGCTCGTGCATGTGAAGTCACTGAGTGGGCCAGTGGCGGAGCACCCT
Source organism: Rousettus aegyptiacus (assembly GCF_014176215.1). Taxonomy (NCBI): domain Eukaryota; kingdom Metazoa; phylum Chordata; class Mammalia; order Chiroptera; family Pteropodidae; genus Rousettus; species Rousettus aegyptiacus. Next base: position 42,972,845 of record NW_023416289.1, on the reverse strand, counting down.
CACTTCCCTGAAGAAACAGGCCTTCATCTCGTCCCTACCTTCCCAGAGAAGCTCTTTATAGAAATCATCTCATTTCTGCCTACGGAGTCCCTTGCACGCTGATGGTTCCTTTTTTACAGGGAGAAACTGAGGTGGAGGGGGGTCAGAAAGCAGCTAGTTGAGAGTCAAACAGATGGATAGAATAATAATTACTGTATGCTAGGCACCGGGCTAAGCCCTTCTGTTCAGGATTTCTCAGTTGCTCAAACCGCACGTGATAAAACTGTGAGATTTGTGAAATCGATTTATGGGATCGTCAAATTAATTTAGTGGGTTATGACCACAAAACAATGAAATACAACAGAAAGTGGATCTCACATAGTGAGGGTGAGTTATATGTGTGTGTATGTGCTGGGTATAACATAAAGTAATAACAATAATAATATTAATACCTATTGACTACTTATAATCTGCCAGGCTCAGTACTAGGAACTTAATGAGTATAATTCTACACTAAATTGATCAACGAAATGTCTTTCTCATTTTTGGATTGTGATAAAAAAATGTGAAGTCCCCTGCTCCAAAAAACAGCACGAAGAGGTAAGTGCTCTCAGGGTGCCCATTTTCCAGAAGAGGAAATTGAGGCTCAGAGAGGGAATGGGTCTTGCTCAAAGTCACACAGCCAGTGGTGGAGACAGGATTTGAACTGGGGTCAAGTTAACTCAAAAGGCGGAGTTGAGTGCCCCTGTGTTGTGGTGGGTGAGGTCAGTGGAGGACTGGCCTCCCTGTCCCCACTCTCCCTTCCCATTAATGGAGGATTATTACTCACGTGTCTCCGTCCTCATCGGCACGAGTGGCCATGGCGATGTCTGCTGACAGGGGGTGTTCCATCGAGCACATCATAGGATATAGGGGTGGAGGCAGGCTCAGCAGAGGGAAAGGGGAGCCCATGGTTGGGGTGGGGTACAGGGGCAATAAAGGTCCTGGGCAGAGAAAGGACATGGGTGAGGCCAAGCCCACAGACCCTGAACCCACGCCCCAGTGTCACCTGCCCTTTTTCCCAGGTCCCTTTTGTATCTCATCCTGGGTCTTCAAGGCTCAAGACAAACCCCTTTCCACATTCCTCCTCTGGGCTTTCGCAACTCCCCGTCCCCAGCCCCCCTGCAGTCTGTGCCCCCCCCCAAGCCCTGGTCATTCCCATTGTCACTTATCTTTTCATGTGTCTGCCCCCCATCTCCTGGAGCTACACAGTCCCTTAAAGACTGAACCCACATCATCACCCAGCAGGGGGACATCAGGGCCAGTCTGCTGACTGAACCTATGGCTTAGGGAGGTAAGGTTGGATGAAACACTGGGGATGGGGTGTGGGATGAATGCCTAGAACCTTTGGGGAGATGGGTGGGGCAGGAGGTGAGAAGCCTGTTCAGATCACAGCGTCTGAAGGGACTATGGCAACAGTCAACTCCATATCCACCCAGCACATAGGTGGGGAAAACAGGCCTGGGTTCTCACCCAGAGAATGAGAAAGCAGGGGAGGCAGTGACAGGTTTCCCAATGCACAGCTTGAGGCTGTATCCTGGTTGGGTGGAAGGTATAGAAACTGGGCAAAGGTCTGCAGGCGCAAGGCATGGACTCTGACACTTCGGGGGACACTTGGGGATGGTGTGGCGGCTGTGGCAGTGGATGTTTCTTCTTTGAGATCAGGGATGGAGACAGGATAGGGAGAATGGTGTTTGGCCTTCTGTCATCTGATCCTTGGGGACCCCCATTCCTGAAACCCCCTAGTTTCTTGCTCCTTGTATCTCTAGTACCAGGCCTTGGTGTACCAAGGCCTTCTGCCCAGAGACCCCTGAATCCTTCATCCTGGCCCTAAATCCTTGAGTCCCAGATTTCCCCAGTCCTGACCCCCATTCTTAGAATCCTCGGTCTCCAAGCCCCCAAAGACTACCTGATAATACGATCCCAGATGAGACTCTGATCCCTGGTAAGTACACATAACTGGGTGCCCAGGACCCAGGTGCATGTCCTGCAGGCTCCTTAGGAGCCCTCGTATCTGGGTCTGTTTCCTTGGATCTCTGTGATCCCAGATATTGGGGTGCTCAGAATTCCGACTTTGCTCTCCTAATTTCCAAAGTCCCCTAATGTCTTGGTTCCTGAGATTTTGACATCCTAAGATCCCTAATAATCTGTCTCCTTGACTCCCTTTGACCCTACATATCTGGATGCCAAGAACCTCAGTTTCTTGGGCCTGAGCACTGATTCCTTATAGCCATAGATATTCTTAAGAGTTTATAATGCTGTTCCTGGGGCTTCAGGGTCTACCCCCTTGATTCCTTGAGACCCCAAATCTGTACTGCTGAGCAGTGTCTCCTGGGTCCCCATATCTGTGGCATTCAGACCCTGGGGTCTGTCCCCCCCTCCAGCCCCCACATCCAGCTTTCTAGGTCCCCATATCCGTGTCCCAAGGCACTGCTCCCTGATGCTCCCCTACCTGTATCCCTAGGACCTCAGGCTCTGCCCCCTACCCGACCTCAAAGAGCCTCACATCTGTGTCCTTGGGAACTTGGTTTCTCTCCCTCTGTTGCTCAGCTCCCCCGACCCCCTATATTTGTTTATGAGCTCTGTCACCTCGCTCTGGTGACCCTATGCCCTCTAACCCAACCCTGACCAGAGAGGGCCACTCACCCGGGTAGTAGAGCGCCTCTGGCCGAGGCAGGCCGTGGTGCGGCGCGTGGGGCGCCGGGACCGCCGGCGTGTCGGAGCCGCAGCGTAGGGGATCCTGGGTGACAAAGGGGCCCGCAGCGCCGCGGGGGGCGGCGGGTTCCGGGGAGGGCGCACGCAGGGGGCGCTTGCGGAGCGGCAGCGCGGCGCCGAGGGGTCCTGCGGCCTTGGGCCGGGTGCGCAGGTCCACGGGCCCTTCGTCCATGGCCCCCGCCGGGCATCGGGGCATGAGGCCGCCGGGGACGGCGGCCGAGCGGGCGGCCGAAGCGCGGCTCGGCTCGGCTGCACCGAGGGAGGCTCTGCCGGGCGCCGGGACTTCCCCTGCCGCCGGCTGAACTGAAGGGACTTTTGTCGGTCGGGGCGGTGCCGGGCCGCCCGCCTCCCCGCCCCTGGCCCCCCCCCGGGGCCACCCGCCGGCCCCAGGGGTTTCCTGGACTCGCTGCCTCTCCCACTGCCGCGCGCAGCGGCCTGCCGCGCGCCCCGCCCGCGCGCGCTGCGCCCCGGGCCCGCCCCTCCCGTCCCCGCGGCGCCCCCAGGGTCAGGCCTCGACTAGGGGTGGGGAGGAGGCGGGGCCGGGGTTCGGGGTGCCCCACCCCCGCGGCTGCGGGTCTCTCTCAGTAGCTATCTCTGTGTTTCTGGCTTGATGGCTGGCTGTGTGCCTCTCTCTGTATCTCTCGGTCCCTGTAACTCCGTCTGGCTCTCTTGTCCCGATGGATGTCTCTGAGTAGCGCCCCCCGTTTCTCTCTCTGTCTCCATATCTGTCCTCGCTACCTCTGTCTCTCACCATCTCTGTCTCTCAAGTGCTGTCTGCTTCTCAGCCTCTCCCCCAGGGAGACAATTCTGTGATTCCCGAGGGTCCCTAGGGCGCGGGTTCGAGTCCCGACTGCCACTTCCTCGCGAGGTGACCCTGACCACGCACTTCCCGCTCTCTGCGCCGTTTCCTCCTTTGTGGGAGCGAAAAGGCGCACCCAGGCCTGGCACTGCCCTCGGCGGGCGCCAGGCGCTGCCCCTCGGTCTGCTCCGCCCCCGCCTCTGCCTCCCCAGGTCGCTTCGCGGCCTTTGGTCTGAACTGCGCTGCGGGTGGGTGCGGTGCGGCGGCGGGTGCACAGAGAAACGCAAAACGTGTCTCTCCACTTGATGTCCCTGGACCCAGCCCACGCTGGCGGGCACCGGGACTTCTCAGGGCACAGGGAGAAAGAGGTGGTGACGGAGGCGTGGAGATCATGAGAGGCCAAGGAAACGAGAGCCGGAGAGAGCAAGAGACGAAGAAACACAGACAAGCATCGGAGCGACCAAGGCCCGGCCCCAAGGCGGGGGCCGGTCTGGCTCCCTCGTCTCCCCCACGTTCCCCTCCCATCCTGGGCGGGGTTGAAGGGTGGGGAACAGGCCAGGCGGGTTGGGGGACGGGACTCGAAGGCAGGCTGGAGCTGAAGGGGGAAGGGGGAAGGCGGGCCTCTCCCGGGTCCCCTCCTCCTGTCATCTCCCCGCCCCGGGGCGGGGCCCCGCCGGCGAGGGGCTTTCCCGGATTTCCCTGGGGGCGGGGCCATCGTTGGGGTTGAGTCCAGGTCACTGAGTTACAGCGGGCGGAGACCGAGGCTTTGGGGACCTGACGGGGCGAGGGAGAATGGGGACTGCACCCCGGGTCTCTCCAGGCGGCACGCAGGGTCCCCCGGTTCTCTCTGTGCGTCTTGCCCTGTGTTTGCAGCTCTGACCCTCCATCCCTGGCCTCCCTCTCGCAGTCTCCAGGCCGCCCCATCTATCTTTTTATCTCCCGAGATCTCTTATCTGTGTCTGTCTCTCTCCAGGACCTCGAAAGTGCGTGTGGGGCCCCGTCCCCAGGAAAAGACTTTGCCTGGGATGCAGGCCCCACCCCAGTGGGTCGTTAACCTGGGATGTGAGGAGCAGCTGTGGGCAGAGGGACACCTGACCTCTTCCCCGCTGTCCGCTCTCAGCCTCTCTCTGGATTTCCCCCCTCAGTCTCCTGTAACGGGGGAACATGGTCGGGGCAAAACCTGAGTTCAAATCCCACCTCTATCCCTCCATCCCTGCTTCCCTGGGATCTCAGACCAGTCTTCTCTCGAGACTCAGTTTGTTCTTCTGGCAAATGGGGCTGATGTCGACCCCTGCTCCTCAGGGTTGTGGGGCTAGGACAGAGGAGAGGTTGGACAGCCTGAGTGCGCTGTTGCCGCCCACCCAGCCCTCCTCACCTCTGGGGACTGTCAGACACTTGGGGGGGCCGGTAGGCAGAGCAGGACCCCACTGAACAGCAAGGGAAGCTGAGCCTCAGAGGAGTGGGCTCATCATGGTGGTGACCCTAGGAGGCAGGGCTGGAAGGATACCAGAGGTCCTCCCACTCCCTGCTCCCTGGGGCAGGTGGAACGATGGCCCTGGGCCCAAGCAAGACTGGGCAGGGTGACTCTGTGCTTGGCCTAGGACTTGGAAGGGCTGAGGGAGAGGGCGCTGGTGGTTCTGAATGTGGATGAGGAATAAAAGAGTTTAAGGGAGGAGGAGGAAGATAGGTCTGAGAGAGGTAAATGGTCTGATAGAGGGGGGCAAGTCTGAGGGAGAGGAGGGTGTGAGGAGGAGGAGCAGTTGGGGAGAACCTCCTTGCGGGAGGGAAGCAGGCAGAGAGGTGTGAGTGGGGAAGAGCAGGGACTAAGGGGAGGGAAGAAAGGGGAGGCCTGGAGTCAGCCCCGCCCTGCAGCTGTCTCTGATTTCCCAGAACCTTCTGCTGCTCAGGAAAGTCCCGGCTCCAACAGCCACCTCCCTCAGTTGTCGGGAATGGAGGATGTGGAACCAGGATGGCTACCCCCTCTTTTCCCCCCTGGCTCCCTCTACCCCAAACGGGGAGGACTAGGGTCTCCCCTTTCTGGGCCTTGTACTCCGGAGGCCCCCTGTAGGTAGGGGCAGCCCCTGGATGAGTCCCAGTGACTTCCCAGAGAAAGCCCAGAGGTCCTGCTTGGTGTCTAACCACTTTCCCTTATTCAGTCTGCCCTTCACACCTGTTGAGAGCTTCTTCTGACTGCTTCTTTCCCCTTTGCCTTCCCTTAAATGCCCCTGAGGAAGGAAGAGATAAGATTGTACCTGGTCCAGGTCCGGAGAGGGAAATGAAGTCCCAGCTGGAAGCCTGTGCGCCCGGGGCAGCTTCCTTGCTCTTAGGGCCTCAGTTTCCCCTTCTAAGAGGAGAGGCTAGGGCAGTCAGATCCTCAGTTCCCATTGACTTGTCCTGCTTTGCTTCCAGCTGAGGCAGAGTGCAAATCCTGTCCCCTGCTTTCATTAGCTTAGTGACTACGTCACAGAGCCTCAGCTCTCCACAAAACATCCTCATCTAATTTGCACGCCGATGTTCATAGCAGCATTATTCACTGTGCCCAGGACATGGAAGCAACTGAAGTGTCCTACGATAGATGATTGGCTAAGGAAGCTGTGGTACATATATACAATGGAACATGACTCAGCCATAAGAAGAGATGAAATACTGCCTTTTGCGACGACATGGATGGACCTCGAGATAATCATGCCAAGCGAAATAAGCCAGACAGAAAAAGTTGAAAATCACATGATATCACTTATACGTGGGATATAAACCTAAAAGCAACAAAAGAACAGGACAAACAAACATGCATGGTCTATGCATGGACTATAGACCAGTGGTCTCCAGAGGGTGAGGGAAGGGGGAGAGGTAGACAGTGTAAATACATATACGCCTTACTGTTAAAGCGTACGGCTGAAACTTACTGGATTTCATCAACCAATGTCACCATAAAAAAATTAATTAATTTAAAAAAATCCTCATATATAAAATGAGTCAATCAAGAAAATAATACTTCTATCCCACAAACCCTGATGGGCAGAAAGTGCTCCATTCAACGGAGCTTCTATTGTTATTATTCCTCATAACTACAGGAATACTAATTATTATTATCATCATCAATTAACTCAAATTTTCAACAACAGGACCCGTTTCATTGAGGAAATTTGGATTCAACATGCTGGGCTTAGAGACATGCGTTCGAGACCCGGCTCTGCCATATGTTAGCTGCGTGACCTTGGAGAGGTGGCTTTTAGTCTGTGTCTCTGTGCCTTCGTTGTGACTTTATAGTTGGGCATAAAACAGCTTATGCCTCATGGGATGCTGAGCAGATAAAGTGAGACCAGGTGTGCAGAATGAAGGAATGAATGAAGGAATGACATCCATTCTCGGCTCCACATTGCTGGCCTTGACCCATTAGGCCAAGCCTTCCTTGCCTCCTTTTACTGCCCAGAAATGAGGCAAGATGGTCCCATTTACTTTGGGCTGAGATCCCACTAGAAATTGGCCCACTTAATCCTCTTGGCACCATGTGAGGAAAATTCAACAAAAAATCCCCATTTTATAGACAAGGAAACAGGCACAGAGGAGTGAATCACTTCCCGGGGTCATATGGCGAGGGCCAAGGTGGGTCAAGATTTTAAGCCAGGTCACTGTGACCCCATCACCCCGGTTGCTACACCCACTAACCTGGGAGTTGTGGCCATTGGTCCCAGAGATTGCAGGCCGTCCCTCCCAGCTCCATTTTAGACCCTTATTCCCTGGGAAGGGATGTTTTAAATGGGAAAACTGAGGAAGGAAGTGGCCAAGTCCAATGCCCAAGGGCACTTCAGGGCACTTCGGGAATTAGCACGGTCCATGCCTCCAGGCACAGGGAGGGTGGAGCAGATGGAGAGGAAGGAAGAGAGTGAGACTTCACAGAGGCTCAGGGAGGGCAAGTGAATTTCACAAAGACAGAGACTGTGAGCCCAGATGGGGAGGGACTTGCCCAAGGTCACACAACCTCCCGCGGGCTCTGGATTGGAAGACCACCCCAGGTCTGCAGACAGCTCTGCTCCCTGTGGCTGCCCCAACCCCACTACCAGGGGTGAATGGAGGCCAGCCTCCTGGAGCATGGTCTGAACCTCCTGGTTCCTCCCCATCCACCACTCCGGAGGCCTTGGCAGCTGCTGGAACCCCCCTGTCACCAAGCCAAATCAGCCTGGGGACTTGGCCAAGACTTAATCTTCCCCTTTCTCCCTCTTGCTGGGTCTGCATGCACAACGCTGAGTCAGAGGATTGCAACATCCTCTCTCACGGGGCCCCAAGACTGGACACCTTCCCCCACCACCCCCAAGCGCTGCCTTGATCAGACAGGCTGGTGTGGTGGGAGGGAGTGTCTGGGAAGGGCGGGTGCAGGGCAAGGTGCTGGCGGCCAGCAGGCAATGTAATGCTGGCCTTGGGGTCCTCATGTGTATGTGGGCCTCACTGTCTAATTGTTTAGGTCCGAGTCCCAGCTCCGCTACTTCCCAACTTTGTGACCCTTGGCAAGTGCCTTACCCTCTCTGAGCTTCGGTTTCTTCATCTATAAAATGGAAGCCAAGATAGTGCATGCCTCACGGGGGTGTAGTGAGAGTCAGATGGGTTCACACACATTGGCACAGGCTGGCACGGAGTAAGTTCTCAGGAGATGGCGGATATTGTTTTTAAATGATTGGTATTATTAATCTACAGAGTGGGGTGACTGGGAGTGACTGCCACAGAGGCAGCTGCTTGGATCCCCCTTCATGAAACGACGTGCGGCCCGGCTGCCAGGCGTGGGGGTGGCTGACAGTGGCTGACAGCCTCCCAAGGCTGGCTCTGTCAAGGTCTGCCTTAGCTTGCCAGTCCCATTGGCGAGGTCTGCCTTAGCTTGCCGGTCCCTTTGGCGGTCTCTGGCCACAGACTGAGCCAGGCAGGCTAGGAGGCTCTGGCCACTCTGCCCACTGAGAAGTTCCTCTAACGAGCAGTCTGTTCCAGGGACCCCCCCCCCCTTCAGGCTGACACTGCGGCCCCACAGTTCCCCAGACCCGGTCCTGCTCCACCTTCCCTGACTGACTGTTGCTTGTTCTCCATAAACCTTTTGCCCTCTTAACTCTCAGCGGCTTTCTGCAGGACCCGACCCTACTCCAAAAGACAACGGCCTTTGAAGTCAGCCTGAAGGGAAGAATCAGCTCTGCCTGGGTAGCTTTGGAGCAGCACCTGAGCCCTCTGGGCCTCAGTTTCCCCCTCTGAGCCATGAGAATAATAACACGATGGTGGAGAAGATCGAGTCATCCACAAAGCCTTTGGCGCGGTTGCCTGGCGCAGAGACATCACGCTCTGCCTAAGGAGCGCGATGATTCTGGGTCTAGGTCCCCTCCACCAGTGTCTGGCGCTGTGGCTGGCGGCCGCTCTGCCCGCTGAGGCTAGTCAGTTCCATGGACATGGACCCCTCCTTCCCGGCGTGGGGCACCATCGAGGGCAGGCATGGAAGGTGCCCACAAGCCCAGCACCCTGGGCGTTCAGCAGCCAAGTGGTGTCGCCACTGTGACTGCCACGAGGGGCCCAGAAGGGAGCGGGAATGTGCAGGGTGGGCGTGTCTGACCCCTTGGGAGGCCCAGGGCTTGGGCTGAGAAACAAAGGGAAGTCCCAGGGCCGGGGAACCGTGTGTCCTCCTGCAGAAGTTCCCGATTCTAAGATTCTAAGATACACCACAGAGGTGAGGAGCGGGGAGCCCCCTGACTGCTCATGCAGTCAGCAGAGGGAAAGGGACAGATGCGGAGGTCCCTGCGGTGCAGGAATTCCTTATGAATTCGAGATGCGCGTTCTTCCTCCTTCATCAGAGCAAAGGCTTCCTGAGGAGGACGTGGCTGCTCCACAGATGTGATATTTCTAAGAGTGGGTGAGTGATGCCTCTCCCATCTGGACTTGGAACTTGAAACTACCCCCCTCCTCCCGCCCTGAGGGTGAGGAGGTGTCTGGGGCATACCTCTCATTAGACTGGGAGTTCCCTCATCTGTCTAGGACAGTGGTTCTCAGCCCAGGGGATGGTTTCTTGCCCCCCTCCCAGGGGACATTTGGATGAGTACTAGGCTAGACCAGAGCTTCCTGGACATGGTGGGCATGCCTCCACCGTCATGCCGATGCTCAGCGAGGGTGAGTCTGGGTCCCGCCTCCTCCATCAAGCTAGCTCACTGAGTTGTGTGGTTCGAATTGGCCATCGTCCTCGGAGCACTACCACAGTGAGACAGTGAGATCATCTTGTCCCCGACTGTAAACCCAGGAGCAAGCGGGTGTGTGCCGCCTTCCTCAGGTTAGTGCTTGCTTCTGAGGCCTTGAGTTGGGGAAGCATGCCACCCCCATCAGCCTATCTGTGACCTGAAGCGGGGCAAGCCTCCCCAGCAAACTAGCAGTGCCCCGTCCCATGTCCCCAGAGCAGAGCGCAGAGCCCGTCCCAGAGAAAGGGACAGTACCTTCCCTGAAAAGCCAAGCTTTTTCACCCCCACCCCCACCCCGGAAGATGGCACCTCCCTAGCCTGAGGCCGCAACCTCCACTGTGGCCACCAGGGCCTAAATATACAGATGCAAAAGTCCCCCAGGCTCCCGAGAAAGTCAAGGTCAGAGGTCACACCAGGCCCTTCCTCATTTGAGTCTCTCTGGACTCACCTCCCCTGTCAACCACCGTCCCATTTGGGAGCATCCTTGCTCTCCAACACTGTCCCAGAAGAGTGCCGACGTGTGTGTGTGTGTGTGTGTGTGTGTGTGTGTGTGTGTGTTTCCACTATTCCAGCGTAGAAATGTGTTGCACGTCGGGAGCAACTGCCTGCAGCCTCCAGGCGGTGCACCCCCAGCTTCTGTGAGCTCGTGCATGTGGGGCACTTGGCTCTGGGCTGGCTGGTGAGAGACAGGATCAACAGGAGCTCTCACCGTCACACTCTACAGGAGGAGGGATGGGGATGGGGGTTGGCTTGTGGCATCTACTTTGGATATTACCGACCTCTGAACTTGTCCCTTTGGCCTACTGTGGTCACACAGAGTCACAGTGCATTTGCTCACTTCTGGGAAAATCTAATCGTATTGTGTGTTTCAGATCCTGAATCCTCTTCTTGTGGGTTCCTGCTGCACCCTCCAGCCTCCATGCGTGGGTCAGGAATTTGCCGCCTGGAGAACCAAGTCATCTAAGGAACAGAGACGTGTGGAATCATGGGATTTAAAAATATATATATATATTTAAAAATTATGAAATATAATGTGGAGAATTGTCTAAAATATGTTCTATTTCACAAACTACTGTAAAAGGGAACAGTCAAGTTCAGAAATCGTGTTGCCAGTTCTTCAGAAACCCCTCATGCCTCTTTCAAATCACAACTTCTTCCCTCCCTTCAAAGTGACTTGTATTCTTTTATGATTTTATTGCTTTTCTTTACATTTTTTCTGCCTATGAAGACACATCTGACCACTACAGTTTTGATTTTTATTAAAGAGGGTCTCAGAGTTTGACCTCTAGGATCTAGCTTCTTCCAGTCAATTTTATGCCTCTGAGATTTATTCATAGTCCAGTATCTATTGTAGTGTTCATTTTTTGTTGCTGTATACTATTCTACTGAATGGATATACCACAATTGATCAACCCACTCTCCTATTGATGGGTCCGTGAGTGGTCTCCATTTCTGACTCTTTTGAACAATATTTTGTGCATCTCCTGGTGCCTGTGAGCACACATTTATCTGCATGACCCGAGAGTGGAATCGTTGGGACACGGGGAGTATATACATCCAGCTGTGGAAGGTATGACCAGTTTTCCCATGTGGCTGTGCCCATTTCCACTATCATCTCTAACATCCGCTGTGAGTTTTACTTGCCCCATATCCTTGCCGGCCCTAAATCTGACTAAACTTTTAAAATATGAGTCATCCTGGTGTATGTGTGTGTGTGTGTGTGTGTGTCCGTCTGTGTGCATATGAATCTCATGGTGGTTCTAATTTGCAATTCCAGCTGGATAATGAGGTTGAGCACTTTTTCCTGTGTCCAGTGTCTGGTCGAATCCCAATGTAACAGAATATTTGGGACAAAATATTCTAGAACCTTAGAATCGAAGGGGAAAAGAATTCTAGTGTCCCAGACTTTTAGGAATAGGACAGTCCAGAACCCTGTGCTTCAGTTTCTTCATTTGTGTAATGGGAATAATACAAGTCTCTAACTCATAGGGCCAGTGACCGTTATATGTTCACACCCAGAACAGAGCCTGGAGTGTATGAATAATCAGTAAACACGGTTTTCCTAAGGCAGGAATTTCATCCATTTTGTTCTTTTCTGTATCCTTGGCACCCAAAACAGGATGGAGGCTCAGTAAATATTTACTGAATGAATGAGTCCTAGAATCAAAAGATCAAAGAAACTTGCAATTGTAGAACTTTAGGCACAAAGGCTAATAGAATTTGAGAAATGACGAAGGATCAGGTTAGCGGGTCTCAGGAACTGAAAAATTACAAAGCCGCATCCTTGGCAAACCTCAGACTCAGCGTCTTCAAGCTGTAGGAATGAGGAGGCTCCGGGGGCGAAGGCCTCCCAGCTCAGGGTCGGAAGTGTCTCTGGTGGCACCAAGAAGACATGGCCTCTGTCTTCTCCCCCTTAGCTTCTCGTGGCCATCGCCTCCTGGCCTCCTCCCGTCTCGTCCCCACTGCATTCTGAGGAAGCTGCTCCTGCCTGGGCGTCAGTGGGAGAAAGTCCAGGCTCCTGTCACAGGGGCCCCGCACCAGGCACCACCTTCCTCCTGCCTTATCTCCCACTGCTCCGTCCCCACCCACACCCCTGCTTTTAGCAGCCTCTCCCTCCGCCCTCCTGCCCACACATGCCCCTTTCACTGCGGCCTAAAAGATATGCCTCTCCCTGCGAGATCCAAACCAGGGCACACAACAGGTGTTTAATGAACGTATCGGGCCTCAGCGCTGGCTGGCCCCTACCCCCTTCCAGGAAGCCCTCCCTGATTTGTCTTCACGGGCTGGGTCAGGTGTCCCCTCTGAGTTCTCCAACCATTCTGGGATATCACTACCTGAGGGCAGCTAGGTTCCCCCTGTGTGTGAGTGAACCTGTGAGGACAGGCCCCGGGCTGTCACCACCGCCACTGTGTAGGCCCCAAACAGCAGAGAACTCAGGAAATGGGTCTGCCAGGCCCATCTGACTTTTGAAAACGCTCTGAATTGTGCCTCCTGGTGCCATCCCTCTGGGACCCAGGGGCGGCTCTACTTGCTTTTCTAGGTCAACAAAGGAGTACCCAGTAGCTCAAAGGGACTCCGGTAATAAAGCCTGACAGTGCTTAGCCCAAGACCTGCCCTCCTGAGACACAGGAGCCATTGTCAGCAGCTCAGGTCTCTGTCGCCAGTTCCACCCTCGAGGTTCATCAAGCACCTCCGTTTTGTCTGTAAATGCTTCTCGTGTGTACCTGCTCTGAGACCTAAGCCCTAACACCTACCTGAGTGTGCGTTCCCCCTCTCCCACCTCTCTCCTCCTTCACCTGAAGCACAGAGAGGTTAGGGGCTTTGCCTGAGGTCACACAACTAGGGAAGGGTAAAGGAGATAAGATTTTTAAAATCAACTTTATTGACATATAATGCACATGCAATAAAACACACCCATTTTAAGTGTGTACTTTGGATGAGTCTGATAAAAGTTTAGAGGCATATAATAATGGTATCATAATCGAGATGAGGAATATTTTCATCGCCCCAAGTTACCCCAGTGCCCCTTCGTAGCCGAACCCTCCCCTCATACCCAGTCCCTGGCAGCCACTGACCTGGTTTTAATCTCTGTGGTTTTGTTTTTCCAGAATGTCATAGGAATGGGATCATACGGTATGTAGCCTTTCAAAAAAATTCATTAAAGATTTACAGGCAGTAAAAGTCACTTGTTTTGATGTACTGTTTTATTAGCTCTGTGACATGCATGCACTTGTGTAGTCAACCGCAGAATCAAAATGAAGGTGATTTTCATCACCCTTTGAAATCCCCTCATTCTGGCCCTCGGTGGTCACACCCTTCCCCCAGCCACCCCTGTAACCACCAATCTGTGCCGTGTCCTGACCGTATGGCCTTTTTCTGGATTTCATATCAATGAACTAACGTAGTCATTTGAGTTACTCGGCTTCATGCACTTGAGATTCACCCATGTTGTCACGCATATCTGCAGCTTGTTGCTTTTCATTGGTGGGTAATGTTCCCGTGTGAATGGAACACAGTTTGAAAACATTTGGGTTGTTTCCAGTGGTTGGCGGTCATGAGCAGAGGTGCCATAAACAAGCACGGACAGGTTTTTGTGTGACCAGAGGTCTGCGTTGCTCTTTGGTAAATACCCAGGAATGAAATCACTGGGTCATATGAGGAGTGGATGTTTAACCTCAGGGGAAATTGGAAAACTGTTTTTCAAGGTGGCTGCTCTGGTTCGCATTCCCACCAGCAGCGAGCCTGTGGGTTGCAAAACCACTATTGTGACTCCGGGTCTATGAGACGGGGCTGAGCGCTGGGCCACCAAGCGCCACTCCTGAAAAATAAAGATTGAGACAAAAGCTCTCTCCACCTCAGATGCCATGCAAGCAGCTGCTTCAAGAGGAAAACTACATATAAAATAAAATTAAAAAGAGGAAGGACTTCTGGGCTGATGCGGCGTGATCTCCCAGATGCGTTGCCAGGGGGAAATGCAGAACAGGATAAGAGCGTGTGCCGCCCGTGTCAGGAGGGAGGGGGCGAGAAATGTATGTACATATTTTTTGTTGTTGTTTGGGCATAGACTATTTCTGGAATCAAACACAAGAAACTGGTCAGATCAAAACTGGGAGATAGGAGCAGGACTGGGAAGGGATGGGGCAGGGGTCACGGTAGGGAGACGGCTTCTCACTTCTATTTTGTGCCTTTTGGATTTTGAAACTTGTCAATGTCATACTTCTTCAAAATAATCGGCTACAGTCTGTTTGCTCCTCCGACAGGTGTTTCGTGCTGGCTCTGGTGGTGAGCGAATATGGTTCCGGCCCTCCCCAAGTCAGAGTCCAGTCCTGCAGACAGATTGTCAGAAGGACACGGGAAACGTAGACCGTGTCACCTGTTTGCCGCAGAGAAAAATGAAGCTGGCGAGGGAGTGTGGGGAGGAAAGTGGGGAGTGGTTTCAAAGCATTTTTTAAATTCAGCAGCCGAGGGAAAGCCCTTATAGGGAGTGACATTCAGGCAAGGAGATGTGAAGGAGATGAGAGAAGGAGCATGTGGACATCTAAGAGGAGGGCATTGTAGGCTGCGCGAGCAGCACGTGCAAAGGCCCTGTGGTGGTTTGTACCGGCGCTCTGAGGCTGATGCGGCTGGAGCAGAGTGAGCGAGTGGGAGTGGAAGGGAGACTGAGGGGCTGGGAGTGCGCGTGTGGAGCAGATCCTTTGGGTCCCGTGGGCCACGACAGGGACTTTGCTGTTTACTCAGAAGGAGATGGGAGCCACAGGAGGGTTCTGAGTAGGGGACGGAAGTGATCTGACTTAGGGTCCCTCTGGCTGAGTGGGGAGGCAAGGACAGAGGCTGGGAGCCCAGCAAAGAGGACACAGCGATGGTTCAGGCTGTAGGTGATGCGATGGTGGCCGGGTCAGGGCGGCAGAGTTGAGGTGGGGAGAAGAGGCTGCAGTTAGAGGCCGTTTTGAAGGTGGGCACTCCAATTCATCTTACTTCTACGTGCGGTAGGGGCCAAACGGAGAGCTACAGGGGACCAGGAGAGGGAGGAGTGAGGGGACAGGCCTGGCTTGCGGTTTTCCTGTCCGGGGCCACACAGTCCAGAACTGCAGCAGGGAGGTTCTGACCCACACCCTACTCCCTGCCTGAGGCTGGGTTGCGGCCCTGCCCATCCCTCACCCTCCCAATCTGGAGGGCTTAAACTCTGGGGAGTCCCCAGGCGTGGTTAGGCCACCACCCCTCCCTCCGACCCGCCCTAAGCCCCAAACCCAGCTAAGGACTTTAACCCTGGGCCGCCAGAAGCGGGCAGGCAGAATTCCCCTTTCTCCGGTGCCAGGGGAGTGACCTGGGGCGCAGGGAGGGCGGGGGACAGGTGCAGAGAGGACAAAGGGAGAGGGGGACAGCTCAGCTTGCCAGGGTCATGCCACTTTGCTGCTCTGTGCCTCAGTTTCCCTCTCAGTACACAGGCGTGGCTCCTCCCATGATTGGAGGGACCTGCAGCTTGGCCAGGGTGGTCTGAGGGGAAGACAAAAGTTTCCCCCATCCGATGGGGCAGACAAGGCTCCCCAGCCCCATGGGGACCATAACGGGCCCTGACCAATTCTGATGAGGGCAACAAGATGTCCTATATTGGACAGAGAAGTCCCACGGATTTCTAGTCGGTTGGGGGAGGCAGCAAGGTCCCGTTCCGATGTGAGATGAGTTTCTAATCTGATAGAGGGGACAGGTAGCCTCAGTCTGATGGGGAAGGTGAGACACCCCCTTTCTGAAGAGGGAGGTGAGATGCTTGACCCCCCCCTTCCCCCCCTCAGGCTTCCACGGACAAGCTTGTCGGTTGCAGCTCAGCCTGCTCTTTCCTGAGCCCTGGAGTCACAGAGCCCTCGTATGCTTGACATCTCAGCTCTGGAGAGGGCCAGGACCAAGGGTCGGGAAGCAGAAGGCATGTGGGACTTAACTCCTGTGACCCAGGGGCCCTTGGGCCTGGGGCCTCCTGAATGAGCTCAGGCCTGGCTGTGGTGTGCTGGCGCCACCTAGCGGCAGCTATGGGCCAGGCCTCCCACGCAGAGCGGGAAGAGAGTGGAGCCCACAGGAGACCTGGACTCCCTCCCTTCCTGCCTCGGACGTGGGTGCGAGCCCCGCCCCCTCTGAGAAAACCCATCCGTGATTCTGTGGCTTCACCACGTTCATCCTCCATGTGGCGGATTGGGGGGCGGGGGCACTGTCTTCTGACTTACCCCTCCTTCTCCACTTCTCATGCCTTTTCTGTGGCTCCCCAGTGCCCTGGGAAGGAGCACACACACGCAGGCCACAAGGCTGGCCTTCTGGCCTCTCCCCAACTACCTTGTGCTTCAGCCGAACCCTGAGCTGCTTCCGGAGCAAGTCATTCTCAGAACTTATCCTCAGGCCTTTGCACGGGCTGTTCCCTCCATCTGCAACACCCTTCCCCATCTTTCCCCAACATCTCTCTTACTCCTCCTTTAGGTCTTGGAGTAGATGCCTCCTCCAGAACCCCTCCCTGACGCCCCACATCAAGGGAACAGTCCTGCGGGGCTGCTGTGGTCACTGTTCTGTCCTTACAGGGCCCGACACTAACTATAAACTCCAGGGAATGTTTATTGGAATAAATTAATGAGTGAGTGAATGAATGAATGACTGGATACCAGGCCGAAGAGTTTGCCAGGGCAACCATGGGAGAGTTTAATCAGGGAAGGACGTGGTCAGATTTATAAGCTCCCAGGTTCCCTCTTAATCCTAGGCCTTTGCAAGTGTTGCTTTTTTTCCCTGAAACATTCGCACCTGTTAACTGCCGCTCATCCTCTAGGTCCCAAAGAGTCGTCTCTTCTTCCAGGAAGCCCTCCTTGACTACTGGCTGGCTCTGGTGTACCCCTATCCAGCCTCCTACACTCCCCCCATCTCAGCCCTGAGCACTGCTGGGTTGTCACTGTCTGTGACTCTGGGCCCTGTTCACCTACTGTCTCCTCCTCAGAGCTTACGACAGAGACATTCTTCTGTTGGGACCAGGCTTTAAATCCCAACTCCCCTATTCGAGGCATCTTGGGTGAGCACAGGCCTCCCCCGGAGCCCCAGTTTTCTCATGTGAAATGTGTCAAGAACTGGTGGCTCCTTCCCCAGCCTCCCAGGGCTGCGGTGGGACACCGAGGAGACGACACCCTGAAGCCCTGAGCTGACAGCATGCCGGGTGACTGTGGGTGACCCACTTCCCCTTTTGGGGCCCATCTGGCTGGATGAACTGGTGGCCAGGGCCCCATCCTGCTGGGACATTTCAGGAGGCAGGCGCGGGGCTTCCCAAGGTGGGAGAGTCGGAGACAGGCAGAGAGGGAAGAGGCGTCTGTTGGGTTAGGGGAAAACCAGCCTTCCCCATCATAAAACGGATGACAAGAGGGAAGCAAACAAGATAGGCTCCACCCGGGCGTGAGGGGAAGTCGGGGGACAGGATAAGGGGCCCCTCGAGGTGGGTGAAAACCACAGTCCGCAACTGGCTTCCAACTTCCCTCCCGGAGCCTGCATGCCTTGGGGTCCCGGCAAGTCTTTCTGCTCAGTGGCCTCTCAGACATGACCCGTCTTCTTTCCAGCCCCTGACCCTGCTCCGCCTGTAGCCTTCCAGCCTCATGGACGGCAGCTCAGTCCTGTGTCTGCTCAGGCCCAGAGCTGGAGACCCCGTGACTCCTCTCTGCCCTTCGGCCATGCCCGGTCCCTCAGCAAATGCTGTCGGCTCCACCTTCAAGATCTATGCTTCTCGCCTTGGCCACCGCCCTGCCTCTAACTGTCATCACACCCTTGTCACCACTGCTGCCTCCTCCTTGCTGGGCTCCCTGCTCTTACCTTTGCCCCCAACAGTCTCTTCCGACATGTGGCCAGAGGGATCCTGTCAGAATTTGAGAAAGAGCACAGGGCCTTTGCACATGCTGCTCAGAGGTCTCCCGTGGCTCCTACCTCGCTTGCGGTGACAGCCAGTCTTCATCGTGGCCCGCAGGGCCCTGTAGCGTCTCTGTCTTCATGTCCTTTCATTTCCTCCACTCTCCCCTGGCTTCCTCCACTCCAGCCACACTGGCCTTGAAGTTTTCTTGCCTCCCGGGCTGTGCACATCCTGTGCCCTCAGCTCCTGTGACCTTTCAGGGCTCACCTTGGGGTTAGCTGAATAATGTCACCCATCTGAATCTCTGGAACCTGGGAATGTTACTGTGTATGACAAAAGGGCTTCGCAGTGAGGTGGGGGAGATGATCCTGCATCATCTGGGTGGGCCCTGAATGCCACCTCAAGTGTCTTTGTAAGGCAGAGGGAGGCTTGATAGAAGCGGAGGTCAACCTGACGCAGCCACAGCCGAGGAATGCCGGCTGCCAGCAGAAGCTAGAAGGAACAAGAAACAGATTTGCCCCTGGAGCCTCCAGCAGGAACTGGTCCTGTCGACACCTTGATTTTAGCCCCATAAGACTCATTTTAGACTCCTGACTTCCAGAACTGTAAGAGAATACATTTCTGCTGGTTTAAGCCACTAAATGTATGGCATTTGTTACAGCAGCCACAGGAAACTAATACACGCGTTGAATGCCGCCCCTCTGGGAGGCTGCTTTGGAGTCTCTGCCTGAATTTCATGCTATGGAGTCTCTCAGGATGCACACTTTTCTGTCAGAAGATCAAGACACTTCGTAATGACTTTGTCTACTGCCTTGTCCCCCACTCGG
The DNA here is from genome assembly GCF_014176215.1 of Rousettus aegyptiacus. NCBI lineage: Eukaryota > Metazoa > Chordata > Mammalia > Chiroptera > Pteropodidae > Rousettus > Rousettus aegyptiacus. The sequence continues at coordinate 42,953,933 of NW_023416289.1, read as the reverse complement.
GGCCGTGGGCTCTGTGAGGCCCGGGATCTCGTTATATGGGTTAATATGTGCACCCATGACCTTATATGGTGACCACTCAGGGTTCACGCTCAACAGATGTTGGTCTCATTCATTCATTCATTCATTCATCCATCCGTTCACCCATTTACTTATCAATGATTTATTGAGCATCACCTGGCACTGTTCTTGGAGCTGGGGGATGCAGGCAGTGATTCTGCTCTTGTGTCTCCCCTTATCACAGACTGAATATTTGTGTCCTCCCCGCCCCAATTCATATACTGAAGCGCTAACCTCCAGTTTGCCTGTATTAGGAGACAGAGCCTATAGGGAGGTAATTAAGGTTAAATGAGGTCCTGAGGGTGTAGCCCCAATCTGCTAGGACTGGTGTCCTTATAAGAAGGGACACCAGAGAGCTTGCCTTCTCTCTGTCCCCGGGAACCCGTGAAGGAGAGGGCGTGTGAGCACACGGCAAGATGGCAGCCACCTGCGAGCCATGGGACGAGGCCTCGGAATGAAACCTGCTTCACTAGCACCTTGATCTTGGACTTTCCAGTCTCCAGACTCCACAATTCATTGTCTTTCTGTTGGTTCTTTCCCTGATTCCGCACTGCTTTAATGATTACAGCCATGATGGCTTTAAAGTGTGTCCACGACTTCTCTGACGATCCTCCCCTCAGAAGTTGGAGATGGAGATGTGGCTAGACTTAGTGACTTGGCTGCTGGCAAATAGAATATGGTGGCAGTGACGGCGTACGACTTCTCAGACAGGTCTTCAAGGCATCGTGGCTTCTTCCTTGTTCTCCCATTGGATCCATGCCGCCTTGTCACGAGGACGCTGTGTGGAGAGGGCCATGTGGCGAGAAGAACTGAGGCCTCCTGCCAACAGTCATGTGAATGAGCCAGAAAGTGGGTCCTTCAGCCCCACCCAAGCCTTCAGAGGACTGGAGCCCAGCTGTCACCTTAAATGCACCCTCGTGAGAGACCCTGAGCCGGAACCACCCAGCTGAGCCACTCCCAGATTCTTGACTCAGAGACACTGGGAGATAATAGAGCTGCTGAGTGTTGGGAGAATTTGTTACACTGTAGCCAATAACTAATGCACTAGCTCTAAGGTGTGTTTTGTTACCTGGTAGGGCAGGTCTCCTCCTTATCATTACCACTCCTGCTACTATATATTGAGCCCCTCCTGTCTGCCAAGCACTGCATTAGGTGATCAGCACATCCAGTAGTGAACAAAGGAGATAAAATTCCTGCCCTACGTCACATGCTGTCTAGTGGAGAAGACGAAAAATGAACAAGCGAAGCAGAGAAGACACGATATAAAGTCAGGCGTGTGTGTCATAAGCGCTATGAAGAACCAAGCTAGACAACGTTAGGTGATCGGGGGCTCCCTCTGAGGAGGTGACATTTGAGCAGAGACCCGAATGGAGTGATTCAAGTATCTAGGAGAAGACCATTCCGGTGGGGGTGGGGGGGAATGGCTCGTGCAAAGGCCCCGAGGCAGGAGTCGCTCCGTTTGTGCAGAGGACAGCCAGGAGGCCCCTGTGGGTGGAGTGGATTGAGAGGAGCATGGTATGCGCTGCGATCCAAAGGGGAGATGATTCCGGAAGTGTCCCCTTACTTCTAGGGAACTCCATTTCCTTTTCTGAGGAAGGCGCGGGCTGACGCCTGCTTCCAAAGGTCACTGTGGTCGTTAGCAGCACAGGTGAGGCCTTTCGGCCGGCAACCTCGGGGGACTAGGGTGCCCTCTGTGGATTCTGTACTATGCATCAGGACAGGCTGGGGCTTACCAAAGTCTGGCCTTGGCACCCTGGTCCCAGGCACGCCACTATCCCCCTGCTTCCTTTTCCTCATCTTCCTCTCTCATCCCACCTCCTTCTCCCTCACCTCCCTCCCTATTCTATCCTCATCCCTCCTTCTCCTCTCCCTTTACTTTCTCCCTCCTCCCTTCTCTCGCTTCCTTCTCCTCTTCCCTTCTCCTCACTCCGGCTCACCCTCCTCCCTTCTGTCCATCCTGAGTTAACATTCCAGGCCAGGGGAGCAAAACAGGGCAGGTTTCCTTCCTCTCCTTGGCAGGTCTCCAGACGGTGACTGGGCCATTGTGAGTTCTGGCCTCAAGGTCATTCCGGCCCCTACTCCCTGCCCTCCCCCCTGCAGAAGTGTTACTTGAGAAAAGGCATGCGGAGAGGGGAGGAAGGGGGGCAGAGAGAGGCAGAGGCTGCCCTAGAGACCTGTACCAGCTCCCATCCATGGCTAGTGAAATCATAGGACCCCAAGTGTGTGTTAGGGGGGCCGGCCTGCTAACCAACCTCCCAGGGCAGAGGAAGGTACCAGTCGAAATCCTCAACCTGAAGCCCGCTGCAGGATCAGAGGCTGCTGCTTCCTGCCCCTCTCTGAGCTAAGTCCTGGCCCCTCCCCTTCCTGACTGAGTGACTTTGGGCAAGTTGCCTCCTCTCTGTGCCCCACTTTCCCTTTTTTTTTTTTTTTTTTCCTGTCAAACAATTTCTACATCTGGGTAGCCCAACTTCTGACAAAATCACCCAGGCTATTTATTTGATAACTTTAGTTTCCATGTCCCCTCCCTGGAGACGAAGATTTGTATTTTCAACAAGTGGCTCGGAGACTAGGGAAAAGTGGCCCCTTCAAAGGGAGGCTGAGGAGCAAATCCGAGGATCTGTGCTCAGAGCCCATTACCCCATAACATCGTGATTCTAAACACTCCTACGCGTTTGTCATTCTTTCTTGTAAGCCATTTTCAGCAATTACAGTTTCCAAGAACATCGCGTATTACTTAAAATGAGGCAAACCCATGCGGTAGGGTTAATTAAGTCCCCCCGGGAAGAGGGCATCGCAGAAAAATTGTTGTTTTTGGCTTTTCCATCGGCCTTCTGCCAACCAACACTTTAATGGGGACTCAAAAGCATTTATCAGACCTTTATGTGCTAGACTCTTTGCTCGTATTGACTCCTTTAATCTTTTCAACAATCCTAGGAGGTGGGCACTATTATTATCTCTTCTACGGGTGAGCAAATGTAATGTGCTCACAGCTAAGGGTGGCCGACTCAGCTCCTTCCGGGCTCCGATCCTGTGCCCTTGACCGCTGGCTCTGCTGAGGAACGAAGAGGACTCGCTTGCTGGTGTTTTCCCCAGCGGCCGTGGGAACTGTGAGAACTGGAGCGAGGTTTTCAGCCCTGTGCCTCGGTTTCCTCACCTGTAAATTGGGGAAACTGGCAGTAGCTACTCATAAGGGTTGTTGTAGGAATTCATTGAGATCGTACGTGCAAAGGGACAAAGCTAGTGATCGAGATACAGGAGCCATTGTTATCTTGTGGTTATTGTTGTTCTTTCCCAGACTGAAAAGAGAAAATTGGGACAGCCTGGAAGATTTGGTCAAGGAGCCCAGAGATGCTGAGAGGGGTGGGAGACTTAGTTTTGGGGACACCTGAGCATCCATACCCTGAGGACATGGGATCTGGCTTGACCTAGAAACCTGAGCTGCCCCCTCCTTTTCTCCCTCCGCCCCTCCCACTGGCCTCATTCTTTAATACAAAAGCAAGCTCCGACTGAACACAATTCGTCTTTCCCAGTCCCCTGCCACTGTTGCTGTGGCTCCTTCTCTTTAGGCTTAGGTGAGAAAGGCCATTTTGTCCAGCTTAGGAGGTAGGACTTCCAAGGTCTGGCACCAGCCAGCTGCCCACCCGGGCTCCATTCTTCCTGTCTTCCCTGCTGTTCTTTGGGGCAGCAAGATACACAGGGAAAAGACACCACCTCCCAGCCTCCCTTGCAGCTTGGATTGCCACATGACTAAGAGCTGGCCAATCAGATGCCAAGTGGAAGTTGTAAGATGCTACTCTGGGGAAGGTTCCTTAAAAGGGGCACAGTCCATAAACTGGTATGGAGCTGTTGTTGCCCTTCGTCCTCTTCTGCTTTCTGCCTAGAACATGGATGAGGCAGCTGTAGCTCCCGCAGCCATCTTGGACCACAAGGTGATGGAGAGAATGGAACCCCCAGGCTAAGAACGATGGAGGAGAAAGATAAATGGAGCTATGGAGCCACTATTCCAGCTCTAAACTATCCGTTTATGGGTGCTTTTTATAGGAGAAACAACCTTCCATCCGCGCAAGCTACTCTTACATATACCAGTTTCTCTTTTTATCTTATATATTAGTCTTCTTTTTGTTGCTTCTGTTGTTTCCAGTCTCTCTTACTAGCTAGTCACTGAAGAGAAATTCTAAAGTGTATACCTAGGCTGTAGCCCTATATACGTCAATGACTCTTATGTGAACTTGAAGGGATAGGGAGAATGTGGATGCTATTTCCAGTCTTGGGGCTGAATAGTGTTGGGGCTAAAAGTATGGGCTCAAATCTATTCTCAGTTCCTAGCTGAGCCATTGCCTGGAAACTTCATGTTGGAGACCACCGATTTAATTAATAGCTTCCAAACTTAGTGCCCCCCGTGGGGGACGGAGTCAGGGCTTATGGCTCTCTCCTTCCTTCATTGGCCAGGATTGGTCATGTGACCACCTGTAGCTGCCGAGCAGTCTGGGAAAGTGAGTACCTGACCATTTCAGTTTCTTTCATGGGAGGCAGTGCCTGCCATTTCGAAAGAGGAGATGGAAGGGGCTGCTGGAGGCAATCCAAAGAACTTGTCATACCTTCTTCCTTCAAAATATGTTTATTGAGCATCTAACCTGGCAGGAACCCTCTACTTCGACCAGACCAGTTTCTCTTTTATTTTGTATATTTGTCTTCTCTGTCTCTCATCATATTTACAAAAAGTTTTTCTATTTCATTGGCATTTTCAAAGAACCAGCTTTAGGTTTTATTGATCGACTCTAATTTTGTTTTATATTTCACCCATTTCTGTTTGTACCTTTCTCAATTTCTTAACATTTGCTTTGGTTTGTTTTGTGGATTTTTTTTTTTTTTTTAGTTTCTTGAGTGGGAAGCCTATTTTGTCCATTTTCAATTTTTTTTCTTTTAGGATTCTGAATACATATAAGGTTTTACGGCTTTCATTCTCCCTCCAAGTGCATCTTTGGTTTTTATTTTTATATGTATATTTTAAACAAGTGCATCTTTGGCCATATCCCACAGATTTCTATTTCTGGTGTTTTTATTGCCATTTGATTCTGGTTGGTATTTTGCATTTTAATGGCCTCTGTAATCTAAGTATTATTTCACTTAAATTGTTTTCGGGAGTGTAGCAGTTCTGAGAAAGAGGACTATAGCTTTTGAGCTGATATCTACTTTTATTGCATTGCTATTTTGAATAATATATTGACCTACCAGGTAAGCTTGCATTTGAAGAAAGAGCTCTGAGGCTAATAAGGTGGTTTGAAAAACTCCAGGCTACCCTAAATCCACATTGTTTTAATGATGGTCAAAATGAGGGTGTAGCAAATTTGCAGCAAATGTGGGATCATAACCCAGATCCTATAATTGGAGATATTTCACCACCTACCATCCCAACTCAACATGGCCATCTTCAGAAAGGCTGTCTTGAAATTTTTTGGGAAATCTACTAAGCCTTTCCATCCCTGCCTAAACCTCTCTTTCAGCTCCAAGCCTGGAATCTGCCATCACCGCTTCTGACCAATACCAAGAGTCTCTCTCTAGTGCGGCATCTTGGCTGGGTGAAGCCTGTGGCTCAGACGCTGCTAGTGAGAGGAGTTAGAAAACACGCTCTCTCTGGCTTCCCCAGCTCCATCTCCCTCCCTCATCCCACCCCTGCCCCGTTTGCATTCATTTATTCATAAGCCCTTTTTTTGTGTGTGGCTGGCTGAGGAGAAAGATATTTTTAGGGTTGTGCATGTGATGTTTGAGAACAACATGGGGTAAGGGGGACCCCAGGACAATGGAGGACCCAAAGAGGCATCGTTGGTTAAATGGAGGAGGGCCAGAAGGTGCTGGAACCCTTCTTGAGAAATTGGCTCATTCCCTGTCCTGTGCCTCTTCGCTTCAGGACCTGGGTGACGGGAGTGAGGTGCAGGGTAGGGGAGGGTCACGTGCTACAGAACCCAGCTCTGTTTGGTGTCCCAAAGAGGAACAGTCTTTGGCCCACGGGGAGGCAGGACTCTCAGGTATAATGTGGGGTCAGGGAAGGGTGTGAGGCCCTGACATCCAGCAGGGGGGTCTTGCAGCCCTGTGATTTGGGCATCCTCGCGCACGCATGCTAGAATAATCTCGGGAGAGAAAGGAAGCAAATGGGTGACTGGGAAGTGGCAGGGCTGGAGGTGGTAGAAGGAGAGGCTGACACACACTTTTGTTAACCAGGATGTTTATGGCCTCTGCGGCTCTCCGATAGCTCAGGAGTCGGGCTCTGTTGGCTCTAACTCTAGGGTGGAAGCAGGAGAGCAGAGGACCCGGTGACCCTCCGCTCGGGGGAGGCGATGGGAGGATGGTGGGATGAGCTCTTCTCTCTGGAGTTCTCCGGGGTCGCGTTGCTACTCCAGGGCTGTGGGGGAGGATGGGGCAAAGGAACGGAGGAGGCTGTCAGGGAGGTGGAGGACCAGGTCCCCAGTGCCCCCATCCCTGCTGCTCCCTGCCCACCCCCGCCTCCCACAGCCCTGCCCACCCCACGCTCAGCCTGTGCCAGGTTCAGGTGCAGGAAGGTGGCGTTGGTCCTCGTGCGGGAAAGGGAGGTTGACTATGAGAAGAGAGACAGGTGAAAGGGAATTCCAAAGCTTCGTTGGGGGTGGCCGGCTGTCACAGGACAGCATTCTCCCCCACCACGGCTGACGCAGAAAACCAGGGTTTGATGAGTGAATGGATGAAGGAGGGGGTCTAGGAGTGTCTGCCTGTGATCAGGGCCCTGATCACCGAAGTTTCAAGCCTGAGGGAGAGCGGCACTGTTCCTGACTCAGGCGCATCGCTTCTGAGAGTGTCCTGTCAGTGGGGGAGGTCTGGGAAAGGACCTAGTCTACAGTGTCTGAGAGCTCCTGATCCAATGGGTGGGACCTGGCCCTCCGTCAGGGATGTGGCCTCTTGGACCTCTCAGGATGCTCAGTCTAATGAAGAGGACACGTCCCAACACCTGGGAGCCCCTGGTCTGATGGGGAGACACGGTCCCCAACACCTGGAAGCCCCCAGTCTGATGGAGGAGACATGGTCCCTGACTCTGGGAGCTCCCAGTCTGATGGGGAGACGTGGTCCCTGATTCTAGGAGCTCCCAGTCTGATGGGGAGACACGGTCCCCAACACCTGGAAGCCCCCAGTCTGATGGAGGAGACGTGGTCCCTGACTCCAGAAGCTCCCAGTCTGATGGGGAGACCTGTCCCCAACACCTGGAAACCCCCAGTCTGATGGAGGAGACGTGGTCCCTGACTCTGGGAGCCCCCAGTCTGAGGGAAGAGACATGGTTCCTGACTCTGGGAGCTCCCAGTCTGATGGGGAGACATGGTCCCCAACACCTGGAAGCCCCCAGTCTGATGGAGGAGACATGGTCCCTGACTCTGGGAGCCCCCAGTCTGATGGAGGAGGCCTATCTACCCCTGCTCCAGGTCATCAGTTTGACAGAAGAGGCAAGCACTCTATTTGGGGACCCCCCAAGTCAGATGAAGGAGACAAGGTCCCTTTTTGAAGTCTGGTGGTTAGGCAGATCCATCCTTGACGTCTGTCCCCTGGCCTCATGGAGGTGTCAGAGTCCCCTGTCAGGAGCCCCACCTGGAATGAGGTGCCCTCTGACCCCAACGCACACTCACGGGCCACCTGCAGCTCCAGCTCTAGCGTCTCGGTCTTGCCCTGCAGCGTGACGGTCTTGAGCGTGTAGCGTCCGGCATCCGTGAGGTTCAGCTTCTGCACCAGCAGCGAGCAGTTGGCGAAGCCCACCTCCCGGCCTGTGTGCGCGGGGCCCGCGATCCAGCTCCCGGACGGCAGCTGGCTGAGCAGCCGGTTGGGCTCGGAGGCCGGCCCGCGGTACCAGGCGTAGACCAGCAGGTCCCTGGGGTAGCCCTGGACGGTCAGCGTCACGTCCTGGCCCTCCATCGGCTTGGTCGGCACGGGCACGATAGACATGGTGACTGCTGCCGCTGGGGAGGGAGAGAGAGGACGCTGGGTCTGCTGGGCCCGCACTGGGCATAGCGTCCCCATCCCGCCCCCGGCCGGCTCATCTACGCTCCCCCACAGCTGACTGGCGCTCCCTCAGGCAGGGCTGTGGGAAGGAGACAGAGGAAGGCGGTGACTCGGGAGGCAGCGGCAGTGGGCTCTGTGTCCCTCCAAGGCCTTCCCCCACCAGACCGGAGGCCCCAGGGGGTGGGTGCCATCTCTCCCTCCTCAGACTAGGAAATTCCAGGCGCTGGGCCGGGGAGCGAGTGCCTCTCCCATTAAACTGCAAGACCCTAGAGAGTTGGGCTGTCTCCTCCATCAGATTTGGAAATTCTAGAATATGGGGGACCGTGTCTCCCCCATCAGATAGCTGGGAGTAGTGTACCCCAGGTCATGTCTCTTCTTTCAGACTGAGAGACCTCAGATTAGGTGTGCGTGGGGGGGCTCCGGTTTCCTACTGGATTGAAAGTTTCCAGAGGGTGCGAGGCCGCCTCGCTTTCACCAGAATGAAAATTTCAGATTATCGGGTTGGGTCTTTCCAATTAGGCCATGTCTATCCCATCATACTGGAAATTCCTAGAAAGTGGGAGGCCCGTACTCCCCCATCAGATCGGGAGTACCCCAAAGGTGGGAACTGTGTCTCCCCATCAGGCTAGGAATTCCAAAAAATTAAAAAAATAAATAATGATAAAAGAGGCCCTGTGTCCTCAAGACCACGTCTCCCCCATCAGAGCAGAAAATCTCCCCAAGTGTGGGCTGTGTCTCCTCTGTCTAATCGGAAGCTCGCTGGGGGTGGGTCCCATGTCTCCTCCATCACCGCTGAGAAGTCTGCCTCTTGTCTCTGAATAAGGAGCATGTGCTTCTCTGTCTCCCAGGACCGTATCTTTAAGGATGGAGCCCATGTGTCCTTCATCGGATCAGCGGGGGGAGGAGCGGTGTCTCCCTTTCCTCTGTCTCTTCCCTGCCTCCTGCCACAAAGCTGCTGACAGTTCAGGATGCTATCGGGGGCACTGTGCACACGCCCTGAGAATACCTGCATGCCCTGTGTACAACGCCCCATCTCGGCTTGCACGGGCAGGGCTTGGGGCCGCACCTGAGGTCGTCCGGTCTACCCCGCTGTCTCCTGCCAATACCAGCTGCTGGGGCCCCAGGTGGGGTGGGGTGGGAGGTGCACTTACCTCTGGGGATGTCATTTCTGCTTTGGGTGTAAGAGGATCCACCCTTTGGATGAGACTCAGTCTGTTAGTGGAGGTTGGGGGGGGAGGGAGGAAGGAAAGGACTGTCCCCACTGTCCCCAGGGGGTGGTGGCCACTTGTGAAAGAACCAAGGCAGAATTAACCAGACCCCAATGTTCAAAGCCACCATCCCCAGGGGATGAGAACATGTCCCCTGAGGATTCTGATGGCTCTGAAAACACCAGCTGTTAATGTATTACCTCCAGCCCCCAGGTCGTTTAAGGACAGGGATGAGACAATGCCTCCCCGGCTGTGTTTTCCAATTGCCAACAACTGGCTGTGATTTTCCGTGTGTGCTCACGTGCGTGCGTGTGCATGTGTGCGTGTGCGGACGCGCGCTGTCATCTGGGCCCGATGACCGGGTAATCCAGTCAGCTACCAAAAAATTCAGCCGTTTGTGTGGCAGGGAGTGGGGTCGAGCCCCTGAGCAGCTGGTGACAGCATTTAGAGCGGAGGTTCCCAGAAAAAGGGACATTCAGATATTTTCCCACCTATCGCCACGCAAGGTGGCCCATTCTTCACTTTGCCACCCCTCAAGGAAGAGTCAGATTTGTCATTTGTTTTCCAGGTGACAAGGTATGGACTTGTCTCCTTTAGTCACCTGGATGAAAAGGGACCCACCTGACATGCCACTTTGTCACTTGGCCAACAAATGGGTTGAGAATCTCTTGCTTTTCAGGCCTTTGCTGGGCAAACGGTAGCCTGACTGTTGGCACGGCAGCCATACCTCACAGTCCAACTGGGCGACCGTCCAGGGAGAGGGGCGGTCAGGCTGGGGGCGACTCACCAGAGAGCTTGACCACCACAGAGGCCGAGCCGGAGAGCAAAGTCTTGGGGTTCTTAGCGATGCACGTGTACGTGCCCTCCTGGGCTGCCGTCATGCTGCTGATGTTAATGTGGTCTTGACTGTCCTTTAGGGCCCGCCCGTTGAAGGCCCACACATACTCGGGCTCCGGGCAGGAGCGGGACACACACCACAAGGTGAGCGACGTGTTGAAGTCGACTTTGATGGTGCAGCCTGTGCGGGTGGTAGAATCCTGGAGGATGGCCACGCGTTCTGGGCCGACTGTAGGGGCAGGAGGGAGAGAAATGGGGGGCGGGAGAGGGGATGCGAGGTGGGCACCCCTGGCTTGCTTTCCACCAGGCTGGGCCCCTGGGGAGTCTCTGGGCCTAGCGGAGGGAAAAAGAGCTGTGGCCTTTTCAAATTCCACATAGATCCCTAATTCGCTCTGGGATTTTGAGAATCACTTTTCCTCTCAGGGGATCTCAGTTCCTCTTCTGCGAAAAGAGAGTGTTGAGCCCGACGAAATTTCAAGATAATTTTGAAATCTATGGCTCTATTAGAAAAATAAGTAAGAGAAGTCTAAAGGATTGGTTTCTGATAAGCCATCCTAAGTCTGGAATTCTAAGGCTCTGAGCTATGTTTTGGTTCTAGGATTCTAAGACGCTAGGAATCTATGTTTCTCAGCTTCTAGGATTGTGTGGCTCTAAGATTTTAGAATCAGATTTAAGAATCTCTGCTTGTACAGTTTTCTAGGATCCTCGGAATCTAGAATTCAGTGCTTTTTTAAATCTGGAATTTCCGGTTGTAGGATTGCAGGCTCTCAGTTTTTCTGTGTCAGGGGCCCAGCTCCGTGACTTATTTCCCCGGATTCCGCAACAAGGGGCGCGTTGTTGCGTATCGGCTGCCCCTGGCAACAGCGAGCCCCTCCGCGCATTGGTAGTGTTTTCATTTTATCACCCCTTCCGTTTTACCACTTACTTCCCACCTGCCTTTCAAAACTAGCCACTCCTGTGTCCCTTTCCTGGGGGTATTGCTTCAAAATGGAGAATTATTCAATTTCAAAAGTGTCTTCGGTCCTTAGGAGATGGGCCAAGTGCATTTTACCAGGGCTCTTCGGTTCTTAACTCCAGCTCGCCTGCTGCCATGCTGCCACGCCCTAGGACACCCTCTCTTGGCCTCAGTTTCCCCGTCTATGAGGTTTGGGCACTGAGTGTCTCTGGGACCAGGAGGACTCACAGTACACCTTCAGGTCGATGGGCTCGCTGCGGCTGACACTGACCGGGTTCCAGACCTCACACTGGTAGGCTCCGGCCTCCTCCCTGCGGATGCCGTGCCGGGTCAGCACCCGGCCGTCGGGGGACAGGCCCAGGCGGACGGCGATGGGCAGGGCTTCGCCGTTGAAAAACCAGCGGACCTCAGCGGGACTGGGGCTGCTGCATATCAGGCGTAGGGTGTCTCGGCGCTCCACCAGCTCCGTGCTGTTGGCCATGACCACGGGCTGGGCCAGGATCTCTGTGGGGCAAGAGACGGAGGGGGAGGGGGCCGGGCACCACCTGCGCCCAGAGCCTCCAGCTTCCCAGGCAAGGGGTGTGGATCCTGGAGGGGCCCCTGTACCCCAAGTCAGAGGGGCAAAGAATAGGATAGGAGGTAGGTCTGATCCTAGAAGCCATCCTGAAGGAGGTGAGCACTTGCATGTTATTTTAAGTTTTTTTAAAGAGGTTTTATAATTATTTTTTTTAAGAGGGATTGGGAAGGAGGCGGGGAGGCCTGGCTGGGGAAGAGGGGGGTGTCTCACCATAGACCCGCAAGTGTCCGTAGCCCACCTCCGTCTGAAACTGCCTGTTGAGAGTCTGCAGGATGTAGGTGCCCGAGTGCCCAGGCAGAACGCCCTGGATGTCCAGGCTGCCATCAGGGCGCACGGCCTCCCGCCCCGTGTGGGCCGGGCCAGGGGTCTCATCGCCTGTGCTTACGATGTAGCTGGCCACCAGGTAAGCCAGGCTGAGAGTGGGCCCCGCATACCAGTTGTAGGCAAGCAGCTCCCCAGAAAGCCCGTGGACAACCAGTGTGATGTTGTCCCCTTCGGCCGGCTGGTCAGGCTCAGGGGTGATAGAAATCTCGGCCCCTGTACTCAGGAACGCAGCTGTGGAGAAGGAGCCAGAGGGGTAGGATGAGGCAGGCTCAGCCAGTCCCCCCATTTGATAGAGGAGGAAGAGACGTGGGCTCCTGATGTACGTGTACCTAGTATACAGTACATGCTCAATAAATGTTAGCCAGGTGCAGAGCCTCAGCCTGGAAGGGGGGAGGGGTTCTGGGGATTGAATGTGCCGGGCTGTGCCGAAGACCCTGCATACGGCCTTGCTCACAGCAGGTGCGTAGCCCGCGCTCAGCCGATGGGGCCTTGGGATTTCGTGGGGCCCAGGGGGCTTTCTCCCTCTGAGAGTCACCGAGCCATGTCTTACAAGATTGGGCTGGCTCATCTGGCCCCTTGGCCCCGACTCCTAGTCCAGTGCTCATCCCCTGCTCTACCCCACCCTTTTCTTGTGAACCTGACAGGAAAGCCTAAACCCGACCAGCTGGTCAGGGCTGCTCGGGTTTGAATTATGTGCGGTCCCTTGGGATGGTGGCCGTGGCCCTTCTCACATAGGGAGTTCTTGCATGCCTGGCTTGGTTTCCGGGACTCTCCAGGGCTGACAGAGCATGGCTAGGACTGAGGGTTCTGCGTGTAGCACGCATCCCTGGCGTTTTCCAGCTGGGCCACCCTGCCCAGCGACTTCACTTCTCTGAGCCTCAGGCTTATCTTGTCTACGAGGTGGCAGTCGTGAGTGGGCCTCCTTCTGAGGGTGCTTGTGAACACATGGGAGCACTCCGCACAGCTCCAGGTGCAGTGTGCACTAGCAACGCCGCTTAGGATGACCTTCAAACGACCCTAAGGGTTGGGTCCCTTTCACAGAGGAGGAAACTGAGTCTGAGAAGGGGGAGGCAGCTGCCCAAAGCCACGTCCTCAGGGAGGCTCAGAGCTGCCAGGCAGAACGCACCCTAGTCAAGCTTCCGGAGCTCATGAAGGGTTTGCCATATACATGAAGGGGTAGCAGCGGCTGCCTTGCCCAGGGTCATGTTCCGGTTTTGGAAGTCTCCAAAGCCACCCTGCCGGCTGTCCCTGGCCCACCCATGCCAGTGCCTCTTGGAAGAGCAGACTGTGCCTGCGTGGAGCAGAGCGGCCCTGCCTGGCCAGTGCGCTGGGCGTTTGCTCACGCCGTCCCTCTCTGGGGCTGGGGGTCCCCTCCCTTCTCTGAGGCCATCGGGGGTTGAAGTTCTGGCGGGGGAGGGGGCATCACTCTCACTCACCACTAAGGAGGAGCCAGCTGCGCCCGGTCAGCGCCATCTTTCGCCCCAAACCCGAGTCCTGGAGACGGTGGCGTTGGCGTCCCGGCGCTCCGAGGCCCTTCCTGGTTGGGGCTCGGCTCCGTCTGGCGCGGGACCTGGGAGGGTTCGGCAATTTGGAGCCGGGGGAGATCACCTGAATTTGGAGGGATCGAGTCACCGAGGCTCTGGGGCCCCATTTGGGTACCAGGGCAGGCGTGGCAGGCACGGGCCAGGGGCCATGACCTGGCCAGGCCTCCTGGGGCACTGCCTAACCTTCTTTGTGCCAAGGGCCCGGGTTTGGTACCGGGAGAAGAACCTTGTCGCCAGGGACGGGGGGTGTGGCGGGGGAAGGTTTTAGGGCAGTTCTTACCCATGGTCCAGGCCCTGGCCTCCCCAGTGAGCTTGGGGGTTGCTGAGGAAAAAAATCGATCGACAGTGGCTGCCTTTTCCCCAGCCTCACTACTGCGGTGACCTTCATCTGTCATCTCAGAGGATGTCTCATGAAGCAGGCACTGGTATAACCACCATTCATTGACAGGTGGGGAAACTGAGGCTCTGGGCGAGGTCTCTGACTTGCCGGAGTTCTTGCAGCGAGAGGGGACTTGAACCCTGCCACACAGAAGGGCAGGAGGCTGGGTGACTGCACGCTTCCTTGTTGGTCAAGAAATGGGGTGATGCAGACCCTACTCAGGGTGCCTGAGAGCAGTTAGATTTCGCACGTTAGAATTTAGCCAGCACCTGGCCGAGCTGGGCCCCAAAGGCGAAGTCTTACTGGTATGATTGTTATTCAAAGTGCAGGCCTGGACCCACTGTCCCCTGCCTCCACGCCCCTGAGCTTGCTGGGCCTCAGTTTCCTCGTCTGTAAAATGGAAACAAGGATGGCATTCGCCTCATAGGGCTGCTGTAAGGATGGAACAAGTCAACATGTGTGAAGTGTTTAGAGCGAGGCCCGGCACAGAGCAGATGCTCACTAAGTCATTCATTAATTCTGCAGATGTTGAATGAGCATCTCCTGCCTGCCAGGCACTGTACTGTGCTAGGTGCTGGTGGGTAAAGGCCCTGCCTCCATGGGCTGACATTCGTGGGATAAACAAATAAAACATAAAATCTATTCCACACCAGATGGAGACAAGTGACATCTGGAAAAATAGAGCCAGAAAAAGGGTTTGCAATTTTTAAACTGAGGCCAGGGAAGAGGGCCGGGGAGGGGGGCCCTGGGGACGTGGTGTTGGGCAGACCACGGGGAACCTGGGGGAAGAGCTTGCCTGGAAGATGTGTTATTATCAGTGTCTTGGTGGCTTCTGGGTCCCGGTCCCTTCCAGGCCCCGGCAGCCTGCTTCTGGGCGGAGGGCCATACCCGTGGCTCACCTGTCCTGGTTTGTTCCTCCAGCTCAGTGTCCTGAGCTGCCCTTGCCGGGCAAGGCTCTGATGGGGGAGGGAGTGAGAGGCGTGGGTGACCTGGCGCCTCCCGCCCCCCCACCCCGGCCCCGCCACCAGTGACCTCGGTTCACCCCTCCCCGTCCTGGCTCAGCCCCCTCTCCTGAGCCCTGGGACTTCATCCCGGTGTCACTCAGGATGCCTTCCCAGGACGTCCCTAGGCACCTCTCACTCACCTTGTCCTAAACTGCCCTTGGCATCTTCCCCAGATCTGCTCCTTCTCCCTGTCCCCTTGTCAGGGCTGGCGCCACTGTCCACTGTCTTTGGGACAAAGAGACGCAGGCTGCAGGCTTCGTCCGTGACGCCCCTCCCCCCCAGCACATGACGGCCTATGGCGCTTGCTTCCTAAACGTTCCTTCCATGTGTGCCTTTCTCTCCCTCCCTGTGGCCCCTGCCTTGGTCCACGTGCTCTCTACCCATCGGCGGCTTCACCTCTCAGCCCCTCGCTGGTCTCTGCCCTCGCCCTTGGTGCTCAGAACCTGCCATGCCTCCCCAGAGCCCTCAGGAGAAAGGCCAGCTCCTCGCCACGGCCTATCTGTCCCAGACTCATGGGGCACCCTTCCTTCTGGAACTCTCTGCTCCAGCTATTCTGTCTCACCCACACTCCCTCCACCCAGCATAGCACCCCACCTTGCTTCCCTCTGCACGGTTTCATTGGTTTCATCGCCCTCCCGGACAATTCCTCCTCCTCCAGGAAGCCCTCCTGGACTCTCAGGTTGGGTTAGGTGTGCCCTGGGATCCCTGTTCCTGACCCCCTTGGGTCCTCACTTGCAAAGGGGATGGGCCTGTCCCCCAACTGTACTGTGAGGCTGTTGTGGTCATCGCCATGTCCCTAGCACTACCCTGCCCAGGGTCGGGCACAGTGCAGGGGCTCAGAGAATGTTTGTGGAACCGGACACTAGATACAGATGACAAATAGAGGCGTCTCCAGGGAGGCCTGGGTTTCTGGTAATTTGGCCGAGGAGCGCGATGCGGCTGAGGCTCTGAGAGACTTAGGGAGGAACCTGGCTCGTGTCCGGACTCCGCCAGGATTGCCCGCCACCCACAGCCTCACAGTGACCCTTCTCTGCTGTCCGCCTCAGCCACCCCCGCCTTGCCCAGGTCCCCCCTCCCCCTGGACACAAAGCCAGATCCTTGGTTTCATAGACAGGTGCCCTGTCTGTGCCAGGCCCAGAGCTGGGCACAAAGTAGACCAGGCGACCTTGGGCAGGGTCCTGTGCCTCTCTGCGAAGTGGGTGGTGGGTGATCATGACATTGACCTACCAGGGAGTACTCTGAGGGTGGAGGAGATCAGGTGCATGGAGGGCCCTGTGCTGGGCCTGCGTGTGTGGACACCTTTTTCATTCACCATTCAACGAACGTTTATTGAGAACCTACTGTGTGCTAGGCAAGGTGCCGGGTGACAGCCTTGAATAGGACAGACAACAATCCTGGCCCTACGGAGCTGGTCTTTTGTTTGAGGATGCAGTCAATAGATAAACAAAAACACTTATAATGTTCTATTAGGTGGAGATAACACTATGAAGAAAAATAAAGAAGGAGGAGGGGGAGGAGGTGCCTGGAGCACAATTCACATAGGGCAGCGACATGATGAGAGCTGTAGAATAAACTCAAAAAAGAGTCTGGGGGCTTTGCTAGAAATACGTGATAGAGATTTATTCAAGGGTCTTGGAGTTTTCGAACTGGAAAGACGGCTCAGGAAAAACCCGGAAGTGTTCGGAAGAAGAAAGAAAAGTTAAAAGTTCTTATAGTGAAAAG
Organism: Rousettus aegyptiacus; assembly: GCF_014176215.1. Taxonomy (NCBI): domain Eukaryota; kingdom Metazoa; phylum Chordata; class Mammalia; order Chiroptera; family Pteropodidae; genus Rousettus; species Rousettus aegyptiacus. Next base: position 42,937,310 of record NW_023416289.1, on the reverse strand, counting down.
TACATTCTTGAGGATTATCGGTCCTGCATTCTTAGCCCTAGGGTTGGTCCAGGGAGCGCCAGGAGGCCTGGTCACATTCCAGTGGTCTGGATGATGGATGTCAGGTAGCCTGGGTGCGTGAGTCCCTGGCAGGGGCGGAGGGGGGGGTAATGAGGGGGCTACCTGGAGGGCCAGATGTAGATCCGGGCACTGATGCAGGCCTGGAAAGTTCAAAAAAGTTTAAGTGCCCGAGCCAGTCAGAACAAGCATGGAGTTTTTCCTTGTGCCTCAACCTTCGTAATGTTTGTGATTTTAGTTGCTCAGTTAAAATAACTCCGTTTTATGTATTCCCTATCTTCACTCTTTCCTCATACGCAAGAAGGGAGCCATGCTGATTCCGGGGGGAAAAGCATTCCAGGCTGAGGGAACAGCAAGTGCAAGGGCCCTGAGGCAGGAGCGTGCTGGTGAGTGTGAGGCCAGTGAGGCTGGAGCCCACTTTGCAGACAAGGAAACTGAGGCTCAGGGCCATTGCCTCAGGAAGCTGGAGCGAGTAAGTCTTATCTTCTCCCTATAGCCAGCTGGGGATGAGGTCCTTTGACCCCGTTTGGTCTGCCCCCGCCCCCAATCTCACCAGTCATTTAAGGAGCTGAAGGCTCCCTGAGGCCTCCTCACTCAGTCTCCTGGCTGAAAGCCCTACCCACCACCACTGGCTTAATCAGTATTCCTTAGCAGGAAGCAGTGGCCTGGGCCCTGCCTGTGGCAGGATCCTTATCCTGAGACCTTGAGGCTCAGGGGGTGGCTAGCAGGTTCCTGATCCCTGACTCCTCTCCTCCCCTTATCTCAGCAGGGGCGAGGCTGAGGGTGCTGCAGTATTTACTCATGGATCTGTCGTCAGGGTGTGGCTTCCTCTGCGGGCCTGGCAAGGTCTGGGCTTGGTCCTGGGGAGGCTGTTCTTGGAGAGAAAGGACCCCATGTCCTCTTAATTCCTCAGTCTAGAAAGAACAGCCAGGCCACCATGCCAGAGGGTGCAGTGGATTTCAGAAGCAAGCCTGAGACTTGCCCGGGCTGTTCTCTTTGCATGGATATCCATCCCTTCTCCCCGTCCTCCCCCACTCACATCCTTCACCTGGGTTTTTCCAAGTCATTCAATTATTTAACAAATATTTATTGAGCATTGACTGTCTGCCAGGCTGTGTGGGGGCTACAGGCAACATCCCTTCCGTAGCAGGGCCAAGTTCCATTGGAGAGAGATGGGCAATAATTAAACAGCTGATATAGCATATCGTGTCAGGGAGAGATAAATGCTAGAAAAAATAAAATAGGGCAAAAGGCTAGGGAGCGATGGATTGCTCTGTAGATTAGGTAGCTCAAAGAGGACCTTTCTGAGGAGGAGGCTTTGAGCTGAGACCCCAAAAGAGAGGGAGCCTTGAACATCTCCGGAAATAGTGGTTCTGGCAGAAGGTACAGCCAGTGCAAAGGCCCTGAGGCGGAAAGGTCTTTGGTGAATGTGAGGCCAGCAAAGACCCTGGTGTGGCTGGGGCTGAATGAGAGAGAGGGATGGTGGGAAGAGGTGGTTACAGAGGTAATACAGGGAGGAGGCAAGAGAACTGAAGTAAAAATCAAGCTACATTCAGAGACTGCAGCATGCTGACTGTCCTGCAGCCAGGCCAGAACGACACCTGCAGAGCAAAGGAAGATGTCTGCTGGGATTGCTGACAAACCATTTTCTCACACCATGAAAGGAAAACAATCTTTAAGTGGGCCCTACACAAATACAATCCTTCATTCCGATGGGTGGCTAAAGCCACGGGGAACCTATGGATCAAAAGCTGGAACTCTTCTTTCACACACTGTGTGCTCCCATCATCAGAGGAAAATGTAAACAAAGTCTCTAAACTGTAACTCACAGGAACTAAGAATGATACATAAACTGAATTCCTGGAACACTGTGGTCCCTCTTGTCTTTCCCTCTGTCTCTTACCGTCTCCGCCTCTCTATCCTCTCTGTCCCTCTGAGCCTCTCTCAGGCCCTCTCACTCTGTCTCTGAGAGAGACCACGCTCTGTCTATGGAGGTTACCCCTTCTCTAGTAAACTTTCCTTTTGACTCTAACTCTGGCGTGTGCTTGAATTCTTTCTTGCACTCAGTCAAGCATTTGGCCTGTCCTGCAGCAGAGGGGGGCATCTCATCCACCCCCCCCATGCTCCTCTCCCATATTATTTGAAAGTAAATTCCAGCCATGAAATTAAGCCTGGACTTGTAAAAGATAAGCACTCATTAAAAAAAAAAAATCACACTTATACTGTCATTATTTCACTTAAAAAGTGAGAAGAAAATGCACAGCAAAAAAATTTCTTAGTATCTTCAAATACCCAGTCTGTGTTCAAATTTCTCCTAATCTCTTTATCATCTTCATTGGGACATAATTTCTAGCCCAGAAAACTCACCTTGGGCAGCCATCCCCCAAGTCTAATTTTAGAACACTTTTATCATCCTGGCAAGTTTCCCCATGCCAGGATCCCAAAACGGTTCAATATTTTGAAATTTTTTCTTCAGCAGTAGATGACTTCCCTCAAACTAAATCTTCTGTAAAACCCCAGCATGTACGGCAAACACTTCATCTACACGCCACCCCCCCCCCCACCCCCCAGGAAAGAGCCTGCGCCCCCATCAGTGGCTCCACTTCTGCTGCCACACCAGTGTCCCCACACGAGTCCACCCAGAGACTCCTTCGGAGGGCAGTGCCCTTTTGCTCACAAAGGGTTTGGATTCGGGAGGGAAGGGTTTTCCCCATGAATCATAATCACTCTTGGTCACGGCCAAGCCCACTTCCTTCCCCAGGCAGCCACTTCCTCATTTGCAAAACAAGGAGTCACGGCCCTGATCCTCTAGCGGAGCCCGTGAACGTGGAGGAAGCGGGTGGCGGCGGCAGGCAGCGACCTCTGGTGGCCAGAGCTTGAATGGGCAGAACGAGGGAGCCCGGAGCCTGCGAGTTCCAGCCAAGGACGTCATCGATCTTTTCCTCATTGGCCCAATACTTAGCTTCGAGCCTGAAATTCTTCCGTCAGTGTTAAGCCTGGCGCTCTCCTCGGTGCCCCCTTGTAGGGGCAGACTCCTCTGCTCGGACACAGGGACCCCAACGTTGTGGTGGGCGTGGCTTACGTCTTGGGCCTTTCAGCCAGTAAGGAGCAGAACATAAAGCTTGGGCTTTAGAAAGCTTGGTTCCACTCCCAGTTTGTCCGTTTACACCTTGTAACCTGACTCACTTTCCTCATCTGTAAGATGGGGATAATCATCGTTCTTCCCTCACAAAACCGTTGCAAGGATAAAATAAGTTAATAAATGTAAAGCATTTAAACAGTGCATGGCTTATACAGCAAGTGCTCAATAAATGTTTATTACTAATTGTTATTACATTGGGTTCCACATTGCCTCCCCCACTGGGCTGCGAACTTCCTGAGAGTAGGAGCTGGGCTGGTTTGTCTTCATATCTCTGGTGCCCAGTTGGGTTCATTCAACAGAGCTCTGTGTATTGTAGTTGCTCGAAAAATACAGGAAGGAAAGCATCTAGATGATGCGAATCCACACACATGAACTTAGTCCACATACATTCCTTGAGCCCTGCCCTGTGCCTGCCGCATGCTGGGTGGCATTGGGACGGGTGGTGACAGAGAGCGTCTTGGCTTGCCATGCAGTCCGGCAGGCAGACAAACCCATCTCCGGGTAGTCCCGACCCTCAGTGGATCAGGCTGAGGTGGATGACCTCAGAGGGGGGACCTGACCCAGCTTGGGGGCTAAGGAGGGCTTCCTGGAGGAAGGGGTGTCTGAGATGAGGTCTGGAGAATGAGTGGGGGTAGACCGGAGTGGTGTGCTTGTGGGCGCGCTCCAGGCCAGGCAGAAGGAAGAGAATGTGTAACGGCCTGGAAGAACTTCAGCCCGGTGGGCCATAGAACACGGTGGGGGAGGGGCAGGGTGCTGAGAGGTGAGGCCGAGGGGCCCAGGGCATTATGTTGAGGGTGCTGGGGAGCCATGGATGATTCTGAACAGGGAGAGGCAGTGCGGAGTTTGGGCTTCAGAAAGGTCCCTTGGGCTGTCTTGTGGTGGGAAGTCAGGAGGGGATTGAGAGAAACAGCTTGCCTAGGGCTGGGCTGTAGAAACCAGGGACGTCAGGCTCGAGGGACCTAGATGGCAGGTTCCAGTGCCTGCTCCAGTGACACCGAGGGAGGGAGCGCCCATGTTTTGGGCCTGGGCAGCTGCGTGGATTCTCTCTGTGCCCAGAAGTGTAAAGAAAGGGCCAGAAGCTGGGTGCACGGAGAGGGGGCGTCACGCAGCTGGGGCATCCGGCAGCCTGGGCGCCTGTCCGTGAGTCTGCACGGTCCTCTGCTGCCCCCTCCTGGCTCCGCATTGGCTCCTTCCTGCCCATAAGTCTGGTGACAAGGACAGACCCCCGTAAGTCCACTCCCCTGACCCAGCTGCCTTCTCCTGCCAACACGTGGAGCTGAATTCAAGCCTGGCCTCCTAGACCCCGCGCTTTTCTTCCTTTTTCTTAAAATGGTTTTATTGAGATAAAATTCACATACCATACAATTCACCCATTCCAAGTGCGCACGTGTCAGTGTTTTTAGTACGTTCACAGGGTCGCGCAATCATCATCACGATCAATTTTGGAACTTTTCCATCACCCCTCAAAGAAACCCTGTAACCCTTAGCTGTCATTCTCCATGCCCCCTCCCTCCCAGACCCTGGCGACCACTAATCTTTCTATCTCTATGAATTTGCTTATTCTGGACATTTCGTATAAAAGAAATCCTACAATATGTGGCACTTTTGTGTCTGGCTTCTTTCACTCTGATATAATGTCCTCCTTCTTCATCCATGTTGTAGGATGGATCGAATATTTAATTCCTTTTTTATGGCCAAATAATATTTCATGGTCTGAATATACCACGTTTTGTTTGTCCATTCATCTGCTAATGGACATTTGGGTTCTTCTGAACTTTTTGGCCATTATGAATAATGCTGCTGTGAACATTCGTGTTTGAGATTTTGTGTGTCTTCATTTCCTGCTAACTGGACCCTCTTGCAGTGTGAACCCCACCACTGTGTCTTGGTCCCCGTCTCATGAACCAGATGCCGGTGGGTCCCCTGACCCAGGTCCCCCAGCCTTCTCAGCACCTGCTTTATTTCTCTCATGACACCACTCCTCCCAGACATCACTCTCCAAAGGCGAGGGTCTCTGCATTTTATTCATGGCTGTCTCCTCAGAGCTTAGAACAGCTGCACACAGCAGGTGATCAATTAATGTTTGTTCAATTGATAAACAAAAGAATAATTGACATGTGCTTCTCCCTAAGCCCTCACATTTAATTCAGGACCAATTCTATCAACGTTTCATTCTAAGCATCTTTCGGCTTTGTGTACTTCTTCCCTGGGCACCTGAACCACCCTAGTTCGGTACCTGCTGAATGAATGAATGAGTCATCAAATTAATAGATGGAGGAGGGCAGGCGTGCCTGGAAATTTTTCTCAGGAAGGCATGGTGGTTGAAAGCATAGTGTGGCTCTGGTGTGAATCCTGTCGATGTATTGATTGGGCTGTTATTACATATCTGAGTTCATCTTGTTCTGGATACATGATAAGGTTGCACCTGCCCAGTCCTCTTGACATAAGATTTGTACCAGGGACTTGCTTTGGCCAATGAAATGTGAGTGGGAGTGTCACTTCTGGGTGGAAGCCTTTAAAAACCAGTGCGTGCCTTGCCATCATCCTTCCCTTCCTCTGCTCTGTCAGCCTGGTTCCTGGAGAAGATGCAAAGCAGAACTCTCTGCCCCTCAGCACACCTGCCTACCTGGGATGGACGTGTATCATGAGCGAGAAATAAACCTTTGATGTTTTAAGCTGTGGAGACTGTTGTTACTGCAGCGTAACCTAGCTCATCCTGACTGTGACACCGATCTTTCCTCACTTGGATGTGTGACCTTGGGATGGTCACGTCACCTCTCTGAGCCTTGATTTCTCCATCCACACAATGGGAGTATAATGGTCCCAGCCTCCCAAGGCTATTCTGAAAATTTGAGAAATTCAGACTGTAAAGGCACAAAGGCCTGGCTCATTCACTGGAGCCATCATTATCAACATAAGTAATTCTGATTTTGAAATGGTGAAAGAAGGCCCCTTTGGTACCTCATTTCCTGGGGTTATAGTAGGAGGAGCCTATATTAGTCTTCTAAGGCTACTATAGCAAAGACCACAGACTTGGTGGCTTAAATGACAGACATTTCTTTTCTCACAGTTCTGAAGCCTGTAAGTCCAAGGTCAAGGTGTCAGCAGGGTTGGTTTCTCCTGAGACCTCTCTCCTTGGCTTGCAGACAGCCATTTCCTGGTCATGTCCTCCCATGACCTTTCCTCCAAGGGTGTGGATCCCTTAAGTCTCTTCCTCTTATAAGGACCCCAGTCCTATTGGATTAGGGCCCCACCCTATGACCTCATTTAACCTCGGTTACCTCTTCCAAGGTTTCATCTCTAAATACAGTCACCTTGGGGGTTAGGGCTTCAGCATACAAATTTTGGGGGGACATGATTCGATCTATAACAGTGGGTACCAAGTGACTGGAAGGCAGGCAGTCAGGCTCAGAGAGCTTACTCTTGAAAACACTGCCATCTTGGAGGTGGGAGTTGTATTAATTAGGATTTAGAAGGAGCTGGGTATAATGGAATCCCTAAGTAATGGCAGCGTAAAGAAGAGATGAGTCTTTATTCCTCAGGCCACTATCTAACCTGCCTTGGTGGCTCTGTCCACAGCATTGTCCCCACCCCACCTCTCTTTAACTAGGTTCTATGCTGCCCCTGGTGGCTCTCGCCATCACATCTTTTCTCTGGCCTAACTAAATGAAGGGTAAGGAAGGGGAATCCTCTCTCTTTAAGGGGGTGACCTGAGAATTGTGTATATCACTCCTACTCACATCCCTTTTGCCTGGAATTAGTCACATGGCCATACCTAGCTTCAAGGGAAGCTAGGAAAATGTAGTTTTTATGCTCAGCAGCCATATGCTTAGTTAAAAACTCTATTACTGAGGAAAGCAGAGAGCAGTTATTGGGGTCTGACAAACAGTTGCTGGCATGGAGGAGAGGAGGCAGACATGTGGGTTCTCCTCATCTGAGAAGAAGTTGAAGAGAGTCCCACTGTACCCCAAACCCCAGCAGCCAGAGTCGGGCTGAGCTTTGCCCATGTGGCTGACCTGGTTGACCTCTCAGTAAGTGGGAGGCCAGGGGCCCAGGCACTGAGTTTCTTGAGAAGTCTGGGGATGAAAGTTCTTCACAGGAAGTATTAGCCATGCTGGGCCACGGGAAATACAACTTCCCTTCCTGTGAATTCTTCCTTATCTGCTGTTACAAATTACCACAAATGTAATGGCTTCAAACAAAAGGAATTTATCCTCTTACAGTTCTGTAGGTCAGAAGTCCAAACTGGGTCTCGCTGGGCCAAAATCAAGATGTCAGCAGGGCTGTGTTTCTTTCTGGGACTTCTAGGGGATAATCTGTTCTCTTGCATTTTCCAACTTCTAAGAGCTTCTGCTCATGGGACTTTTGCATCTGCTCATGACACAAGGCCAGCAGGGGCTGGGGGACCCCTCGACTCAAGTCGCTCTGACTCTGTGCTGCCTTGGCTTTTGGCCCCTCCCTGTATCTTCAAAGCATGCCACTTCGACCTCTGCTTCCTTTGTTGTCACAGTGCCGTCTCGGACTCTCTCACTCCTCCTGCGACCCTCTTATAAAGACCCCTGTGATTACATTTAGGGCTCACTGGGGAAATCCAGGGTCATCTCCCCATCTCAGGATCATTAACCTAATCACAACAGCAAAGTTTCTGAGGTGCCATCATTCAGACTCTTTTTTTTCCCCAGCTCCCAGAGCAAAAGCCAGGTCTTTATAGTGTGTTACGTGACCCTGTTCATCGCTCCTCACTTTCCTGACTTCTTCTCCCCTCGCTCCCCGTCCTCCCATCTTCCTTCTGCTCCCACCACCCTGCCCTCTTGGAACACACTGGCAGCTCCTGCCTCAGGACCTTTGCCCTCTGTCTGGAAGGCTCTTCCTCCAACCCCCACACGGCTCCCGCCCTCTCCTCCTTCAGGTCTTTGCTCATTGTCACCTAATCGGTGACATGCTCCCACCTCACATTACTTATTTATTTTGTTTCCTGTCTCTTTACCCCGCCAGGTTGTTCTTCTTCGAGAGCAGGAGTTTTCATCTGCTGAAAGCATAGTGTGGGCTCTTTGTTCTCTGCCAAAGCTGCAGGATCTAGAACTGTGCACAGCACACGGCCTATTTATTGCTGAATGAATGAATAAATTAAGGGCCACAGAAGGAAGAGCAGGGAGGAGAGAGCCTGCTTTGCCCGGGCGTGAGGCTCAGGCCAGATTGCTGGAAGGATCATATTAAAGGTGGGTGGTGTACTCAGAGGGTGATTGAAGAGCTGGGCCTGTTACTGTCTCCTGACCCCTGCCTGGGACACCTGCCAAATGCCAGGCTGTGTCTTCAGCTGAGTGCACCTTGTCAGTCCCGTAGCCCTGATAACTTGGTCTTGTTGGGTCTCTGGTGTGACTCTTCTGCAGGTGTGAGGCCCGCAGGGAGGGCCCGAGGCTTTCGCTCAGCCAGTGGCCTTCAGGGGGTTGGCACCAGCTGGCAGTAAGGGGCAGGGTCGGGATTTAGCAGGTCCTGGGGGAGGGAAGGAAAAGAGTGTGAGGGTTTGTTGTTGGGGTGAGAGGCGGGAAAGAGACAGAGGAACCACGCAGAGCCTGAGAGACAGAGAGACACACACACATGCATATACACGCGTGCACACACGTACACACATGCACACACACGACGCACACGCACACAGAACGGAAGACCGAGATGGAAAGAGAGAGAGACAGGTGGGAAGGGCCAGAAAAAGGGTAGGCACTAGTGGCAGAGACGAAGAGACAGCGGAGACAGAGACGCAGGAAAGGAGAGGACAGAAATCCAGGGGCAGACGCGCGGGTACGTGGGTGCGGAGAGGGGCTGAGGCGCAGGCCCAGGAACGCGCCCTGGCCTGCCGCGTGACCCGGGGTGAAGCCCTTCCCCTCTCCCAGGCTTCATTTCCCCCTGAGCAAATTCGTGGCCGTAAATTCCTTTTACGAAGGAGGAAGCTGCGACCTCAGGAGGGGCGATGACTTTCCCAGGGTCTCTCAGCCGTACAGGGCACTTCCAGGGAGCTACGGACCGGACCGGAGTGGGGGCGATGGCGGTGAGGCCAGCTCCCTCCCACCGGTCATCGCGAGTCCCCGCCACCCCTCCCTCTGACCGCTCCACACCTGGTAGTGCTGGGTCTCCGGATTTGGCTGCAAGGGCGGGGGCAGGGGTGGGGCCTGCAAGGGAAGAAGAGAGGTGAGCCAGGTCCCCTGTCTCCAACCTTTGACCTTCGGTGTTGGGAGAGACCAGATTCCAAGTCCCCATCGCCCATCCCTGGCTGCGTGGCCCGCGGGTGAGGGCACAGCCTCCCCGCCCCTCTGTTTCTCCTCTGGGGAATGGGCGTGAGGGCCCCGGGAGGTGGGTCCAGTGGCCTGACAATCACCCCACTGACGCTCAGCCTCGCCCCGTCAGCACCTGTGGTTCTAAGTTTTTAGTCTTAGCTTCTTAAGTTTCTCTTCTTATTTAATTCTTATTTTTTATCAACCCTTCCCACCTGAGTATAAAGGGAATATATGCTCAGTGCAGAAAATACGGACAAGAGAGAAAAGAGAGCCCGCCCTCAGTCTCTCCGCGTCTCCTTCCAGTCCTTTTCCTTCTGGTTTTTAAATAAGGGAGGATCCTAGAGAGAGTCGCAGTGAACTGCAGGACAAGGCGCCCTGGGCACAGCAGCCAACTCGGAGGAGAGGCTCCAGGTCAGAGTGGAAGGTAGGGCTCACCGTGAGGCTTTTCGTGAGCCCGGTGCCACTGAGGCCCCCCGGGGACACCAGGAAGACCGGGGATGGCATCACTTCATAGATGTTGTTGTCACCTGAAGCAGAGGACAAAGGGAGGAACCAGCTGTCAGGTGGGCCACAGCCCCATTCTGGCTGCCATTCACGTTCATTCATTCATTCATTCATTCATTCAGCTAATGTTTGTGCAAACCCCTCTTCTTGCCCAGCCCTATTCTGGGGACAGAGCAGTGATTGAGACAGCCCTGATCCTGCCCTCCTGGGGCTCACAGTCCAGTGGGAGACAAGGACCTGTCTCCAAACAGGGATGACCCAAAGTGGGCAGGGTGGGAGTAAGGGAGGTCAATAGGGCTCCTGGAGGGGGCTAAGGGAGGGCTTCCTGGAGGAGGGGACATATGAGACTGTAAGGAGAAGTGAGCCTTATGCAAGGACAGGAGAGGGTGTGCGGAGGTCTGGTGGCGAGAGAGCCTGCCATGTTCGGGGAACTATAATGTTTGGTCTGTTGGACCTATGTGTCGTCTATTTATCATCTATCTATCTATCTGTCTCTCTCTCTCTCTCTCTCTATCTATCTAATCTCTATCATATCTATCTCTCTCTCTATCTATCCTCTATCATATCTATCTATCTGTCTGTCTGTCTATCTGTCTATCTATCTACCTACTTACCTACCTATCATCACCTATCTGTTTTGTTTTGTTTTTGAGGGTGGGAATGTTACATATGAGAGGTGAAGCCAGGAAAAACAGTGGGGACCAGTTTTCGGGAGGCCTTGAAAGTCATGTTTAGGAGCCTGCACTTTGTCCTAAGGGCAGAGGGATCCACGAAGGGTCTTTGAGCAGAGGGCGTCAGAGTTTTAGATGTATCTTTCCCAGGGTTGGGTTGGAGGCTAGCCTGGAGGCCGGGGGACCAGCAAGGAGCTGGGTGTGGGGATCAGGGAGATGGAGCCTGAGCTGGGCTGTGGCCTGTTGGTGGCTGGGTGAATGTAGTGGTGACAGGGGATGGGGAGTGCCAAGCACTGAGAAGAGAAGAGAAAGCAGGTTTGGGGTGAGCACTGATGTCCTTAGAATCTGCGGCTAAGTCTGGGAAGCCCCAGAGTCCGGGTGGGGTAAGCTATTGGAAGGCCCTGAGTAGGGGACAGCAACGGGTTTGTGGCTGAGGGGAGAAGAGGAAGAATCCTTGAGGAGGGCAGGGGAGCAAGACGGGGCCTCTGACTTACCGGTGTTATGACTGGGGTTCAGCTCTGGTTTTGCTGTGGTCACCATCCTGGGGACGTAGGGAAGGAGCGAACATTAATATAGGAAGATGCTCAGATGGGTGGAGAGAGACCCAGAGGGGCTGGAAAGCCCACCAGGCCCCAGAGAGTGAGAGTGAGAGGGATGGTCCCTGCTTCAGAGTGAGCCAGCGGGAGGCCTGTCCCCATCGCTGCCTCTTCTTCCACGCAGCCCTCCAGTTTCCCCAGCCTCCACCTTATGCCAACGAGCGACATTTCTGTAACACCACCATTTATTTATATGGACCGTCTAAACTATTCTGCTCCGTCCAGCTGTTTTACGATTTCCTTAATGTTTCTCTTTAAATCAGCTCATTTGAATACTCTTATTTAAAAAGGACACTTGATGACATCACTACAGACAATTCATTAATTCACTAAATTAACATTTACAGAACACCAACCATGAGCTGAGTACTGTATAAGGCACTGGAGACACAAATGGGCACCAGGCTGACAAAGACCCCTGGCCTCCTGGATCAGACACTAGAGGGTGGGTGGGAGAGAGAGAGGGAGGGAGGGAGGGAGAGACAGAGAGAGAGAGAGAGAGAGAGAGAGAGAGAGAGAGAGAGAGAGAGAGAGAGAGAATTTGAACAAATGGTTGACAGTGGAATGTTGGAGTATAAAAAGCATCATGAAAGAAAATGAAAACAGAGAGGGGCAGAGGGTGGAGGGGTGTGTGCGCAATTTCAGACATGGTCCAGGGAGCCTCACTGGGGAGGCGACATTTGGGCAAAGGCCTGAAGCAGCCAAGGGGACTAGCTGTGTAGAAATCACGAGAAGGGAGTTCCGGGCAGGGAGTCACTGGCTGTAGTGGGGAAAAAGCCGATCAGAGGCTGAGGACTCCTGGAGCCTAGTTCTGGTTCTGGAGCTTACAAGTCACTCGGGCCTGGATTCCTATTGATACTCATAGGGCAGTTCTACGCCATTTGGCAAATGACCTCATGTCTCTAAGCCTTAGGTTTTTTAGAGAGGACAGCAAACTATGGCCTGAGGGCCAAATCTGCCCTTCACCCCCTTTTATTCTGCCTAAGGAGTCTAGCCGGAATGGCTTTTGGGCCTTCACTGCCTTTGATACGACTGTAGCAGAAATTATTATTCAATCACAGCATCTTTTCCCACTGACCCTAGAAATACCGGCTAACTTCTTCTCCACTGAGCTCTCAAGTACATAGCACTGTGCCTGGCACTTAGTAGGCCCTCAACGAACACGTGACTGATTTACTGATCAGGCTGGGAGGTGAAGGCCATGTTAACCGAAAAATAAAGGCTAAACTGAGAGGCAAGATGCATTTATTTGAGATCATAAGGAATACCTATCAGGAAACTGATTCAGGCAGAAACTCAAGTAGCGTTCCAATTAGGAGCTGAAGGCAAGAGATTTTTATGAGAAAGAGAAGAAGACATCCATAGAAGGAAGGCATTGCTACTGGTGCAGATAAGCTAACTGGGTGAGGTTAGTGCTAAAGAATGTTTCACATTTTCAGTCCAATAGTCATCAGTCCAGCAGTCACAATATCTGCTTTCTTGTTATCTTTGCAAAAAGTGCTTTGGAGCGTGTCTGTTGTTGTTTTAGCCCCCATCCAGAGGTTATCTATCTCGCCCTGTTTTAACATTCCAAAGGGCTGAGGCATAAGTGGTACAAAGCAGTTCCTCTGCTTTGGCAGCTTCCGGCCTCATTAAAGTGGCTCCATTTACATTATTTTTTTTATGGCTGTTTGCCACGCCTAAATGAGAACCTATCAGGAGAAGATGATTAGGATGATGAAGGTCAAGAAATTACAACACACAAGGGAGTGTTGAGGAAGGACAGAAGATGGTCGCTTTTATTTTCTGGGGATTATGGAGAGGCAGAAAAATTAGACATCTTATCTACAACCAGCTCAGAAACAAGGTCAAAAAGTTCTGAAAAGGCTGATCTCATGTGGAAGGAATTTTTCACTAACAGACTGTCTCTGGGGAAACAGGACCCAACCTCTCACTTGCTCCCCACCCTCCCACCACGCAGAAGCGGGCACCAATTGATGGCTTTTCCTGCCCACCATCTACCCCGCTTCACTGGTCATGTGGATCTGAGTCTATTTCGAGCCCCAGGGCTGCACAAACTGCCCACGTTTGGCTAATTAGAGTGTTCCAGCACCTGGCCACAGTGACTGGTCTGTGCAAGAACATGCGACTTGAGACAGCCCTTGGGTTTTGTTGGAACTCTCAAGAGCAAGGTTCGGTCTTTCTTCGGTGGTGGCTGAGCTGGTGGGATATAAGCCTGGAGCCACTGGGAGCTGTCGTATCACTTCACAAGGGGAGAACCTTCCCTGAGAGTGAAGCCACCATAGAGAAAAGCAGAGTCGAGAGATATATGGAGTTTCTTGAGTGCCTGGATCTAGCCATACCTGAAGCTCATGCAGGACAAAAAAACTTTCTAATTTTTTGTAAGCCAGTTCAAGGGTTGGGTTTCTGTCCCTCGCAATGCAAAATTCTATCTAATACGGCCATAAAGATTCTTTTTCATCTCAGGAGTTCCAAGATTTAACCAGATTGTGTATGTATCAGAGGATGTGACTCGTGGAAGAATCAGTCAGTGGGATTGATCGAGAAGGGAGAGGGAGGAGACAAAATGGAAGCAGAGAGAGGCCTGGGGCCCCTGTACCTGTGGCTCTGGCCTCTCCAGCCTCTTGTCACCAGGAGATAGGCAATGCTGCCAATGAAGAGAGACCCGGCGGCGAGAGATCCAATGATGATGGCAGCCGCGATCCCAGTGGTCACCGGCAGCTGTGTGAGGGGCAGCTGCGTGTGATTTTCTGAGGGTCATGAGAGAGAAGACTGTGTGATGTCTCAGGACCCTGCCCCCCACTGCACCAGCGACTATCCACAAAACACCAGGGCGGGGGGCAGCCCAGAGCTTTCTCCTTCTTTTCACATCCGAGTATCCAACCATCTAACCAGCTGGTCAATTCCACTGCACATAAAACCCAGTGTGTCCCAGATGGGACCCCTCGGGTCTCCTGCCTCAAGATCTCTGCTTCTCTAGATTTCTCACCATCCTCAGCATATCCAAAACCTACCTCCTAAGTGCTCCCCAAAACCTACCTCATTCCTCTGCCTTTTTTTTTTTTTTTTTTGCCTCAGTTGATGACACCTGCATCCTTCTATTGAAAGGATGAGGTTCTGGGCTGTTTTGACTCAGGGGGGTCATAGGGAACTCGACTCGCAGTGTTCGCAAACTTGACTTGCAGATTTCGGATGAAGCCTACCTGACTCGTAGCCCCCACCAGGAGGACCTCCAGCCTTTAATCTCAAGATGTACACCTGTTATGTCCCAGCTATGTTCATAGAGTTCAAGGGCAGAACTGGGGTTCAAGTCCTTGCTGCCTACTGGCCTTGTGACCTTGGACAGATTAAACGACCTCTGTGCCTCAGTTTTCCCATCTGTGATATGGTGACAATAAGAATATCGACTTTGTAGGGTTGTTATGGAGATTGAAAGAGTTTACACACACACACACACACACACACACACACTTCTATCAATTATCCAACAAAGGTAAATTCCCTGCCATTTTACAGATGAGGAAACTGAGGTACAGAGAGGTGAACCTATCTGCCCAAGAGTGCACGGTCAGTGCAGTATTGAGATCACACCCAGGCCACCTGAACTCCTCCTGGCCACTTTATGGGGCTTCTGAAAGAGGTACCTGGGTCCTGAGAGCCCTTGAAGTATGAAAATGAACTATTGCAGTCTCTGAGGAAGACTTTTATTTCCAGATTAGAGTGTCAATTTATATATATTTGTGTAATCAAATTAATAAATATCCACCTATTCTATCCGTCTCTCTAAAAGTTTGTCTGTTCAAAGCATCCGAAACCGGCTATAAAATTTAATCTCATCACTGAGAGGAAGGGGATAGCCTGGTATTTGGGCACAGTTGTCCCTATGGCCCAGGGAGGTGGCTAAGTTAGTCACATTTTGCAGATGTGCAAACCAAGGCCCAGAGGGTTGCATTTGGGCCATTCTTCTCCCTGACGGTGTGCTAGCAACTTTTGCACCTTCTGCCTTATCGAACCTCTACAACAGCAAGTGGAAATTCAGTGTTTTTTGTGAGTCACTCAGGAGGTGGCGCAAGGTTGAAGTCATGTTGGCTGACTCAGGGAGACTCCCTGTCCCTGTCCTTCCCCGACTCCCACACAATTGCTCAGTCTTCTTATAATGTCCAGAGCCCCCTGCCCCAGGATCTGCTTGCTCTGGCCCCTGCAACCCTATCCACCTGCCCAGCCTCATCACTCAAGACTCCCTTCCTCACTCTTTTGGCTGCCAAGCCTTTACCTTTGCTGTTCCCGCTGACTGGCATGTTCTTCCCCACATGCTACAACTTCTGTTCATTGTTCTGTTCCCAGTTCCTCTGGAAGCCCTTGCTGACAACCCCAGGACACGGAGACTCCTGGTATACTTTTCCTTCAGAGGTTACTTAACTGTGCAACTAGTTGATTAATGTCAGTAGAGTGAACACATGGGTGTCTCCCCAGCACCTTCCACTACAGGACCATTGTGAGGCCTCCAGGATCCCACCCCCAGCTCTGGATGAGGCTCTCATTAGCATTTTCCAATCAGTTTGGTTCCACCCCTTGTCACAGTGATTGGATCAGGATGGGCAACAATCCAGATGTTAGCCAATCAGAACTCTGCATTCCCTTGGCCTTAGTGATTGGTTCAGGTTGGTCCAATCAAAGGGAAGTGAAGAGCTGTAGTTCACAGTTAGGGCAAAAGATATCCTTTGTTCAGGAGGTTGTGGAGTTGTGAGCCTGTGAACACTGGAATTATTTTGCTACCATGAAGGCTTTATCCATGCCTCCTTCTTCCTTGAAAAGGGAACCCTGAGCTTTAGCTGCACAGAAGGCTGCCCAAAATAAAGACTCTTTCCACCCTCATGTGTTGTCAGCTCATTTAAACATGCCTTAAAGAACTATGTTAACCAAACAAAACACCAACATTGCTTCTGACGTTGAAACCCTGGGAAGTTTAACATACAAATTTCTGTGTACAAATTTCCCCATGTTATAAAGACATCAGTCACATTGGATTAAGGCCCACCCTAGTGACCTAACTTTAACTTGATCACCTCTGTAATGACACAATTTCCAAATAAGGTCCCATCCTGAAGGGTTGAGGGTTAAGACTCCACACATCTTTCTGAAGGGATATAATTCAACATACAACACCTCTCAAGCCTGGTTCCCTGCCATCCTGGAGAGTCTTCGAGCTGCTCAAAATCCTTTAATCCATTCCTTTTCTACTTAAATCAGCCAGAAGATGTTTCTGTTCCTGCGGCAAGAACTCTGCCTGATTCACATGACTAAATGTCTTATTTTTATAACTTGTTATATTATCTGCTTATTATTATAGACAGTTAAGAGGGAGGCTATGAATCCCTGTATTTTCCAAAGTTGACTGCAGTAATATCCTCTTCTGTGATACAATCTTGCTATTGTCATATCAAGCAGAAGGGTCTAACTCCTTTCCCTTGAATCTGGGCAACCTTCTTGACTTCCTTGTAATCAAAAAAATGCCGTGCAGGTGACACTGTGACTTCCAAGGCTAGGTCAGATGAAGCCACTCAATTTCTGCCTTGGTCTTTTGTGGTACTCGCTCCCCACGTGCTCTCCCTAGCTGCCACGTTGTGAGGAAGCCCAAGTGGTCACACTGGAGAGAGCACGTGATGATCCAGTCAGCAGGCCCAGCTGAGGTCCCAGCGGACAGCCAGGATGAATCTCTGCACATATAAGCGAAGACACCTCTGGATGATTCCAACCTTCAGCATTGGAATCATCCTCAGCCTTTTGAGTCATCTCTTCTGAGTTCCAGATCTCACAAAGCCCACAAACCAGCCCTGTTGAAATTCCTGATGCCAGAAATCGTGAACATAATCACACAGTTGTTTATTTAGACCACCGAGTTGATTAAGCAAAAAATAACTAGAACTGCACTCCACATTCTGTTTCTTCTTCCAGGATTGAAAAAAAAAAATCATTTTTTTTGGCTTTTCTTTTCATTGGTCTCTGAGACCATCTATACTTAGTTCTACGAAGGAAGAATCACCTGGGTCTTCTTCTGTGGACCAGATTTATCCATGCTGATGTTTGATTAGATGCAATCACATCTGAAAAGTGCTTTGGGACACCGGTGTACAAATGGACAAGGGCCAGGACATCCGTCCGTAAAAGTAGAATTCTGACCCACAGCCTGCAGCAACATACCTGGGAAACCGACCCTCTCATAAACAGCCCAGGAAGCCGGCCTGCCTTCAGCCAGACTTGCAGGAAGCTGGCCTCGATATCTCTAGCGACAATCCAGTAAGCTAAACAATAACTTCTGTAACAATCAGCCCCAAATGGCCTGGACTTGGTTAATAACTGACAGTGCTCTTAATTTTTGTCCTTGTTTCCAACCCACTAGAGGGAGCCAAATATGCACCCTAATCAGTCACATAGGATGTCCTCTTCTAAGTTGGCTTCCCTGTGTTGACAGTTCCTGATGCCTTCCTTGTTTTCCACCAAGAAGCCTTTCCAGCCCTCCGCCTGCCTTTGCGTCTCTCTCTGCAAATGATAGCAGCTGACTCCTTTGCTGTCTATAGCAAGCGCTGAATAAATAACCTTTGGTTGTCTCATTTGGTTGGTCTTTGTTGATTTCTGCAGCTTTGAAAGCAGCAGCATCACGTGGATTCGTGGAGCCGGTCCTGTGGCAGGAGGTTTTGTGGTTGCCCCCATTCCGTGGACATGGAAATGGAGGCTCTGAGAGATTTGGCCATTTGACTAAAGGTTGAATTGTTGGTGAGTAGTAAATCCTTGACACCGATGGTGGCTGCTAAGTCCCCTCTTTATCCACGGGGAATATGTCCCAAGACCCCCAGTGGCTGCCTGAAACTGAAGATAATACCAAAACCCATGTATACTATTGTTTTTTTCTTGTACATACGTACCTATGATAAAGTTTAATTTATAAATTAGGCGCAGTAAGCAATTAATAACAATATATAATAAAACAATGATCACAAGATAATGTAATAGAAGTTATGTGAATGTGGTCTCTGTCTCTAAAAATATCTTATTGTATTGTATTCACTTTTCACTGGAAGGAAGCACCTCTGTGGCATGTCCGAATTGCCAGCATCACTCTTGCACTTTAGAGTCATTATTAAGTAAAACAAGGGTTCCCCGAACACAAGCACCGCGATACTGCGACGGTCGATTGGATAATGGCGACGGCTACTGAGTGACCAACGGGCGGGGAGCGTCTATAGCCCAGAGAACCTGGACAAAGGGGTGATCCACATCCTGGATAGGACGGAGCTGGAGGGTGCGAGTTTTCATCATGCTACTCAGAACAGCGCATAACTCAAAGCCTACGAATTGTTTGCTTTTGGAATTTTCCATTCAGTATTTTCAGACTGCAGGTTGACTGCGGGTAACCGAAACCACAGAGAGTGAAGCCATGGATAAGGGGAGACAACTGTAAAGTCATAGTTAAGAGTGTGGGCTGTGGTGCCACCCAGCTTGGGTTTAAGTGCTGCTCCTTATCTGAGTGGCCTGGACAAGTTACTTAAACCCTGTGTGCCTCAGTTTCTCCATCTGAATAATGGGGAGCATCAAGCCATGGCTGGGAGGATGCAGAGGATAAGTGTGTGGGAAGCATTCTGCACATGGTCAGTAAAGGGGAGGGGACCCACGACTAGGTTTTACGGGACAGCAGAAACCCGCTGTAAACGACCGTGACTTTCCCCTGGGCTTCTGAGCCCAGTTTCTGCTCCTTCCTGGGTGTGGGACCGTGGGCAACTGACTTCCCCTCTCTGAGCCTCAGTTTCCTCTCCTGTGAAGTGGGGACAGCCACTGTATCTGTGTGTCATGGGCCTTTCTTGTGTTTTCAGGCTGCCTGGTGCCTGTGAACCCTCCACCTTGGGGTCCTGCCAGGGACTCACTTTCTTAGCCTCCTTTTCTGAAATCATTCATTCGTTCATTCATTCATTTATCCAACCAGTACTTATAAGCATGTATATTATTTATGCTACTATACTAATTATATATGATATGTCTAAAATTCTCTAGATTTCTAGGCACTGGGGATGCAGCAGGGAGCTGAATACAAATAAATGCCTATCCTCATAGGCCTAACATTCTAGAAAATTCCATAGATAAAATGGTGAGGGTTGTGATTCTGCTGCTTTTCCCATCATCTTACTCTAATAATTTCATCTCCCTTGACAATCTTCCCTTCTTCCGAGGAGAACCCTCCACTCCTGGGCCAAGTCCCGTGGCCCTGGGCATTCGTTTCCTCCTTACCTGGGAGCGGGCACTGACAGGTGACCCAGCCTCCCCGATCAGATGTACCCACGTGAGACTAGGCATTGCAGGCCAGAGATGCAGGCACCAGGCTGGGCCTTTGATGGTGAAAATGTGGCTGACATGCCCACCAACATACGAATGCCACCAACATACAAATGGGCAGAGATCTCTGGTCTGTTCCTTCTGTAAACTCAGTGCTTGGCACACAGAAGGTGCTCAAGAGATGTTTGTTGAATGCATAACGAATGAATGAATGCAGCTTTCCTGGGCTGACAGGCGGAGGCTGTGCCCCTAGTGCTGACAGCGTGGACAATGCTTGCTCTGGGAGGAGCAGCCCTGCTGAGTGATTTATACCCTGTGCTTAGTTCCCAGCCTCCTGGAAGTCCCATGAGCATGCTATACCCTAATTAGACCCCTTCCTGCAAACACCAGCTGGGGTGACTTCATTTCCCCACAAATCCCCTTATGATTAGGAGAGATAAAGCATGCGAGTTGGTGGGCACACGGGAAGTGCTCCCCGCCCTTTCCGTCTCTCACCATGCAGGGGCTGGCCTAGGGGCCACAGCTGCCCTCAAATATCAATGCCCTGGTTGCCGAGGAGACCTTTCCTGACACGAGGACCCTCTTGACCCTGTCCTGAATTCCCATCAATCTAGCCTCCACCTTTACTTTCATTCTTCCTTTTTTTGTTGAGCTGAACCCTTTTGTGCTCAGCCTTTCAGAAGCCAGGGCAATTCCCAGCCCTCAATTCGCTGCTCTCCAAGGGGACCCCTTGGTGCGTCCCTGGAGCCCCCTGTGGAAGCAGCCAGGGTCGAGAAAAAGCCAGGTGGCAGAGGGGCCAGGGACATGCACCCAGCTGGAGCCTCAGCTCCCTGCCAACCAGTGGTGTGGTCTTGGGCCCTCTCTGGGCCTATTTGTCCCTCTCTGCACAATGAGGATTGTCCCAGGAATGGAATGACATGAGGTTTGCAAAGCCCCGAGCCTGGAGGTGCCTGGCATAGAGTCAGTGCTCCCTAGATAGGAGATAGCGCTGCAAATATTTACTGTGCGTCTCGTGTGTGCTAAGCACTGCTATAGGCACCAAGGGGTTAATGGTGAGCAAATTGATAACAAATATATTTTATGATAATCACTAGAAATGTCAGGCATCGAGTCCTTGCTCCCTTTCCCAGCCCTGATCCCTGGGCCCCCAGCCCCCCATCTCGTTTGTCCTACTTGATCCCACCCATTTGGGCAAGGGGTGAACCCCTGACTCAAGGGAAAGCAAATCAAAGGCCAGGCTGGGTTGACCGGATTCTCTCTGAGTCTGTCTGTCTGCCTTTCTCTCTCTGGCTCCCCTTCCTTTCATCTCTGGGTTCTGGAAGAGGAGATCCAGAACATGCAGAGAAGTCCGGGCTGAACCTGTTTAATGTTCTGGTGAGAATCCCCGGATACAGAGAGGAGAACGCAGCCCTTGGGCAGAGATGGGAGCAGAGGCGGCGTCCCCTCCTGGAAGAGGGAGCACCTGACCACTCCTCTTGTCCACTCCAGACCCGGCTGGGTTCCCCACCCCTCTTCGACTGTGTGTCCCGCCCCGCTGTGAACCCAGGCCTTTCGGCATTGACATCCCAGGGGCTACCTCTGGGCTTTCACAAGGTCATCTCACTATGAGCCAGCTGGGGAGAGCGTCTGCCCTTGCGACCTTAGCCTTAGGAAGCCTCCTTGCTCTCCTGCCTCAGTCATGCTGGCCTCCTGCCAACTCAGGTCAGGAGCCCTACAGCTTCCTGCCACAGGCCCTTTGCACAGGCTGAGCCTTCTACCTGAACACCTCCCAAAGCACTTTTCCCCTGTACTGGGTACTGCCATTCAGGCTCTGTGGAAGGATTGCCTTCGCAGGCCAACCTCCCCGATACCCCAAATGAATCCTCTATTCATAACTGCATAATCCCTTTCCTTCACAGCACGCGCATTGTTCATAACGGTTTAGTGTGTGTGTGTGTGTGTGTGTGTGTGTGTGTGCGTGCGCGCGCGCGTGCACGCATGTGAGTATGTGTGTGTGATTATTTAGTTAATACCTATCTTCCCTCTGGGCTCTGAGCCCTGGGAGGGCAGGGCCAGAGCTGACTCAGTCACCACTGTGTCCCTGGCACTGCCCAGATGCTGGGCCGGACACAGGAGGCCTCGAGGAGGAGGCCTTGAGGGAGCGCTTGCTGAAGGAATGAGTGAGTGAGCAATGCAGTGTCTGCAGAGGCAGCTCTCCGTCTGACTCACGTGGCCCCGCATTCAAACCCAGCTCCGTCGCGGATTCGATGATTGGCTGCCCGATACTCAGGAGGTGCCTTACACCATCTGAACCTCAGGTTCCTCCTGGATCGAATGAACATTCAACTGCACTGGGCCCCACAGTTATGTCACGCTGTGACATCACTTTAAAACCTTCTGTGGCTTCTCATTAATTTCCCGACGGCCTGCAAGCCTGGCCCATGTGGGGCTTAGACTTTGCCTCCTTACACACCAGACTTGCTCGGCGTCTTGTCACCATGGCTCCCTCCTGTCTATGCTTTGAGCACCGCCAGCTAGTCTAGTCTCAAGGCCTTTGAACTTGCTGTTCCCTCTGCTGGGACCTCTGTCCCCTAGAAATCCTCTGGGTTCTCTCCCTCCTTCCCGTCTCTGCTCAGATCACGTCATCTTGTTTACTTTTGTCTTTTTTTACTGAGCAAGTCATAACCTCTCCATGCCTCAGTTTCCCCATCTGTAAAATGAGTCTAATAGTCTTACCCACTTCACAGGGCTGCCGTGAGGATTAAATGCACTATTATCATTAAGCTGGCATGTAATAAGCATGAAATAATGTTAGCTATCACTATTATTATTAATGTGACTATCTGAAGCGATAGTGACATTTATTATTAATTTGTTATTTACATGCTCATTATCGACATCCACATTTGAATAAAGATAGGGAGATTTTTTTTCTTTTTCTGCTTCGGGAGGAAGTAGTTAAGCTCCCAGAGCCTGGCATTCGGATGTCACGGCATGAAAGCCCAGCTCTACCAATTTCCATGCCTCGGTTTCCCCATCTGTAAAATGGAGACAATAATGGCACCTGCCTGATGGAATTCTTTTCATTAAAGCTTTCATTTATTTATTTGTTTATTCATTTATTCAACAAACATTAACCGAGAACCCATTATGTCCCACATGCTGTGGCAGGTGTTGGATAATGAAAGGACGAGTGCGTTTTATTTCTCTCACCTTGAAGGAAACAGCTATCCTAGCGAGACCAATATGTAAACTGATAAATTCGAACACATTATGAAAGCCACAAAAGTAAAGGATGAGCAGAGCCCCATGGGGATATAGATGATAAGTGACCGAGAATGCCTGGGAGGGTTAAGTTATTATTACTCACCTCCCTCCTTCCCCATTCATCGAGGTATAATTGACATATAGCATTTCATGGACTTTTCTAAAGGTACAAATGAGTTAAAATAGGGTACTGTTTCTCAACCGGGGTGATTTTGCACACGGTGTGGGTGGGGGGGTACATTTGGCAGTGTCATGGCTGGCAGGGCACTACTGGCCTCTAGTGGGGAGAGGCCCGGGTTGCTGGTGATACCCCAGAGTGCACAGGACGGCTCCCTGCTAAGAAGAATTAGCCAGTTCAAAGGGTCAACAGTGCCCAGGTTGAGAAGCTATGCTCTCTAGGGCGTGTTTACAACAGAACGTGTCCCATAACAAGCGCCCAAGAAATGTTAGCTGTTGTTGTCGTCCATCGCCCCGCCTCTAGCACTTGGCCCAGAGCAGATTCCTCAAAAAATACTTGACTTCTGAATATGAAGGTTGAGGGATGTAGTGTATTCCTCCAGACCAGGCATACACTAAGTGCTCAATAGATATTTCCTGCATTAATGCATGTGACAAGTAAGCGAGATGGCGCAGCCACCAGGGTTGGCCTCTGTCTGGCACAAGGTAGATATTCAATAGATATTTTTATTAGTTAATATATGTAAGGAGTAAATGATATTTTCAGGGCCTGGCATATAGTAGGTGCTCAAGCAATATGTGTTGATGGAGGTAGTGTTTGCACAGGGCCTGGCACGTGGTCGCTGCTCAGGAATGGTTAGCCTCTCCACTTCCACCCCCAGCACCCGACACTCACCAGACACCTGGACCTCAGTCTTGGCCCGCATGGTCAGGGAAGGGTTGATGGTGACCTCCACGTGATAGGTGCCACTGTCGCTGGGCTGGGCATGACGCAGCAGCATGGAGCCATTGGGGAAGCCGACAATGTCACGCTGCTTCATGGCGCTGCCATCTCTCTGGGGTCGCTGTAGCTCAGGGATGTAGGTGAACAGCCGTGTGCCGCCATAGGTTTCCTCCCCCAGGTACCAGATGAAGTCTTGGAAGGTGTCTGGGATGCCCTGGACAGACAGGAGAAGGTCCTTGTTCTCTTGAGGTTGCTCTGGAATCTTCTGGATGCGGAGGGCCGCCCAGGAGCCGTGGGGAACCCAGAGGGCCAGGACCAAGGCTGTGGGCAGTCACAGGTGTTGGTCAGGGACCACAGCACTCACCTCCCTATAGGTCCTCATCTAGGGGTTAATGAGTCTGAGTGCTGCTCATTGGAAACAGTTCTGGAATTGATTAGTGATGTCTGCCTGGGTTCAGGCATGGGAACCCAGATACTGGAGGTCACAGATTTGTCATTCCACTGGTTAGCCCAGAAGGTTTTCCACCCTGAGATACTGTGTGGGCTGCTTCTAAACATTTGGACTTTCAGAATTCATTCATTCACTCATTCTTTCATTCATTCACCCAACCATTACTTATAGGCATATATATTATTTATGCTACAATACCAATTATATATGATATGTCTAAAATTCCCTCAATTTCTAGGCACTGGGGATGCAGCAGGGAACTGAATACAAGTAAATTCCTGCCCTCGTGGGCCTAACATTCTAGAAAATTCCATAGATAAAATGGTGAGGGTTGTGATTCTTCTGCTCCTCCCCTATCTTACTCTAATAGTTTCATCTTCCCTGACAACCTTCCCTTCTTCTGAGGGGAACCCTCCACTCCTGGGCCAAGGCCCACTTCCTCCCCTCGGCCCCAGGTGTTTGTTTCCTCCTTACCTGAGAGCAGGAGGCCCTTTGAGAAGAGGCACTGGCTCCCCGTGGGAATCTCCATCTTGGTGTCCCGTGGAGATGCCAGGGGTCCACCTGTTGGACACTGAGGGGGCTGGAGGGCTGGGCCAACTCAATGAGGGTCCCGGGGGTGCCTCTCAGACATGGCAGAGGCTGGCCAAGCCCCGGCCATGCACAGGCTCTACCTGTGCGGTCTGGGATGAAGGTGCAGATACTGGTCGAACCGGTTTTCTGGGGTGACTGGGGCTTCCCAGCACTCCTCCCTTGACTCCCTCGGGTCTCTTCTTCCCACTCAGTGTGACTGTCGGCGGCAACAGCAGTAATCATCACAACAGTCACAGTGGCCTCTGGTTGAGCAAACCTCCCCAACTCCCCTGGGCACCTTCAGAGTGGCCCAACACACATGACCTCACCCAACATCCAGATGCCTAACTGTTCCCGTTTCAGAGTTTCAGAGGCGAGGAAACCGGCTAGAGCAGAGAGGCAAGCCTACTAGCAGGGGGACATCAATTTCACTCATGCCTGGCTCACTCTAAAGCTCTTAGCACAGTTTTTAAAAAGCATCATTCCATTCATTCATTTATTCATTCATTCATTCCAACTCATACTTCTTATGCCCGGCCCCAAGCCGAACCGTCCTGGCGACACAGTGATGACGAAAACAGCGCCTGCCCTGCCCTCACTTCGCAGTGGGGCTCACATTTCTGTGTGTGTGTGTGTGTGTGTGTGTGTGTGTGTGTGTGTGTGTGTGTTTGTGTGTGTGTGTGTCTGGATCATCAATGATGATCCAGAATGATTAGAGCTGTGATGGAGGAGCCTGGTTTGGGGGAGAAGGGTCGGGCCTGGGAGAGGCCAAGGGGATGTTCCACCCAGCCTGAGGGTAAGAAAGGCTTCCTGGAGGAGGTGGCTGAGATCTGGAGTAGTAGGAGTGAGGCAGATAGTGGGGTGGAGGAGGGTGGGGTGAGGTGTACCAGAAAGCGTGAACAGCACATGCAATGGCGTGGAGGCTGACACGTGATCACAGTGCATTGAGGAAGCTACGAAGTCCTGGATGAGTGAGGGATTGAGTGGGGGAGGGGGCGCGTGACTGGAGAAATGGGAGGGGTCCTTTATGATTTTGAGCTCTGTCGAGAAAAGGTCTGGGTGATGGAGGATCCAGGGTTGTGCTAATACCATAGCCCCTAGCCACATATGGCTATTGAAATATAATTTTTAATTAATTAAAACTCAATGCCTTAAAAAACTTAATTCCGTCAAACTAGCCACTTTCAGGTAGGTGCTCAATAGCCCGTGTGACTAGTGGCTATGACATCAGACGGCGCCTATGCAGAACATTTCCATCATCATCAAAGAAAATTCTAGTGGACAGAGCAGGTCTAGGATCCAGCATGGGGCAGCACCTGTTGAGATTTCTGGGTCTGCAGGAGGAGAGAACAAGTCAGTGTGTGTGTGTGTGTGTGTGTGTGTGTGTGTGTGTGTGTGTGTGCTGGACACGCATCATCAGATTGTTGGAACTGATGGCACCTTCCAGAGTCTGCAGGTTGGGGTGAGAGAGAAGTCTAGGCTTTGAACTACCTCGAAGGCAGCATGGCCCGTGGGTGTCCGGGTGTCTGAACAACCAGACTCCAAATGGCTGTGTTGCCATTATAAACCCTGCTCTGTGAGCACCGCTGGGCTGTGCAGAAGCCATTTATTTTGGATTTTCCAGTTGCTGAATCTCCTCCCTCTCTCTATCTCTCTGATTTAGATTCCTTTTGCATTATTTTTAAAAAGTTATAGAAATTTAGACAGTATGGACTCAAAAAGAAGAGAGTCAAATTCAACCATCCTCCAATTATCCAGAGAGAGTTGCTGCCAATACCAGAGGTCCAGGCTTCCATCCGTTGTCCTGCATGCAGCCTTCATCCTCCTGTCTCCCTAGCCCCAGAAGGCATGTCCTGATTGGTGCAAGCCTCCCAGGTGATCCCATTGTTCTGGCCAGGGATTGGTTGAATGGTGGGCAGTACCAGCCAATGAGACTCGAGGGGAAGCTGCTAGGGAAGGTCACCCAGGATGGGGTGGGCTGCTTCTCCAGGTCTTGGTCTGGCTGCCGTGACCCCAAAGTAGCAGCCATCTTGGCACCTGCCTGTGGATGATGCCAGTATGTGAAGGAAAACAAGAAACAGCAGACAAGCAGAGCTGAATTCTGCATGTGATGCCTGGAGTAGAATCAGATAACCCAGATTCTTGTTTTAAAACCCCACCTGGGTAGTGGTGGGGTGGGGTGGTGGTGTGCTTTCTGCTGTTGGTGCCTGAAGCACCTTCACCCTTGCATTTTTATGTACTGACAGAGTCTCATTGACTGAAGTCTACTCAGGCTCCCCTGAACTCTTTTCCAACTAGGCCTGAATTTGGACTTCCGTGTTCATCTCTGCCCAGTTGTAGGAAGAATCATAAGTCAGTTTAACCAGAACCCCCACCTTTGATATCTGATTATTTTTGATATCCGATTAGGTTCCTTGCCCTCCACCACCACCCCAGGGTGACATCTGATCACCCCGCCTGCCTTCAGCAGGAATCCCGCTGAGTCAGTTTACCCAGAGTCCCCCCTTCTCCCTGATACTTCCTCTGAGTAATTTCCCATCCACGGCCCCCCCACCCTGCTCCTTAGCTACAAATTCTTGCTTGCCCATCCTGTATCTGGAGTTGAGTCATTCTCTCCTTTATTGCAAAATCCCATGACAGTGGTCCCTACACCTATGGCCACAGCCCCCTCCCCTTGAATAAAGTTTATTGTGCTTAAGTGTCATTGAACAATTTTTTTCCTTAACAGTTAGAATACTGTGTTTTTCTTTAACAATTCACCCATCCTTCCCTTCGTGAATTTAATTAGTTTCTGAAAATTCTGCCAGTAAAAGCCGGGAAATGAAAAAATATTTTTTCTATAAGAACTTAAAGGTTTTAATTTATTAACTTATTAATTTAGTGTGGTCAAACATACATAAAACTTGCCATTTTAAAGTGCACAATTCGGTAACATTCAGCATATTCACAATGCTGTGCAACTGTCACCACTATTTCCAGGGCATTTTTATCACACTGAAAGGAACCCTTGGACCCATTAAGTTGTCACTCCCTATTCCTCCTCCCCCAGGCCCTGGCAACCTGTGATTTCTCTTCTGTCTTAGTAGATTTGCCTATATTGGGCATTTTATATAAATAGAATCCTACAATATGTGGCCTTCCGTGTCTGGCTTTTTTCACTCAGCATAATATTCTCAAGGTTCATTCCTTTTATGGCGAATAATATTCCACTGTATAAAAATACCCGCTTGTATTTTATCTATTCATTTGTCGTTGAACATTTGGCTATTGTGCATAGCGCTGCTATGAACATTTGTATACAAGTATTTGTTTGGATCTGTTTTCAATTCTATTGAGTCACCACCTAGGCGTGGAATTCCTGGGTCTCATCTTAGTTTTTCACTAAAATAGTTTTCAGTAGCACAGGCATCCTCACTTGGAGCAAGCTGCAACCCAGAGGTTCCCCAGACCTCGAAGACACTTGAGATGGGACGGTATCGGCTTGAACCCTTCCCCCCTTACTCCACGCAGAGCGGTGTGCAGTGAGGGTTTGGGGTACTGCAGCCTTTCTGTGATCTCCACCAGACTTCTCCCGTCCATCCTCTGATACGAATAATTGCATTTTTTTCTCCATCTTATGGGAAGTTATACAACACCAATACCGATATTTTGGGTCCACTCTTGACTTCGGGCTCTGTGGAATCCGCAGATCCTTCCCCGACAAACAGGCCAGGGCATCCATCACTGGTGGGAACACAGATGCTCTCCCAGGTCCTGGGTCTTGGCAGAAGGTGCCTGGAACTGATAACCTCTGAGTTCACGTCCAGCAGTTAGTTATTCCTACTCCTCGGACAGCCCCGAGCCACTGAGTTCCAGCCTCTGTTTCTCTTCTGGTGACAGCAGCCTCTGTTCGCCCGAGGCCGTGGGCTGCACTGGATAGTCTCGGCTGACAGTGTGATTTGTGGTGGGGTCTCGGGCCACACAATATTGGTTTGACCTATTGAGGTTCTTGAGACCAAGGTCAGCTACACAGGTGGTCAGCCAGATCTCCGTGGTTGACCCCTAATAAAAGTCCTGGAAACCAAGACTGGGGGGAGCACCCCCGGTTGGCAGTCCTCTGCGCGTGTCGTCACATGTCACCGCTGGGAGGAGTGCTATTGTACCACTCCACCGGGTGTGGCCTTCTGGGCACGAGGCCAGGTCTCTCTCAGCCCTGCCCACCCCACCCCCCCGTGCCTTTTCGCACTGCTGACCTGAATCTGACACTTCCAGTGTAATAAACTGTAACCCTGAGAATAAGCAGCTGTCCTGAGTTCTGAGTCCTTAGTGAATAGATTAACCCGAGTTTGGTCTTGGTGACCCTATGCCTGCACCCACACAGTGCACTGCACAACAGAGGGGATATCTTGAGATCCGGCACAGAGGTGGTGGTCCAGCTCTGCGGAGGGAGACGTCATCCGCTGGGCAGGGTCCAGCTTCAAGGTCGGGTCCTCACCAGCTCCGGTATCTCCCTTTAGTTAGTCCCGATGCTGTCACCTTGTGCCCTCTGTGGGCAGATCTTGGGGAGAGGTGGCATTATTGCTCACAGCTGAATAGGAGATGGTCTAGAAAGCGGAGATTCAAACCTTAGCCTTGAACAAAATCTGCCCTCTGAAGCCCATAGAGCAAAGGGCTGCAGGCCTGCCCCCTCCCATCTCTCTGAGAACCAGAACAGCACTTCTCAAGGTCATGACTGGGGAGGAAAGGGGTCCCTGTGACAATGCAGATCCCAGGCTCCAGCACAGACCCAGCAGCCCAGACTCTCAGGGGGCGTGGCCCAGGAACTCGCATTTTTTAACACACCTTACAGGGGATTCTGCCTGGCAGGAAGGTTTGGGAACCGCTGCTCAGGACATTCGAAGAAAACATACAGGAGCATGCTCCTGATGCCATGCTGGCTTCCGGTTAAGCACTGTGGTGCCCACAGACATCTGTCCCCTCTTTGGGAAAGCCCACAGCAATTAGGCTGTGGTTCATGTAGACTCCACCCCGCCTTTGCTCTATATCCTCCGCGCCCCCCCCCCAACACACAAACACTTACGCCATTAGCAGAGGGTCTGTACATTTTCTGACCTGGGGAAACAGAGGAGAAGTTGTCAGGGAGGAATGACAATGGTGGGAGGAATGACAATGGTGGAAGGCAGGCAAAGACGCCTGTGGGTGGCAGGGCCTCTGAAACTCTCAGTCCCAGCTCTGCAGACATGAGGGCGGCTCTTCCCATAGTGCTTTATACATTTATAAAACAGGACTATGCTTTACCCAGGTGTTACATATAAATAAATATTTATTGAGCACGGTCTCCGGACCCAGATGGAAGGGTTCAAATTCCGGCTCTGTCTCTTTAGGAGCTGTGTGACTTTGGATCATTGACTTAACTTCTCTGTGCCTCACTTTCCTCAACAATCAAATGAGAATTTATTTAGCAGAGAGTAAATGTTTACTTTGTGCCAGGTGCATTCTAGGTCCTGGGGATATAGCTGTGAACAAAATAGTCGAAAACCCCTGTTCTCAGAGAATTTATATTAATAATAATGGTAATCGCAATAATAGCAATAATAATCACAGCTTATAGAGACTTAGGGTGTGGCTTACAACATGCCAAATGCTAGTGCTAGTGCTTTACTTGAATTATCAGGTACAGTTACTCCCATTTCAAAGGAAACTGAGTCACAGAGAGTCCTTTGCTCATGGTGACACAATAAATAAAGCAGTAGAGCGAGGGCCTGGACACAGGCAGTCCGGCTCTGGAGGTGACACATTTGGCAAACATTTCCTTAAAGGCCCCCTTTGTGTCTGCTCCAGTGGCAGGGGTTCAGAGTCCACTGGAAAGACAGACGAGTCCCTACGGAGTAATGTCCCAGAGAAACGTCCTAGAGTGGGCAAGGCTGGAATAAGGGAGCTCAGAGCAGGTGCTTGGCTTGTTCTAGGGGGTCAGGGAGGGCGTTCTGGAAGAGGGCCCCTCCAGTTGGGATATGAGGAAGCAGTTTCGTTCAGTGGTTGAGGCAACCAGCTTTGTAACCAACAGAATTGGCTTCTACTCCTGACTGTCCAGCTGTGTGCCGGTTGGCGGGTAATATTTCCTCATTTGTAAAGGGGCACACAATAGGACTCACTCTGTAGGGTGGTTATGAGCACTCACGGGGTCTGGGCCCAGAAAGCGCCTGGCACGTAGAAAGCGCTCAGCAAATCACAGCTCTTTTGATTACAGAATAAGCCAAAGGACTTTACCAGAAAAAGCCCCGCTGAGGGTGCTCCAGGCAGGGAAACAGCCTGTGTAAAGCCCCTGAGGTGAGAGGGTACAAGGCCCTTTTAGAGCCAGTTCCTGCCAACCCCCTCCTTTTGGTGACAGCAGCTACAGTGTCACTCCTGAGCAAGGCAGATGGAGGAAGGTTGGGGGGGGGGGTTAAGTCTCGATTTCTCCTCCGTCCATGTGGCAGGGGCTCCTGTGTCACCCGGATTACAAGCCAAAGTCCTTACTTTGAGGCCATAAAGGATGTGCCCTCACTTCCCTAAATATTTGCAAAACGAATCAGTGATCCAATGACCCAGACTCCCTGGTGTGAGTGCCCTTGTCTATAAAATGCGGAACCTCGTGCTGTTGGGGTGAGGAGTTATGAGGGGCTGCCATGTGGAAGGCTTAGCACAGAGCCTGGCACATACTAGGAGTTCAGTTATGGCAGCTGTGGTGATGTGTATTCACAGCAGACAGACAGGGATGTGCCAAAGAGGAGGGGACTTACGGGAGCGTCGGAACAGCAGATAAGTGAACACAGCCACAGCAAAGACTATCGCTATGATGACGATGATGATGATGATAGTCTTATGGGACAAGTGTGGGTGTGACGGGTCCCTGGGAGGCTCTGTTAGAAGAGGAAAAGGAAGAAGGGATTTAGGTTGAGAGACTTTTTGGGTTTTCGTCTTCCCCACAAACATTATCCATCATTCCGTTAGGAAGCTATCACTCTGACTCCCTCAGTCTATGGGAAGCAGTCCCCACCCCACACGCACACTCTGATTCCTAGGATGGGACTTTGATCCAGGACTAGCCAATAAGATCATTTTATTCTCTCTGGCTGTTGTGATTGGTTCGTAAGAAAGCTGTGACCTAAGCCGAGCCAATGAGAGCCAGCCCTGGGGCTTTGACTAGAGCTACTGAACGTGTGCATTCTTTCCCGTGGGTTATTAAACCAGTAGGATGTGAGCCATAAGCTTTGAGAACCATCTTGCCTCCCTGAGGGGACAGTCTGCCTGAGAATAAAGCTGGCGTAGAGAAAAGCAGAGACAAGAGAGGTAAAGAAAAGTTCTTGGGTTATTCAGTTGGAACACGTGAATCTGAAGGCGCTTTTCAATAAGGTTCCCCTTTTGCTTGGACTATTTTGAGTTGTGCTTCTACTAATTGCAACCAATGGAGTTCTGCCTAACACACCTGGAAAGGACTTTCTGACTCCCTGGGGGAGAGGCACCACACAACTACCCAGCCTGGCTTTGCAGAGGGGTTTACCCGGGTGACTGCATAAATGTTGGGTTAACAGACTAAGCCGAGCCTGTTGGTCTTTTCATGATGGGGCAGGGGAAGGATGGGAGTCAGGGAGCATTCCTGTGGCTCGGTGACTCCCTCACCCAGGTGCCTCCAAACCCCAAACTCCTCCCTCAGAGTGAATCCTGCTGTCACCTACTCCTTCGGTTCCTCTGTTCTCCCCACCCAGGGGGCTCCTCACCTCTGAGCATGACAGTCAGTTCTGCTTTGCCAGTCCCTAGGACGTTGGTGACATAGCAGATGAAAGTCATGTTGATTGATTCGTCCACAGAACGGATGAGGAGCCGGGTGCCCTGGGCCACAGCAAAAGATGGCAGAGGACCCATAGACCTGGGAGAGACAGATGGGTGAAGACATGGCCTCTGCTGAAGGCCTAGAGTGACAGGTGATCGAGAACTCACTGTATGGCATAACACAGGAACCCTCATAACACAGCATCTGTGAGTTGAGAGCAACCCTGAAGTTCCCCTGGCTTCTCACGCCCACACTCAACCTATCAGCAGATCCCGCCTGCCGCGCCTTCAGAATCTATCGAGAATCTGGCTGCTCCCCAGGGCTCCCATGGCCCCCACCCTGGTCTGATGCTCCTACTCCTGGGCCACTGTGGCTGCCTTCTCACTGGGCTCCCTGCTTCCACCCTTGTCCCCCACCCACTCTGTTCCCACTCAGCAGCCTGAGTGATCTTATTAGAACGAAGTTGGTTCACATTTCTTCTCTGTTCACAGCCCTCTCGTGGCTCCCACCTCACTCAAGAGTAAACCCAAAGTCACCACCACAGCCACAGGTCCTACGTGAGCTGGCCCGCCACACCCCTGACTGGAGTATCTGCAACACGCCCCTTGAATAATCCAGTTATGCTCCCACCTCAGGGTCTTCGCCTACGCTGTTCCCTCTGCCTGGAATGCCCTCCCCTGGTCACCCACATGGCTCACCCTCAATCTCCCGGCCTCTGCTCAGACGTCACCTTAGTGACATCTTCCCTGGCCACTTTGCCTTCTCATAGCAGTATGCACTGTATGATGTTACCTTATTATTCCCACCTCCCCCCGAACAAAGCTGGAATGGAAGCCCCACGTGGGGAGGACATCTGATCTGTTTTATTCACCAAGGTGCGTTGGACAACAGCATCGGGCAGAGTAAGCAGACAAGAAACACCGGTTTAACAGATGGAGAAGGGAGAGGCATGGAGACTTGGGTGTCTGCAGAGCTGGGCTGGAAACCCAGCCACCGCCCCTGTGAGCCTGCATTGCGGTGCTTTGTGGCAGGACCATAAAGATGCCATCTGTTGATGCCTATGGAAAACTAATGACCAACAACTCTGTCGACGGACAATAGGGAAACAACTGTGACTACGCAGAGGACGGTAGACAGGTACGGTCACCACCACAGCATTTGCGTAGGTGAAATGGAAAAGCACTTTCATTTCTGCGTTCAGATGTCATGCGCTTCTGACGCAATCCCAGCAGCATCGCAAACAGGCTGTGGGCGTTTTGAAACGCACAGAAGATCAGGACTGTTCTATGGATGGAGAGAGGGATGGACCAACAGACAGAAACATGATAAAATAACACAATGTCAGTGGAAGAGTTTATGTCGCGGGTCGTTGAGTGTTCACTAGAAAATTCTTCCAATTTTTCTGTATGTTTGAAAATTTTTCCAATAAAATGTTGGGGAAATGGGAATGTGGGTCTCTGTGCTCTTGTATGGAAAGGTGGAAGGGTGTTCATGAGATAGAGGAAAAGTTTCAAAATTGCAGAAAGCACATTTTTTGTTGTTGCTGTTGTTTAGAAATACAGGAAAAAAAGACAGGAAGGATATATAACAAAAGGCAACAGTGGATGTTTCTGGAGGTGACTGGGTACACTGAACTATAGGCGCAACATTCTTCTTTTTCTTTATAACTGTTTTGTCTTAAGTTTCCCCAATGGTCATGAGTTATTTTTGTAATAAAGAAAGAGGCCCAATAAAAATCATGGCAAACAATTTACCCCTCTGGCTTTTTTTTCCCTAACGCTTAACCCCAGCACTGATATGAGTTTGAGAAAATCTTCAGCCTGCTCTGCGCTTCAACAAGCTCATCTACAGACTAGGGGCAGCATTTGCTCCTTTGGAGATGACCCAGGTGGCTGGGGAGGTGGCACAGCCCGAAGCAAGAGGACTGGGTTTGGAGTCAGATGCCAATTGGAGAGCCGCCTCTGTGCCCTCATGGCTGTGTGACCAGGGCAAATGATGGCACCTGTTGGGGCCCGGCTGATTTTTAAGCCGGGCATGACAATCGCGCTGACTGTGCCCGAGTGTGAAGATCACACGGGATGAGCTAAGTACTGGGCACACAGCAAGTGGCACGCCCTAAAGAACAGGTGTATTGGCAAGCCTGGACTAATTCATCTCGTAACCTCTGCGTGAGCAATACAGAAATTTCCCTGGGGCCTGAGCCGACTTCTCTCCTCTCTTACTTTCCTGTCTCCCCTCTTGCCTCAGACCAGGGTGTCTGGGGCTCCCGGCTCCTCCTCCCTCAGACCAGGGGTCCAGGTCCACCCAGGACTCACGTGTTCCACTCATAGCTTGTGGGCTCTGGGTTGCTGCGGAAGTCACAGTTCAGGGTGGCCTCACGTTGGCCAAGGTACCAGTTGTCATAGCCGGAGATGGAGACGTTGGGGGGATCTGGGGGAAAAAGACACACAAACTCAGAGACAGGGAGCCTTCAGAGGGGCTTAAAGATATGTGAGACTCATGTCACAACAGGAAAAGGCCTCCGTGGGTTTGGGGAACAGCCCAAGACAGAGAGGCCTATGAGGAGTCTAGGGCAACAGGTCCCCTCACGGAAGCCTGGGAGCCATCGGTGTGGTGGGAGGTGGCAGGGTGCAGAGAGGGCTTCTCAGGACCTGCCTTTCTCTACTCGATTTTCTCTCTACTCAATTTCCTGGCACACCTTAGACATCCTGTGAGAAAAGTCCCCTTGGGCACTCAGAGCACAGAGAATATATTCAAGGCTCTGACAAGTCCTGCAGAAAAGAATCCTGGATGAGCCTACAGCGCTTTTTTGGGGGGAGGGGGAGGGGAAGTCAGTGTAGATCCCTCTTCCCTCAGGCCCATTGACAATGTTGAGGGGTTCCAGTGTAGACAGTGCCTGAGTGAATCAGTGTAGCAACTGCCTGGGGTGGGAAGCATTCAGTGTAGACAATGACGAGGGGACAGAGCCCTTAGTTGAGCCAGTGTAGACAACACTGGGGCACAGAGGACTGACGACTACACTTGGGGGACAAAGTAGATAGTTCTTTGGGAGGACCAGTGTAGACAATGTAGCGTGTCAGAGCAGACGGTGATTGCGGATGCAGTCTAGACAACATGCAGAACACGATTCCCGCGCTGGGCCTAAACGAAGGGTGTAGACAGTGGGGGCAGCCCTCTCTGGGGTCCAGAGGAGCAGGTGGAGAGGACGGCAAGGCGGTGTAGAAAACGAACAAGGAGCTGGTGTAGACAACGGGGGAAGCAGTGTAGCAGTGAGAGCAGGGTCAGTGTAGGTAGTCGCCCAGGGAAGCAGGTGTAGGCGGTGTGTGTAGACTGTGCTCAGGGGAGCCAGTACAGACAGTGCGGGTGTTGTGCAGATGGTGCCCAGGCAAGCCAGGGGCACCACCTGGGGAGTAGCGCTGACTGTGTGGCCTAAGACACTGGCAGAGTCGATGAACGACAGTATTGTCTGTGGCCTAGGGGCGTGACGGAGGCGGTCTGGCAGTGGTTCCCACCCTCGCTCACACTTGGGCACACTCACAGAGCACACTGAGGGTCACAGGCAGCAGGGAGGGCTCTTCAAAGCTCTCGTGCTCCACTGTGCAGGTGACATTCTTGCCATTGTCCTGGATTGTGGGTTTTAAGGTTAATACGCTGATGACGGTGAATGTTCCAGGCAGGGTCCCTGGCACCTGGCTCTTATTGGCCTTCTCATCCAGGGACCAGGAGATTTGGGCGGGCGGGCGGCCTCCTTCGGAGATGCAGTGGGCCACGGGCACAGGCTCCTGGCTGAGTGCGCTGAGCAGAACCTCTTGGGGCTTGGCATGGTTCTTGGGCTTGGCTGGGGAGAGGAGCAAAACGGAAAGGTCATTCCTCACCTGTAGTCATTCAACAAACATCTTGGCAGCAGAGGCTAACTGAGGGTACAGGATGGCCAGGTTCAAATCCTAGCTCTGGCCCTGAGCAGTTGGATGGCCTTGGGCAAGTCTGGGGATAATGACAGGATCACAGGCAAAGCCCTTAACATGGTACATGACACATAATAAGTGCTCAATAAGTGGTATTCTTACTGGTAATTGAATACATTGCCTGGCTCTGTGATGGGCAATATCAGGGACCCAGCAATGGCCCAAACAGCCCCAACCTTGCCTCCATGGGTGTACAGTCCAAGGGGAAGATGGACTTTTCCCTAGACAGTGACAACTCAGAATGGGCAAGGCTGAGATGGGGAAACCCAGAATGGTGCCTGAGTCGGGGCAGGGGGTAGGTGGTTGGGGAGGGCTTCATGGAAGAGAGGAGGGCTCAGCCCGTGTCCTGGAGGTTAAGAGGAGAATTGATTGGCTTAAGATTGTAAGCGACAGAGCTGGGCTTTCACTCAAGGTCTGTCTGACTCCAAAACCATCTTGACCATCTCTTAACCATCATTCTGTTTATTCTCAGACCTGATGCTCTCTACTGGGTCCCTTCTCCATCATTACCTAGGTTCTCATTTACTGATGATTTTTCTTTCATTTGATTTACTGGTTTTGCTTTACTGTCATCCTAAACCATAAGACCTGAAGTCCCAGGTTTGCTGAAATGACCAGGGTTGCCTCTGCACTGGTGCTGTGTGCTGGCCTCTGCTCCAAGCACTTACCCTGGTGCGAGTCACTCATGCAAGGCCTGGGACAGTTTCTGGCACACAAGCGAAAAATGTCAGCTCTTAGTCATCCTCATAGCAATATCCATTTCACAGATGAGGAAACTGAGGCACGGAGACTTCTTACTCAGTTTCCAAGAGAAGGGCCTGTCGTAGTCTCCCTGGTGCTCATGAAAATGAACCCATGACTCCTGGGCAGTTCTCAAGAGCAATGGGGTGCTCTGTCTGTTTCAACTCTCCCTCCCACTCAAAGGGAGTGACTACAGCTGACAGCTCTCAGGAGCTCACAAAGGCCTCTGTTCTAAGTGGGTGACCAGGGACCCTCCGGACAGCTCACTGAGGGAAGAGCTCTGGCTACCAGACCTGCGCCACAGGTGACCAAAGGAAGATCTGAACGGGGAACCACTTGCCCAAGCCGGAAGTGGCCAATTGGCTTCCCAGACTCTTCCCCTTCCCTCCACCCCCACCACCCCCTTCGCAGGAACCTCCTCCCCACAACCCTGCCCTACCGCCTTCTACTGTCCCCACTGAACCTTCGCCCTGGAGGACAGCTCACTGCCACCCAGGCCTGGCCACTCTGCTTACCACCCGTGCCCCTCACGCCTCTCCCATTCGCCCCTCTCCTCCCCACTCACCGAGCACCCGGAGCCAGGTAGGGGCGCTCCTGCCACCCTGCGGGAACATGACGAAGTGGCAGGTGTAGTTGGCCTCGTCTTGGGTGCGCAGCCCCCGCACCGCCAGCGTTGCGTCCCGCAGCGGCTCGCCGGGCCTGGCGGCCACGAACTCCAAGCGACTGGGCTCAGGGAAGTTGGGGTTCGAGGGGTAGCTCGGGCCCTGCGTCGGATGGAAGACCGCTATGCTTTGGGGGCGCCCCGCAGGGTCCTGCCACGTCCATGTCACCATCATCACCTGTACGTCGTGGTCCTGTGTCTGCAGCTTGCATGGCAGCGTAACGTTGTCGCCCAGCAAGCCGCGCACCTGGCGCGGCGCCAGCACAGAGGCTGCCTGGGCTTCTGCGAGGGAGGGAAACGGGGATGGGGAGGGGTGAGACCTGGGCGTCCCAAGTCTGGGCGGGGCTGGGCGTGGAGCCCAGGAGGCCACCCACCTGGGGTCTGGAGCCCTTTGGGAGTGTGTTTGGGGGGGTGGAGGGGTGTCAAGTCCTGATAGGAGCAGGGGCGAGAGTGAGACAGGACGAACTAGGTCAGTGCCAATTCACTGGGCTATGATTATTGTACTTTTTGCTTTTACTGTATTTCCTTGATCTCAGCACCATCAAATTTTAAAATTGTGCTTAAAAAATTAATTTTGCCGTTTAAACGGTTCTAAAGTGGCGTTACTTACATTCACGATGTTTTGCGACCATCACCACTGCCCAGTTCCTGGACTTTTTTTTTTAAATTGCCCTGGCATCATCAATTTTAAGATGCAATTTTAAGTGATACTGTCTTTAACAGTAGGACTCATTGTCAGTAGTTAGAGCAACTCTGATTTAGAGGAATGAAAAGGGGAAGAAACTCCAGGTCTTAGAATCCATAAAATATGGTATTATTATTATTATTATTATTATTATTATTATTATTATTAATTTATTCTGTGTGGAGCCAGCTTGGGAGAAAGTTCGTAGGGGATCCTGGCACGAGAAAGGAGGCAGCTGTAGCTCAAGGGTTTTGGATCCCTTCAGACCTCTGCTGTGAGGCTTTCAGCAGGTTACTCAACCTCTCTGATGCTTTGTCCTAGTTTGTAAAATAGGACTAATAACACTTAACACTCGCAGGTTGCTAACGTAGATTGGGGGCTGTTCTGAGGGCTTCGCACATCTCTGTCTTTCAACTCAGCTCCTTGAGGCGAACACTTTACAGATGGGGAAACTGAGGCCCAGAGTCATTTGCTTCAGGCCACACAGAGGGTAACTGGCAGAGGTGGGAGCTGAACCTGGGCCACCTGCACACAAGAGTCCTGACCTCTAATCCACCTGGCTCCATATGAAAATCTTCCTGCCTACTTTGTGCTGACAAAGTAGGTCTTTAACATATGTTAGCTCTTACTGATATCAGTAAACACGATGCTATGGATTTTTAGTAATAATAATAAGGATATAGAGAAGGTGGAAAGGAGTCGAGTTATTTGAACCCCAGTCCTGCCACTCACTAGCAATGGCCCTTCGTTTAGGTGGTTTCACTCCTCTGAGCCTCAGTTTCCTTATCTGTAAAATGCGGATGGTTATGACTTAATAGAGTTGTTGGGAGGACTAAGTGCTGAAATCTATATAAATCTATACGCACATGCCAAGCACTCTAAAAGGCGAATATTACAATTAGTGTTATTATGAGGAAGAAGAAGCCGAGAAGTAGTGGGCAGGGGTACCCGGCACCCGCTGTGCAGCGGGAGGGCACAGTCTGGACACGGGGAACTGCGAAGCAGTGAGCATGCCAGTCTGGGTTCGCTTGCTAGTTCTACCACTGCCATGCTGTGCAGCTCTGGGCAAGGAAGTCTCCTTCTCTGGTGATTTCCTCCTTAGCAAGGCTGCCATGAGGAGGAAACTGGGTGAATGGCCTTCCTTTCTGCATGTTTCCGTGTACCCACCACACTTGAGCCAGGCACTGAGCTGCTCCTTTACGTGTGGCCTCCTCCAACCCTCTCCACAGCTCCACGACAGATGTACTAGTGTTTTCATCCACTGCACAGAGGGGACAAGTGAGCCTTGAAGGGTCGGGCCGGCGAACAAGGGGCAGAGCCTGGGTTCGGAGCCAAGCCAGGCCCGGCCCACCCTGCGCCCAGGCTCCCTGGCACTGGGCTCTCCTGCTCTGGCAGAGGGGACCCTGGCCACTGTTTTGGTTAATGCATCAGTACTGCTACTTCCTGCTGGGCACCTTGGGCAATTACTTCTCTCTGTGCCTCAGTCTCCTCATCTGTATAAGGGGTCACAATAGGACCCATGCTGGGTTTCTCCTGAAGGGGCTTTAGGTTAGGGGCTCTCTGTGAATCCCTCAAGCCTTAGCATCCTCTTTTCTGGAGAAGCGCCCAGTGTCTCGTGTATCACTTTTTGGGAAATACTGAGCTGAGGCTCTGGCTTCCCCAAGGTTGCATTCAGTATTATCACTGTTCACACGAATTATTAGTCATCATTATTTTTACCAAGCGCACTCCACATTGCTCAGACAGTCTTATGAGGTAGACAGGATTCCCCCACCCCTAAGGCATTTTATGGGAAAGCTTAGGTCACTTTCCTGAACTCACATAGGTATTAATGCTTAAAGCTGTTTTGAACCCAGGGCTATCTGACTTCAGAGCTGCATCCCTAGTGCTTGGAACACCACCTACCACATACTAGGTGCTCAATAAACACGTGTGGGCTGAATGCATGCATACATGAATGAATGAATATGAATGAATGACCACACCCTTAGAGCCAGGTATTTGGGGTAAGAAGGAGACCTGGGTTATATGCCACTGTCCCATCCCCCTTCCTCCCATCAAGCATCCTGTAGCCATCAGTGGACAAGCGAGGCTTAGGAGCATGATCTGGGCCTGATGAAGTGTCCCCAAGAGTCACTCAGGTGTTTTCTGGAGTTTGATTCGCCCTTCGGAAATATCCTCACCATACCGCAATCCAGCTGCTTTCCGGGAATTCGAGAAATCGCTCCTGCCCCGTTCCCATGTCCCTCCAACTCCGGGGCGAAGGGAGCCTAGGGGGCGAAGGGGGTCTGGAGGAGAAGGGACCTGGGGGTAGACTGTCAGCGCGCTCAGCCTTGGGGTACCGAGGAGGTCGAGCGCCCAAGTCAGTGGTGACTGGGAAAAGCAGGGGCCCGGGGACTATGAGGGTTCACTCACCGGCTCCCGCGGGCGCCCAGAACGGCGACAGCAGCGACAGCAGCGATGGCAGCAACGGCGCCCACGCCCAGGGGGCAGCTCTGGACATGTCGGGGGTCCTCCGGCAGCTGGGCAGCCGGGCAGGCATGCGCCTCCTCCTCGCTCGCCCGGCGTCCGCTCGCTCTGCCTGCGCGGCCGCCACTGGTTCGGATCCTGAGGTCCTGCCTAGGAATCCCCCGGGGGCTGCAAGCCACCGGAGCCTGGGGGCGCTGCGGGAGTGGAAGGTTAAGCTCTCCTGTCGCTTCCAGCGCCACCGCACGAATGGACCTGAGCACGGTTTCCCTGCGCGTTCCTGGGGACTCCGGATCCCTCTGCGCCTGCGCGGGCGCTGCCCTGTCACGCGCACTGCTAGGCTAGAAGGAGGGTCCGACTCGGATGGCGCTTCTGATACGCGCGTCCCCACTGGACGGGTGGGGAAACTGAGGCACGCAGAAAGATTCAGTGACTTTCTAAAACTGACGGCTGGTGACAGCTGAAAATCAAAGCCACAGTCAGGACAGATCCCGAGTTCTTAACCTCAGGGCTTAACCCCGCTGGACTTTAGAGCCTGGGCTCCTATCTGGCAAGTTGCGTCTCCTTTGGGGGCCTCAGTTCCCTCATCTGAAAAATGGACATGATAATAGTACCCACCTCACAAGAAGGTTTATGAGGCTTAAACAAACAACTACTTAGCCCTGTTCCTGGCACATACAGTAGTTCGTACTCAACAAACAGCAGCTATAACAGTAACGACTATTATTGTTGCTTTACAAATTATCATCAAATACCAATGTTGGTGAGAATGATGATTTATTCATTCTTCATTCAACATATATTTATTGAGGTGATTGCCAGGAGCTGGGGGAAGGAGGGGAATGGGGAGTTATTGTTTAATGGATATGAAGTTTCTCTTTTGCAAGATGAAAAGAGTTCGGGGGTGGATGGTGGTGATGTTTGCACAAAAACTGTGTACTTAAAATTGGTTAAGTTGTTACAGTTTGCGGTATGTGTATTTTGCTACAATAAAAAAATTAAAAAATATATGTTTATGAACCAGACAATATTCTGGGCACAGGGATGTAGCAGAAATAATACGACAGAAATTCCCGCCTTATCCTGGAGGAAAACAGACCATTTACAGATAAATCCACAGAACACCATCATATCTGGAGGTAATAATGGTTATGGAACAACGTACAGTGGAGAGAGAGAAAGAGAGACCAAGGTAGACAGAAACGAATGGGAGAGAAGTGGAGAGAGACACACCCTCAGAGACAGCGATTGGGAGATAGAGAGAGAGAGATATAGACGCAAAGATAGAGATAGAAGATGAGAGACAGACAGAGAGAGATGAAAGACAGAGACACAAAGACGGAGCAAGTTGAGAGAGAGTTGAGAACTGACAGGGAGACCCAGAGAGTCATATATGCAGATACAGAGTGTGAAGACTTCCTGGCCCCCTGCTCTGTCCATCCTGGCCATGGTCCCCACCAGGCCCACTAACAACTCTGACCCTTGTTCCAGAAAACTCCCCCTTTGGCCTTTAGCCACTTTGGAGGGCTCTGTCCCCATGACCCTCTAGGACAGGGACCCCGTGCCCACTCACGGCACACGGCCGCGGGCATCACTCACCTTGGAGGTATGTAGGTGAATTTCTGAATGGAAACCTAGAGGCTGGTCTCTGGGAAATCTCTCAATTTTCTGGCACTCTTGTTCTGTGATGCCGAGTTATTCTCTGAATTGGGGAACTGGGACTGCTATGTTCCTCCTCTAGACCATGCTGTCACCCTCTGGGGTTCCCCAAGTTCCCAGAACCTCTGGATGGTCAGAGGCTGCCCTGCTCCCCTGCTGGCGTTTGGGCTTCAGATTTGCGGCCCACCTCATCCCATACTCTGCCTCTTCCCCATGGGGCAGCTGACTTCTCAGATGCAATGGGACGTCTGACAGCGAACCAGTAGAGCTTGGTCCTGAATAACTCCACGTGATGGGAAGGATGGAAGCTCAAAAGTGGTGTCGAGGAAGAGCCAAAGATCAGGGACGAGCCGAAGGTTAGGGATGGAGTGAAGGATAAGGTCAAGGAAAGGGGGGTCTCAGGGAAGGGGCTGGGATGCGGTGAGGGCAGGGGGAAGGCGTTTGGTGGCTGGTATTCCTGGAGGGGAGAAGTTGGGTCAATAACCACTTGGAAAGGCCAAAAGGTCAATGCTGTTAAAATTGCTGCATTAAATAAAATGTCAGATTTCAAGTCTGGAGGAGACTGAGGAAGGACGTGAGGAAGGGAGATTGGTGACATTTGGAATGGGTTGGTTGAGTCGAGGAGTTGTCTGGTCCCTCCTGACAGCCTCCCTGACCCCTCTTCACTTCTGCGCCCTGAGGGGTGGTCTGGGGTCCCTTTGAAACCACCCTCTTCTGGCTCCCGTGGTGCGTTGGGCTTCCCCACCACGTCCCTTTGCTCCTTGGAATCTTTCAATGGATACATATTTATTGAGCACCTACTATGTGCTAGGCCCTGTCCACAGTGCTAAAGATAAAGCAATGAGCAAGAGAGGAATGTTTTGCCCCCTGGAGGTTCCATGCTGGATGGGAGTTGGAGAGAGAAAGGCGATCGAAAAGCAGACAGGTACTATGCCAGGAGGTGCCGAAAGCTATGAAG
The DNA here is from genome assembly GCF_014176215.1 of Rousettus aegyptiacus. NCBI lineage: Eukaryota > Metazoa > Chordata > Mammalia > Chiroptera > Pteropodidae > Rousettus > Rousettus aegyptiacus. Next base: position 42,893,651 of record NW_023416289.1, on the reverse strand, counting down.
AAAAATGAGACAGGGTAAGGAGAGGGGCAAGAATTTCTTCAGATCCCTCCTTTGTGGCTGCCAACATTTTTGACTCCCTCCAGTTTTCCCTATGCGTCCTTTCCTCCCAAGGCAGAAGCCCCAAACTCACAGCTTCGATGTTCCTCTCAGCAAACGTGAGCCTGCACATTAGCTTTCACCCAGTGGCTCGCATTTGGAAGGCGCCAGCCAATTCCGAGCAGATGTTTTAAAGGCGCGGCCTGGTTCGTCGCTGTTTTTTTCCTTTGGTCACCTTAGCCGCCTGTCCTGGATGGGGCTGCCCCTTCAGCCAGGATCTCGGGATGAAGAAGATGTGTAGAGAAGAGCCACAGCTGACCCGCGGTGAACGTGTAACACGAGTGAGAAACTGATGATACAAGTCAACAAGATTTGGGGCTGGTTTGATATTGCAGCGAAATCTAGTGAAAGCTGACGGATAAAAAAATCATCTCTGAGCTGGTGAGTTTAAGTGGAAACCAAATGAAGTCGGCTCAGCAAATGCCTGGGGTAAGTATTTCAGGCATGAGTGGGGGAGGGGAAAGCAGGCACAAAGGCCCTGAGGCAGAAACTACTTGCGGACTTGGGGACCAGCGAAGGTGCCATTGTGGCTGGAATGCAAAGAGTGATGGGAGTATAAGGAATAATACAAAGAGGTATGAAGGGACCAGATGTTAATGGGCCTAGTAGGCCGTGGAGAGTTATTTATATTTTAGTTGCTGTGTGGGGAACAGGCTGTATGAGGGCGAGGTTAAAGTTAGTGGGGAAATGACTACAGTGGTCTGGGCGAGAGGCGATGGAGGCTCATTTCAGGGTAGTGGAAGGGAGGTGAGAAATAGTGATTGGATCCCAGTGTTCTTTGAGAGTAGAGACCCAGGGCTTTGCTGATGGATTGGATGTGGACCTGAGAGGAACTCCTTTCTCTCCAACGACCACAAGGCTCTGACCTGAGGGGAGGAGGAGGCCCCTTTGACTGAGACTGAGATGAATGTGGAACAGCAGGTTTGGAAGAATTAGCAAATTTTGTGCTGGACTCTCTGCTTGCTTCTCTGTGTCTCTGTCAAGACTCTGAGTTCCTTTTGAGTTGGGGCCAGTTATAGACATTTTTCTTCATTCAAGGATTGAAATAGCTATTGAAAGAATAAATAAGTAAATGGATATTTCCATTGGGCTTGTGGGAGTTTCTTGACACTATGGTTTTCCAACTTCTAGATCCAAAAGAATCCCCTAGAAGCTGGTGTAATTGAGCGAATATGAATATATTCTCTTATTCTTCCCTTCCACGTTGAAAAGAAGTAGCATTGTTCTGCTTCTTTCCGTTCTTCTTTTTCGATTACAGTTGACATTTAATATTATTTTATATTAGTTTCAGGTGTACAGCATAGTGGTTAGACAATGATATAATTTAAGAAGCGACCCACTCGATAAGTCTAGTACCCGCCTGGCACCACACACAGTTATTACAATATTATCGACTATATTCTCTATGCTGTATTTTACATCGCTGTGGTTCCTCTTGCTTTTTACTTCACAACATAGCTTGGCGATCTTTCCACTGAAGGACATAGCAAATTTCCTCTCATTCATTCATTCATTCATTCATTCATTCACAGCTGTGTAGCATTCTATTGTATAAACACATCATACATTTTGAACCTGTTCTCAGTGGATGGGCCTTTCGGGTGTCTCCAGACACTGATTTGCTGGCTCCGTTTGTGGTTTGGGCGGCTGTTGCCCAATTCTCATCTGGCTCTCCCGCCAGCAAAGTGGGAGAGTGTGGCAGTGTTTCCTACTCAGGGGCCCTCACGGTAGTGAACTGAAGTTTTTAAAATTTCAGATGTGAAGCTTTGTCCCAGGGATCTGATGTGGGAACCTATAGGCTAGGGGCAGAGGATGTCGGGAAGAGAAAGGGAGAGAAAAAGAGAGGGAGGCAGAAACAGTGGAGGGGGGAGAAGGGAGAGGGGAGAGTGGAGAGAGAGAAGCAAAGTGGGAGGAGGGAGAGGAGCGGGGAGGAGAGAGCGGGAGGCTGCGAAGGACGGTGTGGGGGCGGGGCCTCCAGAGCGTGACCCCTTTGGCTCAAATTCTGGCTTCACCAGTTACCGTCTGATGGTTCTAAGCAACCTGTGTTGATTATCTTGCCTCCTTTTTTCTCATCCATTAAATAGGGAATCATAGAAAAACGCGATGGTTAAATAAGTTACTTGGAAATAAATGATATGGTTAAAAAGTTATTTATTTAGCTGCTCGACAAAAGGCAGCAACTGTTATGGTTCCCTGAGGCTTGTGAGATGCCCCTGAGTTGCCTTGCTGGGTGCTCTTAATTGGGCACTTCCGTCAAGGGCAGTAGAGAGCCATAGAGAGTATTAACAGGGCAAAGACCCTGCTGCAGCTAAATTCCACATTTCTCTTGTGGCAAATAGAAGTGACAAACCCCATCCTGCCCTCTTCGTGTCGCCTTCTGGGGTTAGACAGAGAACGGGGCGTTGGGGTTGACGGGGGCAGAGCTTTTGTTTATACTCAGAAGCTAAACAGGAAAAAGACAGGAAGGAAAAAAGAACCCAGAGAACAAATACCTGCCTGTCCTTCCCTGAGGGCCGACTGGCTACCAGAGAGCACTTCCCGTCATCTCCCGCCAGCCCCATGCTGACCCCACCCTGCCCACCCCACCACCGCCCAAGGCTGCTCTGGGTGTCATCTCCCGCCAGCCCCATGCTGCCCCCCACCCTGCCCACCCCACCACTGCCCAAGGCTGCTCTGGGTGAGGCTGCGGGGAGGGGCCCTGTACTGGGTTTTCCCCTCTAACCTCCCCTTCCAAATCCCACAGCCTCCAAAAAGCCCAAGGAAGGAAATGAAAGCCGCCCGCCACAGTCTGATGACCAATCAGAGCCACTTTCAGCCGGTCCCTGATGTCTGCTGGACAAAGTCCAAATCTCTCTCTCTCTCTTTTTTTTTTAACAATTATATTTATATTATTTAAAAATATTTTTATTCAAGTATGGTTGGCATACAGTGTTATATTCGTTTCAGTGCATAGTGATTTGACATATATATACCTCACGATGTGATCACCACAATACGACTAGTAATCATCTGTCACCATACAAAGTTATTACAATATTATTGACTATATATACATTACATCCCAGTGTCTTCTTTATTTTATAACTGAAAGTTAATACCTCTAATTCCACTTCATCTTCCCAGCTCCCTCTCCTCTGGTAGTCATTAGTTTGTTCTTCGTAACTATGGGTCTGTTTCTGTTTTGCACGCGCGCGCGCGCGCACACACACACACACACACACACACACGCCCGCCCGCACACTAGACTATTCCTCAGCAATAAAAGAATAAAATCTGGCCATTTGAACAACGTGGGTGGACCTAGAAGACATTATGCTGAGTGAAATAAATCTAACAGAGAAAGACGAATACCATATGATTTCACTTATTCGTGGGATCTACAAAAACTTAAAGAATGAGCAGGGAAAACAAAATGGGAAGTCCAGATTCCTAAGCCTGGTTTACTAGCTCTGGAGTTACCTGGCCCCCGACCGCTGTTCGGACATCTTTCCTCGCCCCCTTCATTGGTTGGCCAGGCTGAAACCTTTCAGTCCCTCTAAACAAACTATGTTTATTCACTTTCTGGTGAAAACACTTTTCCTCTGGTTTTCACCTGGCTAATGGCTACCCACACTTTAGGCTATGGCTGAGCTGTCCCCTCCTCCAGGAAGTCTCCCTAGACCCCAGGCTGGACATCCTGGAGCTCCCTCAGCTCCCCCGTCTCAGCCCAGCCACTCTGAGTTGTCACTCTCTGGGGCCGGAACTCTGTCAAACACCGGGCTGTTAAGTTCCAAGGAGATGGGGGCTGGGGTTGTGTAACTCACAGCTAGGCACTGACAATTCAATTTCCTCATCTGTAAAATGAAGCTAATAATAGCATCCACTTTCTAGAGTTTGGTGAAATAAACGGAAATGGTGCATTAAAATCCTTTAGTATGACGTCTGCTACATATCACTTTCCTGAGACATGACTGGTTTTATTATTAATCATCTTAGGGCGTTCTCTGGTATAGGTGACTCCTTTTCTAGGAAGCCCTGCTGGCCCCGCAGGCGGGATCAGGTGCTCCCTTTGGGCTCCCAGATCCCAGTCCCTGACTACCCTAGGTTGTCACTGGAGATGGATCTGTCTCTCACCCTGAACTGTGAGCCCTGGGAGGCTAGGTCTGTGGCTGTCATGGTCACCTCTGGGCCCTGGTCCTGCTCAGCACAGGGCTGGACACAGACCAGGTGCTGGAAGAAGGTGGTTGAATGAATGAATGAATGAATGAATGGCTTTAGCGATTATTTGATCTCTGATTGTTATATGCTCATTAGCCCGCTTTCTCACTCTGACATATAGAATTTTTTTCTGTGAATACTGAAATTTAGAGAAAACTTACTCATGCAGATGTGTGTGTGTGTGAGAGAGAGAGAGAGAGAGAGAGAGAGAGCGCGCGCATGCTTGGGAGCTTGAGGAAGAGAGAGTACGTGTGTTTTTGAAAGGGAAGAGGTTGCGAGGTGGGTGGGAAGTGGGGAGGGCTGAGGACTTGGGCACGAGAGGGCTGGCTTTTGGAGTTTGTGAACTCTGTGAGGGCAGAGACCATGTCTGTCTTGTGCACGGCTATGTCTCCAGCATCTAGCACAGAGCCAGCCACATAGAAGGTCCACATAGAAGGTGCTCAGGAAGTATTCGTCGGGTGAACCAATGAACTAGACTTCGTTCCAGTAGCCCAGGCATCTTGCTGTGCCTCTATAATTGTGACTCCCAGTATACTTTAGGTAGACTTTGTGAGGGGGTAACGTTTTTCGAAGAGGCAGTAGAGAGAATACGACACACCGCCGAAGAGCAGTGGAAGCAAATGTGGGACTTACTACTCCTCTCTGTTCCAAGCTGTCAGCAGACATCAATAATCGATGCGGGAAGTCCTTCCGTGATAGTAGGACCTGTATCTGTCATACAGTGTGTGCTCAATAAATATTTGATGAATGAGAGAGTTGGGTCGAGTTATTCTAGTTAAACTCCAGCTTGGAGAAGGGTTTGTGACAGAGTCAATGCATCCATTCGGAGCCTTTGCGTTTTCCTAGCGGTGTGGTTTTAGTCTCCCATTCATTCATTTATTCATTCATTCAGTAAACATTTATTGAGCACACACTGTGTGACAGATACAGGTCCTGCTGCCATGAAGCTGAGAGTCTAACGGATGAGAGAACTGTTCAATAATCACACCAATAAATATTTAACGACACATTGTGTCGTTCAGCCAGGGGACTGAATTTATCACAGTGGCCAGGAGCTCTCTCTGAGGAAATCTGCAGTTTATTTTAGTGGGGAAGGAACATCACAGTGATTCTTAGCTGTTCCAAAGGGCATGAGGCAATGTTACAGCCCAGACCAGGGACAGCTAGATACTGGCTAGTGGCCAAGGTAGCTGCAGTGTGTCACCTGTGACTCAGTCAGACTCAGAGCTGCTCCCTTTGTCACCAACCAGGCAGGAGATGACTAACTTCTCCTGTGACAATGGAGGGAAGGAAGTGAAAGTGAGAGGTACAGCAGGAAGTGTCAGGAGGGGAAGAAACTGGTTAAATGTTAGGGACTTACGAGCAAATCTGCACTTTTGAGGAGACCAGCGTGAGGACCCCAGAACAGTCATGGAGCCAGTGATTGACGCATATGGTGCTGGGAGATTTCTTTATTTTTAACAGCGAGGAGTCGGAGTTGCACTGTCTGATGCAATAGCCACTGGTCCCAAGTGGCGTATAAATAAACACTAATCAAAAGTAAATAAAATTAAAATGCAGTTTTTCAGTGACCCTATACAGATTTCAAGAGCTCTGCGGCCATGTGCATTGAACATTGTAGGTGTAGACATTGCTCTCACCAGCGCTGGTCTAAGGCACAGCTTTTGGAATTGGGTGGACTTTAGCTGGCAGCGCACCCAGCTGGCTGGCTTTGGGCAAATCGCTTGCCCTGTCTGAGCCTCATTTTTATCCTCTGTTCATGATCACAATGACATCTATCCTGCATAAGAGGTAGGAGACCATGAGAGAAGGAGAAAGGAGCTCCGGCCTCAGGGAGGGAGCGACAGGGCAGTGGGGTGGCTGCGAACAGAAGTTTCAGGCAGCCTGGCTTGGAGACCAGCTCCACCCCGTGTTACCCACGTGACCCCAGGCGAGTCATTTACTCTCCTTCTGAGCCTTGCCTGTTTGTCTGTGAAATGAGGGCAGATTGTCCTTTCCTCAGTGGGTACGGTGAGGATGGTATAAGGTTTGAATCACACGGGGTACACAGTGCAGTGGCTGGCGCATGGACAGCCCTCAACAGACGAGATTCGAACTCAGGTCTGCCACTCTTATTACTAATCCTAATGACGTGTAGGTGGCTTTCCGTTGGTCACAAAAGCACTGAACGTCCCTCAAATGTGAGGTATTTTCACACGGGAGTTTCATCCGTAATCGTTTCCCTTTTGCCGTCTGCCAAGATTCTCCAGCAGCTCAAATCTGAGTAGTCAATCTGTAAATGGATTTCTGGGGGTTGTGACCACCTTCCTCCCTTCTCTGCATTAGGAAGTTTTTCTTTCTTTTTGAAAAGGAGCAAAATTAGGCTGTATGTGTAGAAGACATATTTTGGGGTGTCTGCCCAGCGTATGAAGCAAAACCTCCCCCTATTATCTGAGCACTGAGCCCCCACAGATAGGGCTAAACTCCTGAGGCTCTAATTGTACAAAATGTCCCTGCTCCCACCCCAGCCACAGTGGAGAGACCAAGGTTGACACTTGACCCAGGTGAGACAATCAGATGCCTTCTCCACGGGTTTTGGAAACAAGGCAGAGGGATTTTGGCTAAGCTGAGCTGTTCCCTCAAACAGCGCTGTCGTGGACTTGAAAGTTACAGGACGGTGTCTTTCTCTGCGTGGAAGAAGAAACACTAAGCGCCCATCTGTAGAGACACACGCACAGAGGGAACCGAGATTCCATGTTCCTGGAGGAGAAGATGACAAGGGTGAGGGACGGGAGGCTGAGAAAAGCAGTGAGAAACTGCCCCGGCCCCAGCACTCCTGCCATTGGTGGTAGGTTGCAAAATATGGCCATGGATTCTTGTGCTCTCATCAAGAGGTGACTGGCTTTGGCCAATAAAATGTGGCAGAAGTTATGATGTGTCAATTCTTAACCTTGGCCCTAAGAGGCATTGTCCCTTCTGCTCTCACTCTTGGAATCCTGCCTCTGTCATGTGGGTCTATGTCCTGGAAAATGAGAGGAGAGTCCAGCTGTCTCAGCTGAGGCTGTCTTAGTCTAGACAGCCCCTAGGCAACCTGCCAACTGGCTGTGATGCATGAGCGAGCCCAGCAGAGACCAGAATGGCCCAGGTGAGCCCAGTCCAAGTTGAGAACTCACAAAATTGGAAGCTAAATAAATGGCTGTTGTTTTCACTCATAAAGTTATGCTTTTTGGTGGGGTTGTTTGTTACACAGCAAGCACTAACCGATATACCCTTGGATTTACAGAAATCTTCCTAGATCCTTACATTAAAATTTTCCTTTTATTTACTATTGAGCCACTCCAATGAATTTCTTTTGCTTATTTAATGAATTATACACTGCTTTTTTTAGGTGGCTTCCAGGAATTGGGTGAGATGGGCAGATAGGGTGTTGGCAGCCAGCAAGAGGAAAAAAAAGTGGTCCCCAGCGCTCTCAACAAGATGGGAACATCCCACAGACAAATGGTCAGGAAAACAGGAGGGCTTCATCATGTTCCTGGCCTCAGCGTTCTCTTTATGCCCTTAATGGCGTCACATCTGAGACTGACAGACAGGTGCCCACACTTCAGCTGCATATCCATATTCTTTGCCTGTCCGTCCTACAATGGAAGACAGAGAAATTAATAATCATAATGATATAATGATACATGTGGCTGACATCTATCGAAGACTCACCATGAGCCAGGTGCTATTTACAGTGCTTTTCTCCCACCAGCTGTAATCTGCACACCTACCCTTTGAGGTCAGTATTACCATGATCCCTGTTTTACAGATGGGGCACAGAGTGGTTAAAGGAATCACCCAAAGTCCCATAAGCCAGTGTATGGCAGAGCGGGGATGAACCTAAGTAGCCTCATTTCAGGGTCTATGGCCTTAACTGCAAACAACAGGGATCTCTCTTGGCCCTTGGTGGGTGTGGCAGACATGTGTGGGGCTCCCACTAGGAGGTTCACGACAGCCACACTTGTCCCCATGACCTCATCTCCAAGGTCGTGGCTGATTGGACGAGGCTGGCTCCTTCTGGTGGACATCAGCATTTTTCCATTGTCTGCGCTAAACGTGTCCTGGCTGAGATGGTGGGGAGGACAGGAAGTGACCCCTCCGGCCCCCTCGTGGAGGCAGGTACTTGGTCTGGGAGTCTGATGAGGATTTCACACCAGCCTGATTTCTTACTCTTCCCCTCTAAGAACAGGTTTTAAAGTTAGATCTGGTTTTGATTCAGCCATTTGTCAGCTGTGTGTCCCTGGGCAAGTTGATGAGCTTCTCTGAACTTTGGTTCTACTCGTTTAGAAAATGAAGACAAGAACAGGACCCATTCTAGAGAGTTGTCGTGACCTGAAGGCTCCCGGGGCTTACAGAGGGCCCGGGAAAAGCCACAGTAATGAAAACGATGCAGTGATCCAGACAGCAGCTTGGCTCTCCCCTCCCCCTGGAAGATTCTATCCAGGACTTGCCTACTGGAGACCTGGCTCTGTCCCTCTCAGCTGGCCCCCTAAGCTTTTCCAAACCATTTCGATTTTCAGATTTCCCTTCCACGGTTTTTAAGCTTCAAAGGCTCATATTGTTAACAGCTGAAAAGAGGCAGTGTAGGCTAAAGGCTAGAACTAGGAATGAAGCAGGATTCTGGGTTCGAATTTCTCCTCCCCAGCTGTGGCTCTGGGGCCATTCACTTCTCTCTAAACCTTAGTTTTCTCCTTGACAAAAATAAGACCTTCATCCCAACCCCACCTCCCTACCTTGTCGAGCTCTTGTGGAGATTAAATAGAATGTTTAGCGGACACAGAATAAATAGGCACTCGATAGGTGGCAAGATATAGTATTATTATATTATAATCATATAATATGAGATTATATGATTATAGTATTATAATAATAGCTAGCACATCTAGATTAAAATATAAGTCAGCTGTAAGGCAGATCCTGTCCCTCCTCTGCTCTAAACCCACATGGCCCCCATTTTACTCAAAAGTCAAGGCCTTACTCGACCCATAAGACCTTACACTGTCTGTCACTCACCTCCTTCCCTCTCTGATCTCATCTCGCTCTTTTTCCCATTCCTCAGGCCACTCCAGCCACATTGGCCTTCTTGTTATTCTTTGAACACGCTGGGCAAGTCTCACCTCAGCGCCTTTGCACTTGCCCTTCCCCACTGCTGGGCGTGCCCTTCCCTACATACCCAGCGGCTCCTTCCCTTCTTTCCTTTGCTCAACATCTTTGCCAAAGTGTCACTTTTTCAGGGAGGCTTTTGCTGATTTAGTTAAATTGTGGCCCATCCCCCCGCCCTGCTCCCCTCCCAGCCTTCCTCCCCTCCTTAGTACTCACTGATCATCCAACATACTATTTATATTTCACTTGGTCATCGTGTAATTTTTAGTTTCTGTGACCGGAACACAAGTTCATGAGGGCAGGGACTTCCCACTGTTAATTCCTAAGATATCCCAAGTGCCTGGCACACAGTGAGCATTCGACAGATACGTGTAGAAGGAATGAATACGGCATTTAGCATATCTCAGGTAGTGCTTTAAATGCTTTAGAAGTAATTGCTCATTCGATCCTCACAACCGCCCTGTGAAGCGGGCGCTATTATTATCATCCGCATTTGGCAGATGGGCAAACCAAGGCGCATCGATGAATGTTTTGTTGAATTGAAGTCTAAGGTTCTTCCTGAGGCCTACGAGGCCCTGCATGTCTATTGACCCCAGCTCTATCTGCCTCTCTTAGCCACACTTAAAAGTCAATGGCCTCACATGGCCCACACCCTCTAGGCCGCTCTATTCTCAGTTTCTCATACTCACCAAGCTATCTCTTAGCCCTCCAGCCCTTGTCCACGCTGTTCTCACTGGCTGGAACAACCTTCTATCATCTTTATTGTCTACCTTCCCTTCTCTTCAGATAGCGTTTTAAATGTTACCTCTTCGGGGAAGCTGTCTCTGACCCTGCCCTTAGGATTATTCATTTCATGTCTATCTGCCCTGATAGACCGGGGATTCTATGGTGGGAGAAACCAACTCTGCCATTCCCTGCTGAATTCACCCTTCTCTGGAAAGTAGTGATGTTGGCAATTTGGACCCGTCACAGAGAAGCAGTAAAGTAATTTTTTTTTTTTTTTTTTAATGCCTACAGCACCTGGTCTTCCTAGGTGGTCTCCCATCTAAGCACTAACATAGCTTCCGAGATCAGACGAGATTGGGCATGTTCAGGGTGGCATGGCTGTAGACAATAAAGTAATTCTTTCTGTTTTTTTTTTTTTTTTTAATGCCTACAACACCTGGTCTTCCTGGGTGGTCTCTCATCCAAGTACTAACCTGGCCCAACACTGCTTAGCTTCCAAGATCAGATGGGATTGGACTTGTTCAGGGTGGCATGGCTGTAGACAGTTAAGTAATTCTTTAAAGTGAAAATGTATGTACAGGAAAAAAAGCAAGCTATATATAGGGTTTGCAGTTTCCACTAAGGGTCTTGGCACACATGCCCCGTGGATAAGGGGGGCTACTGTAATATGGTCTCTGTTATGAATTGAATTGTGTCCCCCCAAATTTATATGTTGAAGCCCTAGCCCCTAGTACCTCAGAATGTGACTACATACATATATGGAGACAGGGCCTTGGAAGAGATAGCTAAGGTAAAATGATGCCATCAGGGTGAGCTCTAATAAAATCTGACTAACGTTCTTATAAAAAGAGAAGTTTAGGACACACAGAAAGACAATAGGAGTGTGCACACAGAGGAAAGACCGTGTGAGGACACAGTGAGAAGAAGTCTATCTGCAGGTCAAAAAGAGAGGCCTCAGACGAAACCAAACATGCTGGCACCTGGATCTTGGACTTCTGGCCTCCAGAACTATGAGAAATAAATTTCTGTTGTTTAAGCCATCTGGTCTATGGTATTATGTTATGGCAGCCCTAACAGACTAATACAGTCTCTAAACTACCTTTTTGGGAGGATGGGTCTGGTTAATTTCAGGGCTTTGTTTTTCTAGTTTGGGTATGAAAGTTCAAGCCCAAAGCTGAATAGCTCATAAAAACAGAGGTGAGTTTGAAGTCTGCCAGTAGAGAACTCTGCCCTTCCCCAAGTGATGATGAACAAATATTTAATGAACATCTGTTGGAAGGTGTGACAGAAGACAAAAAATGGAGAGCGATGTGCAACTCCTCTCTTCAAGAGGTGAGGCCTACTTCCCTCCCATTGAAGCTGGGCCAGTCACGTGACTTGCTTTGGCCAATAAAACACGGCAGAAGTGATGCCATGTCGGTTCTGAGCCTGGGCCTCCTCCATTGCTGACTGAACAAGCCCAAGTTAGCCTACTGGAGGATGAGAGGCTGCGTGGCCCCAGCTGCCAGCCATGTCACTGCCAGACACATGAAGGAGGCCACCCCGGACTGGTGCCCAGGCACTCCCTGGCTGACCACAGACTCATGAATGAGACCAGGAGAACTGTTTAGTAGAATCGTGAGCTAAAGAAATGGTTGCTATTTTAAATTTTGGGGTGGTTTTTAGGGAGCAATTGATTACCGGCACTGAATGGGTTCTGATGGGCCCTGCCAACTGAGAAATCAGTCCCTCCTGCTGTGGAGCCCCTAGAATGCTGTTCCCTCTCTTTTTCTAGCTGTGATTCAAGTTTCAGCTCAAGCATGCCCTCTCCTGAGGTCTCCCCTGATCCTCAGGTGTGCTCGGTAATAGAAAACACAATGTTTGGGCAGGAACTCAAACTGACCTGATGGGGTAAGGGAAGTTCTTGTCACAAAGTGACAAGAATAAAAGTTTATACCTGAGTACTTACTCAAGGCTTTGTTTTCCTATCTTGATGGAAAAAATTTGCATTCTTATGCTTTTATGCAACGAAGAGCACAGGGATGCAATTTGCATAGCTGATGTCATACTCTTCTGAGCCCCTATTTTGATTTTGACAACTTTGATAGGTCATCTCCTGGCCACCGCATTCCCAGCTTCAGACCTGAGCCCTCCGGGTCTCCCTCCCCCCACCCCATTTCTGCCCCATCGACTCTGGGTCCTCACTGTCTGGGACAGGTGTGTTTTCCCTCTGGACTGCGAGCCCCAAGAGGGCAGGCCTGGGGCTGTCTTGGTCACTACTGTGTCCTTAGGACCACCCAGTACAGGCTGGGTGCAGAGCAGTGTTTATTAAATAAGTGACCAGAGTGGCAGATTTCAGGTCTGGAGTCCTCATTCTGAGACCAAGTTCTGACTCTGACACAGCCACAGGTACCTGGTAAATCAGGGAGCGTCCCCAAGACATTTTTTTTTTTTTTCTAACACCTACAGCACCTGGTATTCCTAGGTGGTCTCCCATCCAAATACTAACTAGGCCCGACCCTGCTTACCTTCCAAGATCAGTCGAGATCAGGAACGTTCAGTGTGGCGTGACTGTAAACATCCCAAGACATCTTAAGAAGAAGACCTGACATCTTAGCAACTCTCACTCCAGCTGATGTAGAATCATGGTTTCATTTGTAGACTCTGAGGTTGCTAGGCCTGGGTGCATAACCCTGACTCTACCACTTATTATTTCTGGGTGCTGAGCCTTAGTTTCTATACTTTCCAAGGAGGGGTTGACAGTAACCATTTCCCAGGAGTGCCTGAGATTCAATGAGGTTATGAATTTTCAGGGCTAAGGACAGTCTAACTGGTATTTCATACATAAACTAAACTATATTAATAAATATTAATAAATTTATAGTATGTAATTCTGTATTAGAATAAAATTATATATATGTATGTTATTTTAATTGTATAATAAGTAATTACATATAATTATATATCATATGAATTATATAACATAGAATTATATATCACAATATAACTACAATTACATATTTATACATAGTAATATTATAATTACATATCAAATTTATAATTTTATAACAAACATACACAATATGAATAAATAAAATATAAATTATATTAATTAATATAAATATGTTTTGCATACTTAAAATGTATTTCTATCTATTATTTATATATTTATATAAATATATATATTTAGGCATGCCAGATGAAGGTTGGAATTTCAGAGCTAGAACCATAGAGATGATTCCAGAACTTTTACTTACTTTACAGGACCGTGCTTATCTTATTTCATCTTTAATCGTCAACCAAATGAGAAAAAGTTTCTATTCAATTTTTCCCAGTTTTAGTCCAAGGACACTGGCTGTCACTGTGTGTGTGTGTGTGTGTGTGTGTGTGTGTGTGTGTGTGTAGAGAGAGAGAGAGAGAGAGGGATATATTTTTATATATATTCATTCCAGAATGTTGACCTTGACTCCTCCCATTGCCTCAATATCTCCACGGAGGTCCAAGAGATTGAAAACTAAACGGCAGATGCTAAGAACCCCACACTCCTAGCTGAGCTCCCACACACAGGCCTCCCCTGTCACACTGGTCGCGCCAGCAGCGGGCCGCACCTCTCCCCACCCCAAGCCCTGGGAGGGGAAGGCCAGGAGCAGGGGCTTCCTGGGGTTGTGCTAAGGGTGAGGGTGGGGCTTTTCTCCTCATTAGACCAAGTGAGGGCGCTCACTTAGCAACCTCTTGGAGAACTAGAGAAGGGTCCCCTGGACTTTGGGAGGAACTTAGACCTGAAAGTCTCCAGGTAACGAATGTAGTGGGAGAGGCATCCGCCACTGGCTCGTGGGAAATGCATGGATATTCTTGTTGTTCCCCCAAAAGCTTGAGGTGCAGGCTTCTGAAGGGATCCAGCTGGAGGCCATCCTGGCAAAGACCCTCGTGGGAGAGGGCCTGCCGACGGGTGACCTTGACTGAAAGAGGCTGTAGCGGGCCGGGAAATGGCAGCCTCCAGTGGACTCCCTTCATGGAAGCCTTGGGAACACACTCTCCAGTGATGAGGGTCCCCAAAGTACCCCGTCCCCCCACAAGAGAGAGCTGGCAACCTCGTCTCAGCCATAGAGAACACCTGTCCCTTACAACCACAGCAGCGGAGGAGACGGAGACGGAGACGCTTTCCCGCCCCCTTCCCTTCCTTCCTCCCGCCTGCGCATGGCCCTGAGGGGCCAAAGACGGCAGCTCTAGGATGGGAGGAAGGACACAAAAAGAGTAGAGAGAGGCCCACCGTGTCGCACAGTGTCCTCACTTCAGTCTGACACAGGCCTGACTAGGGATGAGGCGACTTTTTAAATTGGGTGGAGTTCAGGATTTTGAAAATACACAGAACTGGAATTTTCAAGGTCTGGAAAAGGCAGATGTGTGTGGTCTCTGTAATCCAGACCATCTGGGTTTAAATCTGCCTTCTGCCACTTGCAAGCTGTGTGGCCTGGGGACGCACATGACCTGTCTGTGCCTCAGTTCCCCCTTCCATGAAATGGGGATCATTTAGTCCTTGCTTCACAGGATTAAGAATTAAATTAAATGTTACCATGTGAAAACTCTTAGAACAGGCTGGGATGTAGAAGTACACGGTCACAATAACTTCTTTATATTAGTATTGTTATTACTTTATTATTGTTAACGGTACTGTTTAAAAATTATGATTAGATGTGGATAGCTGAGGTGAGACAGGGTTCGCTGGAGCAAAGGGGCTGGACTGGGGTTCTGAATTCTGGTTCTGTCCTCGCGGGCCCTGCAATCTTGGGCAGACGGCTCCGCCCCTCTCCGAGCCTCACATTTTCTTTTGTAAAAGGGTCAGTAGCGGGGGTGCCTGTGCTGCGTGGTCTTTGCACTGACCAGAGTCGGAACTCCGAGTGGGGAGAGTCTGATTTGGATAAAGACTCTCCCGGGGGTCTCCTCTCCTTGTTTCCCACGCACCTGTTAGGAGCAATCTCTCCCAGGTAGAGCCGACGACCAGAGGACACCTCATACCGTGTTCTTTTCAAAGGCCACAGTGAGGAAGTTGTCCTGTCAGGAGTGGAACCTCCTAGATTGCAATCAACTACACAGCCTTGGCCCCGCCCAGGCCCCGCCCATCTCCGGCCCCGCCCATCTCTAGCCACAGTCCCTGCGATCCCTGCCCAGGCTGCAGCTGTTGGCTGGGGAGCCGCCTCTAGGCCTGGGCTCTTCTCTAGAAGGCGTTGGTAGTAGTGATAGGTGGGAAGCAGGTTGAGGCAGGGATCATGGAGAAAGGGCTCTGGGCTTTTGCTCTCCTCCGTCTTTGAACCGTTCTCCCACTCCCGGATCTCCAGTTAGGGAGAACGATAGAGATGGAGGGCGGGGAAGAATTGTCACCCCTCATCAGAGATGAGGAATGGCCAAAGATCATCAGGTAGGAAGTGGCTCACCTCCTGCTGGCCTCCTGGCTTTGCTGCAGGCTCTGTGACCATCATCTCTGAGCCTCAGTTTTTCTCCTTTGTAAAATGGGGATGTTAATACTAGTGCCAACCCCTGAGTGAGAGGGGCCCATAGACGTGAGGTGCTCAGCAGAGTGCCTGACAGATAGTGGGTGCTCAATGAATGGCGGTAGCAATTAAAATAAAATGCCAATTATTGTAATTGGTCTCCAGGGTGTCCTGGAGGCGTGTTCAGAAGCCCTATCTCAGGGCGTAGCTTATACTATATCCTGAATTTTGGATTCTGGATATAGTGGCTGGAAGGATAAGCCACAAAATCTCCTTTCTCTCACCCTTTCACCCTCCAAGTCCACTCTTTCCTCCTCAAATTAATAATCATATTGCTCGAACTAATAGCTGGTGTTTATTGAACACTTACCATATGCCAAGCGATAGCCCTATTCACAGCTGTTTTCTAATTGATCCTCATAGCAACCTTGAGGGATCCATATAATCATTCTTATTTTGCAGTGGCGCACAGATACTCAGTAACTCACCTAACATCGCACAGCTATTCACAGCGGCTTTTGTCCGTTCTCGGAGGAGGCCACCTCAGGGCCTTAGCACTTGCTGCTTCCTCTTCTTAGAGCTTTACACAAATCATCCATGGCTGACTGCATCTCATTATTTCCATTTCAAAGTTAGCATTGACTTCTTGAAAAGGCTTTCCCTAAGGCCTGCTGCAAGCCAGGCCCCCGGATCCTCTCCAGCAAGACACACTTTTATTTTCTTTACAATATTTGTTACTATTCAAAATTATTTCTTTCTTTGTCCACTTGTTTATTATGACTCCCCTCCTCCATGCCCACCTTCCTAACTAGAATGTCACATCCAAGAAGATAGGGATTTTGTCGATTCACAGCTATATTCTCAGTGTCCAGAACTGTTAAATAAATGTTTTTCTAGTGAGTAAATAAGTTAGTGAGTTAGCGAGCATAATGAGAGTCTTGGGATTTGAATATAGATCTGTCTGACTCAGAAACTCCTGCTTTTTTCTCCCAGGGAATTTAAGGTTCCCCGCTGGGGGGCAAATTTTCTTCCATGGGTCTCTAAAAACAGTATTTATCAAGTGAGTGGTATGTCTTTATTTCTTAATGGGCATTAGTAGTGCTTCCTCTTTTATGATGTTTCTGAAAGCCTCTTCTGGAGCAATTAGCCAGACTAGAGGACCGAGATGAGTGATAAACTATTATTTGCAAGACAATTAATAACCATCATAATTGGGTGAGGGCTGGACATGTGACCCAAGCCTGGCCTATCAGAGCATTTTAACCCCATGGCCCAGTGATTGCTTGAGAGCTGGCATAAGACCCAAAGCAGGCCAAGGAGGAGTGAAGTGAAATGTTATTGGAACTCTGGGGGATAAAGTATTTTCTTTCGGCTGGGTTTGCTAAATTGAAGGGATCTAAGGGTAGAGCCGCTGTAGGCCCTTTTTCTAGCATGAGTTGAGAAGTTGCCTAAAAATGAGGGCAACATATAGGAAAGGTAGCCAGTAGATGGACAGAGATAGCCGATGACGTCATTTAAACACTTTGATCCAGCTGTGCCTGAAGCTGGAACAATCCTTCAGATTTTGCATTATGTGAGTCCTCATATTCCCATTGATCTTCCTGGGACAGTTTGACTTGGGATTCAGTCACTTGCCTGCAAAAGAACTTTGATTGCAAGGAAAGGTGAAAAACAATTTCAAGAGCACAAGACTTGGGATGTAGCTGAGACTGAAGATGGGTAAAGGAAGCTCCCTGTGCAGAAAACGGTCAAACTGACCCTGGGGGAAGAGGATTCAGCAGGTCAGTGTTTTCCAAACCTCAGGGTTTCTCATACCACATCATAATTCCTTTTATGTCCACACCCCGCCTACACTTTTATTTACTTAATATTTTTCTTTGAAACGACTCGTCTAAAATAAGCTTGACTTCATTTTTAAACAATAATATCTACAAAATTATATGCTTATATGCTAATTATATTAATGCAGATAAAACCACAAAAATAATGATGAAATTAAAACATCTGCCTACATAACCGTGCAAAATTTTTTAGTGTGTTACCAAGAGAATATGAGACCCATTCTGTCACACGACAATGTGAAGACTACTGAACTGTACCTTAAAAATGATTAAGATGGTAAAGCAAGTTATGAGGGTTTTTTTTTTTTACCACAATTAAACTTTTAAAAAATTACTTAAAAAAAGAGAGAGATGACCAGAGCAATTATGTACATAGCTTGCCTTTACAGTCCAAACAAGGTAGGATGGAGTTGAAATAAACCCATGCTTATACTTCAAGAAATAGCTAAGTTATATGTGTAGAAATCATAACAAATCATCATCAAGTCCATAGATAACTTGGGGAAGGGACTGACTACTTATAGGAAGGAAAAATGCAAGTGGCAGATCTCTAATTAAGTCACTTCTCTTTCATTAGGGTTAGATGGCTTACCCAACTGAGCAAGTTTAACATTCCCTAGTGATGTTGTGCGGATAAGATGTAGCCCCTGAAATTATGCGACTAGAAGGGCACTTCACCTCTATGGCATTTTCCCCAAAATGCTGAACCCCAGTCTAAGTATGAGAAAAACTCATACAAACCCTAATTGAGGGACTATTTACAAAATACCTGTATTCTTCAAAATACAGTATTCCTCAAAACTGTCACAGCTGTGAAAAACAAAGTTAAGACTGAGAAACCATCCCAAAAGAGATACATGAATAAGGTTAAATAAATTGTTCAAGGTCACATCCATGTAAGTCAATCCACCCAAAGCCAGCCTCACTTCCTTCCTCCCATTCTCAATGAGTTTTCTGAGGCTCAAGGTCAGTCCTGTTTTCTTGGCTCATTGAGTCCTTGCTGAGTTATTCAATTCTGTTTGCGTGTGTGTGTGTGTGTGTGTGTGTGTGTGTGTGTGTGTGCGCGCGCGCGCACGCGCACATGTAAGGTGATGGTATGTTGGAGGGAACTGTAAAGCACATTTTATTAATACAGGTAACAGGACAAATAGCCAGTGTTGGGTGGCTCTAGACAAAGCTGAATTGTGAAAAGCAGCTTGAAGGCCAAAAGGACTCCCTGTACCCCTAGGGGCTAAGTTTGGATGGGGGAAGATTTACCCCATGTGTTTCACTTTTCTATGGAAGGACATCCCTGTCATCCATCCAAGGGACCCCCAGCTCCTTCTAGGGCGCTTGCAAATATCTGCCTACATTTGGTTGTCACATGCCTGAGGATGGAAGAGTACTGACATTTATTGGGCTAAGCATCCTGCGGACTGTCCCATAAAACAGAAACTCGTCTCACCTGAAAGCCAATAGTGCCCCAGTTAGAAATCTGGAGTTGAAGTAAGGCTTCTGGCTTTTGTCCCTATCTCCCTGTTATGAGATTAATAAGTCCGGGAGAGGAAATTAAGCTTCTGTGGCTCAGATTTTTTCTCTCTGTTCTTAGTTCTGCCTGTCTCCAGAAACAGTATGTTTGGTTTGCCCCCTCCTCCCCTATATAAAGAGGCTACTGGAGGTAAGTTTATATGGAAGAAAACTAGTGGTATCCCCAATCCTGATGTTAGCCCCCTCTTTCTAAAAGTTTTAGCTAGGTACATAGTTGTGTGAAATAAAGACTACATTTCCCAGCTTCCCTTGTAGCAAATGTGCCCATGTGGCTAGTCCCAATGGGATGTGAGCAGAAGTGTGGTTTGGGGTCATGCCTAAAGAAGAGGGCTTCCCTTTCTTGTTTCCTCTTTCTTCAGACGAGAGTTGGGATGTTAGAGTGGTATCTTGGACCGTGGGGACAAGTGTAACGCTATATAGGAAGGAGGCTGAGAATAGGATGGAAGAGCCCAGGTTCTTGACACCTTCACAGAGCAGAGCTGCACACTAGCTTGCACAGTTACAGCAGAGAAAAATACATTTCTATGCAATTTAAGCTTTTGTTATTTTGAATCTGTCACACAAAGCTAAATTTATATCCTAAATTCAGCTGCTTAGTTTAGAGGCAGCAGAAAGGAGGATGGTAATGGCAAACCCATTGGGCCACACAGCTCAGCCATGTTCCCTGTTATTGTTTATTGTTCAGGTAAAAAGCCAACGTGTTGTTCGCTCTCTCCCTTACTCCTGCATCTTTCTCTAACTGGTCTTACCTTCAGGCCAGGATGAAAGGTATTCACTGAGAACTTAAATCTCTACTCAGTTGCTGGGAGAAAAGGAGGTGCAAATAACCAAGAGGTTATCTGGACCTTCTCAAAAGCAGACCCTACTGACCCAGGGGAAAGACCACGTGTGGATTTCCCCTGGGATGTAGGACGCTGAAGAGAAAATGTCCCAGGGATTTTAGAGTGTGGATTCGTTTGCTCATCATCCAAGCCTTCCTCCTTCTGGTGTGCGTTCCTGTAATGCAGAGTCTGGGAAGTTGCGTCTATACCTCCTCACTTCCCTTGAAGCTAGGGTTTGGCAAACCTGACGTACTCGCACGCACGAGATTTGGAAAGTGGAAGTGAAACGGTGGCTGTGCGTATACTAATTTACTAATTTTGGTACATAGAGTCGTGGAGAGGCTGGTCTTTCCCTGGGATGGGCCGTCCCCTTCAGCCTCTCAGAATTTGAACTAGCCCAATCCTAGATCAAATCAGGCTAAATAGTAGCTAAAAGTAAGCTAAAACTACACTTCTTCACTTCCCTGGAATTAGGGGTCAAGAATATAGAAAAACACAAGAGCAATAGCACTTCCCAAGTGAGAGCAATTTTTTTTACCTTGCTGTTTTCAGCCATAGCCCATATGTCAATGGTAGGAAAAACATTAAGTTATATGAGAAAAAAATATTATTCACTCAAATAAAAAGATCCAGTGGAGTCATGGATGTTCTTTTTAGCTCCGTGAGGGTGGGAGAAGAGAAAAATGCCAATGGAAACTCAGAATACTTTGTGCTTTTCAAGAAAAAGGGTGTCAGTACAGATGGTAATACCAGGTTGTATTATTAATTAAAACAAGTACAGGTTGGAGACTGAACTGTGTATGTCCACACAACTTCATATGTTGAAACGCTGGTTCCCAGTGCAACTGCGTTTGGAAATAAAACCTTTAAAAGAGGTAGTTGAGGTTAAATGAAATCATAAGTCCCTGATCTAACAGGACTGGTTTCCATATAAGAAAAAGAAGAGACCAGGGATGCTGGCACAGGGAGAAAAGGTCGTGTGATGAAACAGAGATGTCACCCATCTGCAAGCCAAAGAGAAAGGCCTCAGGAGAAGCCAATTCTGCCAGCACCTTGATCTTGGGCTTCCAGCCTCTAGAACTATGAGAAAATAAATTGTATTTTATTAAGCTATCGATTCTGTAGTATTTGGCATGGCACCCCCTGAAAAACAAATACAGGAGGTTAAAGGTAGCCCAGTGGTTTCTGCTCCCAGCTCCCAAATCCTCCTCCCTAGAGAGTTGGTTAAAAGTCTAACAAGTCAAGCCCGATCACGTCTGATCTTGGAAGCTAAGCAGGCTTGGGCCTGGTTAGTACTTGGATGGGAGACCACCTGGGAAGACCAGGTGCGGTACGTGTAAAAAAAAAAAAAGGGCTTGTAAGCTGACAAGGTCCTTGCAATCTGTGAGGTCAACCAAGGGTTGCCTTGCCCCCCAAAAAAGTCTAACAAGTGTGGCCAAGGGACTAATTAGTTCTAATAGTTTAGAATGTGCCGCCCTGGAACCAGGCACCCTCTGCTCTTTTAGAGGCTCAGAGAGGTCTCCACCTGCTCTCCCTGTCCCTCCATCTCTAGTCCATCCTCCACTTGCCACTGAACTCTTCTTGTGGCTTGGCTATGACCCTGTCATTTGGGCTATAACGGTATCAATTGGTGATTACAGATGACCCTCGAACAACATAGGTTTGATCTGCGTGGGTCCACTTACATATGGTTTTTAAAAATTAAATACCTACATTACTGTAACTATTTTCTCTCCCTTTTGATTTTCTTAACATTTTCTTACTCTAGCTTACTCTCTTGTAAGAATACGGTAAATAAAATATATGTTAATTGACTATTTATGTTAGAGGTAAGGCTTATGTTCAACATTTGGCTATTAGTAGTTAAGTTTTTGCGGAGTCAGAAATTATACATGGATTTTTGGGGTCCATGCCCCTAACCCCCACATTGTGCTAGGGTCAGCTGTATTCCGCCCCATCCTGCTCCACCTTGACGCACTCTTCTCTGGAAGCTGATACAGGGAGATACACCCATTCGATCTAATTCTTATACTCCCTCTTCTCAACGCGTGAGAATGTATGTGAGCCAGTGTGCCACTGCCTTGCATGACTCTGTGGGATGTGCTCTATATGAATGGTGCCTGCTGGTGGTGGAGATGTGTGTTTTTCCTGAGGACTATGGCGGGATGGGTATTTGTCCAGAAAAGGGTGGTGGGGCTCGGGCTTCTGTCTCTGGGGGTTGTAGTAGATCAGGGCTCCACCCATTCATAGCTCCAAAGGATCATAAGTAAGTACTCACTGTGGCTGTCACATGAGAAGAACAGATTAGACCTTGCCCTGGATGGAGTTGGGGTGGTTTCCTCTGTAGATAAGAAAAACAAAGCTGGGCTCTAACAGGAGATTGACAGCTCCTTGGCCTTGTGCCTGCTCCCTAGGCCACTGCCTGCCCTAGGTGAGCTACATCCATTGGTCCACTGTTGATAGTTTCTTTTTAGCGGAATTAGTTCTCCAAATGTCCGTCAGGAAACTTCTCAGTTTAGTGAACCTCAGGGTCTGAAGGTTCAGGCTGCCTCCGTCTCTGCAGAAGGAATATTTTGGAAGAAATCCCTCTTTCTTCCTTGGTAATACAAACCTTGATTTTCAAAAGGACACATTGCAGCCCAACAAAAATTACGTTGTCTTTGTCCCCCCGAGCTAAGTGTGGGTACTGAACTGCATTTCGGCCAGTAGATACAAGTAGTAGCATTGTATGAGACTTCCAGGAATCGGCCTTAAAGAGTTTTTCTAACTCCTTCCTTTTTACTACTACCTGGAATGTGGGTGTGATGGCTGGAGCTTCAGCAGGAATATTGGATCACAAAAGACGCACCAGAGAGCGATAACATGAAAGAGGCTGCCGCATTAGCCCTGGCTACCCTAACTCCAGACTTCATTTACGTAAAAACAAATTAAACTTCTTTTTTGTTTAGCTATTTGGTTTTGAGTTTTTCCGTTACTTGCAGCTAAACCTAGTCTTGACAAAATGCTTTCTCAGGAAGGAGAAATGCAAGGTGCACTCTGTCAAGGCAGGTGTATCTTTTAAAGTTCTTTTGGGTCCACATGGCAGGACCCCGACTTGAAGTAGTTGAAGAGAAAAGAGAAGTTTGTTGTAAGGGAATTCAAATTTAGGAGCGGGGTTGTACCTCAGGGACACGGAACCAGGAGCTCAAAGTCGCACAGGGTTTTAAATCACTTTTTAAAATCTGTCTTTTTCATATCTGCCTCTCTCACTCAGTCTTTTCTTGCAGACCGCTTTCTCCAGAGTCCAGAATATGGCTTCTTATAGCCCCAAGTTGCCCTCTCACAGTTTGAGGGAGACAGATTCCCTCAGGCTCCCCCTGACTGAATCCTGAGTGAGCACAGATGCAGTCCCTCATTTCAGCAGGGACAATGGGGTGCTGGAGGGCCTCTGCCCCCAGGGCTCTGACCACCTGGGAGGGTCTGAACTTCCAGGGCTTTGAATGTCCTGATCTATACCCTCTGTGACCTGTGGTATCTATCTCCCCTCCTCCCTATGCTCAGCCTTTAGGTCTGGGGTTCCTAGAAAGTTGAACAATGTGAGGAAATGCAGATGACCTAATGTGACTGGAATAAAGGCATGATAAAACTCTCTGAAACCACCAGCAGTGATCTGATTTGAATTGAGAGTGGAGGGTGGAGCCTGTGAGCTTGAGGAGGAAGATGTTTATGTGGCCCGTTAGTGGCATAGCCCCTGCCCTAGGTCTGCATTTACTCCTCCTCTTCCCCAGCTGGAGGAAGAAGTTCAAGTGCCTCCTCTTCAGAAAGCCCTCCCCACCTCCCAGTGTTCCCAGCGCTCCTCTCCCTTCTCCGCTATTTCTGCATGTGTTCAGCCATTTACTTACTTGCTATGTTCCTTGGCTGCTCTACCCCACATATCACCTTCCTGCGGGCAGGGACTCTGTCTTGTTCACTGCCGCAGTTCAGCACCCAGCACAGTGCCCAGCATGAAGTAGGTGCTCAGGAGCTGTGAATGGATAGTCCTAACCGGTAAACCAACTGCCAAGCAGTCCGAAGCCCCACCCAGATCTCCCTCATCTACCCCAAACACAGCCCGTTCCTCCTCCTGGTAACGACAGCCTCCCCACCACCAACTCCAGTGACCTCCCCAGACGTACTCCCAGCCTAGCCGCTGCCTGGTCTGTGCTCCTCGCTCTTTGGTTAATACTTCCATGAAGGCATATTGTTCACACTCTAAAAAAAGCAAACTACAGAGCCGCCTTCTGGGGTAAAGTCAGGCCTACGGAATATGCACACACCCTCCAGGGGCTCGGACTTCCATGTTGTGGGCTGACATCTTTTCCGCTTCTCTCACAGCCTTGGCGTTGGGCAGGTCGCTTTGTGCAAATGAACTTGCTTCTTCCACCAGTGACACCTACCTCACTGTGTTGTGGGAACTCAGTGACTCAGGGCATGTAAATTCCCTGACACAGAGGAAAAATTTATTAAAAGTCAGTTTCCTCCATGTCGGGGAACATCTAGATGTGTCAGGCCTGGCATTTGTGTCTGGGAAATTTATGGTCCAATAAAGGAGATAGGACCGATGCTGTCAGGGCCATAGGGAGGGGGAAATGATGTTTCGGGAATTCCCAGGGGGTTGCTTCCTGCTTGGTGTAGAAAGGCGGGTCAGTCTTTGTTCATTTGTTCATTCATTCATTCATTCATTCATTCATTCATTCTTAGTTCATTCACCATTCAACTGCGAAGTGTCAACTAATGTTTTTTTGATGTGGTATTAATAGTGCCTAAATCAGTATTACTTTAAGTGTGATCTATGATCACCTTCACTTTATTTTTCTTTTGTACTTTTAAAATAATTTGTAATTAACTCGAGTTCCCTAAAGTTTCTTTGGCAGCTCCCTACCCTAACTAGTATTTTCTATAAAACGTTCAAGGCCACTTCCAAATTTGGATAAGATTGTACTAAACCAAATTCATGAATCATTTTAGAAGATTCAAACACAAAACCGATTTTATATTATATTGCAAATTGCTGATGTTGAATATTGCTTAAAAGCGTTTAAAATGAAATTTCTACAGAACTTAAATCATCAAAATATTTTTTAGGCTTTGTGCACATTTAAAAATAAATAAATTTATTTATTTCACCCATTCCCCTCACCCTCCTCCTCTTTGGCAACCATCGGTTTGCTCTCTGTACCTATGGGTCTGTTTCTGCTTTGTTCTGTTTTTTAGATTCCGCATATAAGTGAAATTATGTGGTATTCATCTTTGTCTATTTCACTTAGCATAATACTCTCTAGGTCCACGTTGTCACAAATGCTAAAATTTCATTCTTTTTTTTTTTTTTTAATTGCTTAGTGCTATTCCATTATACCACATCTTGTTTACCCAAGTCATCTATCAATGGACATTTAGGTTGCTTCCATATCTTGGCTATTGTACATAATGCTGCAGTGAACATAGGGATGCATATATCTTTTCAAATTAGTTTTTTTGTTTCATTTGGATCAACACCCAGAAGTGAAATTACTGAGTCATATGGTGATTGTCTTTAATTTTTTGAGGAATTTGCACACTGTTTTCCATAGCAGCTGCACCAATTTACATTCTCACCAGCCATTCACGAGGGTCCCCGGCACTTGTTATTTGTTGATTTTTTGATGGTAGCCATTCTGACAAGTGTGAGATGATGCCTCATGTGGTCAGCTGACTTTTACCTGGCCGGGGTTCTTGGGGAGGGAGAGGAGAGGCACCTTGTGGAGGGAACCAGTGGTCAATGTCGAGGGGGCAGGAGCCACACCTGGAGGGGTAACATCAGGTCATCTCCACAAGGAATGATGACTTTTCTTTTTTCTTTTTTTTCTTTTTCCTTTTTTTAACTCCTACCACACCTGGTATTCTGAGGTGGTCTCCCATCCAAATACTAACCAGGCCCGAACCTGCTTAGCTTCTGAGATCAGACGAGATCGGGGGCATTCAGGGCGGCATGGCTGTAAACTAGGAGTACTGCCTTTTTCACTGCTGACCTGAGAAACTCACCGTCCCTTTCTTTTGCCTAAACCCCTTCTGTGGCCTGTCTGTGCCACTGAATTAGAATCGGATTTGTTCGTCCCCCTGTGACCTCAGATCGAATACAATCCTTGCTCCTTCCACACCAGCACTCAGGGCACTCACCACCTCATTTCCTGTGTTTCATTCAAATGGATTCTGTTCTTTCCTGCCTCTGGGTCCAGTTCCCACCCCTCCTCCAGGTCTGCCTGAACGTGACTTCGATTAACCTGGACACTTTCTTTGCTACAGCGTGATGAGAGTCAGAGCCGGCGCTCTGCTCCGAAACTTCTGTTTTCACGCCTGTCCCCGTTCTCACGAGTGTTTTCTGGGCGGTTAGTTTCCTTACCACAACCCCACGAGATTTGAAGGTAGGACAATCTTGAGGGTAGGATCCTAGTCATTTTGTTCCCTAAATGTGTCAAGTGGTGTCATGGGGGGACAGGGGCCAATATGGACACAAAGAAATGAGTCTGGGAGTTTGGAGTTTCACTGAGCCTTCGACAGAAGCAGAATTGCATGTTTCCACTTGTTTTGTGTCGATTGGCACTATTACATCTTCTTCTAACAAAAATAAGCCCCCCCCCCCGTGTCATCATTACCGTGTTCCCCTGTACACCTGGCCCTTTTGACAGGTCTGTGCTCCTAGAATTGGGTGCTCGGGACTCCAGCTGCGATGTTGACTTGGAGACTTCAAACCAGCACCTCCCAGACATGCGTCGCCTGGCCACACAGCGTTTGAAAAATAATTTCAATTAGCCATCAACATTTACAAATGCAAAGATTGTGCAAAAAAGTCTGGATTTCCGCATTCTCTTGAAAAACAGAGAGACCGGCCAAGCGGCCCATGTCCCTGCGCAGCAGCCAGTGTGCTTGTCTCCTCCGTACGCGCCTCCTGGTCCTCCTGGCCCTCTGTCCTCTCTGTGCTGTGTCAGTGAGGTTCTTGTCTTCTGGCTTCTGGTTGGACACAGCCATTGGATGTGTCTTTGAGAGATTGGCGGGAGGGAAAAGAATAACGTTTGGGTATTTATTCCCCCAGCATCCTCTCAGCCCAGGGCACAGGCCACAGCTTGCTACAGGTTCTGGTGCCATGTCCCCTTACCTGCCCCTTCAGCCTATGAGTTAGTCCCCATGGGCCACCATATCTGTCGCTGGCTTCCTCAGCCCTGCCCATACCTGAAAACCATTCGATGCTTTTCAGATACAGCCTTTCTTAAGATCATCTGTTTCCTGGCAGGACGCTGACCAAAACACCCCCAAACCCGCCTTTTCTGTGCCTCCCAAACCTCGCACGGAGTATCGGATGACAGTGCACAGCACAGGTATGGAAATGTGCGCTTGTTATAAGTGCAAAGCTTATCGATGCATTTTTACAAACTGTACACACTTGTTTTACCAGGACCCAGATCTAAACTAGAACATTCTCCCACCATCCCAGCGCCCTCGTGCCCTTCCCAGTCATTATCCTCCAAAAGTACCTGCCGTCCTGATGCCAGTAGCGCTGGGTTGCTCTGCCTGCGTTTGCACTTTATGTATAAATGGAATCGGACGTCGTACACTCTTGGGTCTGACTCCTTGTGCCCAACAGTGTTTGTGAGACTCCGCACTTGCCTGAATCGCGTTGTTGAACCCTGCGAAGTTGCTGACATTCAACTGTTGTTTTGAGCCACACAAACGGCATTCCATAGGGTTCAGCCTAGCAGAGTGTCCGGTCTCATCCTGTGCGGAATGCCGTTACCCACATAGGCCATGACGCATTTACCTGCTCCACTTGGGTGGGCGCTTGGATCGTGTCGCTGCGTTTGTGCTGTGCTTTCCTTCCAACAAACGTAAGAGGAAAGTGAATACAGTTGACCCTTGAACAATGTGGTCAAAGTCGAACAAAGTCGAAAACCCAGGTGTAACTTAAACCGGCCCGCAGTATCCGCGGATTCCCAACCGCGCGGGTCAAACATACAATTGACTCTTGAACAAGGCGAGTTTGAACTGCGTGGGTTTGAATTGCGTATAAGTGGACCCACGCAGTTCAAACATGCATTGTTCAAGGGTCAGCTGTATTTCTTGAAGCTGTAACTCTCTTAGTAGATGATGGCGCCTGAGGGCCACACATTTTATGAAGTTGGGGAACATGATTGAATCTGTGGTATGGGACCCTCTGGCTTAGGGTCTTTGTGTCTGTCACCCTGGTTGGATGGTGGGTATGTGATCTTTGCTTCTCTGACATTCGCATGCTCCTTGCCGAGAGGGGCCAACAGCAGGAAGGTCCAACCTCCACGCTTTCTTCAGGTTAGGGGACCGAGGCGGGGGTGCAGACTCTGTGTGGTGAGTGCTGTGCCGCCTCCCCCACAACCTCTCTTTCAGGGCTGCCAAGCGTTCCTCTCTGGGAATTACCCTCCTCCACACGGAACTGCCTCCCCTAAAGTCACGCTCCTCCCAGGTGGCCAGCAAATGACATGCCGATACAGGGATACAAAGTCCAACTCCTTTGTTAGTTCCTTGGGCTACCAACAAAGTACCACCAGCTGGGTGGGCTTAAGCAACAGAAATTTATTTTCTCATGGCTCTGGGGCCTAGAAGTTCAAAGGCAAAGGTGTCAGCAGGTTGTCTTCTGAGGGCTTTGAGGGACAATGTCTCTGAGATACTGATAGCCTCAGAAGTTCCTTCCCTTGCGCTTGACCATCTTGTCTCTGTGTCTTCATTTCATTTCCCCTCCATGGATGTCTGTCTCTGTGTCCATATCCCCCTTTTCATAAGGGTAAAGTCACATTGGGTGCATGGTTGGCAAAGATCCCATTTCCAAATGAGGTTACGGTCACAGGTCCTGGGTGTTAGGACTTCAATATCTTTTGGGGGACACAGTTCAACCCATAATAACCCCTTTGCCTCACTCTGGGCCAGCCCAGTCTCGGCGCTCCCTGTGGGGTTTTTGAGGGGACCGAGGCCTCCCTGTCTGTCCCATGGCAGCTCAGTTCCTCTCTCCACCCACTCCTGCCTTCCTCACCTGTGAGCGTTCCCAGGCAAACCTGCCTGCTGCCCCCTGTCCTCAAGGCCACTTCCAAGACACCGAGCAAACACACAGGGACACACGAGCTCCCGGGATCAGCTTTGCTCACAGTGAAGCCCCGCGGCATACTCAGAAGGGGCCACTGGCCTTGGTGCACACATTGTCACCACACCCTGTGCCACGCCCTGCTTCTGTAGCAGGGCGGTAAAGCCCTCATGTTGCATGGCCAGGGGTCCAATTCCAGTCTTCCACCCGCAGGCTGTGTGATCTTGTGAAATTACTGAACCTCTCTGGGCTTCAGTTTCTTCACGTCTCATTGGGATTAAAAGTCACTACACTCGAACTCCCAGTTTCTTTCCATCGACTCTTGGTCTATAACGGCCCCTCCCAACTTCCCTTTCCCTCTATAAAAACATTCCCTCATTCTCAGGATTTGCCTATGGAATTGCAACTCCTTGCCATTCCTGAATAAACCTCCCCCCCCTTTTTTTCATTCTGGTAAAATAACTTTTATTTTTTGAGGTCAGCAGCTCCTGGGTTACTTTGAGTGGCTCCTGCTAGAGAATTGACCCCATTGTCTCAGATTAGTTGGTTTTAGGTTTGTTTCTCAGATATTGCTGGTTGCTTCTAATTCATGTCTCCTGCCTGAAAATGTCCTTGGGTTGTGGGACTCAGATCTAACTACTCTTGATGAGAGGTGGGGGATTGATGTCCTTGGGAAATAAGCAGGTCTGCACCTGCCCGCCCTCCCCGCCCCCCCCCCCCACCCCGTCACCTTTACCTGGCTCACCCTATCTGTGGTTCCCCTACTGGTTAAGAAATCAGTGTTGACACACGCTCAAGACTGATTTAAGAAACTTATGTCTGACACCTTCCACCCAGGAGCCTGGGTGAATTAGGAGCCTTGGAGTGGAGGACAGAGATTTTTGAGTGTCCCCTCTTAGTACCCGTGTTGCAGTCTGGGTTAGTATGACCTCAGGCTCTGGAGCCAAACAGGTATGGTTTGCTGCGGACTCAGTTATAACCTAGAGCTAGTGACTTAATGTTTGCTGAGCCTCAGTTTCCTCATCTGTGCAGTGAGTGTCGAATAGTACTTATCTGTGAATCTGTAAAATTGCTTTTGTTAATTAACTTCCAAGGACAAGAATGTGGAGAAATATCATTCTCTAAAATCAATAGTCAGACTTGGCTATTTGAAATCAAAATAGTGAGAACGGGGCATCTCACCCTTGCCTGGAGAACCTAATAACTCTGACACAGAGACACAGCCACTGCTACGGAAAAACCCCCAAAGGTCCGAAAATCAGACCATTGAAAATCCAAGCAGTAACCCAGAGAGAAAGAGAACTCAGTTTTATGATGCTGGCGGTCCCAGAAGAGCTAGTGCTCTGAAAATCTGGGCCCTGAGCTTAGGGGCAATTTCACTTTTAGATCCGCGTTGTTGCAGTTGGTGTGGGCTCATTTACAGACCCCTGAAGTTGCTATGGGCTACGGGAAGGTACAAAGCATGGGATTTTCTAATAAGCACGAAAGCAATACATCATCATTAGGGAAGGGTGAGTTTTCAGCTGACCCCGAGGTCTTTGGCCTATGCAGGAAGCATGTTTACATGTTTACAGAAGCAGGAAAAAAAAAAAAAAGAACTGATTAGAAATGTTGGCTAATTAAGTGGGAAATTCCTCTTCACCACGACTTCCAGCCCAGGTTCCTAGCCTCAGAGAAGGGATTTCCAGACTCGGTATTGGGTACTTAACTTAATTCTGTTGCTTCCAAGGAGACGGAGCCCTGAGTCCTCACAGACCTGGCCCTTACTCACAGCCTGCTCTTTTTTGTGCCAATCAAAAATGTTATGTCGTTGAAATTGCACCTCAACTCTACCCTTCCCCAAATCTTATCTAACCCTGTGTCTTTCTCTGGGGGAGATGCCTAGGCCGGGATTTGAATGCCCCCTGCCCTGGTAGCAGTAACCTAACTTGTTCCCAGGTAGGAAATGTTCCCAGTGTCTTTATCAGATAAGCTTTATCATGTTTCATAATTTCGCTGTAGGGGCTAAAGGAGCTAATGCCAAGGAAAGGCTTAGCAGATTTCTTGGCTGGTGAATTGTATTCATTGTGATACAGTCGGGCCTTGCCAACCAGAGGGACTACACCTCCTAGAGTTAGCTGATTCCTAGAGACCAAGACTTCCCTGTGCAAACTAACCACCCCAGTGGAGGGGAGGGGAAGGGTGGGGAGAGCAAGGACAGGAGGACCAGGACCTCTGGCAGCCACAGCCAGCCTTCCCTCCCTCTGCCCCCTGGGGCTGCATGCAGGGCTTCCTCCTGGGAAGCAGCTGCATCTGCTTCTGCCTGTCCCTGGGGGTTCGTTTCCAGTGAGCTTCACGGCTGGGAATCTCTGGCTGGGAATCTCTGCGTACTGAGCGCCAAATGCTGTGCGTATCTTCATCTAGGAGGGGGCCTGAAGGTCTTTCTTCGGATTCTCTAAGGACTCTGACCCTCCCCGAAAGATGAGCGATCTCATCCCAATCCTGCCCCATCATGTGGTGTGAGAATCATGGTGGTAAATTGCCCAGGGTGGGGAGGTGGGGGGACATGGGTGGAGTTGGTGACTGGGAGGAACACAAGGACAGCCTCTCTCACTGGTGGGATTCTAGATTGTCCTTATATG
Organism: Rousettus aegyptiacus; assembly: GCF_014176215.1. NCBI lineage: Eukaryota > Metazoa > Chordata > Mammalia > Chiroptera > Pteropodidae > Rousettus > Rousettus aegyptiacus. The sequence goes on along the minus strand of NW_023416289.1, from coordinate 42,862,136 downwards.
AGTGTTTGCTTTGCGAGAATTTGAGCTGTATACTTAGGTCTTGTATGCTTTTCTCTAAATGCATTAGAAGAATTCTGTGGAGCGTGGGAAAACAAATGTGGCAAAACATTAATACTTTGTGAGTCTAAGCAAAGGGATATACATGTTCATTATGCTACTCTTGTCAGTAGGTTTGGGATTTTTCCCAATTAAAAGTTAGGTAGAACTTTTTTAAAATTTAAAAAACCAAAACCAAAAAAAATCCCTCAAAGAAACAGGCAGGATTCAGACCACTTTCTGTACTCTTGTGTGGGTCCCTCTGTCCTGTGTCTGTGTCTCAGGCTCACTCCCAAAACTCTCACTCTCCCTTTTCAGGAAATCACTCAGTCCCACGCCCTTCAGGTCTTAGTGCTACCTGGGCTCAGAGCTTCAATGTATTCTAAGGACAGCACCCGTCCAAGACTCAGCCCTCTGTCCAAGCTCTCGCTCTGCCACTTTCTAGGTGGATTTGTTCTCTTTTGCTGTTGTAACAAGTTTCCCCTAAATGTAGTAGCTTAAATAATGAACATTTAGGTCAGAAACACAGGAGCGCCCACCTGAGGGAGCCTGAGGCAGGACCACCCCCCTGAACCCTTCCTGCATTCCTCACCCATAGAAATTGAGAGGGAGAGTAAGTAACATGGTTGTTTCGAGCTGCTCAGTTGTGGGGTAGCTTGTTCTTCAGCAGCAGTACCTGGGACACTAATCCAGGACACCTTCAAGAAGAAAGACGGCAGCATGTCCAGGACACAGTGCACGTTGTGAGAGGGCTCAGCCTGGTCTCAGAAAAGAAAGAACACAGGAAAACAGCAACGGAGCCGCCTCTGTCTCTTTCCATCTGTTTTCTCCTTTTCCTGCGCATCCACTTCCCCTGCCTCTCAGCGCCCAGATTTTCATATTCTCTCTTCGAGAGAGGGCTACGATCTCTTGGTTTCAGCCCCAAATTCCCTGGGAAAGACTCGTCTCAGCCAGCGTGCATCGGGTGTTCAGGCTGGGATGATGAAGTCCCACAGGCTGCTCTCGTCCCTGGTCCCAGGGATGCTGACATCTGGCCCCCACTCTGCCTGCCAGGCTGGCACATGGTCCAGGGCTGGAGGTAGGCGCACTGGGTGGGTTTGGGGCTCCCAGAAGCAGCTCCTGTGTTTAGAATTAAAATGCACATGATTGAGTTGATGCCCTATCCCTGGAAGCACCCCTCGGGGCAGGAAAGTGAGAGAGGAAGGAGGCAACCCACGGGGTGCTGGGTAGCAGGTTACTGCTGCATCCCCTGGAACCACCGTAAAACATTGCCTCTGAGTTCCCCTCCTTCGGGCAAGGGAGCTGTTATGGACCAGACTGTGTCTCCTCCAAAATTCATGTGTTGACGTCCTAACCCCCAATGTGACCATATTCGTAGATAAGGCCTCTTTAAATTAAGGTTCTCCTTTCCTCCTCTGTCATGAATAATTAATTTGTGGGGAGGTACTTTGAGACTATGTAGATATCCTGTTCCTTATCACGCTTTCACCTTATTAATGAACTACTTTGTATAAACCAGTATTTATATACCAATAGGAACTCGTGGCTTCCTGTTTTATTCAGTGCATTATAATCTGTTACTATCTGTTGTGGGTTGAATCGTGTTGAAGTCCCAAATTCATATACTGAAGCCCTAACCCCCAGGGCCTCAGAAGGTGACCTTACTTGGAAACAGGGTCATCACAGATGGAATTAGTTAAGATGAGGCCATAGTGGAGTAGGCTGGGCCCTCCTCCAGTGTGACTTTTGTCTTTATCAAAAGGGGAAATTTGCATGCAGACACACAGGGAGAATGCCATGTAAACATGAAGACAGAGATTGGGGTGATGCTTCTACAGCTCGAGGAATGCCAAAGCTTGCCAGCAAAACAGAAGCTGGGGTAGAGCAGGGAACAGATCCTCCCTCACAATCCTCAGAAGGAACCAGCCCTGCCAATATCGCCCTGACCTTGGACTCCAGGACGATGAGACAATCCAATTTCTGCCACTCACCCTGCTTCCTTTTAGTGACTGATGGCACTTAGAAGTCCCAATCTGTGTGCTCAGCACACACGCACGTTTACATCCACCTTTATTTCTGCATCTCTGACTACCTGGTGAAACCTCAAGTTTGTACCCACCGCCGCAGTGTCAGGCTGGCTTTCTTCCTTCCTCCCACTCTGACAGTGAAAAACCCAGTTCCCATTGTCCTTAGGTCATTTGCTTCCTTGGTCAACCCTCCTTGTGTGCTGTGTGTAACTCTTTCCCCCGCCTGGCCCCTGCCCCACATGTGGATGCCCCCTCAACCTGGGTGGGCTCTGACCCCCTCCCTGCTCTGGGCCAGGAGGCTCCCCCTCAGACCCTGCCTAGTTGATCTGTCCTGCATGGTTTTTGGCCTGAAGTGTGCAGGGTGGGCCAGGGGCAGGGGCTACATTCTTGTCTCCAGGGACCACCCTGTCTCCAGGGGCTTGAGCTGACCCTCCGTCTTTCCTTTTCTCCCTTGTCCCTGTAGGTCGATGTGAGGGCTGAGGTCCATGCCTCTGGTGCCAAACATCATGCAAGGCCATATGCTTCAGATCCTCTTAGGTAATAAAAGGTCCTTAAGTCACCTTATATCCCAAGAGCAAATTTGGTTCCATCATAGAAGTATACAGCCCTATTTCATCATCATAACTCTGAAGTTACAAAAATTCTTGCCTCCTCCAGTGAAGATGGCTCCAGGCTGGGAGCTGAGGACAGAACAAAGAGAGTGAGAAATTCTCTCTTTTGCCAGCTTGGGGTTCTGACCCTTCACCGTCTTTAGGGCTGAGCCGTGGGAGGTGTCTGGAAAGCTCTGGATGCGTGTGCCCAGGTGGGGCAAGCCCTGGCACAGCTGCTGTCCCTTCAGCAGGGGCTTTTGTGGGCTGGGCTCTGACATAGACACCAGCACCAGATCCACGTGCTGCCTCTGCGCAGCAATTGCAATGAAAACAGTCAGTGGTTTTGGCGCTTACCGTGTGCCAGGTACTTTTCTAAGCGCTTGTATGTCTCAGGCTGGGTGTGAAAAGCAGACCCCAAGGCCAAGTTAGCCGTGCAGGAGGGCCAGTAGAGAGACATGCCTGTGACAGTAAAGGAGAGGGGAGCAGACTGTGCAGACCCGCCGAAGTCCTGGCCACCCAGTGAGGAGGTCTGCGGCCACGGAGGCTCCTTAGAGACGTCCTGCTTTGGGCAGAAACATCTAGGAGCCCTGCCACACTCAATCAGTGATGGGGACTGTCCCCTGAACAGCATAACCACAGTTCAAAGCAGAGACAGGGCCTTCATATAAAGACTTGTGAGTGAATGCTCCGAGCATGAATTTTACGTTCAGAGCATTATTCATAACAGCCCCAACTGGAACTAATTCAAGTGTCCATGGACACTTGGATGGAGAAACAACTGTGGCATGTCACACAGTGAACGCCGTTCGGCAATAAAACTGAATAAGCTATTGGTACACACCGCAATGTGCGTGAACCCTGGATCCATGATGCTGAGCACAAGAAGCTAAACGTGAAAGACTGTGTAAAGTGTGATTCCACTTCCATGAATTTTCTAGAAAACAGGCCTCTCTGAATGTTCAAGACAGCGGCATCGGCAGGCCTCAGGAAATACTGGTTTCTGGGGTTTAAAACCAGAGGGTCTGGCGCACTCTGGTGGCAGACTTTGAGACAGAAAACCAGAGCCCTGTGGCAGCCATCTTCTCCACTTTGTTGGAGAGAGCTCGTCAGCGAGATTAATAATAATAATAATAATAAACATGATATATAACATATAATTATATATTATGTCCATTCATGATATCTATATCATATATATAACCACCAACACGAAGTCATGTTTAGTTCATGCCTTATGGCCAAGGAGGTGAAGTGGGGGTGACCAAAAGCTTGCCTCTTACTTTGGGGCTCCCTTCTCTCGGAAGGCTCAGGTGTCACTAAAAGTTGGGGAGCTGCGTCTTTGGCAAGCCTAGCTGGGTGTGACCACTCTTCTCTGCGACCTCAGGATCACGTGACACAGCTCGGGTGAATTCTTATCCCGTTTAGCTGGGTATAATAATGAAAACAGTTGCAGAAGACACTCTGTGCCCTGCCCACAGCCCTGAACAACCTGTGGTGCTCTAGTTGGCTTCCAGCATGCCTTTTGGTCCCAGGGGTTATTTTCTGGAATGACAGAAAGCCACTCCGTCCGCATGAGTCAGCTAGGAGTGCCGGGGAGTTAATATCCTGTGGAAGGCGTCCTCAGGCAATGACTGAGGGAAATTGGAGCAAAAATGTCCCAGCGCCCTTGCCCTTCTGGTGTGTCATCTGTGCTGCTTCCCAGAGTCTCCCCATTGGCTTGAGCTCCAGTAACCTGCAGTGGCAGCTGGCATGGTGGCCACCCTTTATTATTTACCTTCCCTGCCATGTTCCTTGCACTTTCTAAATTAACTAGGGAGTCTCAGAGTCATTTTCTGGGAGATTCTAAACTGAAACAAGATCTAATACTTTTGAGCTCTTCTTAAGGCCTGGACAGGTTCCAAGCACATATGGTCTCATTTAATCACACCCTCAGAGGTGGATACTACTGTTACCCCATTTTATGGATGAGCAAACTGAGGCACAGAAAGAAATATCTCCTCTCCAAATGTGGTAGAATGAATGGCCCCTAAAGCTGCCCACATTCTAATCTCCTGAACCTGTGAATATGTGACTGTCAACATGTGAACATCCAAACCTGCGGAGAATCTTTATAAGAGTCTATTTGAGCCAAACTAACAATATATGCCAGGGAGCAAGACTTCAAAGGCTCTGGAGAATAACAGTTTGCAGTTTTATGCATTTGAAATGAAGGAGGGAGCATAAACAAGGTGGGGGTCAGGTGCTAGAAAGAGGGGTGTTTCGAAGATAAACCTTTTAGTAAAGAAGCTGTTTGCCTGTCTGTGACTAATCACCGTGACCTGCCCCCTTACGTATTTATGATTATCAGATCACCCCATTTTCATCCACATTACCTCACATGGCAAAAGAGACTTTGCAAGTGTGATTAGATTAAGGATCTTGAGATGAGATCATCCAGGATGATATAGATGGACCCAACGTAGTCACAAGAGTCTTTATAAGAGGAAAGCAGGAGGATTAGGGTCATGATGATGAAGCAGAGGCTGGAGTGATGCAAAGAAGGAGCCACAAGCTAATCTAAGGAACACGGACGGCCTGTGGAAGCTGGAGGTAGTCTCCCCTAGAACCCAGAGGGAATTCGAAGCTACTTCTGACTTCTGTGAGTGCCGGAGCCAGCCGGCTAAAGTCGATCAGTACCTGAAAGAGGGGGGTGAAGCCTAAGGGAAAAAAGAGAAGACAGGAAAGATCTTTCCGGGAGGGCATACAGTCAGAGCTGCAGCCCCGAGTTTATTTAGCATAGCCTTTTTATGTGATTTTTGAATACCATAATCAATCACCATGTTACCATAGCAAAGCACACCATACATATCTAAAACAATGCTTGTCAATTACACATGATCCTGCATGTTCTTGTTTCCATGGTAGTATAACATTCCATTACCTTAAAAGGTGACTTTATGAGGCTTACCAAGGTGACCAGTGTTTTAAACTCATCAGCCATACCATGGCTTTTAGCTACGTGACTTCTTCAGTGCCTCATAATGGCTTCTCAAAATGGCTCCAGACATGTGAGGTAATACATTTGTGTTCTCTTAAGCCACAAAGTTTGTTGTAATTTGTCACAGCAGCCATAGGAAACTAACACACCAAGAGAACCAGATGGAAGTTGTGTGGCTCTTTGTGGTCTCACCAGGGAGGTCAGGCAGCATTACTTCTGTCTTAATTCTGTTGGTCAAATTTAGTCCAAGCTGGCCCAGATTCCAGGGACGGCATCATAGACCCCACCATTCCATGGCAGGAGTGACGAAGAATTTGCAGCCATTTTAATACCCTAACGACCTCATGATAAGCACCTGTCGTAATGTCCCTTTATCAGATGAGGAAACAGAGGCTCAGAGAGGTGTAGTGATCTGCCCAAGATCACTCCGTGAGAAAGTGGCTGAGCCAAGATTCAAACCCAGAGTCTGTACTTTGAAGCATTTCCAATTTGCTCTCTGAAATGATGTGTTCAGAGCCCCCCATTTCCAGAAGCCAGGCAGTTGGCTTCTCTCGCTTCCTTTATTCCTTCTCTCCTTGCCGGCTCTGGCTGGGTGCTGATTCTGGTGTCGGTTCAGACCGACCAATTCCACATGTATTTTAGGAGAACTAACACTACGGAATCAAGACGTAATAGAGCTAATGGCTCTATTACCATAAAGAAGAAGAATCACTTATTGCAGACAGTGGAATACATGGAGCAGATGGAACCAGAAGTGAAAATAAATTTGATGTCCTCAAGCAGATGAAAGAGGATTATTGGAAGCTTGAGCTGGAGTAAAACACCATAAAAGCCACCCAGGCAAAGGCTTTGTTATGAAAAACCTAATAGCAGAAATAAAAAGGTTCCATACACGGCTTCATAGGTCTCAGCAAGCCAAGGATGAATAACCTGCAGTGACCTGCAATGACAGGTCAGAGAACCTTCCTTGAGATCTTACATGGCCTGGGAGCAGCAGCGAGGAGCAGGGGGGCTGCCCACCCACCTCTAGTCACAGCTGAATTGCCTATTCGCATATTTCATCCCCTTAAAAATTGCATTTTTTTCTATGGCTTTTCAGGAGGTCTTTGTATATTAGGGATTTTAAGTATTTGTTCTAAGTGTTACCTTTGTTAATGCTACTGTTACCTGCAGTCATGACAATTCTCTGGTGTCATTGGGGCTTAGCCGATTTCTGCATATGGCACATGGTTGCCACGTTGATCTACTATTAATAATATTGTTAAAATAAACCCGATTAATTATATCTAACATTAGAGGATCCCACTAAACTGTAGCTATTATAATACTATAATTGTATCATTGTTAATCATAAACATTACTAGGTAAATTACAAAGAAGTGGTTTAACTCATGAAATCCTTCCAGCTACTTCAGGAAAAAGCTGTGTGTATTATTCCTTCCAGTTGAGAGGAGGGGAAACTGAGGCTCAGAGAATCAGAGAGGCTTGGCCGGGGTCACACAGTACCTTGACTTGACCCCATATGCCATGCTGCCTCACACACAGAGACCTGGGTCCAAGTTCCTGCTCTACCACTTCCGGCTTTTGTCACCTTGGGCGAGTTCTTTAACTTCCTAGTCTTGGTTTCCTTATCTGTAAAATGAGGCTGAAAATAGGATCTCCCTAAGTGGGTTATTAGGAGGAGTTAGAGTTGATACCTGTCCCATGTAAGGGAAAATACAAACGGAAAGAAATTAATTAATTTAATTAACAATCAATTAACTATCTTTAAATTAATTAAAAAATTAATTTCACCCTCAGCTGGGCTATTAGGTCCAGACTCTCATCGTTTCATTCAGAGGGTGGTGCTATGATTAAGTTCATTATGCAGATAAGACTTAAAGACGTCCAGTCTCTTATCCACGGTCACACAACTAGTGAGTGAGGGAGCCGGGCTTTGCACCCATTTCTGTCCGACCTCAGAGCCTGGGCCCTTGCCCACTGTGCTGTGGGGTTCCTTAAAATGCGTGAAGATGGGAGTAGGGTGGTGGGGGCCAGGACTAAGATGCCGCGCTGGTGCATCACATCTGTACGCACATGGACAGACACCAGATGAGCCCCACGTGTTGGTGTGGACCCCAGTGTTATCCGCCATGACATCATGACCTTTGCTCTGCCTTCCAGGTTCTTGGGGACCTTGGACTCATCCTTAACGCAGAAATCTCATCCTTTGCCCACTTTCCCTCAATTTTAAAGGTGAGGTACGTTTTGCTTATCCACAGCGACAGGCACTTTTTCCATCCTCCTCTTGGGGTTTAAGCCTCCTCTCCTCTCCAGCCCAGGAATCCCATGGAGTTCAGCTCATGAAGGCAAGAATGAAGTATTCTTTTAGAGGAAAAACAGTTTCCAAAAGGCATCTGGGTAAATGGCTCCGAGGGCCACCCTCCTTTGAGCACAAGGGGTTTGCTGAGGCCAGAGGCTAGTGAGGAAGGCCCAGGCCATCAATGAAGTGTCAGATTAGGATTCACGCTTATCAGGGTTTATCAGGGGAAAGATGGGGCATCCTAGACTTCCCGTAGGGACAGCTGGGAGTCTTGGAGCCCCTCTCTTCAGAAGGGAGGGATCCTGACCCAGAGCTGGGGTTTGGGACTGTGGCCGGCACTGGTAGGCATAATGGGGGAGTTGAGTATACAGATGGGGCCTGGGAGTAGAGGCTGGGCCAGTTTCACAGGTGAGAGAAGATGGCGGCGCCACCTAAGGTGAGGCAACAGGAAAGGAGAGGAGGGGACAGATAACACTGTTAAGAGATGGAACCCACAGGATTTGGCGACTGGATGTTGGAGGTGAGTTAGGGAAAGGAGGGTAACCAGGATGATGCCCAGATGTTTCCAGTTTTAGAGAGAAAAAAGGAATTGGAAAGAGAGTGAGGGCAGCTGACCCTGAGTTAGCAACCAGGTGTGTGTCCCGTGGCTGGGGAGGCTGAGGCATTTCTGGACCGTGGAGGCCAGGACAGAAAGCTCCTCCTCCAAAGAAGGTTCACCAAGGTTTTGTGCTTTTTTTCAGAGAGGTGGAGATGTTAGCTGCATTGTGACCAGCCTTCAACACCTTGCCCAGAGATGTCAACTCTTTCCAAAGCCAAAAGGGGGAAACTGAGGCTCGTTGCGGAGGCCAGGTATTTCAACAGGTTTGAGGTTACTAGTAAGGCAGAGGATTCTAATCACTCCCCATCTCTTTGCTTTGAAAAATAAGCTTCAGCCAGAGGTTTGTATGGTGAGTAAGACCAACTTCGTGGGTTAAGAGACCGCCTCCGCAGCCTGTGTCCCACCAGTTAAGACGTGTTATGATGGAGGACACCCTCCTCCATGTTGTATCACTGTGTTTTTTTTTTTACATACTATATGTAACTCTTTAGAAGCCATGGCTCATATAGCTTAGTCTCAGAATGGAATTACATTCAGAAATTCACAGTTCAGATAGGAATGCCAGCCTTCCCTCACCTTTCCCAGAGGACATGCAGGAGTACGTATGAGTCCTCGGCAACTTTAGCCAGTGTCCTCATGTCATCGGTTTGTCTGTAACATCCTTCATTTCTTGGGAGCCCCTCACTCTCCCACCACAGACTCTCCTTCTCCCTCACCCTACTATCTCCCTTAAAATGGCATTTTCACAGCTGGCTCGATTATGGATCATTGGAAATTCTTTTCTTCCTCAGTGCTGGACAAGGGCTAGGTAACTCACAAAACCGTTCAGGTGAACTTGAAGCATCCTGTGGGCACACAGGCTGTATGAAAGATCTGATGCATGTTGCTGTCTGACTGGTGGTGCCCCAACATCTGGAAGTCAGGGCTTGGACTGAGTGTGGTGGGGTGAGGGTGGTTATGGTGATCTGTTGCGGAGACAGGAAGAAGAGTCTGAGTCTGGAAATGGATAAGGGAGAGGGGATGAATGGCAATGCTAGCATCCCTCAACCCTGTCTCCATGGTTTTTTATTCTCTTTCACAAAGCTGGCTTTGTTATTATTATTAATTACTATCAGGTTAGTAATTACAAACTACAGTCAACTCCCAGATTCGGCCTCAAGGCCACCACCATGTTATCAGCTATTTCTTCTCTTTTTCTTATCCTCGTCCCTAGAGCAAGAAGTCCCAGAATAGGTCAGGTGTGTGCGCCCTCCCTGCGATGTGTCCTCGTGTGCAAGTCCACACCTGCTTCTGATGACCTTGTTGCTCCAAGCACCAGGCATCCCGCCAGGACTGCAGGCGTCTCTCACAACAGTGATGGATGGAGGGGACAGAATTGGGAGAGTGTTGGTGGAGTTGTTATAGTGGCGAGGGGAGAATATCTCCACTAGAGAATATCTGGGGAAGTTTATTTCTTTGAATCACAACTGAGAGATGACACGTCCATTCCTGTGATGCCAGTGGGCTCCATAAACTGTCTGTGTGTCTATGGGTTGATCTTTTCTTTGTCTTCTGTATTAACCTGGGAGTCATGGCAACGAGTATGGTGCAGCGGCTTCAGGGGTGCTGAGAGATGTGTGTGTGTAGGGGTTGCCAGTTGTAGATCCTTCCAGCCATGTCTTTGAGATGTTGGGATTGTGCCATGTGGGTCCTTTTATACTGCATCCTTCCTCTTCTCGTTTGTTCTGCTTCTTTCTACATAATAGGCTCAAAAAGTCAGTGGTTTGGAATTGAGTTTCTCAGGTGCTCAGAGAAGATTCAGTTCTATGATCCTGGAGAAAAACTTCACATCCCCCTCTGGGCCTCAGTTTCCCCATATGGAATAGAAGGCAGCTAGACAGGAATCTTTTTTTTAAAAAAAAAAAAACAGAATGGAAATTTTAAATAGGCTTATTCTCAAAGTTTTACTAGTCTCTAAGACAAAGGATACAAAACCCATAAACTCTAGGCTTCTAAATGAGCAGGGTTTTTTGATCACAAGATAAGCAATTCCAATAAACATTTCCAATGGCAACTGGACAGGGGATCAAGTAGGAAGCATTCATCTGCAAAAAAAAAATGTGACCTGGCTCACAGTGACAAAAACCATAATCATTGCTTTACAAGGTGCCCCAGGCTTATTTTATGGATCAGTGAAATCCTTCCATCCGTCCTGTATCCTCAGTCTATTGAATATCCTCTCCAGCTTCCTACCTCATGGCCTCAAGGTGGCTGCCTCAACCCTAGATATCCTGCCCTCACATCATGTCATTGTGGTAAGCAAAAAAGATGCATGGCTATGCCTCAATCTGTGATTATGTTATGAACCTGTGAGTATGTTACATTACATAGCAAAAGGGACTTGCAGATGTAATTAAGGTTAGACTTTGAGATAGGGAGAGTGGCCGGGGTTATCCAGTTGGGCCCAGTCAAATGACACAGAAGCAGAGAACTTTCTTCAGCTGGAAAGATGTGGCAGAAGGGGAAGCCAGAGAGATTCCAAGCATGAGAGAGACTGTCACGCTTTGGCAGCTCTGAGATGCAAGGCTCACGCATAGGACGGGGAGAGGCCTCAGGAGCTCAGGGCAGCCCACAGCCAACAACCAGCAGGGAAATAGGGACCTCAGCCTCATGACTCCAAGGAGGTGGATTCTCCCACAACTCAAATGAGCTTGGGAGCAGATTCTTCACATAGTGTCTCCAGAAGAGCCCCCCTGAGGAACCAGCTGAGCCAACGTGGGCTTTTGACCTGCAGAACTGTGAGATAATGCATTTGTGTTATGTTAAGTTTTCAGGTTTGTGGTCATTTATTACAGATAAATTTACAGGAAACTCATACAATTATTTAAATGCAAGAAGCAGGGGATGGCTTCCAGGGGCCTTGCCTTAATTTCTCCGGAAGTGGATTAATTTCCAGGAACCTCCAGATGTCTGTTCGTTTTCACCCTCTTACCTCCTTTGAGTTGTTGCTCAAAACTCCATGAGGCCTACCCAAACCAGCCGATTCAGTCCTGCACCCTACGCGCCCACCCCAGCACTCACCCCCTGGCCCTCACCCCTCCACAACACTCATCACTTTCTAACATCATAAAAAAATCAGTTATTTATCATGTTATCTTTCTTATTGTCTGTCTCCCTGTACCTCTCCCCTCTCTGCATGAAATGTCATTTCTTTAAGAATAGAGATCTGTATTCGTTTTATTTGCTGGTGTGCCCTAAACACCTAAAATAATACCCGACACATAGTAGGGCCAAATAAATCTTCGCTGAGTGAATGGGGAGGAGCCGTAGGGAGGCAAGGTGGGTTGTGAGGTCAGTCAAGGTCATATGATGCCTGGGAAGACACAGCTTAGAGCCAGCCGCCATGGTTGAGACCGGTAGGTAAGGGGAGAGGCGGGAAGGACCTGGATTTGTTTCCACCTGTCAGAAACAAAGTGGAAGTTATGCCACTGGGGTGGGGGGCTGAGAAAGTCCCCGTCTTTTGCTGGGACAGGACCTGTCACGGGGAGGGTAGGCGAGTGGCGGGGGTTTAGGGAGAGAGAACCCTGCTTTTGTAGGAAGTCCACTCCAGTGGAGGCTCGATCCTCTTGGGAGGGGTGAAAGGCAGGATGGAGAGGGGGGCCTCAGGGCGGGGGTGGGGCTGAATGGAAGCATCAGGAGGGAAGCCTGGCTGAGGAGCAGGCAGGTCCTTGGGAGACTGAGAAGGTTCTGGAAGAATGAGGTAGATAATGGAGGCCTTGAATTCCAGGCTAGTCTGACCAGGCACCCTCTGCACAGGAGCTGCAGGGTTTGGGGGTGCGATGAGGTGATACAGCTGAGGTGTTTACTGGCCTGGGCATGCCGAGGAGAGCGGCCCGGAGGTGGCCAGGGGCCACATGAGGACTGGAATTTGGCACGCACTGAGGTTAAGAACCAGGCAGACGGGAATCCCTGGCCCAAGATGCCCTGTGACTGTAGGCAAGTCGTCCCACCTCTGCGACCTTTGGTGTCCTTAACTGAGATAGAATAATAGTATCCCTTACTCTACTCTCCTTTGCATTTTCCCATAGCCTGTGTCACCTTCTAACATCCCATATAATTTGCCGATTTATTGTTTACGTTTTCTTTCTCCACTAGGACAGGGTTTTCTGTCTGTTTTGTCCCCTGCTGTCTCCCCAGCACCTAGAGCAGGCACAGTAGGTGCTCAGGAAACGTGTTGAATGACTGAGGGAGCCAGCGCATACCTTCCTCACAGGGGAGTCGTGTATTGAGCACCTGCTTTGTGCCAGGTGCTGTTCCCGGCACTTTCCCAGCGTTAACTCATTCGATCCTCACAATCGTTTTGTTAGGGGAGACTGTTTAGCTCAGGCGGAGACACCGAAGCACACGGGGTGACGTCACTTCCCAAGGAAACACGGCGGGAGCGTAGAGAACTCAGACACCCGCCATCGAGGGAGGAGAGCTGTCGCCATCTCCATCTTACAGCTGACGAAAGTGGCCACCGAGAGGGGAATCGGCACACCCAGGCCACGTGGTTAGTGAGTGGAGGATCCAGGATTCGAACCCCTGCAGTCGGGTTCTGGAGTCATTTGCTTAGCCTAATGCTTCACTGGAGGAGATACTTAGCGACTCCCTGTGGAATGAATGGGACCCAGACAGGGATAGAAGGCAAGGCAGCCAGATGGGCCAAGGTCTCTCTTCTACTCGCCGAGGTGCCCCTTGCGCCCTAAGCGATCGTTTTTGAGTTGTCTCAGCCCCGCCTTGAACCACCCACGCTCTCACTTCCTCTGTCCCGGAGCCTCTGTATCTTCCTTCTGTGCCTCAAACTCATCAACTTCTCATATGCTGCTCCTTCTGCCTTCTGGACTCTCCCTGTCTCACCCCTGCACTCTCCAGGGCTTGGTTTTGATGTCCCCTCCTCTAGGAAGCCATCTCTGATCCTCAGGCTGGATCCGGCACCTCCGCTGGGCTTTCCTGCCCAAGACCTGCCCACTTGTCGCTTGACTGGGGAAAAGTCTGTCTCTGTCTCTGGACTGTGAACTCATGAGAGCAGGGCTGAGGATGTCTTGGTCACTACCATGTCCCCAACAGTGTTAAGCACAGGGATCTGCACAGAAGAGAAGTTCAGGGAATTTGGGAATTTGTTAAATGAATGAGTAAATGAGTGAATGGATTGATGGTAGTGCCCTAACCCAGGCGATTAAGTTAAATCTTCTTGGTCTGTGTGCTCCGCAAAACCGACAGCTTGTCTTATCCATAAGGAATTTTTTTAAAAGTAACATTTGTGATTAAACCATTTACTATGTCCCCCAGCCCTCTTCCCTCTTCCTTCAAGCTGGGTCAGGTACCCCCTGGAGTTCTCGCAGCCCAGCTCACTCTGCGCTTCCTACCCTTGGTTTAAGACTAGGAATTCTTATTACAAGCATCATTTCAGCTCATTTAAAATTTCCAGGCTGCTCATGGCGAACTTGGCATTGGACCTGATTTTGTTAAGTTCCCAACAACCAGGAGCCGCCATTATTGTGTTTATTGTTACCATTGCTGTTGATTATCATAATCTCAGTTCCTGGTCCATTTAACTCCGTCATTCTGTCATTATTGAGCTGTCCCTCCCTGACACCCCTCTCCCTGGCAAAGAGGTGGGGAGAGGGATTTCCCTGGGAGGGGGACATAATTCTTAACAAGATCCAGAGACAAAGGGCAGGGTTTTCTTGCTCCTTTCCACCCAGGGGTTCCTGGGGCTCCTGAACTCTGTGCTCCTCAGAGAAAGGAAAGGAGGTGAGGCCAGAGTTCCTCCCCCGCCACCACCCTGTCTGTCCTGAGGACTGATTCATCGAAGCGGTTGTGAGTTTGCAGTAGGTCAGAGGGGAAGAGAAGAAAGCCGGAGTGAGGACGGCGCGTGTGTACAAGCCAGGCCACTGAAGTCAGGGCCAGGAGCCGTGGGGCTGCTGACTCATGGGGCCACCACTGGGCAGAAATCCTGCTCTCAGGTGAGTGCCCTGCTCTCCTCAGATGAGGATGGGGATTGTATGTGTGTGTATGAGAGAGTGTGTGTGTACTTGCACAAAAGAGAGGGACACAGGAAGAAACAGAGACAGAAAGAGACAGAAAGAAATAAAGACAAATACCAGAGAGACTGAGAAAGGGGGACAGAGGCCAGAGACAATGACATATATACAGAGAGATATACAGAGGGAGCTACAGAGAGATGGAGTTGGAACCACAGAATGAAAGAGGGAGAGACTGACCCGGACTCGGAGAGGGGTAGGTAGGAAAGAGCTGGAACAAAGCAGACAGACAAGAGCGAGGCAGGCAGAGGGAGGGTGTGCCAGCCCTGGGCGGCCGGGTCACACATCAGGATGGGGGATGGATATGAAACTTACGCTTAAAAGGCATCTGAGGCAAAAGGGAGAAACTAGAATATTTTGATAAGAAAAGCGTTTTGGAGATAAATGACTTTGCAATGTGTGGTGTGCAGAGGTGAGGGCTCAGCCCGGCTGCTGTGTGGCCCCGAGACCAGCTTTTTCCTCTGGGGAGGAGGCAGGCGGGAAGGGGTCAGCTGAAGCCTTCCCGAAGGAGATTTACCTCAGCTGGGTATGATGAGCCCACTGCTGATGCTTTCACTCATATTTTTCACTTAACGATGGTTATGTGAGGCAGGGACTATTATTACCCCATTTTACAAGCGGGGACACTGAGACTTAGAGGACATCGCCCGCCCCACAAAATGGCAAAGCCAGGATTCAAACCCAGGGCCTGAGCCTGTGGACTTCGCTTCTAATAGCATTGGAGGCAGAAAAATAGACATAGGAAATAATAATAAAATAATAATAATAATAGTAATAATAATAATGATCGAACACTGACTATGAACAGTTTTAAGCGTGTCACATCTGATATCTTATCAGACTTCACAGCCCGATGACCTCAGTTCTGTTATTTTCCCCATTATGCAGTTGAAGAAACTGAGGCTCACAAAGAGAGAGCCCTTTGCCCGAGATAACAGAGCCCGTAAGCGTCAGAGTCCATATTTGCTCCTGAATATCCGAAGAGCCCATGCCCTTAACCACTGCCCATGCAGGGAGAGGGCAGTGCTTGGGCCAAACTGGGGTCTCCCGAGGTGTAGGGAGCGGCATGGTTGCCAGCCTCTGGTATTTAGGCTGATGGGAGGTGAAGGGTGCTGTCAATGTCAGCTGCATAGGACCATGGCCTCTGGGGTTGGGGGTCGCCACCTATACCCACATTTTCTTCAAGCCTGCATAAAACTGTGAGCAGAAAGGCCAAGTGGAAATCTGGAAACCCCTGCTGTCTCTGCCTGAGGGCGAATCTGAGGAAGTACAAGGTGAATATCTCCCACCAGATGCAACAGAACAAGTCCCCTTTGTCAGGGGTAGCCTCTGCCCCTCCCCAGGCCGACGGGAGGAATTATGCCATGTTGAGAGTAGTCTTTACGGGCTGTCAGGCCAAGTTCAGATTTGGCTTCTGCCACTTAACATCACCTCTCCGAGAGTGTTTTTCTCTGTGTGGAAGAGGGAAGCCAGTCTTTATCTCCCCCAGAGTGAACCTTGTTGGATAGAACACACTTAAAGCTAGCCAATATTCCTCACCACCCCACAACAGCCCTAGGATGCTGGTGGCAGTATGCCCATTTTACAGCTGGGAAAATTGAGTTGATAAAACATGCCATGAGTCACGCGGCCAGTAGGTAGTGAATAGGAGTCAAGCCTCCAGGGAAGGAGTGCTGTACCTATGACCTCAGACCTCTCTCCACTTCGGAAGACGGTAACTAAACGCCCCACAACATACCTCTCCCTCCCTGAACATCTCCTCCCTGACCCCGCCCCAGCCTCACTTTTGACCGCATGGAGTCTGCCAGCTGCAGCTCATCCTTGACGCCCTGCTGCATAACACCATCCGAAGTGAGAAGGATGTTGCTCTGGCTGTGCTTGGGACCCCTGGGACACCCCAGACTCATGGCCAACTCAGATGTCGGCACAGACAGAAAAGCTGTCATTCTTCAGCTCCCATCAAGGTTCCATGCCTAAGTCCCCACAGGACGGATCTGCTGGGCCCAGCCAGGGGCCGGCAACCAGCTGGTCAGATTAGTTGTGTTGGGGGTGGGGGGTTGGCTAAGAAGTGGGTAGCAGGACCTGGTGGCGTCCCTGTTACAAGCTTGATTCTCTTTGCAGCTGATATTAATCGACCCATTGTCATGTCCCAGACCCTCCACTTTATTTGTACAATTCCATTTGTAATGAGGCTCAGAGAGGGGAGGTAAGTCACCCTAGATCCCACCTAGAATGAGCAGTAGGTCTAGCATCTGAGCCCAGGCATTGAGCTCATGTCTTCTGGCAATTCCAATCCATCCCTGTCCTGCTGGGTCCCTCTATGACTATGTCTTGCTTGGTCTTCCTCTGCCTGTGTTTCCGCCTCTGTCTCTCTGTCTCTCTCTTTCTCCCTGTGCAGAATCACTGACCAAACCCACCATTACAGTCAGGCACAGGGGCTCAAGTCCAGTGGTTACTGAAGCATCAGCCTCTCCTTCCTAGCGGGCGCATGGAGCTGACAGCAGGACCCTGGGCATCCACAGCCTCTGGCAGGAGGACTCGGGGCCCTGTGAGTGTGAGGCCTGGAATGTGGCAGCGGGTCGAAGTGGCACCCTCAGGCTGACCATCAGCTGTGAGTCCCCAGCCTGGACCTCCTCCTCCTTCCTTCCTCTCTTCCTCACGCTAAGTTCTTCCTTCTACTCATTTATCCCACAGTTATCGAATACCTCCTCTGTACCAGGCACGTCTGGGCGCTCGACAGGACAAAGCACCTCCCTTGTGGATTTTCCATTCCAGCTGGGGAGACAGACCCTAAACAGCTCAGCAAGAGAGATATGTGTGCGTGTGTCAGATGTGGCCAAGGCTAGGAGAACCATGAGGCAGGGAGGGGAATGGGAAGGTCTGGGGGTGGGGAAGGTGTTGCACTCTTCACAGGGTGATCAGGGGAGGCCTCCCTGAGGAGGTGGCATTTGTACAGGGACAGAATGGGGCAGGGAGTGAGCAGTGTAGGCAGCTAAGGGAAGAAAGTTCCAGGGAGAGGGAAGAGTACGTGAGGTGGGACTGCGCTTCACATGTCAGAGGACCCAAAGAGGCCAAGGTGACCGGACAGGTGAATTAGGGGTCGAGTGGAAGAGAAGAGGTCGGGAGGTGAAGGGTCAGGGCAGATCACACGGTGCCCTGTGGGCCATGGCAAGGACGCCAGGAGCCACGGCTCTGAGTGGAGGAGGGAAAGGATTAGAATTAAGTTTCACGGGGTCCCTCTGGCCCCTGTTCTGGGATGGAAGCTAGGGAGAGGAAGGAGTCTACAGAAAGAATATGTTTTCTGGGTCCTTTGAGAGGCCAACCCCTGGACTGGGATTAAATGGGATTATACATGCAAAGATTTTATTAGGGGAGTGAAAAAAACCCATCTGAATGGGATGCAAGTCTGACCCCGAGTGAGGGAGAAAGGGAGAGGGAGAGGGTTGAGTGGAAGCATGTAGGCCGCCATGTAGTCTGATGACCTTTGTTAAGGCTGTCAGGAGTCCCATGTCTTCCCGGCAGGGGTGTGCCTTAGTTTCCCCAACACACGCAGGTTGGGTGCAACTCATGGGGGATGCTGTGAGTGGATTTCTGAGCATATCAGCTGGGCCCTTGATCAGTTAAACTCCTGCCCTAGATGGTCAGCAGGGCGCCCTCTGGTGGTGACTCGCCACAATCATCCGTCCAGAGATGATGGAGCTGGGCCAAAGTGATGAGAAGTGATCCGGCTGTGTATTTATTTTGAACATCAAATTCACAGCATTTGCTGCAGCTTGACATGGAGTGAAAGACAGAGAGAGGCGTCACGAACGAGTCCAAGGTTTTCTGCCTGAGCTACTCAAAGGGTGTAGAAGCCATGAGCTGATTGGAGAAGAGGTTTTGCAGGGAGATAAAGCAGGGGTCTATTTTAGACATATTAATGGCAGGGAGATATACTGACAGGGGTTAAATACATTGCTTTTTAAATTTTTCTCCTCCTCTATTGCTCTTTCCTCCTTCCTTCTTATTTCAGTCATTAAGCCAAAAATATCTCTCTTGTTCTCTGACTATGCAAAACCTCATGTGGGCACTTGATAGTAGCCTCGACTTTCACAGCTCACAGCCTACTCGGGATTGGAGGATCAATAATCAGGCAAAGAAAGTACAGTATGATCAGTGTGGCCATGGGACAAGAGGATTTGGGGAACCCAGGGAAGCCTCCCCAAGTAGAGGGATGTGGGAAAGCTTATTGTGAGAGGTGGCGTCTACCATGTTATCTAAAAAGAGCAGTAT
The DNA here is from genome assembly GCF_014176215.1 of Rousettus aegyptiacus. Taxonomy (NCBI): domain Eukaryota; kingdom Metazoa; phylum Chordata; class Mammalia; order Chiroptera; family Pteropodidae; genus Rousettus; species Rousettus aegyptiacus. The sequence continues at coordinate 42,843,269 of NW_023416289.1, read as the reverse complement.
GTTAGCCAGGTAGAGCAGACTCAGGGAAGACCACACCAGAGAAGGAAGAGAAAATAGGGTGGCTTTGCGGCAAGAGGGACCATGACAAGCATGGACTATGGAAGTAGGATCTTGTTCCTGGATTCAGCGTGGTTGATTTGAAGAGGTGAGTGGGGGGCCTGCAGGGTCTGCAAGAGCCAGATTGCAAATGACCTTGTCAGCCATGGGCTTTGTCTCAAGGACACTGGGGAGCCATGGAGGGTTCTGAGCAAGGGAAGGGTAGTGTCAAGTTTGTGCTTGGCTGCCATGTGGAGGATTTGGGATTGGGACAGAGAGGCCAAGGGCAGGGCAGATGAGGGATCCTGGTGGCCATGGGGTTAAGATGGGGAGAAATCAGCAGATTCAAGAGATACTTAAAGGGGGGCAGGGGCAGAATTTTCCTCTTCTCTTTTTCCAACTAGAAACTTTTGCATCTCCCCCAGCCCCGCCCCCCCCTCCCTTCCCTCCACCCACCCGGGTACTTCAGGTGAAATTAAATAAGACAAGACTCAGACTCTGAGTTCGCGTGAGAAATCCAACAGCCTTTTTGTTTGTTTTCTTCCTATGTGTGGGAAAAGAGCCAAGTCCTCTTTCTTTACAAAGAAAATCCACAAGTATCTCTATTGTTGAGAATACACAGATGTAAAATTAAATATTATTGCAGAGCCAGGTGTTGTTAAATAAGAAATTCCATCAGAATTATGAACTTTTTGGAAGTTGGGGGCTATGTTCACAGGACACAGCAACAGTTTCTGAGCCCAGATGTCTGATGAGGCTCCTTTGTTAGAATTCGCTTTTGCAAGAGCAGGGTTTTGTTTTCTATTTTGATCTTTTCTCTGCTGCATGTTACAGGCTGCTGTCTGCTCACCAGGCAGCTAAGGGAGAAAGGACCATTTTCTTCTTATCTTGCTGAGAATCCTTTCAACAAGTTAGAAGAGCCTTTTTTCCCCCAGGGTATAATCAGAAATTATAATCTGAAGGAAAAAAAAGCCAAAATTTCCAGCGTGAAAACGAATAGGATAACTCACCAGTGGGGGATGGGCGCATAATGTTCGGCTTTACGCACAGCTGGCCCTGACCAAGTGGACCTCACCAGGGCGTCAGAGTCTGGGGTGGGCAGCAACGTCAAGGCAGAGCTGAACTCCAGCATGACCCTGCAGTGTCGGGCTGAGTCCCAGCCAGGTGCTGAATGTCACTGGACCCTTGAAGACGCTGCCAGTGTGTATGTGGGGGAGAAGCTGATTGCCCAGGCCCTGTCCTGGCAACATCAGGGCATCTACAACTGCGCAGCCTTCAACCCTGTGACCCGTCCGGCCCGCTCCGCCTTGGTCCTGGCCAGAGTGGTAGGTGAGTCCTTCAGGAGTACCTTCCCCTGGGGTCCGGGTGGCTTGTCCCAATGCTGGCCCTGGTGGTCTCGTTTTCCCTCACCATGGGCTGGGGTGTGAAAATGAGTGCGCTCCCTAGGCATGTTGTCCATCCAGAGCTGACGCTCAGGCCCTAGAACCTCTATGTCCTAGCTGCGCACCCTGGAAAACTCCAGGCTGCTCTGAGCCTCAGTTTTGCTACCTGTAAATGGGGTTCATGATGCCTGCCTGCCTTTCACAGTTTAGAAGCAGCATGAGTCAGGAAGATAGCCAGTGAGAGAAGAAGTGAGCCAGTAACAGACTCAGGAATTAATTATATTAATAGCAACTGAGTGTGACTGGCAGCGAGTCCCTGTATTTCTGTTTTGAGTTCTTGAGAGGGCAACACAGTGTCACTATTAGCCAGGGCTCACATCCTGGCTCCAACGCTTATTAGCTGTGTGCCCTTGGGCATGCTACTTAACCTCTCTGGGCCTCTGATTCCTTGCCTATAAAACAGACATCATAATTATGCATATATGTACACACGCACATATATATATCACAGGTTTGTTGAAGGTTAATCAACATTTGTCAAGTTCTGTGGCAGTGCCTGACATATTGTGTTCATTCAACAAATCATTATTTGTATATAGTCTTTCTATACATAACATCAGCAAACATTTCTTGGGTATTCCCTGCCTGCCGGCTATGAGTGGGCCTTTTGGAATCTCCATTGTACAGAGAGACTGAAACCTAGAGACCCAAGCTCTGTCTCTAGAGTTTGAAACCAGGCTTGCCACCCCAAGAGCAGTACTAAGCAGAGGATCCCATGTGACTTCCGAAATTAGCTCACTTAATCTTCAGAACAACTGGTGTTGTAAAGACCATGCGATGGATGGAGAGACAGAGGCTCAGAGGAGGAAGCAGTGTTTGGTTGATGCTCACGGGGATGTTATAGGATTTGAATGAGCTCATGTATGAAGGGCTCCTGGAGCTTAGAGCTTGGTAGATGGAAGCTTCTGCCACCACCACCGCCATCATTGCCATCATCATCATCATCACCTTTTATCAAGCTCCTACTATGTGTCAGGCACTGTGCTGGTACCTTTACGTGTGATCTCATTTAAAATCCTACAGGGTTATTAATCACGGTGCTTGTTTGACATATAAAGAAATGGAAGCTCAGGGAATGAAACTAAGAACCCCTTAGGCATCCAGGAAGGCCCTTCCTCCTGCCCCTGACCCTCGTGGCTGCCTTCTCAGTCCCTGTGGGGAACTTCACCCCTTTGAGAAGGATTCCGGCAGAAGGAGGATGGGCAAACAGCAGGCCGGCCCTGATAACAATTACCATTTATTCATCAATCGCCTGTGGCATACCCAGCATTTACATTCGTGACCTCATCTCATTTTCGCAACAGCCCTGTGCAGTGGGTACCGTTTCCCTCACTTTACGGTTGAGGAAATGACACTCCAAAAGGGATGTGCCTTGTCCTTGGTCACAGGGCCCCAGAGAGTCAAAGGTGACTCACTTAGGGGAAAGCCAGGTTAATGGCTGTCAAAGCCCCTTCCCCTGAAAGCCATATTTGACCTATCTTCCTAAGCGGTATTATCATCACACTAACACAGATGTATGAAGTAGGCCCTCTTATCCCCATTTTACAGGAGAGGCAACTGAAGCACAGAGAGGTTAAGCAGCACATGCTCAAGGTCACAGAGCTGAGATGTGAACCTGGGCTGTTCGACTCCAGATATCATGCTGTTAGTACCCCAAACTGCCGCCTCCCAGTCATTGGAAAACCAGTGCTCATCAAATGAAGGGAGATAAAGCCTCAAGCTTGGGAGTGGAGCTGGGAACAGGGATGAGGGTGTGTCAGGCCTGGATCCTGATTCTCCATCCTTGCCCAGGTCTCCTGTCATCACTCTCTGGAGGGGCCCTCGCTGGCATTACCATCAGGATCCTGACTCTCATGGCCCTGTCCACAGGCTTGGGCTGTTTCCTCTACGTCAGAAATGCCAGATGGTAAAGCTGGGAGTGGGATATGGGGTGTGGCCTGTAGGGGCCCGCACAGGAGGAGTGATGCTGACCATGGTGCTGAGCTATGTCCGCGGCATGGGGAATTCACAGGGTTTGGGGTATTGCCCAGGAATTGACATGGGATCTGGATGCACAGAAGTACAAGGACTTTGGGGTTTCAGACCCTCAAAGGAAGCAGCAGAGGACCCCATCTACGAGGCCACAGCACCCACCTCTGAGGGGAAGCTTGCTGCAGAGCCAAGTTCCAGTAAGTGACTTTGTAGCTGACACCTGGGAAGTGGTGAGGGCGGGAGAAGAAGCTGGTGCTGGGAACCGAGGCTCCTACCCCCAGATATGCCACTAGATTACAGTGTGATCATGGGCAAGTCTGCTCTCAACCTCAGTGTCTCCATCTGGAGAATGGATGAGATTGGAATCAAGAACTTTGAGGAGTTCTGTCTGTTCCCACAGCCATAGCGAAAGTAGGGCATCATGCTGCCATTCTGTTCTCCCTCACTCGCAGAAAACTTTGTTAATTGATGGCTGTAGACAGAGTGAATCAATCACAACACTCCTCCCCTGCCGAGTCCAATACCAGCTTCATAATCCATCCCAATGCAGTGCTCCAAGCATCCCCTGCTGTTGGCTGGGAGTTGACCAAAGGCAAAGTGAAACATTTTTGCCATCTCTGGCCTAGGATTCTGGAAGGACAAGCCTCACAAGGTGGAAGTCCTCTAGAGAATGTTCTATCCAGCTCAATTTTCCAAAAAGGGAAACCAAGGCCAGGAAGGATAAATGCTAAACCTGTACTATTAGGGACCCACTGGCACAGCTGGGAATAGGTCTTAGATTCTGTCTTCATCCATGTCATCAAATAGCCTTATTTTCACCCAGAACTAGATTTCCAAGACATCCCAGGTCAAGCTTGCTGGAGATGTGATGGACAGGCCCGGGGCAAAAGGAAGAAAGGCTTCTGCTATCTCCTTCCCGGGGACAGGTGTGATCTGCAAAACAGTCCCTTTCCTCATATCACTTTCTGACTCCAGCTCTGGGCTGGCATTCACTTTCTCTGGACTGGCCAAGGCCTATGTATGCCAATATAACTGAACCTCAAGGGCAGGTCAGAGTCAAGAAGGAGGGTGATGCTTCAGAGGGATCCTCTGCACCACCCCGACTATCTGGCTTTTTGCCAGCCCAGCAGGACTGTTCCAGTTCTGTTCCTTGGAGTAGGGTGTCAGGCACGTTCTCTTGAGGATACCCAGGACCAGCTTGGGTCTCTGCACTTCCTCCTCTGCCTTCTTTGGGGATCTCAAGACCCTCTCTGGCTTCTCCATCTCTCTTCTTTGTCATCTTGGTCTTCAAAGTGACAACGCCTAGCCTTGAGCCCCTCTGGGAAGCAGAAGGTATGTAACTCCTTCTGAGGCCAACACTGTTTCTAAGAATGTCTGGGAGTACCCCCATCCCAAGCCCCAAGCTCTCTTCACTTCTATCTTGTCCTCCAGATGCCACTGCACTCCCCTGAGCGGTTCTATGTTAGCTCTGCTGGATCCGATGAAAGAAGCTGCAGAGGAAATACGATCCTAGAATTGTATATTTGACGAGTCTGAGAAGCCATGTCATCTGAAGCATGATCGTCCGTTGCAGGGTAGGGATGGGAAGAGCGTGGCCCAAGGCCTCACAGAGCTCTGGGTCCAACTCTGGCTCCTATAGCGTACTCCTCCCACCTCCTGGGCTTGAAAGTTGGATTGATGGTCTAGCACATGCTGGGGTGCAAAAAACATTTTGGGGTAGAGGTGTCAGAAATAGTCAGGTGGAAGGAAAGAGTTCTGGGCCAGGGCAGGGCCCCGGGTCCTCGCCCTACTTCTGCTTCTCTGTGAGAACCTGGGTGAATCTCTTCCTCTCCAGGTTTCTGAAGAGTGCAACCACTCTTGGTTCTAAGGTGGTCTGTGCCTGAGGACTTTAATTTTTCTCTCCGTTCATTTGCGGAATGAGCCGCTTTCAGCAGCCCCTGGGGGTTATTCTCACAGCCTCATGAAGCCGTCTGCAAAACTTGCGTTGTATCTATCAGTCCCCACTCTACCAAAAGGAAACACGGAGTCAAACTACAAGGTATTTTTATGTCATATAGAGCCTTTGGAGTGGTTGAGACCTGTTGCCAGTCAGCTTTTTCCTCCTTGCTGAAGAATCTGTAAAATACACTATCAAGAGAATTTCCCTTTAAAACCCTTTTCAATTCTTTGTCACCCATTTCCATCCCATCGCTCTCTTTGTAAACCTTGCCATATTCTGTTTCAATGTGTTGTTCAGGCTCTGGATCTGAAACCCCACCAAATCTTAGGCTTTCAACTCATGCTTCTTTGAAAGCATCAGAAACAGGGAGAAAGTGACCTAGAATGAGAGGGCCAAGGTTTGAGATGCAGCTGCTGGGGGTGCCATAGCTGCTTCACCAGGATAGACAAACACTGTTGATGGACACAGCAGCCAGGGAGAAGCGTGGGAGCCAGCCATAGATCTTAGGCTTTTAATATTGTCTTGAAAAACCAATGCAATCCAACATGAAAGGGAATATCTTGTTTGAAATACTGGTAAGAAGAGATGAAATTATTGTCTATAGACAGATGATCATCTCACTAGAAAAGCCAAGAGATCAAATGGAATACTATAATTCATAACATTTCATTAGGTTAACCAGATAAAAAAAAAAAAGCAAATCAACCAACCCCACAATAACCAGTTATAAGAAAATTTGGGGTTAGAGATTTTATTTCAAATAGCAGTAACTTTTTGTTGTTAAAGGTCAGAATTTATATGAGGAAAACTACAAGAGTGCTTTGACAGCATTTTAAAAAGGCTTTAACATACCATATTTTCATACAGCAGGGCTCCAATTCTCTGCTCCCTCCCCAGCGTGGTGGAAATAAACATCCTAATTTCCGCAGACTGATTGAGATGGTTAATGAAATGTTAGACTTTAAAGTGTTTAACAGACAGCCAGGAGCCTTTATTTATTGAAAACAAAACAAATATTTATTGAGCATCTATTATGTGCCTGGTCCCATAGGTGCTGGGGATACAGCAGTAATCAAAATAGATTCAAATCCTTTCCCCTAGGGAGGTTCACAGTCAGTGGTGAAGGCAAATGGACATTAAACCAGGTGTGTTAGTGACAAGTTCTTTAGAGGAAAAGTAAAGATGAGGTGGGAGGCAGGTATTACGTGGGGAGTAAATTTGTTTGCAAGTTTACGATGGTTGGTGGAGGAATGTCTCATGAGAAAGTGACATCCACTCAAAGACCAGAGGGTGGGGAAATCCTCAGAGAAAGGGCCTGTTAGGCAGCGTGAACAGCACACACAAAGGTCCTGAGGTAGGAACCTGCGTGAGTTATTAGAACGGATGGAAAGGCCCGCACCGCTGGAGCTGAGCCGGGAAAACGGTCAGGCGATGAAGGCAAAGAGAAAGGGGGAGGGCGGGGTACAAAAACATCAGATTCTTGAAGGGTTTGACGCTCCCTGTACTGTAACGGGTTTGTAACAACTATCTTTGGCCTCGAGGACCAAAGGAGATGGTGCGTGCCAAGCGTCTGACAGGCAGCGGGCGCCCCGGAGGGGTCCACGCGGTTTCCATCGGATTCCGTTTTCGCGGCTACTCTTGGGACTCAAGCCGGGCCCAAGGCCAGCCTTTCCCAAGTCGGCCCCTCCTCCTGCGCCAGTGCCTTGTCCTCGGCCTCCTAGTCCCGCTCTTCGTCTCGGCGCCCCGCACAAACTCGGACACACACAGTCCAGGCCCCAGGCAGGACCCAGATCCCGGCGCCCCGCGTACGGGTCTAGTCGGGTCCCCTTGTCCGTCTCCCTGAAGATGTTGACAAGCCGCCTCATCGTCACGCGCGACACTGAGGCTTCTGGGAATTGTAGTTCCGTCTCGCTGAGCCCAAACGCACTTCCGGGTTCGGCCAGAAGCGCAGCCATTGTCCCCCGCGCGGACGCTTGCTGTCGCCGTGCATCTCGGCCTTTCGGCGGTTAACCCGAGCGGCCTTGCGGATGCTAAGTCGGGGAGGGAGCCGAACTAGCTTAGCCTGAGTCTGTCGTGGGCACAATCAGGGCAGAGGGTTGCCTCACGGAGCTCGTCCTGCCGCAGAGCGCTGCCGGACGCTGGTTGGGGCAGGCCCGGCCTGGGCGGCAAGGCCGTGGACGCCCAGGTTGGTGAGGGGCGGGGCGTCGCTGAGTGCGCATTGCGCGCATGCGCAAGCTCTAGGAGGCACGCTCGGGCTAGGTGTGTGAGTAGGCGATACCGGGTCTGCGCGAGTGGCTCTTCAGCTTCTGGTCACCGAAGTTGCTGGAGATTTGGATGCAGCGGCCGATTCTGGGACTGTGCACTGCGCGCGTGCGCGGATGCTTGGTCAAGTGCTCTTGTCTAGGTCTGGAAGGTGCCCAGATTGGTGGAAGACAGTGGGCCATTTGCACAGTTGTGCGGGAGAGCCTGAGGACCCCGCATCTCCATCCGAGGCTGGGCCTGTTTAGTGTTGGACCAGAGGACCACTTGGTTGACAAAGTACCCAGTTGCAGATTCTGGTTCCTGAAGGAGAAGGACTGTGTCATTGTCCCTATGCTCTCAGCAGGTGTTTGAGTAGGAAGCACCAGGTGCAAAGAGCGATTCTGGGCCGTTGGCTCTGGGACCTTGTAGCAGACACTGCTCTCCTGGCAGACCTGGGGGCGCCGCGGATGGTGGAGAGACCCGGTGGGAGTTGCAGATTCTTGCCCCAGGAGAGGCAGTGCTGCTTCAGCGACCCTCAGTAGGATGGATGATGGACTAGACTCTCAGCTTGAAGGAGGGACAGAGCGCTCCCTGCGTACGCTGAGGGTGTCTGAATGGGAAGCAGGAAGTCAGACTGGTAATCCTGCGACCCAAGTAGGATTGTGCAGAGCCTTGGGTATTCAGGTTTGCTGGAGGTGCTGGGTTGGATGTACAAAATTAGTTCCCTCGGAGGACAGAGCTGCAACAGCTGCCATCGAATGGACGGTTGCTGGGGGAGGAAGCAGTATGCTGCCGGCATGATTATGAAGTAGGTGTGCCGGGACCACTCTACTTGCAGGCATTAGCGTGCGCAGGTTGGTAGAGGGACAGAGTCTTGGCTGCAGATATGGGGCCGCATGCAGCTTGGCACCAGGTGCTCACGTTTGCGCAGGAAGAAGTGGAAGGTCCCTGTTCCTGTGGGAGCTGGTCTGTCGTGGTCTTGACAACCCCCAGGCAAGAGCGCCCTACTCTTGGGGCTGATTCCGGAGCTCTGTGCCCAAGCTACTGTTTGGGTGTTCTGATGTTTTGGCGGGAAGCAGGCAGTGGACACAGGTGAACCCTCGCAGGGGCTTGCAGGTGCCTTTCGTATCAGGTAAATTGAAACACAGTGGGAAATACAGATTCTCGTCTTAAGAACAGGGACTTCACAAGACCCACAGGCTGGGGGAGGGCCCAGGTCCTGGATGAGTGTTCTTGACATGAGCCTACTCTGTATGCCGGCAAAAAGAGGTAACCTGGATGTCCCTTGTGCAGTGGCTGCTGGAGTAGAGGCCTGGGGGGTCCTAGTTTGGAGCCGCAGGTTCTGGTTTTGGGGGCGCCTGGGCTGCTTCATCTGCACTCTGCACATGTGCTGGCATTTGGAGGCGTGAGTAGGCCTGGGACCCTGAGGCTAGATGCCCAGGTGGGTGGGGGCCGCACCAGGTCTCTCCATGTACATGTGTGGGTGTTTGAGTAAGAAGCCAGAGGCTGAGGTGGGTATTCAGACACCACATGCTGGAGTCTTTTTGTAGACGGCCCCCTAGTCACAGCGTGATGATGCTCAGGGTGGTAGAAAAGCAGGATCTCCCTGCACCGCAGGTGCCAAGAAGATGTTTGGGCAAGAATGTGGGCAGGTGTGGCTCAAGTAGGGGCTGTGGAGGTTGGTGGAGGAAACGTGTGGGTTCAGGGTACAGCTGCGCTGGGACCCACACTGTACCATTTGAGGGAGAACCCAGTGGGGGTGAGGGGTGTGTAAGAGGGAGAGATAGGGCAGGGGTGGTGTGCGCAGGGTGGGATTTGCCAGGGGCTGTTCTAGTCCAGATTCAGAAACACCTCGTTGGTACAAAGACAACTGAGGTGCACATTCTGGGCAGGGGAGGGGTCGGCCTGTGCTGGTGTTTGTCAGGAGGCACCCGGTGCCACACTGGTGCCAATTCAGGCCTGGGGACACCCAGGTGAGTGGAGGGACCAGGTCAGTGCTGCAGATTCAGGGCCCAGGAGCGTTTGGGGTAGGGGTCTGGGCTGGCACTGTTCAGGTAGGGGCTGGCCGATCCCAGAATGGTGGAGGGACCAAGGCCTGCGTGCATCTGAGCTCTGTGCATACGGTTGGGTGTTTGAGCAGGAGGTGGAGGCAATCGGTGACAGGTTGCTGGAGGGTCAGGCCAGGTGAATGGAATGGTCGGATCCCAGGTGGGACTGCGTCACTCCCTGCATTTAGTCAAGGAGTCTGATTTGGGGCCGTCGATCCCAGAGCCCAGCTGCTGGCCCGAGGAAGAGGTGCTGGTTTCAGGTTGGGGATGACTGGGTGCACAGTAGGGTGTCTTTGCTGTGCTGAGTGTTTGTGGGGGTTCCAGATAGGGAGAAACTGGTTTGTACTGCAGATTTGGGGGGTGGGCAAAGGCTGTGTTTGGGTGTGGGGTGAGCTTACAGGTATGAAGTTTGGAGGCCCAAGATTATGTAGGAACCAGGATGGCGATGCAGAGTGTTGACTTTAGAGAGGGACCAAGGGACTCTAGGTGCATGCACAGCTATTCCGGCTGGAATCTGGGCAGGACCCCCCGGAAGCACACTTGCCGTGGGGCGTCCATCCCGGAAGCAGAGACTAATCCAGGGGGGTCGTGCCGCGCTGCACCTCGACAAGGATGCTGTGCTCAGGGTTTCTCCCCTTGCAGTTCAGGACGTCAGGCCCCTGCCTGTGCCCTGAGGAGAGGATGGAAGAGCGGGAAGAGAAGCCCCCAGGACCTCTGAAGGCTTGCACGCAGGTGAGTGAGCTTCCCTTCCTGGGAGACCCAGAGCTCGCTCCCACCCAGGCCACACGGCCCAACCCCCTGGGTCCGGGAGGTTGTCCCAGTTGTCTTTTCAGTGTTTGGAGCCATTTGGTTCCTCCTAATCAGCAGGCTTCTAACAAACACTGTGCATTTAATGCATCTCCTCACCTGTTTAACCCAGATGACGCTCTCTGGGGGGAATTTGGCATTCTGCATCAAAAGGCCTGAGGATACAGATTCCTTTTGGGCCAGCAGCTCATGGCTTCACTAGAGAGTAAGCGATTGCAAAGCAAGATTGAGAACACGCAGTGCGAGATCAGAAGTCACTGAGTTACAGTAAGACCATGAAATTTGGTAAGACCACAGATTTCCCACAGATGTTCTTTGAAAACATTTACTTTCTTAACAACGTTAATTTAGGATTTCGCCTTCGCCTTCCTGAAGCCAGAGCTGGGTAGGCGTGTGCGGTCGAGGGAAGGCTCCCAGCCGTGGGGTGTCACAGCCTGAGTAAGGTGAGGAGGGCGTCCAGGAGTGGGAACATCAGTGACCAAGTGGGGTGAGGTAGGTAGCATTGGGAGTCAGAGCCCAAGTGGGAAGACGTAAGTGTCCATACGGGGTGACAGGGCCAGAGCAGGTGAGAAGGGCATCCTCACATCTGCAGAGGGGGCGCCCTGGCATGGGCAGCCCAAGTACAGTGAGGGTGTCCATGCAAAGCATGGACCAGCATGGGTGTTGGGGCCAGAGCAGGGCGACACGCGCACCGTGCTAAGAGTAGGGGTGCATCCTGGTGTGGCATGTCACGGCCTGAGCAGGTCAAGGGCAGCCATGCCTGAGGGCGTGGTGTGGCGTGTCACAGCCCGAGCAGGATGTGCGGGGCATCCATATGGGGGCCAGGTCCAGGGGGTGTGAGAACGAGTCCATGAGACGAGGTGCTTGGCTGGCAGGATCAGAACCAGGTGACCCCTTGGCAGAGGGTGGCCATCCATGGGGCCGCAGAGCCCAGGTGGGCCAAGGAGCGCCTGTGTGGGAGAGGGAGTGGCAGTGGGTATGGGAATTTAGTTACAGGGGGGTTGATCAGATATGTAAACATAATGGGTCGTGGGAGCCAGGGCTGTAACAAGCAGGGAAAGAGAGAACACTGGAATGCACTGTGTGGTAGTCAGTGGGTGTTGGAAGTACTGATGCGGCTCATGGTTTTCAGTATGTGTGGGTGTAGAAATACATGGAGGTGTGTGCGTGCGTGCATGTGTGTGTACAGACACACACACACACACACACACACACACACACACACCTGTATTCCCTATCTCCATCCACTTAGAGGTCCTGGGAGCAGTGAAATTCCGATACCAATATGCACTCCTGGGCCCAGATTTCAACTTCTAAATGCATGCTACAAGTTTTTGGATTTATCATTAGTGGATATTAGTGTTCAACTTTTTGCTGTTACAAATAGCACTGCTATAAATGTTTTTGTATATGCTTCCATGTACACACGTACAAGAGTTTTTAAGGGCGTTAATGCAAGTATAAATTTACATTCACATCTTTATCAAAATTACAGACACAGTGTATTGATATGACCATTGGGATTCTACTTTAAGCTAGTGACTTTGGGTGTTTTCTGAGACTCTTACTGGTCTTTTGGCCATCTTCTTGTATGTTATACAACTGAATTAGCAATTTGTTTATTATAATTTTTACTTCCAGTTCATGTATATTGGTTGCCTAACCATTGTAAGGCCATGTGCGAGGCGGCAGGGAGAAAGACGACTTTGTTTTCACAGGCAGAAAGGCGTGCCATGTATATTCCAAAGCTACATAAGAAAAGCAAAAACATTTTCTTCCTTGTATTAGTTATCTATGGTTGTATACCCCAAAAATTAGCAGCTTAAAGCAACCAACATTTAGTATCTCACACAGTTTCTGAGGGTCAGGTTCTGTGAGCAACTTCTTTGGATGTTTCTGGAACTGAGGGTCTCTGACGAGGGTCCAGTGTTGGGGTCCGGGCTGTTGCCTTCAGAAAGAGGACCCACTTGCAAACTCATGTAGCTGTTGGTGAGAGGCCTTGATCCCACACCACGTAAACCTTGACCGAGGGCTGCACAATGCAGCAACTGGTCTGTCCCAGAGCATGTGATCTGGGACAGAGGGGTCTTAGGAGGGGACAGGGAGCCCTTAATTGCGTACAACCAAAACGGAAGCCACAGTGTCTTTTATTATCTGATTTCAGAAGTGACACACCATCACCTCCTCTGTCATCTGTTAGTCACACAGACCTCACTCTGGTGCCATGTGGGCCAGGACTATGTAAGGGTATGACCACCAGGAGGCAGGGTCATTGGGGGCCATCTTGGGGGCCGGCTTCTCAAACTGTATGTCCTCTAGTTAATTTTAATCATTCAGAAGATGTACAGGTACGTTATTTTGATCTGATGGATGTTAATTAGAGGTCCAGCAGGGAGAGAAATAAGGGAACCAAGGTCTTGACTTTGAATGAAGGACATGAGTCCAGTGAATCCACCTGGGAAGAAACTGTACTGGGACACCACCTGAGAGATTTTGGTGACTCACACACCTGGAAGCAGCTGGGTGGGGGGCAGAAGGGCGGGGAAGCCTTGAGTCGACTCTGAGCCCTGTCTGCCTTTGAAGGCTGAGACCAAAAATCCCACTGACGGCATGGTAGGGGCTCACCTGTCCCCTGTCGGTCTCAGCATTCAGAGTTGGGCAGGTCATTGGTAAGTCAGTGACCCCATGGTGGAATGTCTGTTATGTATTTTTGAGGAAAGTGAGAATTACTCATAGATGATGGTGTGGGACCAGAGAGAGTTTTCTTGTGCATTAGGATTAGAGAGACTGGTCAGGAGCATCTCTGAGAAAATCAGGCAGGGGAGTTGGTTTCTCCCTTCTCAAATCAGTAATTAAGAAACTTCGAGGTCCCGTGTGTCATATCCTTTGAGCTGAAATGCGAGCCCTGCCCTTTGCCTCTCCCCCCCCCCGCCCCTAATAAGGGAAATAAATACACCCAGGAAGGAAAAGCCTCCTGCCATGATGCCTGTTAGAGTTCACTTTCTGACCCTCTCCAAGATAAAGGGTTTCTAGCCAGCTCACTCCAGATGCAGAGCTCCGAGAACTGAGTTCAGCCATCGTTGTGTGATTGGATCCAAAGCTTTGTTTTGCCCCAAGAAGCTCCCAAAGCGGGGCAGTATATTTGGTCACTTCTGTTCACCAGTGAGCAAATAGCAGAGTCCTAGATCTGATTCAACCACGGGCTCACTGTGAAGGAGACAGGTCATTCCATGACAATTCTGCTTGTCTTTGTTCCTCTGCTCTGGGTCACATGTGGTTCCACCCTTGTCACAGAGAGAAGAGTTCTCTTCTGCCTATTACTCATTTTTGTGTGGAAGTCACCAGTCTGATTCCTGTTCCAGTTTTGTAAAGTATGCAAAGGAAAAGAAGGATGTACCTTCATTACAGGGAGAGGTGACCACTGAAAAAAAGGATAATTTTAAAATGCTCCTGAAGTGATGCTAAGTGAAATAAGCCAGACACAGAAAGACAGATAATTGCATGATCTTTCTTATACGTGGAATCTAAAACAGTCAAACTCATAAACACAGAGTAGGCTGCCAGTGGCTGATCCGTGGGGGACATGGTGTGGGGCAGATGTTGGTCAAAGGGTCAAGTAAATTCTGGGGATCTAATGTACAGCATGGTGACAAAAGTTAACACTGCTGTACTGTCTGCTTGAAATTTGCTAAGAGAGTTGGTCTTAAGTGTTGTCACCATGCAAAAAAATCATAAGGATGGTTGTGTCAATTAGCTCAATGTATATCAAAACATCACATTGTACACTATAGATATATGCAAGTTTTGTCAAATATACCTCCATAAAGCTGTAAAATAAATAAATGTTAACAGTGTGTTGGGGAGGAATGCTCTAGAACATACAGAAGTAGGGGTAAAGACTTTTAATTCCATTTCTATATCCCAACAATGCATATACTCCAGCCTTGTTAAATTCAGGTAACTCACATTGTGCTCCCAACTCAGTCCTGAGGAGAATCCAAAATTGAAAAATATACAGTTCCTTACAGTATAGAATCCATGACCCAGAGAAGAGGTATCTAGAGGTGAAAATAATCTGAGGAGAATGATTTTACCGGAATAGTAAGGGGCCAACAAAAACAGGTAAGAAATCCTAAGGGAAGAAGAGATGAGACTTTGTGCTGTCCGGGAAGATTTCATGGAAGAAGTGGCATTTGATCTGGGGCTTGAATGAACAGGCAGATTTGAGCAGGGGCAGTGGGAAGGGGAGGAGTTCACATCAGGCAATCAGTGTGTGGACCATCTGGCGAACTCTATGGGCTTAAATGAGTTTACTAAATTTTATTACCATTAATTTCTGTGTCGGTGAAATGGACATCACCTCTTTCTTCAGAGAAGTTTAGATAATTGTGTGAAATATTCTGTGTCGAAGTATTCTGTGTACTATTAAGCATACTAAGCAAATGATAGATGACATTACGCGAAGGAAACCGTAGGAGCTAAGGCGTAAATACAGGAGACATTACTAAAATGGCCAGAAAGAGTGTGTGGGAGTCAATGTGTGTGTGTGTGCTCACACACTTCTGTGACAAGATGGTTTCGAGCATTTTGTTTTGAGAGTTAGTTGGGAGTAGGTTCTGGATGCTGATGCTTTGAATTTTCTGAGAAGGAAGGGCGCCCAATGAGGTCCCTTCTAGCTAGAGGAGTGACTCGAGCTCAGCCTTTGGGGACCACAGAGACAAATGCCAAGGCTCAGGTGGCACATCCCATATCCCTTCTCTCGGCGGTGGTTTTACTGTCAACACACATTTATGAAATATGTACCGTGTGTTGATACTGGTTTAAGCCCAGTGAAACCACAGAATCCACGCTAGTGGAAGTTGAATAAAAAAGCAAAGGTATGTGTGTGATGCGAAGAAACGGAAGGATAAAATGATAGAATCGACCACTTGCGTGGGGGCAGGTTAGGACTTTTGATGCAGAGTTGACTATGAGCAGAACTCATCTCTCTTTTGTTTTCCCTGTGAAAACTTTTAAACTAAAAGGCTATGAACACGGTTTTGATTAAGGAGAAGGTACACCTATGTTTCCCAAGTAAAATCGTTTTATCAATTGTAGATAAGGAACATTTTGACGTTTTCTTTCTACTGAGTACCTGCTGGGTTAGAAACATTATGTTTTGTTTCTAACTTGGTTCTTGGTATCATTTCTCATCTGATCTTAGGTGTTTCAAAACAAAACAAAACAAAACAAAACTAAACGAGTGGTAATAATTTAAACTAGTCTAGTGTTCGCAGTTTTCCCTTCTTGAGAAAATTCTCATTTCCCAGGCATTTTTTAAATTATAAGATGAGTTACCCTCTGGCCCTAAATTTGTTAGAATTCAACATCAACCAAGAAAAGACACGTCTGGCATCATCACGCGTCAAGAATTTGATTTCTCTTTGTAGCAGGTTTCCATGATATGGTTGAATCCATTAGCAGATTGGGGTCGAACAGCACTGCTCACCCAGTTCCAGAGTGTGTGTGTGTGCGCGTGCGTGCGCGCACTTCCCCATACCAACAAGCGATTCTCCAACACTAGAAGAGTATCTGGGAATTCAACTCAATTCTAATACTGTCGACCTGGAGGTAGAATTAGATTTCACAGATAAAGAGCCCAATCCCATAAGACCGCCCTCCACTTCACACACCTGTCGCAAGTCCACGTCCTTACCTGTGCTCATGAACAACTGGCAGTGAACCGGAGGTTCCTGTGATCCCCACCTTGGGTTCAGTTAATTTGTTAGCACAGCTCACAGAGCTCAGGAAAAGCGTTCACTCGCTGGATTATTGATTTACTACCAAGGAGATTAAAGGATATGAATCGCCCCCCCCCCCCCGCGCCCCCCACGAAGAGATCCCTAGAGGGAGGTCCTGAATTCAGGAGTTCTGTCCTCATGGAGCTTGGGCCCAGCATGGTGGCACTTGGAATTATTCCGGCTCCCCAGTGTGGAAGTCCTCCCCCCAAAAGGACTGAGGAATTGTCCTTTGGGGATTTTGTGGAGGCTTTATTATGTAATCACTGGCCATTGATGATTGGTTCAACCTCAGGCCTCTCTCTCCCCCTGCAAATTGAGGTGGGACTGAAGTTCCAGTTGTCACCGCATTAGCATAACAAGAGAGGAAATTCCAAGGAGCTGTATGCCGGGAACTGTGGGTGAGAACCAAATATATCTGGGAAATATGTTTTAGTCATCTGAATGACCAAATATATATATTTCTTATAATACACAGTATTGCAAGGCTCAAAACTTGTGGCTTTCTTGAACCATCTATAGTTTTGTCGTTATTTCGACGTTCTGTGTTTTGACTTTTTGGTTTATGTTCTTTGCCATTGGAGCTTTTTGTATTTTCCACGCAGACCTTTCAAGGCAGGCCACTTAGGAGCTGAGCTTTCCCACTGGGCCTCCTTTATATTTATGCAGCTTTGGCTCTTTGCGTTCTCTGTGTTACCCTCAGTACCTGCTGGGAAATATGGAGAGGCGTTTTTTAGGTTTGGAGAAATCTTTCCGATGTTAAACATATTAATGCTAGCCATTTTTAATAATCCTTCCCAATGTAATAGTGAAATTTGCTCTAGGTTGATAAAGGTGGGATACTGGCACATCTGTGAAAAGTAAAATACAGTTGACCCTTAAGCAACAATGAGTTTGAACTTCTTGGGTCCACTTAAACATGAATTTTTTTCAATTAATACTTATATTGTTTTTTCTCCACAATTGGGAGCCCGTGGATGCAGAGGGTCAACTGGATGCATTGATCTATGCCATTTTATACAGGGGACTTGAGCATCTTCAGATTTTGGTAACCAGTACCAGTCCCCTGTGAATACCAAGGGACAGCCTAAGTTTTGGGGGAGTCAAAAGTTACATGTGGATTTTCAACTGCACAGGGGTTAGCACCTCAAACCCACGTGTAATTAAAGGGTCAATAGTCGTTTGTTTCTTTTTAGTTCAGGATTCAGGGTTTCTAAATAATTGAGTGATAATCAAGACTCAACAGTACTTGCTTTTCAATATTTGAAGATTTAAAAAGGAGCAAAGAGTACTTGAATGGACTGTCATTTGACAGGTCAAGTTATTGTACTCTGTAGAAAAAGACTTCAGGAAACTAAAAGAATTATCTTGTTACAAAGGAATTTTTCAAGAGGGAAACATTTTTGCTGGTTTCTGATTAATTAAGGAAAACATGTCCTTTAAAAATGGAGACAGTATTAAAACATAAACAGTAAACTTGTTCCTTAATTCTACCTCTCCTAAAAATAACTGCTTTTAATGCTTGTCTTTTCTGGCTTTTCTGTTATGTTTATATTCTATAAAAACCTATTCGTATTTGATAGACTATTCTTAATTTTTCATTCAGCAACGTATTATAGGCATCTTTGTGTTATTATATGTATCAGGTCATGCAAATCTCTTTTCTCTTGGCTACTAAATAGTATTTGGTTACCCTGGATGAAGCATAATTTATTTAACCAGGCACTTACTAATGGATGTTTCATCTCCCCTCCTGTTTTTGCTAGGATAATATAACCTTTAATGAAATTGCTTGTACATACATCTAAGTGTACTTTATATTATTTCCTAAGGAAATACTTACAAGTAGACTTACTGGATATTACATTATATATTTTTAAATATTTTCATTAAAGACAAAAATAAAAGCAAAGAATGTCTATAAAAACTGACAAAATCTGAATGAATTCTGTACCCGAGTTAAAAATATTGTACCAATATCAGTTTTCTAGTTTTGACAGTGTACTGTGGTTGTGTATGATACCATCATTGGGGGAAGCTGGGAGAAGGGCACATAGGAATTCCTTTCTATTTTTACAACTTTTGTGAGTCTTAAACTATTTCAGAATAAAATATTACTAAAAGTATATTACTAATCCAGGAAGTTTGTATCACCTTAAACTTCCACCAAGAATATATGAAGCTCTTGACCAGTGAGCCACCGTGGGGGAAGTTGTAAGCAGCAGGAAGAAGAAGCATTCTCATAAGTCAGGATTTTGGTTACATGAGTTTGAGCAAATCAGTAAATAGAAAGCAGTTAATGGGAGCCAGAGAAGGAAGGTACAAATATGGAAGACAGGAAGGGTAGAATAAAATGTGTCAAGTTGCATTTGGAGGTATCAGTGTGAATCAATGGTTTCTAATATATAGAGATAAATAATTATAGAAATGCAGATTTGAGTCTATCTGATTTAGAGAAGTGAGCATCTTTTTGTATGTTCACTGGCCATTCTATTTCTTGTAGTTGAGTTGCGTTGCAATTCCCTTTGTCCACTTTTCTGTCAAGGCTACTTTTTTCTTACTGATTTGGAAGAAGTCTTAACAGTATAGATTCTCACTGATGGTGACTTTATTGGTGGCTCTTTTTGCCAAACATTTTATGAAATTAATTTGTCGATCTTTTCCTTTATTATTCTTTGGTCATGCTGTATTCTGTCCTATTTAATTACAGTTCGTAGCTCCCTTTATTTTCTTCTATCTCTTCTGTTTTGCCCTCTCAGAGCTCACTCCTTCCTCAAGAGATTATCATCAAGGTTGAGAGAGAAGATGCTGGGTCCCTGGCCATCCCATCCCAGGTGAGTTGGACGTGGCTCTTTACATTGAGAAATGTGCATGGCTGGTTGGTGGCACAAGCCAAATTGAAGTGAGCTGGGAAGTGAGTCAAAAGTGAGGAATGGAGAGAAGAGTGCACCGTTTTTATGAGAAATTTGCTTATCATGTGAAGGACTGGAGAGATCATAGCTGCAAGGGAATTTGAGGTTAAGGGTCTTTTTCTTAAAGGACTGAAAAGATTTGACCATTTAAGTGGTTGTAGGAAGGAGTTAGTGGAGAAAAAGAAATTAACAGTCTGGAGAGAGGTGATAAAACTAGAAGGCGGAGTCTTCGATTATTGCCAGGGGAATTCATTCAAACCATGCGTGACTCAGCTGGCTCTATAAAGGAAGAGGGACTCATACGGGACGAACGGGGCTGAGCGAGTTATGTGAAGGCTCAGATTGGTCGCCGTGAACAATCAGATGAAGATGAAGTTACCTGTCGGGCACGAGTGTGAGGGTTGGAATGGTGATGTGCGACAAGGGTGGAGAAGGCTTAGAACAGTAATTCAGGATTATGGGAGAACAGGCTGCTCCAGGAGATATATCAGGGCCTCTGGTGGCTCTGAAAAGATCATTCCAAGACAGTGACCACTAATTGATAACTCTCTTCAGCTGTTTTTGTGGGTTTTCCCCCGGGGCATTCTGTAACCTGCTTTCAGAATGGCAGGTTGACATTCAGTTTAGTTTTTGTAGCCAGGTGCATTCAGTTGAAGTCCCATAGGACAAGGTACTATCTGGCAGAAATTTTGAATGTATCAAATAGAAGAATTAAACTGAATAATTAAAGTGGAAAGGATGCAGAAGACACTTGCTAGAAAGGAAAAGAATATAGACTGGTAGATAGAAAGAGTAGACATTTCAATAGAGTAATAGCCCCAAACCATCATAGGATGAGAAGGGTAAAAGAAGTAATTAAACAAGTAAAGCAATCTGGTGTTGTAATAAAAAAATATATATATAAACTGAGAGCGGAGTGCCAAAGAGTTATTCTATTGCCTGGGGGTTGGGCTAGTCATATGAATTGATGACTGAGAACAGCCTCTGATGTCAGACAACCTTGACATTGCATCCCAGCCACTGACATTAGTCATATCTGTTAATTTCACTAGTCTTCTAGTTCTGCATCTGAAGAATGGTGCTACTAATAGATTTTTATCATAGGGACCTTGTGAGAATTAAACGCATGATAATTTGTTACACGGACAGCGCAGTGCCTGACACCACACAGTAAGCGCTTTGGTAAAGTCAGGTGTTATATTATCATCAAAGAACTCTACAAATGGATGCTATAGACAGTGGAAGAAAAAATAATACAAGTTCTCAAATTGGAGGTAGGTATTATAGGTCTTCAGTGGATGGGGAGGTCGTTCAAGAGGGTGGTAGGATGCAGCTCCAAGAAGTGAGGTGAATGGCATGTGTTTCAGTGTAACTGGGAGGACTCATGCCTTCCCCTTTGATGCTGAGACCCCTATGGTGGGAGGGTGTGACTGCCCCGAGCCTGTGAGGACTGCAGAGGACGTAGTCCACAGCGGGAGGGTAGGTTTCCATGAATACAGGGACGTAGAGGGACTATCTGATGAAGATGTGGAAGCTGTAGGATTTCACTATTATAGCAGATGAGTTCCCGAGGGCATAGTTGAAGGGTTTGGGAAGGAATTTGGAGGAGTAGAATTTGGGACAAGTGAGAGGAAGAAGAGAATAAATGGGGATAGGTATTTGTAAAACTAGTGTCTACATGTTGAAGGACTTGTTCAAATTGGGTATGTCCTGCGAGATTCAGGGGAGAGGAGAAGGATTAACTCAATTCGGACCAGAATTATTTTGATATATTATAAAGTTTATTGATACTATTGATTTATGTATTGAAATAATTCACCAAATACACATTAGTGTCTACTAAACACCAACATTATGCCAAACACTGGTGTCACAGTTGCAAAGTCTAAATACCTTGTACCTGCCTTCACGAATTGTAACCTAGTGACAAAGGACCATTGTGCAAATGATAAGAAAGTGGGGCGAGTCTTACGATAGCAGTCCATGGAACTTCGAGAACAAATAGCTGGGGTGGAGTGGGAGGAGTGGTCGCTAACCTAGTCTGGTATTATTTATTTGATATTTGAACAAGCTTGATAGAGAAGGTACCTACGTTAAATAGCAAAGAGGCATAGTTACTAAAAGGAAGCATGGATTCAAAGTTGAAAACAGTACCGATAAATCCATGTTCGCCATATGTTGCAGTTTGCAAATGACATTTCTCAATCCTATTTTGAGCTACTCATGAAAAACTGAAGAGATTTTGGTTGGAATTGATGGGCCCTAACGTAGAAAAATTCAGGCGCAGCGGTCTTGCATGGAGTGTCGTGGAACTCATGGACCCTGTGTCTTACTCACGAACCAGAGCTTAATAACACCTGGTGTTTAAAAAGCCTAGTGGCAAGTGGCTTTCGACTTCCTGGCTTTTGTCGCCTTCGGGTAAGGACAGATCACCTCAGCACTTCTATTTTGGATCAGAATTCCTGCCCGAGGATCTTGGAAACAGATCTGTGGTGCTCACAGGAGGCAGTCAGTCCCCTTTATCTGGCAGCAGTGACAGTGGTGACAGCGGGTATCTCTTAAAGGCCCTGCGAGTGCAGCTCTTGAGTGTGGACCACAGACTAAGAGTTCAGGATAAAGGTCACATTGACCGTCACTTTATTTTTCAGGATTTTTAGACCTAATAATCCTAATAATAATTGCCAGCCTTTATTTTTTGTTCAGTAAACTGTGCTAATGACTTTTCATATATCATCATAACTTATTCACTCAGCAACCCAATGAGCTGGGCATGATTAAGCCTAGTAAATAGAAATAAAATAAACTCGCCGTTAAAACCCAGATTGTCAGATTAGATATATATATTTTTTAATTCAGATTTACGCTCTTCATAGGTAAGAAAACCCTTTATTCTTCCAAAGGCAATGCTCTTAATCCATACTTCTTTAAGGTCCACATTTCATCTTCCAGTTCAGGCATCAGCAAAGTAAAGCCTGTGGGCCAAAGCTGGCTAGCCGCCAGTTTTTGTAAGTAAAATTTATTGCAATAAAGCCATGCTCATTTGTTTATATATTTTCTGTGGCTGCTGACCATCTAGTTTCAAAGCCTAAAATATTTACACTTTGGCCTTTGACAGAAGAAGTTTACTGATCCTGGTTTTGTTAGTTTCTTGGGAATTTAAAGGGAATTCCTAAGTAGGGATTCTATATTCACCAGTGCAAAAATTAGAGCAATTGGAATAAGCATTTTCTTTAAGGTGATAGGAGAGAAAATTTATATTAGTTTTTATCTGGTGTTCCTCTGTGGGGTTATAAAAATAGGTCCAGCGTCCAAAACCCAGAGGGCTCACCTAGAAGACACCCGTAACCCTTGACTAGAAGAAGCCTTTGAACACTGGCTGTCTCAGGACAATTTCCAGGCCATTGGGTTTTCTTTATTCCATCTGTCAAACTTTTCTTTCTCTATGAACATTGGAAGGAAATGATGCTCAACTTATCTGATCAGGAATGTGTGTCCTGTTTTAGGAAGGACTGAACTTCAAAATTGTGACTGTGGACTTCACTAGAGAGGAAGAGTGCACTTTGAAGCATGTTCAGAAGACCCTGGACAGAGGTGTGATCCTGGAGAACCACAAGGACTTGGTATCTTGGGGTAAGAATGCGGTCCCCTTTAATGAAGTCTGTATATTGAAATTATTTCTCGTTTCCATTGACTAAGAGTCATGAAGTTCAGAGATAAGGTTGACTTTGAGCACACATAGATTGTGTTTGTGCTTTTTCTTCCCCAGTGAAGATTTAATTTTTAATTTGTAGGTTAGGAAAGGTACAGCTTCCTGGGTTGGAGCTTGTTCAGTCTTCATGGCTCCTAAAGGCCACAGACTGAGAATAAATTCTGCAGTGATTGTCTTTTGTCTCCAGCCCAAACACCCAAAGTCCAGTATCTTTCCCTATCAGCTTTTCAAACCAGACACAATTTCCTCATTGGAGCAAGGGGATAAGTATGAAAGAACTTCCTAACACACAGATCCATGTGAGAAACAGACGCGCAGAGGTCATCTATATAGAAGGTTGATTGAAAAATCCTTGTAGGGCATGGCACATTTTTCTTCATTTCCCACCTCCTAGTTAACTGTCTACATCACTGCTTTTCCAGGTACTCTCCATTGATTGACTTAGCAGCCACCCAGGCTTCTCCATTCTTTCTCACTCAAAATCACAGGAATCCATCGGGCCACAGTAGCCCCTAAGACATTTAGGAAATTCTGGAATAACAGTGCCCCCAGTCTTTCTCCTACTTCACAATTGTAGTTTGCCCATATCTTCCCGACATAGACTCTGCTAGCAAGTTCCATGCCTCCAGAAATTCCTAGAAATGTAGACACTAATCTCCGTTTCAGCGAACATGTGTTTAGCACTAAAGAGGGTGGAAAGGACCCTTTCTTTCTTTGCTAAGGATTTCAAAATTGTTTTGAAATTCTGTAGTTCTGCATAGATGATCTTATTTTGGAATATAGAGTTTAGATTTGGCATCTACAGTCTTACATGTTTAGTAAAACTAAGATTAAATTGTTTTATTTTAATGCCCTGTTATATTATTGGGTTGTGGTAGTTTTCTTCTTACTGCTTCATCCCACCCAACCCTTTTTGCTTTCTCAATCCAGTTCGTGATAGCTGAAAACAAGCCCACGTATATTTTGTATACATTCTTGTCAGCTTTCTTTTACTCTTCCAGTGCTAACATTTTTTTTTTTTTTGCTAGGATGTCTTATTTTTCTTTTTTCCAGACTCGGCAACTGCATTTGAAAGAAGAGAATCGGCATCAAAGCAGAGCATTTTTGATGACGAACCATCCTGTGGAGTGAAGACAGAAAGGTTGACAAGAGATGATCCTTGGTTATCTTCATGTGAACAAGTTTGGGTTTGTAAGGACCGGTTGGAGAGGCAACAGGAAAAACAGGAGAGACTTTTGAAGAAAGTAGCATTCACTCAAAAGAATGCTGTTACTCATGAAAGAATCTGCAAAAGTGATGAAGTTGAGGAGAAAAATGGTCTGAATTCCAGTCTCCTTTCACCCCAGATGATACCCATAAGAAATCATTTTCATAAATGTGCCTCACATGTTAAAAAGTTACATCATAATTCTGTTGCGAACACTCATCAGATGATTAATGACAGTGCAAAACTATATGAAAATAATGACTGTGGAAAACCCCCCCAGAGCGTTCACCTTATTCAATTTAAAAGAACTCAAACAGAAGACAAATCTTATGGACTTAGCAACAATATTCAATCTTTTAGCCATAGGACACCCCTAAATATGCATGAGAAAATACATGCAAGAGGAAAACCCTTTGATTTTAAGGAATGTGGGCAAGTTTTGAACCACAGCATAGCCCATCGTGAACAACAGGGAATCCCTGTTGAAAAGAGTCAATATAAGTATAGTAAAACCTCCCAGAGTTCATCCCTTGTGCAAAACATGAGAAATTCTGAAGAGAAACCCTTTGAATGTAACCAGTGCGGGAAATCCTTCAGCTGGAGCTCTCATCTTGTTGCACATCAGAGGACTCATACAGGGGAGAAACCTTATGAATGTAACGAATGTGGGAAATCCTTCAGCCGGAGCTCTCACCTTGTTTCTCATCAGAGAACTCATACTGGAGAGAAACCTTATAGATGTAATCAGTGTGGGAAATCCTTTAGCCAGAGCTATGTTCTTGTTGTGCATCAGAGAACTCATACTGGAGAAAAGCCTTATGAGTGCAATCAGTGTGGAAAGTCATTCAGGCAGAGCTACAAACTTATTGCACATCAAAGAACTCATACTGGAGAGAAGCCCTATGAATGTAATCAGTGTGGGAAGTCATTTATCCAGAGCTATAAACTTATTGCACATCAAAGAATTCATACTGGAGAAAAACCCTATGAATGTAATCAGTGTGGAAAGTCCTTTAGTCAGAGTTATAAGCTTGTTGCCCATCAGAGAACTCACACAGGAGAGAAACCTTTTGAATGTAATCAGTGTGGAAAGTCCTTCAGCTGGAGCTCTCAACTTGTTGCACATCAAAGAACGCACACTGGAGAGAAACCCTATGAATGTAACGAGTGTGGGAAATCTTTCAACCGCAGTTCTCACCTTGTTATGCATCAGAGAACTCACACAGGTGAAAAACCCTATGAATGTAATCAGTGTGGGAAGTCATTCAGCCAGAGTTACGTTCTTGTTGTACATCAGAGAACTCATACTGGAGAAAAGCCCTATGAATGCAATCAGTGCGGGAAATCCTTCAGGCAGAGTTCATGCCTTACTCAACATCAGAGAACTCATACTGGAGAGAAACCGTATGAATGCAGTCAATGTGGAAAAACATTCAGCTTGAGTGCTCGACTTATTGTACATCAAAGAACACATACTGGGGAGAAACCCTTTACGTGTCATCAGTGTGGGAAGGCTTTCATTAATAGCTCTAAACTTATCAGGCATCAGGCAACTCATACTGAAGAGAAACCCTATGAATGTAACTAATTTGGAAATTTTTCAGCCAGAATGTATTCCTTCCTCCCCTCTCCCTCTCTTTCTTTTATAAGCGAGCACTTGTATTGGAAAGAACTAGTATAAAAATTGGGAAAGTTTTCAGTTAATCCTGTGTCGTTGTGTATCTGGAAATTTGTTCTGGAGAAAAAAAAGGGGGACTATGGATTACGTATTTTACTTAGCAATTTCACATACAAAATCAAACTTAGCTCTTATGACACATTCCCAAAAACAACAAAAATAATAAATATTGGCACTTTTCCTTGCAGAAAGTGCTCAGACCTGATTCTGAGAGAATTACCATAAAATGGAGAACATGCTCTGGAGTGATGGCCAGTGAGGTGGATCTCTTTTCCAATAAAGAGTAAATGAGAATGCTAACACTGGTAGGTTTGTTTTTGAGACAGTTGACCAATTGCTGTAGTTATTAGGAATTAGGCTGAAAAACGGTATTTTAGTGTATTGTCTTTCAATATGATTTCCTCTCTAGCTACTTTATATCCTCTCTCATACAGCACTTTCTGTGAAGATTTTGTAAAAATTAGGAAAATGGCTATGATATAAAGGAAACATGCAGAAGAATATAGAACATTTATTTCTAGAACCATTGTGATAAGGTAGCTGAATACAGATCAGAATTGAAAGAAATTCTAGGTGTATCTATTTGATTTTTAGATTTATGGCTGGTTTCTTTCTTTTGAAATGTATACCATTTTGACATAATAAATGACATAAGTAACAATTAGATAAAAGCAAAAAGCAAAAAGAAAAAGATTTTCTTCTTTGACTCTTTAAGAAAGACTGGATGGTCAGATAGCCAGGATTTCTCAGGGTTCTGAGATTTCTGTTTGGGTTAGTATGATTAGGTTACTCTGTAGAACTTAGATCCCCAGGAATATTCTTCATTGAAAATAAAATATTTCCATGGGAATGTGGAACTGGAAATCTAAGCCAAAAGGGGTTTGGTATGAGAGGCTGAGAATGCATGGGCAGTGTAAGGGCCAAGTGGGCTTCCCCCCCACACACCGG
Source organism: Rousettus aegyptiacus (assembly GCF_014176215.1). Classification (NCBI taxonomy): domain Eukaryota; kingdom Metazoa; phylum Chordata; class Mammalia; order Chiroptera; family Pteropodidae; genus Rousettus; species Rousettus aegyptiacus. The sequence goes on along the minus strand of NW_023416289.1, from coordinate 42,816,554 downwards.
TATATCCAAAGCAGTGTAAAGGGGCTCTGTTTTTAAGGTGTTTTTTCCCCTCCATTCCTGTAGATTGTCTTTTTTTCTCTGGGAAATCTTTCCTAATGTAAGAGTCTTCTGAGTGGGAAGACACTGCCCTGGCTAAATGCTCATTAACTAAATTAAGCTTGCAAGAAAGCTTTTAGGGAGGTAAGACTTATAGCTTCTCATTAATTCTTTTTTTTTTTTTTTTTTTTTTTTTAAGATTTGGTTCACATGTCTTTCTGGCCTTTGCCCCTGAATCATGAATTCTAATTCTGTGGGTTAAGAACCCGAAACCTCCGATCCCAGAGAGTTAATAAATAATAGTTTGAGAGTTTAACTGAGAGACCAGATAATAGAGGTAGATTCCCAGAAGAAAGAAAAAAGAGCTAAAATGATATCTTATAGGGGATGGTCACCCTTGTAAAATCCTGTCCCCATGAGATGACCCCAAGTGGATCCATCTCTGTGGAGATTAAGCCAGAGAGTACAGCACACCTGAAGTGACAACTTCTGGAGGGACAATTTTTGATGGCTGCAAAACTGGCTCCCCATCTCAAGAGACTCTTCGGTCAGTCCGTGAGTGCACAGATGGAGGAACAGCAAGGGTTCTCCATGCATTGCCTTTTTGGGAACAACATAAATTGTGAAAACTAATTTAGCAGTGGGACCTATTAGGCTCTTTTCTTTATAGTTATAGGTGAAGTCAATGCCACTGCTAGGTACAAGCAGATGATTTTCACTGGGTATGTTGAATCTTACTTTGAAGGCAAGAAGCCATGAATTCACAAAAAAGTATAAAGACAGATGGGCTAAGAAGGAGGGCTGAGAAGATTTAAGTTTGGGAAGCGGTATATTGCAAAGTAATCTTTTGGTAAATGTTAAAAAATATTGAAATGTGAAACTGACAAAACTACAAAAAATTTTTGAAGTGTGTGTGTGTGTGTGTGTGTGTTCCTGACCAGAATGAATATGTGAGCATCTGTGTGCACTAAGTCATGAGTATTATATGTTTGCCAAGTGTTTTGAATAAGATAGATTCAATAAATAAACAAAAATGTTAATTTCTATAATTTACTCAATTATAGAACGTCCTATTGTGGGAAAGATACTCTCTTAACCAAACAACGGTCAACCAAAAATGAAGAGAAGTTAGAGTGACAGCATGCTAAAAATATGTAATTAAACTTCTGAAACTAGACTTAACTGTCTTAGCAACTTTGAGTATGCCACACAGCAGTGTTAACTATAGCTGTCATGTTTCTTCCCACACTCCTGCTCAGTCTTTACCCCTTTTGCACCCTTTCCACCGTATTTCGTGGTTTTATGTTTCAGCTTATTCCTAGGCTTGACAAAGCAAAATATGCTTTTATTGATGTTTTTGAGAGATTTCAGTAAAGAGGAGGGTAGACCCAGCCTGTTAAATGTAATACTGTTTTCATATACACCTTTTGCATTTCTTCTGGATTTTGTACTTAATGTCATCTATTCTGTGTGTCTTACCTAGTATACTTGACAAGACCAGTTAATCTTACATAAGCCTTTAGAACTTTATCTTGAAAACTCAGTATTTTTCCAGTTTGTTGAGAGAGGCTGTACATGGACTCAGTTTCTCTTTAGAAGATTTGATGGGTCACATCAGTAAGTGTCCTCTTGCTCTTTATAAACTGTAGCAGCCTGGGTTCTGAGTGGGAAAGCACATGAGCCAGCTCTAGCAAATTGATTCAGGAAAAGGGGTTTGTTGAAAGGATATTAGGTGGCTCCAGGAATTGGCAAGGAAGACCATGTTCACGGCTTTATAGACAGAAGTGGCTGCCAGAACTACACTGCAGCTTTTGAGAGTTCTGTTATGTTCCCACAGTTCCTCGCAATATATTAAGCTCCTTAATATACCTCCGCATTGATTTCTTCTGATTCCAAATCTGGGGCAATCCTAGTCTGGTAGATCCTAGGCTTTGCCTGCAAATTGCTATGTGGGAGGTTGGGAAGCCGTGGCCACTGGTGCCTGATATTTTGTGGAGAGTTCATCCTTGTAGGTAGGGTGGGCTCTACCTTCCACTCATACTAATTCTGTGGGCCATTTGTGACTCATTTTACAAAGGAGAAAAAAAGGTTTCCAGTATAGCCCACCCTTTTGCCTAGTCCATATGTCAATATTTTCTTCACTTTCTATGCCTTTACTTGTTTAAATATGTATATGTAGCCTCCTTAACATAACATAGTTGTCTTTTACAGATGAAAACGTGGGTACTCTCATCCCCCACAAAGGTATAACCCAGAGCTGTACCTCGTATCCATTTCCAAGTCTAGGATCACTGTGTGGTGGCCACTCCTTTTCTTGTGAAAAAAATCCTAATGTGAAAAGATGTTTTAGATGCTAGGCATTAAAAAAAAAAAAAAAAAAAAAAGGATATCGTAATGTTCAGTAACTTTGGTTGTTGCCAGTAGATACTCAAAAGCTTTCTAAAACCACTTTCGTGAAACCACCAAGTTAGTGAGGATAATTTAATGCTTATTTGGATTCATTTGGAGTCTAACTAAAATCAAGATTTTTATAGACTTTGCAGTGAAAACGGTATTGTTACATTTAAAAATGCCACTTTTGGCATTTGCCAAGTAGACCTTCATCTAGAACAGTAATATTGGATTTTCTGTCATATGGACAATGTGCTCTTGATTCGTGACCCATTCAGTGGACATAGGTTGACAAATTGGATTGATAAAGCTTTTCGTAGTACTTACCTCACCTGTCTGGGCTCTCTAACATCTGTGTTCTATTGAATGATGATTCCGAGGTCATGAAAATCTTCATGATCATTTCCTCTCTTCTTCAGGGAGGATTCCTGGAATTTAGCTCTTGGGTCAAGTTCATGAAGCTTGGCTATTCCTCTTGGATGTTCCTCCTTCTTGCCGAGGTTCTACTAGTTCATTCTCTGGCAGTGGTTGGTTGGGCCTGGATTGTCAATATCTCTGCCTTTCCTTGACTGCACCATAGATCCAAGAGGATAATTCTTCCGACCATAAGCTCCTCCTCTTGTTCTGCATTTGATTTATCCACATTTCACTCCACCATTACTTGTTTTCTGAAAGGACAAGGACCGTACAACCCCTGCAGAACATTTTGTGGCAGGCTGGAACTTGCTATGGGTATAAGTTCTTGATTTTTCTGTACTTTTGAAAAACTTCAAGGACATGCCATTAACCTGGGTTGATAATTTACTTTTTAAAAATAATTATATATATAGATAATGTCATCAAAAGTAGAATGTGCTGAATTTTTGGAGTGGTGATTAGATTATAAAAGAACCAGAGCTATAGAAAAGCCAGAGGAGATTTTATTTTCTAATGAAATCTCAAAGCCACTTATCTGTATTCTCTGATATTACTATGTACTGATTGTATGAGGATTCCATCCTTGGTACTGCTGCACTCTCTGCTTTAGTATTTCTTTCTGTTGCCCTGGGGTAGGGAGAGTTGAAATGTCTTTTTGTAATCTGGTGCTTTAATTAGACATTGCTGATAGCATTGATCATCTAGCTCTGTATACAATACAGCCAATTTCAAGATGTGTCCCCAAGAAGTTGGACTCTCCTCCCTGGGTGTTGTAGCCTGTGCCTGCACATGAGTGTCTGACTATGGCTCCTGTGTCCAAATGAGAAGATGAGATGACTACTGTGCTTGGGGCATGTTCTATTATTGCTGGATAAAGTCCAATTGTGTTTCTTTTAGGAAAGGAAAACTAAAGTTTCTGGTTTTGAAAGAAACTGCAAAATTGTGAGGTTTTGTGTTTATGAAATGTTCAAATTGATCAGAAAACACTGAGAAAATTTTTTTAAGTAAAAGATGGAGACTGAGTTAAAACAAGAGTTAAATTGAAAATGGCAGCAATTGTTCCCTTAAAGGCTGAGCAGCCTCTTGGGTTGCATGTGATGGGGATCCATGATTTACGCAGCAGCAATGTGGAACCAGTGCTCTTTGGTGAGTAGCTTATCTTAAGGCAGAACAATAGAAACAGGCTTGTAATATCTTACAGGTAATAGATAAAAACACTTTCAGAGATAGTTGGGTGCTGTTACACTGACCCAGTGGAATGCCTACCAACTGGCAGGAACACTTAGAGCATTAGTCATGGAAAACTGGACCAAGGTGAGTCTAAACGGAGCCGTGGGTTCTTTGTGAGACGCAGTATCGAGAGTGCTGAAGAAAGGCACTTTCTTAGTCTGTTCAGGCTGCTATAACAAAAATACCATAGACCTGGTGGCTCAAACAAGCAATGTCAAGGCACCAGCAGATTGGGTGTCTCATAAGGACCCATTTCCTAGTTACTAGATGGCCATCTTGCTGTGCCCTTACATGGAATGAGTCAAGAGAGATCTCTGGGGCCTTGTTTATAAGGGCACAAATTCCATTTACAAAGACCCCACCCTCATGACCTAATCAGCTCCCAAAGGTCCCCACCTCCAAACACCATCACATTGGCGGTTAGAACTTCAACATGAATTTCGAAATCCCTGTACAAACATTTAGTTTATAAGAGGCATAAACTCAACTTCTAATAGTCTTCACAAAAGGCGCTTACATTGATTAGTCTAAATTGTCCTGCAAGCAGGTTTATAACATGATTAAAACAGGCTTATATATAGATTCATACAGGAAATGGAACCTTCACTAGACTTATGATACGAAAACTACAAGTTTCATCTCACAGTGAAAGGAACATCTAAAATTCCAGCGCAGGCTCCCCACTGACATTCAGAGGTTTACTTCCATCACTTGCCTTTCTGGTGGCTAGGCCATGGGCTGTGTAAGGACAGATAGAGATGTCATTAATAAATGGACCCAACCCAGGTGTATTTGGTCATGTTTATCACTGAAGGGAGCAGATTTCTTTTTAAAGTGATTGAGATTATTGACAACACACCTCCAGTGAGCGCCCTTATTTCTGTTAACGCTTCAGAAGAAAATGAATAAAAAAGTTAAGTAAATACGGTCCATCTTTTCACATGGGGATGGGGATGCGGCCGGCAAAGTATAAGTTGACTACCCAGGAAACAAACCATTAAAGAGAGAAATAAGGAACACTGACTAAAACAGCATTATATATGTGGCTGAGGGAAGCTTAGAAACCAAAAATCTAAATAGAATTCCAGTTAATATATTTTTTTCTAGCTGTATTTCCCTAGTTGTTCTGCTTCTAACGGTTGCTCCCATTCGAGATCGCTTCTAGCACATCACTCAGCAGATGTGCTAGAACCTAATTGAAATATGGGCTTACTTCCCTTTGTGGAAAAGAGTACTCTATCTACCACACATCTGGAACAAATTAGACTGTAACGGGTTCCGTGCTACCCCACCCTGGTATGGAGCAGATGTGGGGATCACCATGAGACCATCCTATTTGTAGCATCTCTTTCCAGTACAGCTGGCCCTCAGTAGGTGCAATCTTAACTCAAGGTTAAATTGAAACCCTTGAATCTAGGTTATGATAGCATTCAAAAGGACATCTAACTTTACCCAAAAGATTTTGGATAGTGTTACTGGGGAGGGAAAAGACCAATTTTATAAAGAATCATATGTGAAAATCTAAGTAAATCAATAGCTGTTTTCTGTGCCTCTGAGGGTCATTGTAATCATGATGCTGAAACTCTTACTAATGAAAGTAACTTAATAACGAAGGGATCTTGATATATGTAAGAGGTGTGTTGCATTAGGATTGGAACTCATACGAGCCAGAAATATTTTGAGGCCCATTGGGCAAGGGTAAACTGAGATATTTATCAATTCAGATGTTCATCTGAATCAAACTAGTTGAACCATAGTCTGAGCTAAATCAAACTGTGACACATGGTGAGTGGCACAAGAATTGGAAATCAGAAAAACAAGAGCAAATACAGTCTAAGTTTAGTGACAGTGATGACCTGTGAGAGGGAGCCTCCACACCTATGTGGTAAGACCTATTTTTTGAAATCATTTTGCTGGATGCCACCAACTTATTCTGACAAGGTTGTCAGAGGAGGAAGGCAACTGATTTCTCTATTAACTTTGCTCAAGGAAAGGCCAACTTCAAATATATTTTCTGCCTAAAAGATTGTGCTTTCTATTTTTATTTTATAGGAAAATTCAAGGAGTGGGTGCTATGGAAGATTCTCAGGGAAAGTCCATCTGATCCTTGTTCATCAAGTAGAACATCATCAGCTACAAGTAATAGGATTCCCAGCTTTATAGGGTTTTTGTTTGTTTGTTTTGTTGTTTGTGTGTGTGTGTGTGTGTGTGTGTGTGTGTTTTGTCTCACAAGGCTTCTAAAGGTAGGTGTTCCCAGGCTTTTTTCAGGATGGCAGTGAGCAGATTGATTTACTTTCCAATTTACTTTTCTGCTGTTCTCACCTTTTCTTTGTGGTCACAAGATTGCTGCTATGCTGCCATTACATCTTCATACAGTGAACATCCTAAGCAGGAAGGAAGGGAGGGGCTTTCTTTTCATCTAGGAGAAAGGTCTTCCCTCACAATCCCCCTGGAAGACTTAACCTGACTAGATAATATAGCCCTCCACTAGTAGGGTTGGGAAAGTGAGCATTTGACATTTTCAGCTCTGATTTTGGAAGGTAGGCAGTTCAGATGCTGCAAGATAGGAAAATGGCTTCTGCAGTCAATTTATTTCTCAAAGTATCAGAAGCCACTGATAAGTACAGCAGTTGTCCTTAATCGAAAGATACCAGACAATGGCCCTGTACTCTCTGATGTATATCTTTTCCATTTGAGAAATCCTATTTGGTCCTTTTTGATGTGTGTTTTTTCCTAGTCTGTTCATTGAGAAATCTATCCCATTGTCTCCCAAATTAAAAAAGTGAAACGGGATTTCTCATGGGAGAAGGTCTTTAGAGATTATTGCCTAAGCAAAGATTTTCAGTAACTTTCACCATGAACTCTAGGTCTTTGCTCATAGAAAGTGTTTTTTTTTTTTAAAAAAAAAAAAAAAAAAGGAGAGGGTGGTTAGCACACCCCACTATTTCCATGGAGTGTGTAGAACCCTTCTGTTGTTAAACCTACATGTACACAGTCACTGAGCAAGCAAGGCCAGCTCTAGGGTTCACAGTTAAAGAGGTTATAGACGATTCACCCTCAGTGAGAACGAGCCAACAGGGCAGTTAATGTTCACACATTGGGTCTTGTGTTTGACAGGACCACAGAGGGTGAAGCCCATCAACAGGACTCTTCCCTAGTGGCTGAACATTTCCAGTTCATTGCAACCAAGAAGGGGCAGCTCGGTCTAGAAGGTGGCAGCATTGCAATTTTATCAAATTTTAGAACAGATCCAACCGGGGTGGTGGTGCAACACAGGGAACAATTTTTCTTCTTCTTCTTCTTTTTTTTTTTTTTTTTTTTTAGGATTAAAACTAAAACTCTCCCTTCTGAATCTGCCCTCGATGGAGTAACAGAGCCTCGATTTCCCTTCCTATCTTAATCACAAAATGAGACCAAATATATGGAATAACAGTTTTCAGACGTGAAGCTATAGGCAGAGCAGGCCTCAGACCCTTAAAAGAAGGGAAACAAATGAGGCGAGCCCTATATTTCTGCAGTTAACTATCAGGAGGCAGTTTCCGGACCACAGAGCAGACAGGGCATGCCAAAGATAGTCCAGCAATCTCACCTGAGGAAACATGTCAGAGAAGAGAGACCAAGGAGGCTAGAATTTCTGACTTCAGAGCTATACAAATGAATTTTCTTGAGTTTTTGAGAATGGATCCAAATATTTGGAAATTCAGCAACACTCTTGGAAATAATTCATGGGTCAAAGAAGAAATCACAAGAGAAATCAGAAAATGTTTTAGACTAAATAAAACTGAAAATACAACATACCAATATTTGTGGGATGCAGCTAATTCAGTAACTAAAGAAAAATCTGTAGCATTAAGTTCTAGCATTAGTAAAGGAGAAATGTCTGAAATAAATTTTCCACTTCAAAAAGAACAAATTATGCCCAAAGAAGGAAATAATGAGCAGAAACCAATGCAATAAAAAACAAAAATGATAGACAAAAATCAATGAAACCAAAAGCTGTATTCTTAAGATCAATAAAATTGATAAACCTCTAGCCAGAATAAAGAGAAGATACAAATCAAAATTAGAAATGAAAGAGGAGACAGCATAACAGATTCCACATACAGTAAAAGAAAAATAAAAGACTTGTTACCTTTATGCCAATAATTTCAACAATTTGGGTGAAATGGACAAATTCCTTGAAAACTACAAACTACCAAAGCTTGCTGAAGAAATACATAACAAGCATAGCCCTTTAAATCCATGAAATAAATTGAAGTTCTTACAAAGGAAACTCCAGGTCCAGAAGGTTTCACTGATTAGTTCTCCCAAACATTTAAGAGAAAATGAACACCAATCCTACACATGTTTCCAGTAAAAAAGAAAACAAGAGAATATAGCCCAACTCATATGCTATCAGAATAAACCCGATATCAAAACCCAAGAAAGGCATTAAAAGAAAACTGAATAATAATATCTAAGATCAATTGAGAGTATAAAGGAGACTTGAATACACAAACTGTTCTTGTATAATCTCAGTTTTATACAGCAGCTGCTTTTCCCAAAATCAATCTAATAAAATTTCCAAGATAATTGTTTAACTAAATGTAGGTTCTAAAATTCTTGGGGTGAAAAAAAATCTTGACAAAAAATAAAAATAAACCATTTGAGGAGATAAAAGGAAAGAGACTAAGTATTTACCTGTATGCAAAAGTATCACGATAGTTTAGGGGAACAAGAAATGGAAAGTCCAGTAACTCTAAAGAAAGAACTCAACGTATTCACCAAACTGTATATAAGAAAGTGGTGTGTGATACAGGTAGTGTTTTAAATGAGCTAGGGTTTGTGAGAGTATGGCTTGTCAGTAAGTGATAGTGCAGGTTGGCCATTTGAGGGAGAAAAGGCTGGTTCCCTACTTCATTTCATATGCCCTGCCTGTGTCCATGCCAGTTGATCTTGTGCTGTGAGTCAGAGAAGGACTCCAGAGACCTCAGAAGCCTTCTCATAGTGGATCCTACTGGCCCTGTCAAAAGCTTGGTGAAGGACAGCGGGAATTCCTGCTGAGAGTGTGGCCTCCTCCAGAACCAGCACCATGGGAGGTTCAAATGGGGCCAAATCATTTGCATATCAAGTGCATGAAGGAGGAATCCTCGGAGCACTGATGGTCCTGTCCTCTGTGGTCACAGGAGCAATGTCCCTCCCAATTCTTTCTTCTTTGTCTCAGTCTGATGGGTCTTGTACATAGAGTTTGAGGGGTTAACAAGTTTAACATATTCAGGATACCTTGTGGACCCCAAGGTTCCTCCCACAGACACAGACTTTAGTTTGTTCCAAAGTGTTAATAGAGAAAAAAAAAGTCCAATTTCTTTCTTTAAAGCAACTATTTATGTATAATAAAAATGAAAGGCATCATTATTTGAAAGAGGAAAAAATTGTCATTCACAGACAACATGGTTGTTTGCTTAAGTAAAGTAAAAGAATCTGCAGAGTTTATGAGAATTTAGAAGTGAATTTAACAGTGAATATCACAAAACTACATAAAATTAACCATATTCTATATAACAGCGATAAATAGAAATAGATGTAAAAAAATTATAATTGTATAAAACCCTCAGATCCCTTATAATAAATATAATGAACACTGTGCAAGACTTCTACACTAAAAACTAAGAAAAAAATATTGAAACGAATTTGAAGATGGTCAAAATAAATCAATATTGTAAAGGTATTAATATTGTAAAGGTATCAAATCTTGAACATCCCTATGGAGATTTGGTGGGAATGGATGAGCTGATTCCAAAAATCACATGAAAAAGAAAAGGGCCACAAACATTAGTCAAAGAGATGTTGAGAAAGCTGGAGGACTTACAGGAAGAGATAAACAGGACCTGTCTTAAATCAGTTAGCATTAAGACAAGATCGACAAAACTGGATAATCCATATACATAGTCACCTGAATACGGTGAAGGTGAAACCTCAGTGCATTGAAATAACCCAGAGTTGATGAATCAGTAAGTGAAACAATTGGGTATCATGGCGGAAAAATATCCTGAGTCCTACCTCACTACATTTACAAAACTAAATGGCAGAAAGATGATATATTTAAATGTGAAAAGGAAAACAAACATTTTTAGAGGGAAAGAGCACAGAACACTTTTATGCTCCTATAGTAGGCAAAGATTTATGAAATGGGAAATAAGCAATTAACCATAAAGGAATAATTGATAACTTGGACTATATTAAAAGTACGAACTTCTGCTCGAGGCACTATTAAAACATATAATCCACATAATGAAAAGATATTTGAAAATACATATCAGACAGAAGACTCAGCCAGAATACATATAATATATGTAAACTATCACTCGAATTATAAAAATTATAAAATATGCATATATATATATTAACAATAGCTTCAATACAATTGGTGTATTAGTTTAAAAGGTCATGGAGGTCCACTTTCATTTCATCTTTCTGCTTTACTGTCTACAAAAAATGCTTTGTTTTATTGCCTAGTACCCTCAGTGTTGTGCAATGCAGTAATGAGGCAGCATGTTTGATCTAACAAATTGGGAAAAATTAAGGACATGATTATAACTTGTTTTTTATACATAGAGATCGGAAATATAACAATTGGCAGATGAAGTGGTATCTAAAACTATAGAATCCTAAGCAACCACTTAAAAATTTCATTATTTAGTAATATGGAAAGCTACTTATGACATATGAAATGAGAAAAAAAAATGGTCCAAATATCATGACAATTTTGTGGAGAGAAAAGATTTTTTTTTTTTTTTGGTGAGGCAACCCTTGGTTTACCTCACAGATTGCAAGGACCTTATCAGTTTACAATCCCTTATTTATTCATTTTTTAAATTTATTTTTTACGTCTACAGCACCTAGTCTTCCTATGTGGTCTCCCATCCAAGTATTAACCAGGTCCCACCCTGCTTGGTGGGCCCCTGCTTAGCTTCCGAGATCAGACCAGTTCCTGCACGTTCAGGTTGGCATAGCCGTAGACTAAAAAAATTTAATACATATTTACTCACATAGGAGATCAGAAAATATGTAGGCGGATATACTACTGATGCTTCTTGTCTCTAGGTGCCAGGATTATAAAGGACTGTAATTTCGTTCTTTTTTCACATTTTTTCTTCATGCTTTTTTTTTTTAACTTTTCTTAACATTGATCATGCTTTTGGAATAAAAGAAATAGCATACAGTAATTTATACCAAAACATCAACAATGCTTTTAGATACCCTTGTGATGCGATTATGGATTTGTTTAAGAATTGTCAGAGTTTTCACAACGTGAACAAGTTATTACTGAATAATAACTGTTTTTTAAGGAAAGAAAAGAAACGTCTAGAGGGCCCCCAAAGCTGAGCGCGACAACATTGTGCGTCCCGGGACCTTCCTGGGTACACTCACTGTTATCTTCCTTCTCATTCTACCGGCCTTCAGCTGGGCTCCAGGTGAACGCTCGTTTAGGTCACCATCTGGACTCTAAGTAAACCGTACGCCGCGGTGGGTCCTGGGAAATGTAGTCCGGGCTCTGCTGAGTCTCCCACTTCCGCTTCCGGCCAGCGCTGGTCTTCCATCGTTTCTTACGCACTGGTGTGTAAGAAAAGGGATGTGAGTCTTCTTGGAAGTCTCCTTTCCGGCCGCAGGAACAGAGGCTGGATGTCTAAGACCTGAGGGGAAAGGGGCGATGTGTGGCGGAGGGTCGGAGCCAGGGAATTGTGACAACTCGGCCTAGCAAAGAAGGAGTTTGAGGAGGCGGAGCACGGAGCATCCCGCACTGGGATGCGGGGCGGAGCTTGGGCCGGCGGGGCTCGGGCCGGCAGTCTTCGGCAACCCAGGGCTGGGAAGCGGACAGCTCCAGGCCGGCAGCTTTCGGTTCAGGCAGTTCTTTCACGGTAGCCGCCCACTGTGCCGTGTTTTTTGTTGTTGGTGGTTTTTAAGCCTTAATTACGTATTTTTCTTGTTTTTTTTTTTTCTCTTAAAGATTCTCAGAAAGGCCAGTAGAAGATTATTTCCTACTTCTGTACTAATTTTAGAGTTTGCTGCCTGCAAAGTCTATAAAGAGCTGCAGAAGTTGATTCTTCATGTTCCGTATGTGTTCTTTTGAGATTATTAAGCACTGTACAAGTTGCGATTGCTGATGGATTGTTGCTGGTTTTATTTTGTGGCGTCGGAGGCACACACAGGTTGAATGCCACACTGTCACACGGTCTGGGAGAGTCACAACTCTGAATTCAAATCTTGAGGCTGTGTCCTGATTCTCATTGCGTCCTGGAAGCTACAGTGGGGGCAGGCATGCAGACAGGACCCAAAGCAGCGATGGTGCGGGCCCTTTTCTCTGTGTCCGCAGACAGGGAGGTCCCTGTGCCTGCACTCCTCAAGGAAGGGGTAGGAGTAAATTACTGGAAGGTAGATAAAAGGAAGGCGTAGATTAAATCCAGTTGGTGCTCAGAGATTTCTCCCTGTGGTGCGTTGGTGATAAAATCGTGTTATTTCACCTCTCTTCTTTCACAGCCTTGCTTTCTTGGGACCGTTCCTTTGCCAGCGGGAATTGCATAGAAGAGGAAGGAATAACGCCTGGTCTCTTGACCTTAGAGCTCAGGTGAGTAGAACTTTGGTTTTTTGTTGTTTTGTTTCATGGAAACGCCAGCTCTCTTCCGAAACAGAGGCCTGCTTTTTTTGACAAATTCTTCATCCTTTTTGTTTTGACAAATGCCCATTCAGACCCTTAAGCCATAGCTGCCTTCCCGCAGAAATAGGTTTCTTCTAAGGTTGAGAAACTTCCAAGTGTCTTAATTTAGTGTATTCTTTCCCCGGCTCCTAGTAGTGGTTCATTTGCTCAGTAAATCATTCAGGCTTACATTGTTTCAAGGCTGTGCTAGATTTAGGGAAGAAATGAGTACGGTAACTATAATGGTTTACATTAATTACATGCTTCTTATACGCAAGGTATTATGGTGAGGGCTTTCACTGCTGTATCCTTGATGCCTGGCATATAATAGCCTGTTAATAAGTATCTGAATTAGTAAATATTTAATTTGCTCAGCGACTTTGTAAGTCAGATATTATTAGTCCCATGTTACTGATAAGAATGCGGAAGCTTAGAAAGGTTAAATACCTTAGCAAGTGTCACCTGACCGGCAGTCAGGGCCTTTGTACTTACACTTCTCTCTGTAGTTTTCCCAGCCTAGACCTTTGCACAGCTTATTTATTTTCATGAAGGTCTTAGAGACCATCCATGACAACCTGATTTAATGTTGTCCCCCCACACCTGCCACCTGTGTTTAAGCCAGGAGAGCTTACATTCTGGTTGGTAAACAAGAATCTATCACATTTATTTTATTTTCTTATATGCCCTGTTTATAATCAAAGATCAACTGATGTGTAGACTTGTTTACTTACCAGAATGCAGGCATCATAAGAACAGGTACCTCGTCCCTCTTAGTTACTGCCTTATCCCCAGCGTTTGTCAGAGCGTCCAAGATGTAGTTAGACACTGAATGTATATTTGTTAAATTAACGAATGCCTGTATTCTTAAGGTAGTGCTCAGATGAACGAATAACAGGAATGATAATAGTTTGTTGAAGATTTTCTCTGAGCCAAGCACTTGATTATAAGCTTTATTCATATAGGTATTCATGTGTATGTGTATGACAAAGACTTCATTCTTTTAGCTCTACAAGTAAGAAGTATTATCTTCATTTAACAGAAGAAAGAACAGACTCATTCAGAAATTTGTGTCGGTACATTTAGTGTCAATACAGCTACAAAGTGTCTGAGCCAGAACTTAAACCCAAGCCATTTGACACTCCAATATTGAGAGACAAGAATTGCAACTTGCAAAACCCTGCTCCTTCATTTGCTATCTGGATTAAAACTCCATAATTTTCCCATGGTCCTCAAACTTTAACACCAGACTCATCTGATTTCTCGTCCTTTTCATCCCCACACAGAGTATTCATTCATCTAGTCCTGTTATTTCTACCTTTGCAGTATCTCTTTCTCCCATTACTTTTTTATCCCACTGCCTTTGTTGCAGCCATTTTTATCATCCTTTTTTTCTCCCCAGAGTGAGGTCTGCACGGTCAAGGACTGTATCTTTCTTTATAGTTTGGGCACCAGACACATAATAGAATTTCAGTAAGTGAGTGCCATCTTCCTAGCTAGAATTTCAGCTGCTTGAGCGCAGAGCCCTTGTCTGCCCTGATCACTTGTGTTCCAACACACCCCGCCTGGTCCTTCACATGTAATTTACTAAGAGAACGAACTGGGGAACAGAATCCTTTTTGCTCTGTAGTTGGTACCAAAAGACCCGGGTTCCAAGTATCAGCAGGCTGAGTTCAGGCGAGTCCCCTCCTCCCATTTAAATAGTTCCTGAGGATGTGGTTCCACAGTGTAACAGTTATCACATCTCCTTTACATGGAGGAGGTCCAGGGTTCATGCCCCAGTGGAGCCACAGTCCATGGTCTATGACCATGCCATTTTGAATAAGCCTGATGTCTGATCTTGGAAGCTAAGCAGGGTCGGGCCTGATTAGCACTTGGATGGGAGACCACCTAGGAAGACCAGGTGCTGTAGGCAAAAAAGAAATTTTTAAATAAATAGTTCCTGAGCTCCTGCAGTGTGCCTGGAGATTAAAATCACAGCTCTCATAGAGCTCATATCCTACTGAGCACAGAAAGACAGTAAACAAGGGAAAGACAGTAGGTTAGAGGATAAGGTTCACAGAGAAAAATGAAGCAGGGAAGGGGCTTCGCGAGTGCTGGCAGAGGGACTTGCAGATTCAAGTAGGATAGTCAGGTGACATCATTGAAAAGATGGTGCTTGAGTAGGGGCCCAAAGGAAGTGAGGGGTCTGTGGACATTTGGAGAAAGGGAATAGCAGTGAAGGCCAGGAGGTGGGTGCGTGACTGGTCTATTTGAAGAACAGTTAGGAGACCAGAGGGGCTGAGCAGAATGAGAAAGGAAGGAGGAGTAGGAAGTCGGGTATTGGGTCACCAGAATAGTGCCCGGTCTGTTGGCCATTGAAAGGGTTTTGGTGAAGGTCTTGGCTAGAGGAGTGACATGACTTTATTTATATTTACAGACATCACTCTTCAGAGCATTTGAGATCCTTTTCCTTGCCATATGTTAGCAGTTTGGCTCAGTAAACACTCATAAAAATTAAAAAAAAAAATCAAAAACAAAAAAACACCACTGTGGCTACTGTGTAGGAAATAGACTGTGGGGAGCAGAAAGCGAAGCAGACCAGGTAGGAGGCTGTTGCAGGAATTCAGGCCAGAGGTGATGGTGGTTTGGGTAGTAACACTAAGGAGAATTGGTCCAATTCTGGCTATAATTTGAACGTATTTGTTGATGTATTTGAGAAAGAGAGGAATTGAGGATCACCCCCAAATATTTGCCTCTCTCACTTGAAAGATGAAAGGGACCTCTAGAGGCAAAGCTGGAGTTTGTTAAGTACTCCTATCGATGTTTGAAGCCATGAGATTGGATATGTGTTCACCAACGGAGTGAATGAGTACAGATAGAGAAAACTTCCTGGACTAAAGCTTGAGGCAGTCTAACCTTTAGAGGTCAGGGATATGAGGAAGTTTTGTACAAACTAGAAGCCCCTGGAAACCCTGAAACGCAGCCACTCAGATGCAGTTTAGCACATGATACTTAAAGTGTCATCTCTGGAGCAGCCATATTAGCATCACCTAAAAACTTGTTAGAAATTCAGATTCTTGGACTTCACTGCAGAGCTCTTGATTCAGAATCTTTGGAGGTGGGGTCCAGCAATCTGTTTTAACCCATTTCTCGTTTACCCCAAGAATACTCGCCGGTGGTGCTTGCAGCTGCAGCGTTTACCCTTAGATAACTCACGGATTACAGTCCTAACCTGACCCCCAAAGTCAAGTATTGCGTTTTTATTCTTATTTTCACATCACTGTAGTGTATTGATAGTCTTTAGAAACAAATGACATCCTTCTATTTATAGCATTCAGGCTTTAGTAAATTTACATTTTCAAAATTTAGTAATTCTCGATCGCTAAAACAAAAAATCCTAGAAAATGTAATGTTCCTATGCATGATGTTAAATTAACACTGGCAGCGAGCTGCACTTTTGCTAAATGGAAAAAGGGTTACCAGTTACTCATGGTGTTGGTGCACACCGAAGTTTGCAGAGCCTGGTCCTGGGGGTCCTAAAGAGTTGAGTTTAAATGGCTTGTTAGAGATTTGGCCTCCGGGTAGGAGGCAGCATGTTGCCTAGCCTTTGACACTTGCCTCAGAGAGCAGTCCCAGTGTAGGGCAGTGCCCCTTGTGTGACATGGAGAGATGCTTGCCAGAGTGGGCTGTGCAAAGGTCTGAGACTGATGGTTAGAGCAAAGGTGGAGACTTGGCCTTCTGAAGCAGTACAACCCAGGGTATCTTATGAGCAGACACCCCAAGAGTGTGTGTCTGTGTGTCTGAATTTACCCTGTGGCTTGAATCTCAAGAGAAAACAAGCAAGGCAGGAGGGAGCTCGTGGTCAGTGTCTGCGTGACCTGCTGACTAGCTGCAAGCTGGTTCCAGTTCTCTTCATCTCCCTGCCTCGTATCCTGTGGATGGAATGTGCTAAGTGCATTCAGTGTGCCAGACCCGTGCAAGATGGAGAAGTAAACGAGGAGGCCTCAAGTCCCGTGATGATTTAGAGGTCTTCACAGGACAGGCAGGCTATGTCAGAGGTGGAAAACCACTAATTTAAACAGTGTTGCCAGGTCCTGGAGTGATTCATTTGCTCTGGTGACAGGAGAAGGCTTCGTTTAGAAAAGGAGTTCTTGAACTTGAGTCCGTGGGCATAATGCAGCAGGTCCATGACCTTGAGTGGAGAAAACATTTACTCTAGTTGAACTGAAAGTCGGCATTTCCTTCCATTGTGACCGTACACAGCAAACCACAAAAGTATTAGCAGACCTGTGATTTTGTGATCCATGCAAATCATACGTGTTTTTATATCATAATTACAATTCATATAGATATTTCAAAATATCGTTTAAGCTCACTATTATTTTCAAATTTTAGTAGTTAATTCATGGTTTTTAATGTGTTAATAAAGAAGCACATACTGGGTGTTTTATTAGTTTTGAAGGTTGTATTCCAGTATAATTAGCATTTAAAATAATTCCATTTTTTTGTATTTTATGCATTTAAAACATTTATCTGAGTAGGAGTCCATGAGTGTCACCAGACTGCCAAAAGATGCTGTGGAACAAAAAAGGTTGTAAACTCTGATTTAGAAGACATTTGCTGAGCTGTATTGTGATTTTTAAAATCCTTAAGGACAGGATGTGTTTTTATTTTGTTTTGTTTTGTTTTTTGGTGGGGCTTTTTGCAGCCTCACAGTCTTATGCTATTAAAACTTTCACATTTGGGTTTTCCTTCACAGGGCACATGTCCCATATGTTTGCAGGATCTCTGCACCCTTCCCTAGGGCCCAGTGTCCCACTGCGAGACTTCTGCTGCTGGGCCCTCCCTGCAGATGCCTCTGTGACTGTCCTCAGCCAACCACAGCATGCTTGGCTCTCTGGCCTCTGAATCTCTTCAGAGCAGGGACTGTGCCTACAGATACTCAGTAAATATCCACTGAGTGAATGCTGTCCAGAGAGCGTGAACCCTGCTGGAGACCCAGAGCACAGAAGAAAGAACTCAGATGATGTCGAGTTCCCACCTGAGCCCACAGGTCCCTGGAGCATGGGAACCAACCAGGCTCAGGGGAGTGAAGGTGGAGACAGGTGCTTGTGACCTCAGGTATCCGTCTGATGCTCCTTGGAAGATCTTGGAAAGTCTCGAGAATGAAGAAAACCTGGGTCTTCTCCAGCTTAGGAAGATCAGAGGATAAATAAAATTGCTGCCACTCTCAAAACCCTTGGGAGTGGAGACCATGGAGACTTTGACCCCGAGGCGTGGGGAAAGCGGTGAGCGTTAATGAAGGGTGTGGGGTCGGGGCGGGTGTCTGAGTCAGGTGTGTAAAGGGAGAGTTAGGTGGGTGGGGAGTTGGCGTCACAGGAAAGGAAACCAGTGTGTGAGGGGGCAGATGTCCCTGAGGCACAGGCGGGCATCACTCTTCTCATGCTTCTTTCTCTTGCAGGTCTGCTTTCTCAGGCCTCAGTCTCTTCCCAACTCGTAGAGCACAAGACCGAGTTCCAGGTGGGTTGAGTTTTCTTTTTTCTCCAGAAATACCACTGTAGGCATCAGAGTAAATGTCTTCATCCTTTGGTAGAAGGAAAAAGAGAAAAAAAGTGTATTGGGGTGAATATATTTTATCCCTTATTGCATTTATCAACGAAATAGCTACTTTCAAAAGACCTTAGTGAAAAAGACACCTGAATGTTTTTTTTTTTTAGTATTTACATTAAAATTTTTAAATCTTTAATATGACTGTAGTTTATTTTTGTAAATGGCATAAGGTTGACATTTAACTTCATTGTCTTCCAAGATAGATAGCAAATTACGACGATGTCATTTGTTAGTCATTCATTTGCAAGTCAATTAAATGCTGTCCTTATCATTAGATATTTATGTATTTGTGTATATATGTGTATATCTAAAATATGTATGTATATTATATATTTGAAGGAAGAGATTCCATTCAATTCATCTTTCATATGGCCCTGCCTTCTATACTCTTGTCCATTGAGTCTCTTGTACATGTCTGCATCGTTTTACTATTTTTACTGAATTCTGAAGGAAAAAAATGAATGTTAGAATTAAAGTTTGGCTAAAACTTAGTTGTAATGTTCTCCAGACCAGGTGCCCTTTTTCATGGTAGATCTCAAACACCTTGTTTCAGTTATTTATGCGATCACTGGTCTGTTCATGTTTTCCTTCATTTATTCATTTTGCAAATATATGTTGAATACCTATGATGGGCCAAACATCATTCTAAGCACTGATGACATATCAGCAAACAAAACAGTCAACATCCCTGCCCTCAGGCGGCTGACGTCCTACAAGGGAGAGACAGGTAGTAAATGAATTAAAAGCAAGGTGATTGCTTTCAGGTACTTTAAAGGACATAAGATGACCTGATTGAAAGTATCTGTAGTTATCCAGGCAAAGGGTAATGATAAGTCAGACTAGAGGGGACAGGGAGAGGAGGGCAGTTTTGGAAGAATAATTGGCAGACTTTTTTGTTGTTAATTAGATGTGAGAAATGAAGACAAGGGAAGAATCAAAGATTTTAAGGTAGATGGCACTGTTTACCCACACAGGGGAGATGAGAGAACAATTTGGAAGGAAATACTCAGTTCGAATTGGGCTTTTTTTGGTTCACATTACCTTGTAGCCGTCTAATGGTAGTTGGTTATGGCAGGACTCAGTGCAGAAGACAGAGCTGTACATAAAGATTTGGGGGTTAGTGACTGGTTTACATTTGTCTAATCAATTGCCAACCGATGGCCTCTGGCCCAAGCTTTCTCCCCTCTCATGCTGCCTTGAGTCTTAGGATGGATCTAGGATTGTGCTGGTAAATGTGCTCTGTTTGTGACGTTCCTTCTCCAGAGTGGGAATGTAGGTTCCTGTGGCCTGTGGCCCTTCTGATCTCAGTTGGGCAGCAGTCGAGCAGAATCATGACAGCATGGTTAGTCAGGCTGATTCAGTCCTGACTCTGCATCTATTAGATGGATGTTCCTTGACAATGTTCACTTCTGAGATCCCATTTTTCTCTCTGTGAAACAGGGATAGCAATAGTAACTACCTTGTGAGTAGTTACAGATGACAGATAATAGATCATTTCTAACACTCTAGAAAGCTCTCACTTTCTGTGAGTACAGTGAAGACTAAATGAGATAAATCATAGAAGCACTTAGTCCAGTGCCTGCCTTGTAGTACGTTTGCTATAAATGAAGGTATTAATATTATCTGCTTTGTATCTTCTCATTTTCTGGTAGCAAACACATCTTGGCTTTTATAAAAAGGACAATTATTAATGTATAGTGTCTCCGGAACTGGGCTCTTTGTTTTCAAGTTCTAGCTCCATCTCTTACTAGCTTTGTGACCTTGACCAAGTTACTTCACCTCCTGGTTTAGGGCTCCTCAGGATGACCCTCTCGTTTGGAGATTTGCTGGGACTCAAGGGACTCAGTGTATAGTTTTACTCGTGGCTATGATCTATTACTGTTTTATAGGTACTGTATATTTCTCGAATGAATAATATGTTGACATATATGCACTAAACCTTACTATAGCTACCTCGCCTCCATGAATTTTGTTAAAAGTGAAATACCTGTGGTATCACAGCTCACTCTTAACTTTGTAATACCTTATCACAGGTATTCCAAGGACAGGCTGAAGATAAAGTGTAATTCTGAAGACCTCATAGACGATTTTCTCCCTCTCGAGAAAGCATAAAGCATGTCACAATCTAAATGAAGATAGTGATGATATAGGAACAGCTAATCACTGTATTTCAGAATATGTAACTGCCATTTTTTTCTCACTGGACCAGAGCAATTCACTTAGAAACTTAGGCCACAATTTATAACAAAGGCTGATACGTATGATTTGAAACTACAATTTGAACTGCTGGTTTAGAGGTCTCACCTATTTGGGGAGATGGTTGTATAAATACCTTGGTTGCTTCTGTCAGGGGCTGACAGCAAAGCCCGTAAAAGGTGTATGTGTGGAGGGTGGGAGGCTGTGGCAATAAAGAGTGGGATTCGCCCAACTGCTGTGGAGGAGTGAAGAACAATCATTCTGGCCAAGGTGTTGATTTGGAGTGTGTGCTGTGATGGACACACTGAAGTTAGGCACTGTCAGGTCTCATTATTTATCATAGTCTTTTTAGAGAAAGAGTTGGTAACCTACAAGTTAGAGTCAAATTGTAAAATGTGCAGACCCTGTGATTCAGCCATTTCTGTTCTAGAAATTGCCTTCAGAATTTGTGCTCGCACTGAGCAAAGGACATTCCTTGCTTTACTCTTTGGATGGCCATGGAAGACCAGATAAGTTAGAATTGAAATTATTGGCACCTAAAATTAATAGTACTAGATTTGACTTGCCAAACTGAGTAATTTCTTGATTTCTTGTCTACTTGTCTTAGTGATGCCAAGTAAGTTACAACAAACTTACATTTCATCCAGCGGGTGTTTGTGTTAATGGCGCTTCACATTTTAGGAGCCATTGACCTTCAAGGATGTGGCTGTCATCTTCACAGAGGAGGAGCTGGGGCTGCTGGACGCCGCCCAGAGGAAACTGTACCGAGACGTGATGCTGGAGAACTTCAGGAACCTGGTCTCAGTGGGTGAGAGGAGCTTAACTTACTGGAGTGTTCTCATTCCCTGGAGAAAGGGTATTTTTGGTCTTTGTACATAGGTTAAATCCATTTTTTTTTTTAAAAAACAGTACTGTTATAAGTAGTTTCATTTAGCCAGTCCCAAATCTTGTCTGTCCTTCAAAGGCTTAAAGATCATGGAGTTAGGGCTACATTTTCAGATAATCATTTGTACCTCAAAAATGAGCTTAATTCTTGTATTTTCTTGCATTTTCAGGGCAACAACCTTGCAAACCTGGTAAGATGTTTCATTTGGAACAAGATAGAGAGACTTGGGTGACAGAGAGAGGAACTCTAAGAGGTGCACATTCAGGTGAGAACCAGGGAGCCTGGAGTCCTAGCGAGGCGGTGAGCTTGCCCCACAGAGGCCCGTTCCATGCCCTCAATCTGCCTGTGGATACTGCTGGTACCGTAGTCGGTTTACTGTTCTACAGCTTCATTTCTATTACTCCGTCCCTACCTTCTCAGGGTTCCTTCATGCTTTTCAGAGAGTGACACACACGGAAGGAGTGAGGGGACTTTCTTCCCTCTGATAAAACAGCTAATCAAAGTAAGAGTAAACTAGTGGCAGAGAGACTGTTCCAGAACATTGAGAGTTCTGTTGTATTTCTCAGTTAACTCCATTATCCTGTAAGTTCCTGATTATAAACAGATTCATGTTACTTAAGCCCTAAAATATAAAAATAGCCAACAATATTAGAAAACATAGACAGATTTTTTAAATCATCTAGAACTATATGGTAAAAATGACACTTTGATGGCTCACAACCAATACTGGGGATGAGTTGATATTTTTATGTCTCTGTCCCTTATCAGTGTCATCCGGATTCCTATGTAATATACTCACAGAAGGCATAGACACAGCTGGTCCACTTCGGGGGGGGGGGGTTCGGTGCTTTGTTCCCTTCTCTAGTTCAACCCATCTGTACCCCACTTTAGAGTCACTCTGGGTGGCAGTGTGAGAACGCTAAATGTAGCTCTGAAACCAGACTTCTGCTTTGAATCCCAGCTCACTGCTTCCTCCCAGCCTGGTGGTGGGGGTCCCTTAACAGGTTACTTACCTTTCCGTGCCTTGGTTTCCTCATCTGTGAAGTGAAGATAACAGTGGTTTCTACCTCAATGTGACTCTGCAGGTTAAATAAGTTAATATGTGTACATCGTTGGCACATAGGGGCGGTTATTATAGTAGTCTTAGATATTCCAATTAAAAGCAACAACAGTTTTATTAACTGGAGAAGTGAATATTCTCTGTAAAAAATCTGTTCAGAATTTCTTTTTTGCTTGGTAACTATATGATGAGACTTAGTTTGTTACTAATAGGACTGTGTTAACATTTAGCTTCAAAGCTTATTAATAAGAGCTTCTTCCTTCTTTTAGACATAAAATTAAGTGCCCTGGTAGTTAAGATACATAAAGCTGAATTTTTCTCTCAGCTGTTTTTGGTCCAAGTTTGAAAACCTGATCTTTCTGAGCCAATAGTGTCCTTGTTCTCATCCCAGAATTTTCTTTAACCTCATAGGAGACAATAATGAAAAGGATATGGAGTATATTCAAGAAAGAGAATTAAAGTTCTTTTCAGACAGAGAGCTCTCCTACTGGGAAATCTGGGAGCAGGGGCCTGGTGAATTAACTACGAGTCAAGACCATGGAGTAAATCTTCAAGGGAAAGGCTTCCAGTTCTCAGAAGATGCTTCTCTCTGCCAGGAGCAGGAAGGGTCTTCTACCCAGGGTTCACAAATTGAAAACTTGGTGAATAGTCTTCAGGGAGATGGGCCCATCCATTCGGAAAATCAAGAGTTTCCAGCCTGGAAAGCTGTAAGACCATTCTCCATTCAAGAATCTTGGACTAGAGCCTTTGTGGGCAAGCCTTGGAATGTTCTAGAAAGGTATAAAAAAATTGACGTGGAAGATATAATTTATAAATATGACTGGGATGAGTATGGCTTCAGCTGGATATCAGATTGTCACGATGACCACGGATTAGCTGAAAGAGAGAAGCCATGTAATTGCAATAAATGTAGAAAAGACTTCATTAAAAAGTCCATACTTCATCACCCCAACCCCAGAGGGAATGGTTTGAAAAGTAACGAACGTGGAAATGGCTTTGGGGATGATTCAAACCACCCCACTTATCCAAGAGTGCCATTGAGAGAGAAACCCTGTAAGTATGAGTTTGGGAAGGGCTGGAGGCAGATCGCCTGTCTCGAGAGGCAGCAAAGAATTCCCACAGGAGAGAAATCTTTTAAAAGTAGCGAACGTGTTCGTGGCCTCGGGCCGAAGACGCGCCCTCACAGCCGTCCTGGGGTTCACAGTGGAGAGCTGCCCTTCCGATGCGATGTGTGTGGGAAGGGGTTCAGGTACAAGTCAGTTCTTCTTATTCACCAGGGAGTGCATACGGGAAAGAAACCCTATAAATGCGAGGTGTGTGGGAAAGCCTTCGGTCGAAGCTCAAACCTGCTTGTCCACCAGCGGGTCCATACTGGAGAGAAGCCGTATAAGTGCAGCGCGTGTGGGAAAGGCTTCAGCTATAGCTCGGTGCTTCAGGTCCATCAGCGGCTGCACACAGGCGAGAAGCCCTATACGTGCAGCGAGTGTGGCAAAGGCTTCTACGCCAAGTCCGCACTGCACAAGCATCGGCACGTCCACCCGGGAGAGAAACCCTACAGCTGTGCTGACTGCGGAAAGGGGTTCATCTGTAGCTCCCATCTCAGCAGTCATCAGAAGACGCACACGGGGGAGAAACCCTACCAGTGTGACAGATGTGACAGAGGTTTCAGTCACAACTCATACCTTCAGGCTCACCAGAGGGTTCACACAGGGCAGCGCCTCTATGAATGTGACGTGTGTGGGAAGGGTTTCAGTTACAGCTCGGGGCTCCTCATGCATCAGAGGCTGCACACGGGAGAGAAACCCTACAAATGCGAGTGTGGGAAGAGCTTTGGCCACAGCTCAGACCTCCATGTCCACCAGAGGGTCCACACAGGAGAGAAACCCTATAAGTGTGTGGAGTGTGGGAAGGGCTTCCGGCGGAATTCAGACCTGCATAGTCACCAGAGGGTCCACACGGGAGAGAGGCCCTACATTTGTGACGTGTGTGGGAAAGGCTTTATTTACAGCTCTGACCTCCTCATCCATCAGAGGGTCCACACGGGAGAGAAGCCCTATAAGTGTGCTGAGTGTGGTAAAGGCTTCAGCTACAGCTCGGGGCTTCTCATTCACCAGAGGGTCCACACAGGTGAGAAGCCATATAAGTGCAAGGAGTGTGGAAAGGGCTTCCGATGCACCTCAAGTCTTCACAAACATCAGCGAGTCCACACGGGAAAGAAGCCGTACACGTGTGAGCAGTGTGGCAGGGGATTCAGTTATGGCTCGAATCTTCGTACCCACCAGAGACTGCACACAGGAGAGAAACCTTACACGTGCTATGAGTGTGGAAAGGGCTTCAGATACGGCTCAGGTCTCCTCAGTCATAAGAGAGTGCACACTGGAGAGAAACCGTATCGATGTGACGTGTGTGGGAAGGGCTATAGTCAGAGCTCACATCTGCAAGGCCACCAG
This sequence comes from Rousettus aegyptiacus, assembly GCF_014176215.1. Classification (NCBI taxonomy): domain Eukaryota; kingdom Metazoa; phylum Chordata; class Mammalia; order Chiroptera; family Pteropodidae; genus Rousettus; species Rousettus aegyptiacus. The sequence continues at coordinate 42,791,625 of NW_023416289.1, read as the reverse complement.
AGAGTCCACACCGGTGAGAAGCCCTATAAATGTGAGGAGTGTGGGAAGGGCTTTGGTCGCAGCTCCTGTCTTCATGTCCACCAGAGAGTCCACACTGGGGAGAAGCCCTATAAATGTAAGGAATGTGGGAAAGGCTTCAGCTACAGCTCAGGTCTGCGAAATCACCAGAGAGGACATTTAAGTGAGAAACCTTGTAAGGAGGGGTGAATCGAAGTTTCCATTTTAGAACTCAGAACTTTACATTTGTCTGAGAGCCAACATAGGAGAAAAACTTGAATGCGTCATGTAGGGAGGCCAGCAGCAGAGGCTGGCGTTTTCATAGCCAGCAGCTAGTATGCACAGGAAGGAAAGAACTGGAAGTTCTTGAGTCCGTCAGTCACAGACTTAAATCTTCAGGGGTATGTACAGCAGAGTAGACCTTAGAGAAAAGCTGTGACAGTAAAGATTGTCACTTTCATTAGAGTTGGCCTGGGGGGAGCTTTTACAAATGATAGGAGTAGTGAGATATCAAAGCAGATTATGGATGTGGATTTCTTGGGAGCAGGGGTAAATACCTACAAATGGCACAAGTGAAGGAAAAAATTGTCGCCTTACTAAAACCTTTTAGGTTTTATGAAAATTAAAAGATGATGACATTTGCTGAGGCAAGTCACTTTTAGAAGTCCAGGAACAGTTACGAGGGAAGTTCTCCATGCAGGTATGGGTATTGGATCTCCATCCGTTTTCAACATGTTTTTGTGATTGTGTTTTATCTCATATAGGTAAATTGTTCTTGTAGAGAGGTTGTGCTAACCTTTATTTCATTCTCTCAAGTTTTGAAAACAAATCAATTAGGCTTTTAATTGGAATTGTGTTGAATGTATAGGTTAATTCGAGAAGAATTTGCATCTTTGAAGTGCTGATTTTTTTTTATTTTTGCATTTTAAAAATACTGTTTGTTTCCACTTATTAAAGTATTTTGAATGGCCCCTCACTAATCTTTAGAGTTTGAAAAAACAGGTTCTGAATGTTTTTGAGGAGTACATTTCTAGGAATTGTTTTCTTGCTCTCATGAATATAATATTTTTATTCCACTTCATCTCATGTAGGTTTTTTTTTACATATAAGACAAATATTAGAACATTTTTAAAAATCAGAAATGCCATTTTTAACTTACAAAAATAGCATAGTAAAACAGATCCACCAAATACCGCGTCAGTGGGAATCTGCAGAAACATGTACTCTGATGCATTATTAATGGAAGGGAAAATAGATAGTCTTTTTGGAAAGAATTTGTCAGTGTATCAAGTTCAATTTGTATAACCTTTGAAGTGACAGTATAGTAATTTATACCTGGGAGAGAGATGCACATTTGGGGAAAGGCGTATGCATGTAACTGAGTTTTGTAGTGTTTTCTTACAATAGCAGAAAACTGACAAGTGTTAATGCTCCAAGTGTAGTAAGTTAAGGCACATGTACACAAGGGAAAACCACTAAAAATATTTAGGTGCACTGATCATGACATTGAAGGTTGCCCTCAACTATTTAGTGAACCAGGAAGTTTGTAGAACAACAATTGTAGTTGGACCCCATTTTGTTAACATGTTTTTATATGTGTATATGTTTATAGAGAGACAAAGAAAGAAAAAGATGTGTGAAAGGTCACTGTCACGACTGCTTATCTCTTGCAAATGGAGTACAGGGTGTGTGATTCATTCATGTACTTTTATGTATTTTTTAACAAAGTATATATCAATTTTGTAACAGTAAAGCTATTTTTTTTTGAAAATTAGTCTAGTGGAATAATCCCTTATGGCATATGTTATTATATGTATTTGTTTTCTGTTATTTTTCTGCTGCATGCAGTACCAAATACAAAGTATACAAACGAACTGAAATTTTTGAGTTAGATAACATTGAAAGGCTGCATCTCCTGCTGGCTGGTAGGAGATGAGGCTGTCTGGGTAATCTAGGGGAGTTTTGGCGTTTCCATCCTGCACATTCTTGCTGCAGAGAGGGCAGGGCAGTGTGATGTGCCCCTTGCAGTCTGACTGCTTCATTCAGGTGACTCAGGAGGCCTGGGGCATGGCCTGGGCTGAGCTCTTCTCTGTTGCCTGCAGTGCTAGACAGAGTCTGGGTTATAGACAAGGAAATGGGAAAGGCGCACTTTGTATCTAAATAAATAGTTACAGAACATATTTAGAAGTCCAAAGCAAAGTACTGATAGCAAGAAATGTTAGCTTTCCGACAGGGGCTTTAAAAAACCTGAAGGATTTTATGGAGCACCAGCAGAGGAGTTGGGCTGATGGGGTATATTTTACAGCTAAGAGGACATATATGGACACCTTCCCTGCCCATCCGACCTTTTAGATTTGTGGTTGAAAAGCTTAACTAACTCAGTGGATTTCCAGAGGTAGACAGCAGATTCTTAAAACTCTGGGCAGTATGTCCCCTGTGTTCTGGAGATGGCTGTCAGAATTTGGCTGTGGTCACAGTCATCTCATTGCTTGACCAGGGCTTGGAGGATGGTGCTTCTAAAGTGGCTTTGGTCATCATATAGCTGTGAGCAGGGGGCCTTAGTTTCTCAGTGGCTGTTGACAAGGGTCTCAGTTTTTCATCACATGGGTTTCTCCACAGGGCCTTCATAGCATGGCTGCTAATTTCCCCTAGAGCAGGAAATCAGAGGAGAGAGCAAGCAGGAAGCCACACAGTGCTTTTTATGACTCAGTCTCTGAAGTTGCCATCACTTCTGCTTTGTTCTTTCCATTAGGAGTCACTAAGTCTAAGTCACACTAGAGGGCAGGGGAAATAGCTCTGTCTCTTGCAAGGAGGACTATCAAAGAATGTGTGGCTGTTTCTGCAAACCACTATGTTGTAAGGAGTTACAACATGGGCCAGTAATATAGATGGAGTGGTAGTCTCTACAGTTGGTCCTGTGCTAATAATTCTACTTCCTTTGCCCCTTTGGAGCCTACTAGAGGCTGTTCTTGAGGTACCACTGGGTTGCCTGTCTGCACACAAGTACCCAGGTGCCAATCAGCTCTCAGGGTTTCAGCGGCAGCAAGGGATACCAGACAGTTAAGGGGAGAGTGTTCCACCTGCTACAGAATGGGTCCTATTGGGTGTAGAAGTGCAGTTCTTTTTATGCAAATCCTCAGGAATAAGAGAAGATGTTACTCTCTATTGTCCTTTGAATGTCATGGTAGAATGAGTACCACAAGTTTAAGGGGATTTGGAGAGTTGTGAAAACATCTGTGGGGCAGAGTCAGAAATTAAATGATAGTACACAAAACTAGATGTTGAGCAAGTGGGTTGTGGGGAAGATGAGTGTATAGAATGTAGTTCATAGTGATAGCCAGGTTATATCCTCCCAACAGGTTGATGATGTGGCCATTTTATAAGGTAGAGGCAGATTCAAGATACCTAAGGTGCAGTGTGGAGCTTCTACAGATGGGGAGGTTCTCCTTAGGATAGTATCCACTGAGCAAAAGGAGGCTAAGGTCTTATGAGGCTGAGATAACATGGGTGTGACAGGGTAGGGACAGGATTAACCAACTGTTGGAGTGGCCTCTGCTGCCTGGACAGATGCCTTTTTCGAGGAAGTCATTAGGTCTGAAGGGGTGAATGAACTGATGATACTACCTTATGAACCCCAGAAATCACGACACATCTGACAGTGGCTAGGGGAGGCAGAGAGGAAGAAGCGAGACTCCTTGATACCCCCAGCTCCGACTCCTGAGCTGTAAGTACCTCATGCAGATTGAAAGACTCTTACTTACTCCTTGACCGATGGTTAAAAAGAAAGCAGATGCACAACTTAATCTTGTCTCATCCGTGCGGAGGAGTAAATACGTGGCCAGAGACATGGGGACTTGGCATGTGAAAGGAGACTTCTTTTTCATTGTTAGTAACTGTTGAAATTTTTAATTGTGCAGTTGGAAAAAGAATGTAGAAGATAAAAAAAAAAACACCTTTCTCCCTAAAATATCATTTTCACGTTCACAAGTATGCAACCCTCAGGGTTCACCTAGAATTACTACAAAAGGCAACTGCAGTCTGTTTGGACTGAGGCATTGTGGGCTATCAGATGAGGGAAGTAGGCACCTCAGTCAGGATGCCATCCAGCTGGTGCATGCCAGTCTCGACTGCCAAAAGCCAGGACGTGATGGCAGTCAAATGAGCTCACAAAGAACTTGTACCACACAAGTCTGGAAGACCATCTTAAACATATTCCTTTCCCAGAGGCTGGCGAACCTGAATGACTCTGTGGGACTGATTTTCTAGAAACCTAAGTCCAGGAGAACAACTGATTCTACATTGATTCTAAAATGTCCATGATCAGGGAAAGGACATAGTGGTCTGAGGTGGTGACAGCACGAATGTAACAACAGTTCCTACAGATGAATAAATTTTCTCCCCACAAAAGTGCTAGAAACCAAAGAGTCGCTAATTGGGCTGCATCTGAGGGAGCCTGTGGATCACATAGAAACTGGCAACATGAATTATGTTGCTTCAGGACAGTACTGTCCAGTCGAAATATGGTGCAGAACAACATGGGAGTTCAGTAAGTGGGCCTTCACAAAATAACTTCTTTTACCAGCAATAATGAGTTAGGAAACAAAATGGGAAGGATTATCATTCGTAATAGCAACAAAAAACACTACTACACATTCAACAAATTAAGCTATAAAAGAGCATGGATTTTTTTTTTTAAACTGGTATATCCCAGTGCTTAGAATGGGGCCCAGCACATAGTAGGTGATTAAAAATAAACACAATACACAAAAATTCCTGTCTTCCAGGAGCTTAAATCTTAGGGGGAGGTAGGCAGTAACCAAAATATATGAGTAAATTATATAATATTTACAAGGTGAAGTGCCAAGGGCTGTTGCAGTTTTAAATAGGAGGGCCATAGTACACCTCTCTGAGAGTGACATTTGAGCAAAGAATAAAGGTGAAACAGACCTTGAGACCATTTGGGAAAAGGACATACCAGCAGAGGGACAGATTCCAGTGTTGTTGGGCCAGAATGGACAATTGAGAAAGCAGTAGTAGAGGGCAGAGAGGAATAGGGCTAATGGAGAATTGATTAACTCAAATCTGGAGGATCTACATATTTATCACAAATATTACTGAGGCGTATTAAAATATCCTCCTCCCCCACCCCCAATAAAAAGACTTTTAGGATCACCTAAAATTAAGGATGACTCCCATTTGTGGCAGATACTACTAGATTTTTTTTTTTTCTATTCTGATGAAACAAATATCAAGACATCGAAAGGCAGAGGGCAGAAGGATCTGTCACTCTTGTGTGCCCCAAGTTGCAATGCCATGCTATAGCTGGGTATTATTCCTCCAGCTCCTGGAGGTGAGGGATCTTCAGTTATCTGTCGAGTCTAGAACTCGAGCTGGCAAAGAGAAAGATTGTTCTCATCTGCTTTTTGGTGTTTTCCTCCAGGACCTCTAGTGAAATCCGTATTCAATTTTCTTACCCCATTAAGAAATTAAAAAGACGTTTTCCTAAATAGAAATCTTAAAATCCCAAGGGAGATTTCTCAAACAGAATCCGAAAATCTTTCCGTGTTTTCGTGATTCGTTGACATCTCTTTTAAGAGCCCCTCCCCTCAATGATTCCAGACAGAAGCCACTAGTTCTTAATTCTTTCCGCCCGGGAGAAGGGGAAAAATTACGGGGGCAATGCCATGTCTCAAGTATGGAAGGTTTTCCAGAGTCTCCGTGAATAAAAACAAACAGTGAAAAAGTATTTAAGTAAAATTTGAAAATTGCGTGTTTATATAAAGAGTATGTCTACAGAATAAGGACCTAGAAGGATTTTCACTAAAATGGTAACAAGCACTCGTTTCCAGATGGTAAGATACTACTGTTCCGCCTCCATTTTATCACAGGTGGAGAGTGATTTGTTTTAATTATTATTAACATTTCATCGTCTTATGCTATCGTGATTGTCATTTTATATGAATGGAGACGGACCAGGAGGCCCCTGCTGCATCGCTCCCCGACTGTCCCGCTGCTTTGCGCGCGAGCGCGGCTGCCGCGCAGGGGGTTCTGGGGATTGTAGTCCACAGGCTTCCTTGCGCGTGCGCTGTGGTCCCAGGCGCGCTCTGTGGGCGACATTGTTGGCGGCGCTGAGGTGAGTCGGTCCTGGACCGCGCCCCCTTCCGAGGCGTCGCCGGGGATAGAGGGTTCGCCGCCGTGACCCGGCCCGTCGACTAGAATAGGAGGAGTTGGAAGCAGAGACTGGTGACCGAGGAAAGGGCCGCCTTGTGGGACTGGGGTGGTTAGGGCCTCAGGCCCGTACTCGTTGGGATGCGGTGAGGAGAGCTTGTGCTCGTTTTGGGGGCCAGCCTCAGGCTGGGCGGGGATTGACTCCAGTAGTGCGTCTGCAGGCTTCGGGCTTGGCGGCGCATCCCTGGTCTGGGCTTGGTGTCGGTCTTGTGACCTGCGTGCATCTCTGGACCCAGGTGGGGGCGGGGGCGCTGGCTCAGGTGTGGAGGATAATGGTTTGTATAAGGTAAACGCATGACACCCGAGAGAAGTTTTAAAAGCAAGTCTTCGTTGGGAGAGCGCTCCTGGGCGAGGGTCTCTGGTCCAGAGAGGAGAGGGGCCAGAGAAGTCGTGCCCTGGGACGAGAGGGCGTAGTTTTTATAGAGTTATGTGGGGTATAGAATGGGGAATGCCAGTTGAGCATCCGGATTACGTGGTGGTGGATCAGGGCGGTGGCCCAGGGCTTTAGGGTGGGCCCTTGTCCGGATTCTGATGTCAAGCTGGGGAAACCTCCAGGCAGGCCCCCGCTGACCTAACAGTTTGGGCTCTGCGTTCCGGACTGGGGAGAGTTCCTCTCCGAATATGAGGGACGGCTTGGGTTGGTCCTTCCTCGGATTGCCGCGGGCGATTCGAACCCAGCACCCCTCGTTTTTGGAGGGTTAGGTTCTGAACGCCCTGTTTGGGATTTAGCAGCTCTGACTCCAGCGGGGCATTCTTAACTTTGGGGCGGAGGTTCTGGCCTCTGGAAGTAGGGGGGCATCTCGGCCGTGCATCTCCTCTCTCTATTAATAAACATGGAATTATGTTTCTGAATAAATTTTGAAAAAACTGCCAAATTATTAATCCCAACCTCGCCTTGCATGCTGTGAGTCAGGGAATGCAAACAGGATTATAAGACACATGGCAAGGGTTATAAGGCACGTGGCGGATTGTAAAATTGTTAAATTGGAGCTATCAAATTGGAAATTTGAACACTGACTCTACATTTGATAAAATTAGGGAATTAATGTTAATTATTCTAGAGTGGGGAAGAAATGTTTCTGGTTGGTTTTAACTATTATAAAACTACATGGTTAGCACTGTACTAAAAACTTGAATGAATCTTTGTTGGAGCCTAGAATATGGGTGATTCATGCTCTCTCTTAAAGGCCGAAAAGGAGGGAAAAAACTCTAAGGACTTTTCGAAAAGGCTTTTCATAACTCACTAATTTTAATCTGTCACCCTGTGAGCTCTAGGGCATGCAACTCAAAGGGTGGCTTGTGGACTGGTGACAGTAGGAGAACTAAACTTTATTGGTCTATGATCAGACAATTTCAGCACTTGATTCCAAATGTTTAAAAGTGTATATAGCAATTTTTGTAATTGTATGAATAATAATTTAAAAACTGGGCTTGTAATTTGTTTGCCTTTTTATTTCCCTTTTTCTAGAAACTTTCTTATTATTGTATTTTACCAAAATATTAATCTGGGACAGACTGAAAATAACAGTGAAAGTCATATGAAATTGATCCTTCACCACAAGTAGTTTGAATCACTGAGAGGGCAGAGACATGGTTTTTGGTTTCTCTCTTTTAATTTTTGAGGGTTTCCACAGTGTCTAAAGCAGCAACTTTATACAGTAAGTTTCTCCTCAAAGGCAAGAGGCCGCTGTGTTTATGGGTTGATCAGGCAGACTCCCAGCAGGAAATAAACAGCACCTTCAGGGTGAGTAACTTGAGAAGCACTTAATAAAGGGGTGGTTTACAAAGGTGCAGGCAGGGTGCAGTTTGCCAACAAAGGGTATTGCAGTATTCCAGAGCTAGTGATGGCAGGATGACTTACTACCCCTGGGACTGAAGGGCTAAGGGAGGGAGCAGTTACCAGAGACTGGGAAAAGAGCTATAAGAGGACCACAAAGGTGCTATGACCTTTGGTCAAGGAACATGGAACATAGCCAGTCTAGTGGAGCCTCCAGGGAAAGAGCTGGGGAAGTAAAATACTCTTGATTTCACTTTTGTCCCTTCCCTGGATCCCCTGCTGTTTTTCCTGTGGTTGGCTGAACCCAACCAAGTTAGAGAGCAAAGGAATCCACTGGTAGATACAAGCAGGACAGAGAAGGGAGCTGGGTGTGTAGAGAGTGGCAAGCTTACTGTGTTTCTGGCTGCCTGCTTAGGTCTACCTTCAGTCCCAGAGAGTTCCAGCATACTGTGAGCATTTCCAGAGCAAAGAATGTGCTTTATATGTCATAGGCATATCATCAGTATTTGCAAGAGTAGTGGGGCTCCAGAGGGGGAGAGTGCGTGTTGGAAAGAGATCATTTTGGAAGCCAAGAGTTCAGATCTTAGCTAACTGGAAGTTCTTCAGACCACAGGTCCTAGCCACACAGGATCAAGTCTTGGAGTGTGAAAGTGGAAGCAGAAGTAATCCCCTCGTCATCCAGAGATCACTCTCCACATCAGCAATTCTGGAGCCTTTTTTCCAGAATAATTAGGATGTAGGTGATGTCAATACATTCACAAGTCTGAGAAAAGGAAAAGAATGTGACAGTTTTGACCCAAAAGCTCGAGGAGAGAAAGAGGAGTTGCACAAGGGTCTGGGATGGTGGGAAGGGGTGACGAAGTGGTGTTCAATCTGTTAAGAGAAGGAAGGAAAAGATATCTCAGAAGAGGAGAATATGTGAGAAAGATTGGACAGATGAGAAGGAACCAGTGTTCCTTTACGCTTGTTAAACCCTCAGTCTAATGGATTCTTTCTTCTTCGCAGTCTGCTTTTGCAGGACCCTGCCCTCTCCAAGAGGAAGGCAGTATGACTAAGTTCCAGGTGGGTGAAGTTTCCTTCTTTCTCTTAAATGCTATGTCCATTCCGAGGAGCTGGACGCCTCTGTTTTCTGAAAGGAGGTCAGCAAGTTTTAGGCAACGAATGTGTGTTAGGCACTTTGCCTTCTTGTAACAGCTGTGTGAGGTAGGTGGTTTTCCTCCCTTTGTAGAAATGAAGAAACAGGCTTGGAGATGGCAAGACATCTGGCTCAGGGCTGCTCCAAGTACAGTCTGTACCAGTGCCACTGCTGCTACTCCAGGAACTGCTTGTCCCTGGTCCACAAGAGATAAGCACAGAAACCTTAAGTGCTGTGGAAAAGCTCCAAAGTCAGACCAGCAAAAAACCAAGCAGTAACTCAGGGAGAAGGAGAACTCAGGTTTATTATGCACAGTCTCAGAGGAGCTAGTACTCTGAAGAACCTGGGCAGCGTGCTCAGTTGCAACACTTCTTATATACAAGAATTTTACACAAACTGTTCAGTTTGAACTCAAACCATTACAAATGGCAGGAGTTGCTATGGTTGCAAATAATAAGTAGCATTGGTGGAAGGGTGGGAGTTGCTAAGGGTTACTAATGGTTACAAATTGTTACAGGAAGCCTGATCTGCCAGGGTACAAAGTGCTACAAGAGAGGGGAGCTGCTAGGGGTTCAAACAGTTACATTTACAAGTCAAGCAAAGTGCAAGTGAGCTCTTGCATGAGCTCCTGCATACAGCAAGCATATTTACAGAAATAGAACAAAGAGCTGGTTAGCATTTGGAATTATATTTTTCTTCATTTTCCTCTTCACCAAGAGCACTCATTCAGGAACTTTTACAGCACTTGGGCATTGCCACAGCCTCTGGGTGCCCAGCCAGCACACACAGGGACACATTCTGAGTAGTCCCTGTAAGCAGCAAGAACTGAATGTGTATGTGCCAGTCCGGGTTGAACCAGCGAAACAGAACCTGTAGGAGATGCATGTTAAGAGATTTATTATGAAGAAGTGGCTTATGTGATTGGGGGTGGGGGCGGGAAGGCCATTAGGAAGGGCAGACCGGATGCCCTGGACCCCGCAAAGCTGCTCTCTATCTGTGGAATTTATTTTGCTCTCAGGGAAGACTTGGTTTCGCTCTTAAGGCCTCCAGCTGATTGAAGCAGGCCCTCCCTGGTTGGCTAGGAAAGCCTCCCGTGAAGTCAGCTGACTGTGGACTTTACTCACATCTATGAAATGGCTAGGGACTGTGGCCTAGTCAGGTGGATCAAAAAGACCATCCTAGGGTGGAGCAAGGGTTTTTTAAATGATGGAAAAATGTTTTAATTATGAAAATATATATATATAATATCCATTATACAGTTTCAACAATTAATGTTTTGACACATTTGCTTAATCTATCTCTTTTTCACTTTTCTTTTTTCTTTCCCAAAGCATTTTGGAAGACTGTTAAAATATTAACACGTGAATAACATTTTATGCTGTCCTGTATTTTTCTGAGCTTATCACTCTCTTATAGTACCTTATTATGTGCAACTAAAATAAACAAGCTCACACTTTCACCCTTCTACCTGGAAACTGTGTTGCCCAAGCTCACAAACTCATTAGGTCTGTTTTCCATATTCCAAGTTACTGCTAGCAACAGTTTTACAAAATATTTCACTGCTACATTGTCCAGTTACCATTTTTTCCAGCCTCCTGTTAAGTTTCCTCAACTATTACAGCCTGGTCCCAAAGCCAATGCCATAGGTAGCACTCTGCTCGTGGTAAGTATTTGTATTGGTTAGCGTGGGTGTTTTCTTACACGACGACGATAGCAGAAGGGCAAGAGAGCAAGCTGCAACGTGTAAGACCTCTTATGGCCTGAGCTTAGAACTGGAACCAGTCATGTGGCCAAAGTCAAGGTCAAGGGGTAAAGAAATACACTCTGGTGGTCCTTTAGTGGAATTGCGGGACATGAGAGAATAAATAGCAATCTTATATAGCACATTATGTATTTCTAAAAAAAGAAATGGACTGATATTATCAGTGATTTTTTAGTAACTAACGCCAACAATAATCAAATTTCCATGCGTATCTCAAAAAATGCTTCCTTTTGATGTTATTCAATGTGTTCCTCTTTTCACAGCATTTCCTTCCTATAAGTAGAGACACTAGATGCTTGATTAGATTCAGGTTCAAGCTGTTACAGGACTACCTCATAGATGGTGCTGTGTGCTAAGGAAAAGTTTTAAAATTTTCACACGCGTGTCTATTAGTTTATGAATTTGGTCTATTAATATTTTTAGATCACCCTTGTTTCTGACTCCTATAGCCATTTCCAGATAGGACCCCTGTCAGGGATGCACCCAGCTGCAAGGGTGGCAGCGACATGGGTGTTTTGTTTGCTCAGGCTCCATGTTGAGGCTAAGAAGGGAGAAACGGCATAGGCTGGATGAACCTCCACTCCTGACCCCTGGTTCCCACGGGGCCTTGTGCCACGTGGGCTGTAGGGTGTGTGTATTTCTTGGATCACCAGCCCCAACTCTTATTTCCTCCCCTAGCCTTGTGGGGGTCTCTCTAGCGCCCCTGAGTGTTCAGGCCTAACATAGAGCCAGTTGTCTAACTAATTAGAAGTGTGGTTTACAGTGTCCCAGCTCCGGCATTTGAGGCATTTGAGGTTTACGAGTGAGGGTTTGGAGCAGAAAGACAATGACCTACTGACTGGCTCAGCTTCCCACTGTGCTCTTCTTCCGGCGGTCATTTGTGTGGATGGATTGATGTGGCATGTGCTCAATGTTTTAGGAAACCCTGACTTTCAAGGACGTGGCTGTGGTCTTCACCGAGGAGGAGCTGGCGCTACTGGACAAGGCCCAGATAAAACTGTACCGAGATGTGATGCTGGAGAACTTCAGGAACCTGGTCTCAGTGGGTGAGGACAGCAACCAGCATGACGAAGCATCAAACTACTGGTCCTGTTTCCTCAAATGATCAGCTTCAGACCAAGTAGAATATTCTAGTTGGAGCACAAAGGGAACCTTTGGCCACTAGAGAGAAAATGCCTAAGAGATGCATATGCAGATGAGAACCCTGCAGCTAATGAGTTTTAACAGATAAATGTGGGCGGTGACCATGGGAAGTGACCCCTGGCCTGTGGGTACCTACCCGATGCAGTTAGTGCACCTACCCCAGCCTCCTCACATGTTTAGACTCTCATTCTTTCCTTATATTTCTCAGACTAAGATTGATAAAGTTCACGTACTACAGAAGGCCTGGGTCCCTTGGTTGCTTCTGGAGATATACTGATGTTATAGACAAACTAGAGTTAAAGGAAGCAAAGCAGGATCTGCCATGCAGTGAGCACAGTATAAGTGTCAGCTTATTTGCTTACTTGCTGATAAATATCTAACCTAATTTCAGCCTCTCAAAGGCCCATACACAGATATGCATCACCTCAGTTTAGTTTCTGAGACAGTTACTATTACTGTCCCCCCATTTATAAAGGAAACAACTGAGGCACAGAGTGTATGGGTATATAAGTCTATGATCAAATAGGTTTTAAGAAGAACTAAGCTTTGAACCCCACCCCTCTTCCCTGTCAGTCTGGCTCTAGACCCTGTGTTTTTAATAACCACGGGAAACTAAGTACCACTGTGTCTATACATTATAGACATAGGTCTCCTTGGCCTAATTATGCAGGACGCAACCCCACGGTGAGTCCTGAAATCAAGTTACTGTGTCACAACCAGCAGTTTTTAAAAATCAAAATAGATGAATGGACTAGAACACAAAAGAGCATATTAGAGTACATTGCACTTGGCGAGGTAAGTATCAGCGGATGAAACTGTTGTAGTTAGCAGTGTGTCTATTTGTGTGTACCGGGTCATGGTATAAGTGCTTTTCTTGCTCTGGGTATAGTCAAAACAATTGGAAAACTACCACTTTAAGCCTGTTCCGGATAACTCAAAGTCCCCTTTTCTCTGACACCACCTTACGAACAAAGGTCACTCTCAGTAAAATAATTCAGAAACTACCTTGAACCAGAAACATTGTCCAGATGATCGTGACCATGGTAATCATGCCATTTTGAAGCCCACCTCCTTCTGCCTCAACCCCCTCTTCGTTGTGACACTTTAGGACCATCTTGCTTTCCTGGATGCCAGGCCACTGACACTTCCACATCCCCCATTCTCAGTGTCACGGCTGTTTGGGATTCTGCAATAACCTAAAAGAGGAGAAGTTAAGAAAATGAATTACGGGAATTGGATGGACTTTTGCTCTTCAAGGGAGTGAAAGAAACTCAGGGAAAATAAAAAGAGTGACTCTTTAAGCTTGTCTCAAAGGTACACGGTGCCTCCCCCACCAGCCTCAGACCTGTACTTCATAATATTATCCCCGTTTCCATCTCCCTTGCTGCGTTAGGCCCAGCACGCCCAGCTGTGCCGATTGTACACAACATACACGTCAGTCCTACCCCGTGTAACGGTGATATGAAGGAAGGGGCACTTTTAGAGGCAGGACTTATTGCTTGTTTCTGCAACCTTCTATGGTGTCTTAGAGGGTTCTCGTGATCCTCTGTGTCTCCCGCCTGTGTGTCTGGGATTCCACTATTATGCACTATGTGTGTACTATCTACTGAATCACATGAGAATCTTCTCCATATGTTTTTTGTAGCAAAATGATTAAAGGCTTTTATTGACAACTCTTATAGCAGGGAAGTGAATTTCTTACTTTATAAGTTTTCCCTAAGATTTCTTTTGATTACCCTGAAATACCCGAGTCTTAATTGGCAGCTAGCTCACCAATTCGAATTACAGTGGTTCTAATGGTTTCACATATGACCAATGACAAGTTCCTCACCCCATCCTACTTTATTTTCTCAAACCTTTGGATAGACAGTTTACTTGTTCCCTTAGCCAAATTCTCTTTCTCCTCATAGGAGACAGGATCAAAAACAATATTTTGAATCTTCAGGAAAAAGGGTTGAGTTGCCTCTCGCAAGAAGTACTCTACTGTTGGCAGATTTGGAAACAAAGGATCAGTGAACTAACTGTGAGTCAGGATTATGCCACGAATCTTCAAGGAGGTTGTCCCCAGTATTTAGAAGATGTTTCCATGTGTGACAAGTGGGCAAGAGTATCTCTTCAGATTTCTAACAGTGAAAACTATGTGATAGATGCCGTTCACTTAGCAAACTGTGATGGCGCCGCTCAGGAAGGCCTGACGCAGATCCTCATCCTGGACTCTTGGAAGAAAACCAGCTTAATGACTGAGGCCCAGAATTCTCAGGGAAGCTGTAAGAGAATTTATACGGAAGAGAAACTGTGTAGATGTGCCCGGTATGATGACAGCTTCAGTCGGACCTCACGTGACTGCAATGATCCCCAAGAATGTAAAGGAGAAGAACTTTGTAGACCCACCAACTGTGGGGAAAACCCGGTTATGAAGTCAAGAGCCAGACAACATAATGTGGTAAATGCAGCACTGCATCCTTTCCAATGTAATCACTGTGGAATGGACTTCACAGATGATGCACATTCTAACTTCCATCGCAGCGCTCACGTGGCAGAAAAATCTTATAAGTGTGACCAGTGCAAAAAAGACTTTAGTCAGACTTCAGATCTTATTCATTATAAAACCCATGCAGGTGAGAGACCTTATGAAGGTCAAGAGCAGGCGAAGGGCCGCCACCAGAGCTCAGATCCTCCCAGAGATAAGAAGGGCCCCTTGGGAGACAAACCCTATCAATGTCTGGAATGTGGCAAGGGCTTTAGGCGCAGCTCCTCTCTTCACAACCATCATCGAGTGCACACGGGGGAGATGCCCCACAAATGTGACGTGTGTGGGAAGGGCTTCGGGTTCAGGTCACTTCTTTGTATTCACCAGGGAATACAAACGGGGGCAAAGCCCTACAAATGTGATGAGTGTAGGAAGGGCTTTGATCAGAGCTCTAACCTCCTTGTCCATCAGAGAGTCCACACCGGAGAGAAACCCTACAGATGTAGCGAATGTGGCAAATGCTTTGGTTCGAGCTCCGTTCTGCAAGTCCACCACAGGGCACACACAGGGGAGAAGCCCTACAGGTATGGTGAGTGTGGAAAGGGCTTCAGCCAAAGCGCACACCTTCACATTCACCAGAGAGTTCACACTGAGGAGAAACCTTGTATGTGCGAAGTGTGAGGTAAGGGCTTCAGTTGCAGCTCATATTTTCACTTACATTGACACGATCACACCAGGTAGAAACCCTATAAATGTGACGAGTGTGGTAAGGGCTTCAGTCGGAACTCAGATCTTCACGTTCATCTCAGGGTCCACACGGGAGAGAGGCCCTATAAGTGTAAGGACTGCGGTAAGGGCTTCAGTCGGAACTCGTATCTTCTTGCTCATCAGAGAGTGCACACAGATAAACTGCAGTATACGTGTCATGAGCATGACAAGGGTTTTGGTTGTAGCTCCGACCTTCTTACTCATCAAAGACTGCACTAGAGGACAGAAGCATCATAAATGTAAGTCAGGGTTCAACCAGGAAAACAGAAGCCACTCTGTCTTTTCTAGATGACAAAATCTTATTCAGTCATTGGAGGGCTAGAGGAGCAAAGGACAGGGTCACTGCCACCTATGATGTCAGCCTGTAGCAGAAACACCTAGTTCTTAAGACCATCCCAGGAAATGACTGTAGATCTCAAGGACTTCTGGGAGCTCCCATCAGCCATTGTATGCTGCAGTGGCAAAGTAAGTGATCATTGGCAAATGGGTGGCTTGTGGCAGTGACAATAGTTAGAGGTCAAATTTTCATAACAGATGTGCCCAGAAAGGAAATCCTAATTGGGGTGAGTACAATAAGGACTTTGGTTCAGCCAAAAATTTTTTAGAGCATCCCCCCTAGAGGATAGAAAAAACATTCAGGATAGTGCTGAGAAATGAAACCTGTGTTATTAGTGTGGTCAGGATATTAGTTCGTACTCAGGTTTTCAAATCCATTAGATTCTCTACAAGGAGAGAAGCTATATAGGAGTGATGTTTTAAGGGTGTGGCGGAAACAGTTCTGTGTGTTCATCACGCTCGTCCATTTCCTGGGCACATAGGAGGATTCCATTTCCTAGAAACCCTTGCATTTAAGAGTGGATCCATACGATTGGGTTTCAACCAGTGGAGGGCAAGCAAAAGTGATATAAGCCACCTCCAGTCTCGGCCCTTACAAACCTCTCGTGATTTCCTACAGGCTTCTCCTTCCTGTCACAGTGAACTGTTTATTCAAGATTGGATTGATGAAAAGTGGCTGGCTGACCATGTAGGACTTTTTTTCTTTTTAGTAAGAAATAAACATTTATTTTGTTACAATACTGAGATTGTGGTGGTTTATTTGTTACTAGCTAGCATTGCCTAGGCTTTCCTGACCAGTACAGAGAGATTTAATAGCAACATGTTTCATAGTCATTGGAGTCCATGTAAGAGTGCCACATTATAATTCAGAGTTCAAAACTTTGACATCTTTAAGGCTCTGTGTGGCAGTACAGACAGCTAAAATGGTAGATAGGATTTTTTCAGTCTTGTTTAAAATAGTTTTTTAGAGGGTGCTCATTTTGTCAAGTTCCTTCCAAAACTGTGATTTAGTTTGAAATTATAGATGGATTTGGGAGGAGGAGATATCTTCACAATATCTTTCTTCATCTTCAGTAACAATATCTTTTTTTGGTATGTTAGTTGATTTATAGATTTCTTCATTTGGATCATGTTTTATTCCAAGTTTTTCTTACATTTGCCTACTAGTTACACTTTGCATACAGAACAGCCATTCAAACGCAAATAAGACCATCCCTGAAGTGTCATATTCTTACTGACCCAGTTGGGCAGCAGGGAAGGATTAACAAAACCCCACGTCAGTAAGGGAGTAGAAAAACAAATTGACATTCTTACATAAGTTGGTGAGGAAAAAAAAAGGTACAACATTTCTGGAGAGGATTTTGTCTCTGTATCAAAGCATGTATGTGCATTGTCCTTGAACCAGTAATCCCACTTCTCAGAATTTATGCTTAATTGCCCAAGTGGGGCATTGGGGAAGATAGTTTCAGAAGGGATTACGTTCCAAGAATATTTACAATAATAAAAATTTTAAACAACTTAAAGATCCATGAATAAGAGATTGAGTAAATTATATTATGGAATAAAATAGCATCATTAAAAGTGATCTAGACATATAAACATTTCTACCTGTTGTTAGGAGAAAAAAATCAAGTCGTAAAAGATTATTACATTATGATCCCGGACTAAAACACAAGAATTTAAGAGTGCAGAGTAGCACCAAGAACCATCCCCTCCACCACTCTGCACTTCGCTTTTCAGTGTCTAAAGAGTTGTTTGGAATATTTAAACCAGGTGGAGATACATGAAAAGTAGGAATTTGCTGTCCCAAAATAATTTTCCCTTCTCTATATTTAGATACTTGAGGTCACACTTTGGTCATTAGACATTCACCAATGCTTACAGTGTTTTTCTGTAACGGGCTGGGAGTAGAGCTCATGGTGGAGAGGTTGGATTGTTTGGAGAAAACAAGTAATGGTGGAAGATTGTGAGGTTTTGCTTTAGAAGGAAGCTGCCAGAAATGGAAGGCAATGAGCTTGGCCTGTCACTAGGCAGTTACTGTGGTATAGCTCCTTGCATGGGTAATTAGTGCAAATGGACCAGTAGGAGAGCCAACGCTTCTCTCACTGGTGGCCTTCCTTGTGTCTCTGTGCCTATTAGACTAGATTTTGGGCCAATTCTTGGCTTGCTGAACCTGATTCTGAATGTCTTCGTGTGTTTACTGAAGAACTGAGCAGCGGCCAAGGCTTGGGAGTGCCAATTATTGCCGTTAGGTCTAGGAGCATTGTGCCAATTACCAATTTATTGCCTTTCAGCTCCAAATTCACCCTTCAATACATACTCTGTGACAAGGAAAGACATTCCTTTGAGCATTTCTTCTTTGCAGTAAACACGATGTCAAGCTTTCTCAGTAGAAGATGTTGGAGGGAGATCACAGGGGAAGGGGTCTCCAGCTGTTTGTAGCAGCTGCATGGTCAATCACAAGTGTGGGTATGAAAATGTTTATCTGGTCATGCACTGCACTAGCCACACACCTAGAATCTACAGACTCTTGCTGATTTGCAGATCTAGCCTGCCAGTCACATTCCCATGGACTTCTGGATGTGGGCCCTGCATGCAACAGGCTTTGTACTCATATAGGCACATCCATTCCCCCTGTACCTGGCCACTGGCCGGGGCTCATCTGTTCCCCAAATGGATGCCATCTGCACCCCTTCTTTTTATATCCCTGAGTGTCACTCCCACCTACATGTTAGTATAAATACTCTTTCTTCACAAAGGAGCTTTCGTCATAACAGAACGTTCCACTTTATTTTTGTTTTTTATTTTTTAGGCAAGGCAACCTTTGGTTGACCTCACAGATTGCAAGGACTTTGTCAGTTTACAATCCCTTGTTTTTTATTTTTTATGCCTACAGTGCCTGGTCTTCCTAGGTGGTCTCCCATCCAAGTACTAACCAGGCGCAACCCTGCTTAGCTTCCGAGATCAGAAGGGATCGGGCTTGTTCAGGATGGCATGGCCGTAGACCAGAACATTCCATTTTAAAGGAAAAAATAGTCACAATGTCAAAAGTTCGCAAATATGCCTAGAGACTAGAACTCTCACTTTTGTGGGGAATGTAAAATAGTGCAGCCACTCTGGAAAATAGTTCAGCAGTTCCTCTACAGTCTTTTTCAAGTGGTGACTGTTTTTCCTGTCCTATCTGTTTCTGCTGTGCTCGGAATAGAATTGGTTTCCTTTTTACGCCTCATTGCTTCTCCTTCTAAAACTCAATTATCATCTTGTCAAATTATAAATCATTGCCCTTCCTTTTACAGCCATCTGCTGCTCTATAAGTTCAGTATTCCTGATTCATTGAAGATTTTGCCTCCTGTCTTCTTGTTGCTTTCTTGTTCATTTCAGTATCCACATTCACAACTTTGGTACCTTAACATCAGTGCCTCCAGTGATCTTGTATTACATCCTGCCTGGGACACTGATTTTCATTGTCATACTGTAACCCCTAAATGACCAATAGCTGCAGTCTCTCCATAACCTCTATTCGAAGCCTCATACTTTGACCAACGTATCTTATCTTCCCAGATCTTTCTGTTTCACCCTGACTTTGACCTCATCAATTTCTACAGTTCATTGATCCTACTACCTTTTCAATCTCCCTTGTTCTTATATCCTCAATGACAGCCAAGTCTTTCTCTTCTCTGGAATACACAGAAAACTTACTTATGTCTCATTGCTCAGACTGTGTCCCATGATCATGTATAAACTTAAGGAATACTAAGAAGGTGAGTACTGTGTCTTTTTCTAGTTTTGTAAAAGAGGCATGCAGGGCAAAAGGGATTACGAATAGATGCGGTGTGAGTCAGTCAATGTTTTCTGCTCCCAATGCCTGCAGGTTACGTATATTTCCTGGCCTACTAGCTCCAGATCCACATTCGGTCTCCTGCTTCAGGAAACAACCTGCAGTGCAAGCGGGAGTGACGGTGCTGTTATATGATAATGTCGACTTGCCTCTATTTTAGTTTTTAAATAACCATGATGTTTGCTATTGAATAGTTATTACTTAAAAATTGTGAGACACTGTTACTGCTCTTAATCTTGGCTGGGAAGCACTGCTTGAGTGGCACAGAGATAACTCAGAGAAGAAGGTAAGTGCAATGCTATATGTCTTTTAAACATGCTATAAAAGAGAAGGGGAATATTTAAATTCATGGTGTGTATTTTGGAAAAAAAAAAAAGCCTCCCAAATTCTGTTGACTCAGTCTGTCAGAACATTGTTTTGGAGGACAGTGCTAGCGATGTGTATTCACTGAGCTTTAGGGGTCTCTATTCTAGAAGTTCATCCTATGGTAACAGTTAGATTAGAGCTCAAGAGCAAATGGACATGGGTGTTCATTGAAGCATACTTTGCAAGACTGTGGGTGCTTAATAGGATACGACTGATAATTGGAGGAGAGAAGAGAAAAACCTATTCAAAACCCTCACTCTTCAGTTCTCTTTCAACTTGGCTCTTCTTCTAGTGGACATACATATGCACAATTGAGATTTTGTCTCGGATGTGGGAAGCAGTAACATTCAGGGATATGCTGGGTCTTCATTGAGAGAAAGGCTCAAATAACCTTAACTAGGATACATTCCTGCCAAAAACGATGACCCTTAATCTAATCTGCCTTTTAAATCTAAACTGTAGTTTACCAGAACCACAGGAGAAATTGTAGAAAATGTTAAATGACAGCATGAGAAAATGTCTTTAAAAATTCAAAGTATGGGACATCTTCCTTGACAATTGGCCCGGTTTCTTCAACAGGTCAAGGTCATAAATTAAAAATAGATGGAAGAGGGGACTCTTCTAGATTGAGAAACTCAAGAGACAGCAATCAAATGCAACAAATGGACATTTTTGAGATAATCATGAAATTCGAAGAGTTTTGTCAGGTAAGAAATTCTATTTTCCTCAGTGTGATAGTTTTATTGAGGTTGTAATTCTTCAGTACACATGGAAATATTTAGGGGAAGAAGAATGCAGTGTCATGGTTTTACATTAAAATATTACAGTAACAAAAAGGAAGAAAGATAAAATTGATAGATCAAGGAAGCGTGGCAAATATTGATAACTTGAATCTAGGGGACAATGGTTAAGGCTATGGACTATCTCACTGTTCTGTACTTCTGTATATGTTTGAACATTTTCATCGTAGAAAGGTAGAAAAATTTTAGTTATTGTCCAGAAGCTGGAAAGTAGAACTTCTCTGTATTTTTTTTGAGGATATTATATTGTTTTATTGCACGTTATAATGGATGATACACAAGCTTCATTCCCACATATCATTTTATCTGGTACCATAATCAGATTTAGATATATTGCATAAGATGTGCCAACAACTGATAACCAAATAAAGTCCATGACTCTGCTTGGGTGGCCCTTTAACAATGAACTCCATCCAGGTCACAACACAGTAACGATTCAACTATACCAAGGTTTCTGAAGACAATGGCTTCTGCGCCCAAGCAGGTTGTAAATAAATTTCAAGTGGAAGCTGGCATCACCCCAAAGGGATTCTAACTTCACACTGTTGGGGTAATTTACCAAGATGGCTTCACAGTAGACTAACTTCACACAGCACATTTTAAAATGGAGACATTTATTCAGCGTCATGATCAGACCATTACATTTAGCAATCAACAGCATAGGTGCAAAAAAAAAAAAAAAAAAAAAAAAAAAGGTCTCCATTAAAACCCTTTGTTGGAATGCTTTACACTGTCCACAGAACAGAAACTAAAATAACATGTTATACAACTAGTCACAAATAGTCGAGTTTTTTGCTTATACACATAAGTATTGTTTAAAACTTGTCTTTGTAGCATCTAGGCCCAGTCACCACTGTGCTCAGCTGTGTTCACAAATCTGTTGTAACCCATATCTTCCCTGTCACCTCTAACTCTCCACTCATGCTCAGCTTTGTTTCCTGGCAGCCATTAAAAGCATCTACCACTGTCCTAGCTACTGCTGCTGCTGGAACCGCCACAGCCTTGGTTTTGTGGTTTGGCAAACTATAGGCCTCCACCATCATAGGGGCCAGAGCATCTGCCTTCAAAGTTACTTACTTTCTTGGGTCCAAAATTTGAAGATTGATTGTTGTAACTGCCAAAATCATTGTAGTTTTGGCCAGCTCCAAAACTGCTCCCATCATTACCGAATCTATTATAGCCATTTTCACTGCCACCATATCCTCCACAACCATGGCTGCCACCAAAGCCACCTCGCATTGAAGTTTCTTCATTCCCACCAAAAACACTTCCACAACCACCACCGGAGTTTCCAGACCCACTTCAACCTCTTTGGCTGGATGAAACACTAGCCATCTCTTGCTTAGATAGAACTTTCTTCACTTCTCACTGTGGCCATTCACAGTATGGTGTTTCTGAATGACAGTCTTGTCTACAGAGTCATGATCATCAAAGATTACAAAAGCAAAGCCTCTCTTGTCACTGCTTCAGTCAGTCATGATTTCAAATCACTTCAATTTTCCCCATACTGTTAAAAATAATCTCTTAGGGATGTTCTTCAGTGTCTTATTTAATACCACCAACAAAAACGTTTTTCACAGTTTAGTGGGCACCAGGTCTTTGAGAATCTTCTCTTAAGACAGCCTTCTTTGGTTCCACAACTCTTCCACCTACCTTGTATGGCCTTGCATTCATGGCTGCATCTACCTCCTCCACAGTGACACATGTGACAAACCCAAAGCCTTTGGAGAGCTTTGTGTTTGGATCTCTCTCATCACCACAGTCTGTGAGCATTCTCTGTTGCCCAGAATGGCTCCTCAGACTTTCATCGGTTGTTTCAGAGCTCAAACCTCCAATGAAGAGCTTCCACAGCTGTTTGTGCTCTTTGGAAGACTCCGACTAAGACACAATGACCACAGGAGGGGAGACTTTAATGATGCTTCCTAGGCGGCATCCACTGACAGAAAGGTGTGTATTTTTTTCGTTTTTGTTGGATTTTCTGGATTTGAGTCCCACCCTCGCCAACTTACCTTAATGAAAAATTATGGTCTCACTGGTTTCCATATTTCTAAGGCACATTGTATTTAGATATCAAGAGTAAGATGGAAGGTTATGCACGCTTCAACTTGAACAAAAAGATATTTCAAAATTTTACATATTTATCTCTTTACATTATGAAACGTCTTCACATCAGTGCAGCTCCTGTTATTTGCCTCATGACCCACATTTCTTAATGAGCAGGTAATGTTAAGGAAAAGCCAAAAGTGTTTGCTCCTTTTGCTCTATTCCTTAGTAAAGCTTGGATCACTTTCTTGAGGGTTCTTGAATCTTGGAATGAATAGCTAATGCCAGATAACGCTCTTAGAGTTCTAGATGTATCCAAAACATGGAATAATGTAGTACAATCCAGTCAGAGTTGAGATAGTGTTCCTTACACTGATGCCCACTATCAATGTCTGCATTATTAACCCACATACATCTTCCCCTTTTATAACCTATGCCTCAGTTTCCTTTCACTTTTCAAGTTTAATTCTTCTATGCTAAAGGGACTTTTTTAGATGTTTATATTTGTTTTGTCATGTATGAAAGAAAAAAAAATGAGAACAAGGAAAAGGAAGGCTGAACTCGATCGGCAAGATAAAATTGAGACTGATTCTAGTAATCCAAAAGGAAAAGGAAAAGGCTGGAGAGAAGCACTAGCTGAAGAGGATACTGGAAATTGTAGTCCAAGAGATTCACATGGATGGAGACACTCGTTGGGAAAATCATTAAGTATAAATTAGAATTCTGTGCTTTTGGAGGTATTTTCATTCACAGTGGGTAGGGCTAAGGAGTTCCCGCTTAGCTTTGGACTCGTGTGAAATACAATCCAAGTTCTAAGAGCAATAGCCGAGCTTCCGCTCTGGGAAGGCAACGACGTTGCTTGTTCTTCGTGAGGATTCTGGGAAGTGTATTCCGACAGCTCCGAGTAGTGGGCGAACTTCCGCTTCAGGAGGGCGTGGCTGTGACACATGGCTCCTCGGGGAATTCTGGGAGTGTAAGCCAAGAATTGTGGGTAGAGTCACTTCCGCTCCAGGGAAGGGAGGTCTTGGCGGTCACTCTCAGGAAGTTGAGTCAAGCGCTCAGGCGCGATCCTTCTTCGCTTGGCGTAGCGCCAGCTGCGATACATCCTTGACCTGGAAGAGAATCTACAGTCAGAGGCAGAGGCCAGAGTTGGGCCCCGTTGGTTGGCGAGTTGAGGGTCCCATTGTGTGTTCCCTAATCCCTGCTCCCGGGTTTACCGGACAGCTAGCTTCACCACCTCCTAGGGGGAAGAGGTTGGGCAAGTTACTTAGGCTGTCCGTGCTTCGCATTCCTTTTCTGTGAAAGGAGAGGAATAATAGTATTTACTTAATAAAGTTGTTTGGAGAGAGAGACACAAAAGGTTTAAACCAAGTGGTAAAGATGGGTTTCTTTTAATATATTTTAATTTCCTGAGAAATGCCCAGTTACCCGAAATCATGTATGAGTCCAGGAATGGCTCTGAATTCCACCAGCGGCGTTTCTGGCCCTTTTTTCTAATCCCTAGAGGAATCAGGGTTATTTTTGGCTTTTTTCTGCAGGCGCGCTCTATCTAATCTTAAGAAGTGAGGGTAGGAGGGTGTGTGTGTGTCATTCCAGGGCAGTGTGTCGGAGTGTTCTCTGTGATTCATGCAGAAGGGAGACACAGTTGTAATTTCTCAGCCTCCTTTCCTTTTCCAGCACTTGCCTTATGGAAGAGGACTGCAGGAAGGAGGGAGGGGATGACTATTTGGCCGCTAGCGTCATAACCTCTCCGGAGTAGGGCCTGCCTTCCTGCCTTATCGTCTCTCTTCTCAGGGGAGAAGAGATTTATTTTAATAATTGTAATTAGCGCATTTTGCTACATGTTTAAATGTTTGTTGAATAAATGTAGGGGTGAGTGGGAGGAATACTTGGGCATAATTGTGATAGTTAAATACTAGTGCTAAGTAGTACTATTTTAAGGGCTTCGTAAAACCATACATTTAATCAATAACAACCTAAGGAGGTGGGTTGTTTATTCATTTGAAGAGGAGGAAATTGAAACAGCGAAAATTACCTACCTGAGGTTATCCAACTAAGTAAGAAGCTGAGCTGAGAATTGAATTCACCTACTCTCAGTCCCCAGCCTCAATTCTTAATGTTTGCTTTTGGGTTTGGAAGGGATTGTAAAGAACTATGAAAGCTATGTTAATGAGTTTTGAGTATTTAATAAGCTTTGTAGGCATCTTCAATTGTTGCACTTTATTTCAAGTAATACTTAGCTGATACTTTGAATAAGCATAAAGAAAATGTTGAACTATATTCCCAGGATGTATAGGTATTTTAACGTACTTTTTAAGATTTTTTATTTACCTACATTTACAAAAGAGGTCTAATAGGTCTTTTTCCCCCCTTTACTTTTTAGTTTGGGGATTTACAATGTGGCAAAATGCATTTAAAATAGGAAAACATATCCCCATAGAATTATCACCAAGCTTTAACCCTTGCGAATCTCGTTGCGTCAACCTCCCCATCCCCTCATCATCATCATCATCATCATCAACAATCATTGTTTTGGTCACGTTTCAAGGAAATAAACTTCAAGAAAAAAGGGAGAGGGGGGCCAAGCTTGCCTAACAGTATAAAATTCAGACTATGCTAAAGAGAATACGACTGTTGAAATACTGCCTGTCCAAAAGACAAAGGGAACCTTGCGGGGCCGGCTCCCAGTTGGAGATTCGGGAATTGTCCAGAAGATCCACAGAGAGACAATGCGCTCCCGAAAAGCCTCCTTTAACGCACGGTGGTCTGGAGAAAATACTCGGGAATATGACAGAGCCCTGGGAGCATTTCGGCTCCTTGAAGGCGGGATTGTGGAATTCGCCCTCAACCCGCGCGCTGTGAACCACAGTCCAGACTCTCGGTGTTGCCGCCGGCACTTCCGCCGCGGTCGCGGGATTGCTGGGACGTGTAGTCCGGGAACGCTGCGGCGGGATAACTTCCGCCAGAGGAGGCTGAGGCCGCGTCCCTTTTCCCGGCGGGATTTCTGGGAAGCGTAGTCCAGGAGGCCTCTAGGCAGAGTCATTTCCGCCCCAGGTACCGGAGGCCGCGGCATTTATTCTTCTTGGAAAGGTGAGCCCCCCCACCCCGTTCCCCACTCCTCGCTCCCGCGCCCCGCGTCCACAGGGACCTTCTTCACCTTGCAGGCCTGCGGCGCCAGGTCACCGGCCCCCGGGAAGACCCCGCATGCGGCGAGGGGGCGGAGCTTGCGTCCCTTTGAATGAGCCTGCTGGAGCGTGGGGCGGGCGCGGGCCCCGGGTGGTGCGGCGTAGGGCTCGGGGGTCTCCGGGATCTGCAGCGCCCCAACCCTTTCCTGACCGTGGGCCACCCTGCTGCTTCTTGACAGTGTGATATTCGGCGAGCATCTGCATGACTCTGCCTCTGTTTCCTCTTTAAGTCGGTGTTAGTGTCTACCTAAGAGGTATTTTGAGAGTTAAATGAGAATGTAGAAGTAAAAGGCAAACACCCTGGCTTGTGGTACAAAATACATCTACTACTTTGTTACTAGTGCTTTTTTGATTTCCGGAGAAGCTCTAAGTCCCCCAAAAGCTCTCTGAACCGGGACGGGGTCAGAGCCCTAGCTGCAGTTTAATTTTAATTTTTGGAGAGGGTCACTCCTGGCTGTTGTCTGGGATGTCCACTGTAGTTTACGCGGTAGTTGTGATGAAGTTCTGATTTCTCAGCCTCCTTTCCTTCCCCTTGACTTCTTGAAAAAGGCTGCAGGGAGGAGGGAATGAATGACCTTTTGGCTCCCGGCAGCAAAGGCTCACCCGAGTAGGACTTAGCCATTCTCTTCCTCGTATGTTACATCTTCTCAGAGGATAATATATTTCCTTCATTCATCGGCAAATTCTGCTCTGCATATGCCCTTATATTTGTTGAACAGGTTCAGGAAAGGATGGAGAGTCTTTGGGCATGAGTAATAACTATAATGTTCAAACATTGATTGCTAAAATATTATTCTAAGCGTTTTATATGAATTAAAATATTTAATCCTCATAAGAGCCCTGTGGGGATCAGGGGTACTGTTATCCCCATGTTGAAGATGAGGAAACAGACACAGCATAAGTAGTTTATCCTAGGGCCGCGTCCAGCAAGTGGAAAATCTTGCCATGTCCAGTGTGGCTCTGGAGAATGTACCTGAGTGGGAACGGTGGGAGATTAAGAAAAGAAAGAAGACAGAAAGCTGGGATCAGGATGTCCACTGATGGTGGAGCAACGGCTCAATTTTTATTTTTGCAAGCTGCTTTTATACAAGAGCATGCTGGCTAGGATAAGATCAACTTCTGCACAGTCACCCAACCCATACCCTTGCTATGATCTTTTACAGTTCCGTCCGCTTGCGGCTATGAGCCTGCTTCTCTGTCTCGGAGTAACACCACGTTGTTCTCCCATGGGTTGGTACTTCCCCATTTTTAGGAGGGTTCGTTGAGGCGAGGCAACCCTTGGCTGACCTCACAGATTGCAAGGACCTTGTCAGCTTGCAATCCCCTCTCCACACTAGGTTACACAGCTAGTAAGAGGCTGAGCTGGGATTTGAATTTCGGTACTTTTAATCTGTTGCCTTAGTTTTTAACGCGTTTAGTATCAAGTTGAGAAGGCATGTTTTTGGGTTTTGGTAGAGGGCCATGAAAGCTATATCAGTGAACTTTGAGTTTTTGATAAGATTTTTTTAGTTATCTGCAATTTAATTGTTTCTTATTTGGATTAATATTTATAGTTCAAATTCCAGTTATAGAAACAATGATTGCATATGTAAAGAATTAAGAAAATATATGAAGTATGAAGAAAAAGATCTAATTATCCATAACCACAGGATACAGAGATAATAGTAATATTTTAATGTTTTCCTGTTCCATAGATTTTAGATTTTTACTTACATTTTACAAAATAAATATAGGTTTTATTTTCCCTTTAAGTTTTTACTCTGGAAATTTATAAACATAGCCAAAAGTAATAATAAAATAATGAATCCTTGTGGAACCATCACCCAAATTCAACTCTTGTTCACATTTGTCAGTTTTGTTTCAACCCCTCCCCTCCCAATTTTTGCATGTTAATATATTAAAGCAAATCCCCACACGAATCACTGTGATAGTGATTGATTTATTGTCAAAATTGCCAAAAATGGATATCCTACATTGATTATATTCCAAGACCAAGAAAGAGATGTTAGCAGCAACTCTAAGGTGTTCATTCTTTGCAGCTTGCAGGGCGGTGCTCACTTGAGAAAGCTAAGGGAGAGTTTTGCACTTAGGAGAGGGATGGTGATGGATTTTGTTTTCTCAAATACAGTTTGACTTGCCTATATCTTGGAGCTCTTTGTTTCTTCTCTCTCTTCTTCTCATACACTGACAGTTCTTCAGTTGCTAGGACCATGTTGTGTTTTCCTCTGATTGACAAGTGTTTGTGATTAGAGTAGCTACTCAACAGAAAACTGGCAACAAGGGTTTGCAGTGCAGAGTTCCTGAAAATGGAATTAAGTAGCTAAATGGAATAGAAATTACCCATGGAGATAGTCCTTAATCTCCATAATATTGTTGAGCTATAGAATCCACCAACTATTTCAGAGTATGGAAAAGTTGATGAGCAATTATTTTGATAATCTAAAACAAACTTCCTAAGAACTTCAGTAGAAAACAGCTAACAATAATAGATTGTGTTTGTGACTGAGGCAGTGTTTCCAATGGCTTACAGATATTAACTTGTTTCCCATAACAAACCTGTTATTATCCTCATTTTACAGATGAGGAAACAGGTTTTTTAAAACAAGTATATGGTAAATTTGACTTTTTCTTCCTTTTAAGGGCATAATTCAATGAATTTTAAAATAGGTATAGACACAGAACAATTCCATCACCCAAAAACTCCCCATTTCCCTGTATAATCACCCTTCACCACATCTGTAACTGCTAGCCAATGACACTATAGTTCTTTTGTCTTTTTGAGAATGTCATATAAATGGACTCATACCAAATATAACATTTGGAATCTGGATTCTTTCACTCAGCATAATGCCTGTGGCATTCATCCAAGTTGTATGTATCAGTGCTTCATTTGTTTTTATTGCTGGTTAATATTTATGGATATGCCATATTTCATCTATTCACCAGTTGAAGGATATTTAAGTCATTTCCAGTTTGGGGCAATTATGAATAAGTTGCTATAAACATTTGTATGCAATTTTTTGTGCTTATTTCTTTAGAATATGTAACAAGGAATGGGATTGCTGGGTCATGTGGAAAGCATATGTTTAACTTTATAAGAAACAACCAAATTCTTCTCCAGAGTGGCTACCGCTTTGCATTCCTGTTAATGATGTATGGGAGTTCCAGTTGCTCTACATCCTCGTCAGCACTTAGTATTGTCTAGCTTTTTAAATAGGTGTGTATTGGTATCACATTGTGATTTTAATTTGCATTTCCCTAATGACTTATGAGGTCCAAAGATATCTCTTCTCTTCAGCTTATTTATCATTCTTATATTTAGTGTTTGTTTTTCTGTATTGCCCAGTTTTACATTGAATAATTGGGTTGTGTTTTCCTAATTGTTGATTTTTGAGAGTTAGTCATATATTCTGGATACAACTCTTTTGTCAGATATGTGATTTACAAGTATTATTTCTCAGCCTGTAGCTTGTCTTTTCATTTTAACAGTGTCTTTTGCAGAACAAAAGTTTTTAATTTTGATGAAGTCTGATTATCAGTGTTTTCTTTTATGAATTGTGCTTTGCAATGTCTAAGAACTCTACCTAACCCCAGGTCAGGAAGATTTTCTCTTATGTTTTCTTCTAGAAGTTTTATAGTTTTACCTTTAATTCTGTGATCTATTTCGAACTAACTTTTTGTAATGTGGAGGTTAGGTTGACATTTATTTCTTTCCATGTGGATGACCAACTGTCTCAACGCTGTTTGGGAATATTTCTGTACCATCTTCTGTTAAATTGATCTGTGTTTATATCCCTTCACCAGCACCAAGCTACCTTAATTACCATAGTAAGTCTTAAAACTGAATAGTTTTATTTCTCCAACTTTATCTTCTTTTTCAAAATTGTGTTAGCTACTCTGGTTCTTTCGCCTTTCCATGTATATTTTAGAACCAGCTTGTCTATAGCTACAAAAAAAAATTCAGCTGGGATTTTGAATAGTATTATGTTAGATCTATAGATCTATCTTTATTATTTTGAGTCCTGTAACTCATGAATACCATGTGTCTGTCTTTAAGTATTCTTTAATTCTTACATCAGCATTTTGTAGTTTTCTGCTTACAGATCTTAATACCTGTTTTGTTTAGATTTATTTCTAAGTATATTACTTATTCTTGTGGAGTTATTATAAGTTATATGCTTTTAAGATTTTGGTTTCCAATTGTACATTGTCAGTGTATTAGAACTACATGTGACTTTTGTGTAACTACACATGACCTTGTATTCTGTGACTTTGCTAAAATTCATTAAAAGTTTTTGTTTTTTGGTATATTTCTTAGGATTTTCCACATAGACAAATATGTTGTTTGTGATTAGGGTCAGTTTTATTTCTTCCTTTTTGGTCTATATTCTTTTTTTCTCTTTGCTTCATTGCACTGGCTGATTTTCAAAAGTGTTAAATAGGCGTGGCGAGACCAAACCTCTCTGCCTTGTTCGTGATCATAGGGGAGAGTATTTTATGAGTTCCCTTATATTTTTAGTCTGTGAAAGTTTTAGCATGATTGGATGTTGTATTTTGTCAGATGCTTTTTTGTGTTGATTATTATGGGTTTTTTTTTTCATCTTTATGGTTAGCATGGTGGATTAGAATAATTTCCAAATATGGAAGCAGTCTTTCATTCTCAGAAGTAATCCTACTTGTAAGTGGTATACTGTTCTTTTTCTTTATTGTTTGATTGGATTTGCTGATTTTTTTTTGAGGGTTTTTGGAATCATGTTCGTAAGGGATGATGACCCACAGGTTTTTATTTTTTTTATTATTGTATTGTCCTGGTCTTGTATTAATATTTCTGGCCTTATAAAATGAATTCGGAAGTAAGTGTTCCCTTTTCTTCTATTTTCAGAAAGAGATTGTGTAGAATTAATGTTGTTTCTTTGTTAAACATTTGATAGAATTAACCAGTGACATCTTTCAGCTTGGAGATTATATATTTGGAAGTTTTTAATCTACGAATTCAATTTCGGAACTATTCATGTTATCTATTTAATCTTGGTTATGTTTTGGTAGTTTGTAACTGTCAAAGAACTAATCCACTTTATCTAAGTTTTTAAATTTATCTGTATAGAGTTGTTCATATATTCCTTTATTATTTTTTAATGTTTGTCAAGTCTATAGTGATACCTACTCCTTCATTCCTGATACTGGTAATTTTTGTCATCTCTCATTTATTCTTTGTCATTCTTTTTTTAAATTTATTTATTTTAATTAGTTTCAAGTATACAGTACATCGGTTATACATGTATATAGTTTGTAAAACGATTCCCTTAATTGTTCACTCCCTCCCCTGACCCTCCACCTAGCCAACGTATTAATGCTAACTGCATTCCGTATGCTGTACTCCCCATCCCTGTGACTGTCCATAAGCTGCTAATTTGTACTTCTTTAACCCTTCACCCCATTCTCCCAGCCCTCCAAGACCCCTCTCCCCTCTGTCTGTCACCAAATTGTCCACTATATTTGTGAGTCTGTTTTTGATTAGTTTGTTCTTTTTATTCCTTAGATTCTGCATATAAGTGAAATCATATAGTGTTTGTCTTTCTCTGTCTGACTTAAATACCTCCTAGGTCTATCAAAGCAGTATCTTTTTCCATCTCCTTCCTTTTAGTCTGTGTGTGTCTTTTAATCTGAAGTGAGTGTGTCTTATAGGCAGCATATGTAGGAGTCTTGTTTTCTTATTCATTCAGCCACTCTGTCATTTGGTTGGAGCACTTAATTCTTTTCCATTTAAGGTATTTATTGATAGGAATGTAGTTGTTACCATTCTTTATTCCCTTTTTTGATACGTGTTTTTTCTTCTTAAAGAAGTCCCTCCAACATTTCCTGTAATACTGGCTTGGTGATGATAAATTCCTTTAGCTTATTTTTATCTGGGAAGCTCTTTATCTGTCTTTCAACTCTAAATGATAACTTTGCTGGATAAAATATTCTTGGTTGTATATCCTGGGTCTTCATCCTGTCGAATATTTTTTGCCAAGCCCTTCTGTCCTGCATAGTTTCTTTTGAGAAATCAGCTGCCAGTCTTATGTGTGTTCCCTTACAGGTAATTGTTTTTCTCATGCTGCTTTTAATACTGTTTCTTCATATTTAACCTTTGGCATTTTAATTATGATGAGTCTTGGTGTGGGCCTTTTTGGATTCCTGGTTTTTGGGATTCTCTGAGCTTCCTGGGGTTTTATGTCCATTTCCTTCACCAGGTTAGGGAAGTTTTCCATCAATATTTCTTCAAACATCTGTTCAACATCTTATCTTCAGTTACGCCTATCAGACGGTTTTTGGATCCTTAATAGTGTCCCATATGCTCCCTAAATTATTTTTATAGTCTTGGCATCTTATCTCTTGCCATTCTGATTGTGTGTCTTTGGCTTTCCTGTCCTCTAGATAGGGTATTTGATCCTTTTCTTTATTCATTTTGTTTATTCCTTTGTTTATTCCATTTAATATACTTCTCAGGTAATGTGTTCTGAAATAGACTGGTTTCCTTTTATAATTTTCCATTTCCATGGTTTTTATCTTTGTTGAAGTTCTCACTGAATTTATCTACACTTCTCAAAAGTTCATTGAGCATCTTTATAACCAGTGTTGTGAACTCTGCATCTGTTAGATTGCTTGACTCCGTTTTATCTGGGTCTCTGTTCTGTTCTCTCATATGGTTTCTGCTTCTTTGTCTTCCCATTTTGGCTGCCTTTCCATGTCTGTTTCTATGTACTAAGCAAAGCTCCTAAGTCTCCCAGTCTTATGAGTGTGGATTTGTGTAGTAGGCATCCAGTGGCACAGTCCTGAGAGGGGTTCAGCTACAGGCCAAACTTAGCCCAAGCCTCTACCCCTCTGGGGCCACCCGTCAAGATTCAGCAATCAATCCACAGATGCTGTGCTCATAGTTGCCTCACAAGGCCACACCAGAAACTGAGGCCAGCTGCTTCAGTGTGAGTATCAGCAAGGAGCACCTAACTTGCTGAGGATACACCTGGATGTGGCTTGAGTGCGGCTGTGAGTTGGGGGAGGCGGGGTTTCAGGGAATCCTTTGGGCAGAGCGACCTGTTATCCAGTTTGATGATGTGTCCAGCGCACTGGGGAGGGCTCAACTGGGAACAATGGATACCGCCGGCACTTCTGTACAGAGCGAATCTCGTCCCAGCCCTCACTCCAACAATGTCTCCCTGTTAAGTCCCTGGTGCCCCCTGCACGCAGCTTAATGGCCACTGGTGCTCATAGCGAGCAGGCGGACGCGGCCCCTTTAAGAGGCGTCTGCAGCTGCCACAGCCTCCGTCTCACTCAGCCGCTGGGACCTCTGGGACCGGGCAACCCTGCATCCTCGCCCTGTCCCACCTTCTGCCATTGCAGGGTGATTTCTTGGATTTCTCCCTAGTTGTATGGCTTGTTCATCTAATCCCAAGTGATTTTTCCCTTGCTGCTTGCTGCTCCTTGTTTCCATCACAACTTTGATTTGGTTGCCAGAGGGTTGAACAGAACCTCTGTCATTTATACCATTTTTTCCCCTCCTCTTTTTTGCCAGTCTTGCTAGAGTTTTTGTTATTGTAAAAGAAAAGTACTTTTGGTTTTGTTGACTTTATTACCTATTTTCAATGCCATTGAGTTCTACTTTCACCTTAATTATATCCTTTATTTTGCTTAATTTGGGTTTATTTTGCTCTCCTTTCTAATGGCTTATGTGTACCTTACAGATTCCTTTAAAGAAGGTGAGCGAATCTCAAACGGGATAAATTCAAAGCAATCCAAGCCAGACACATCATAATCAAACTGCTGAAAACTAAAGACAAAGAATGACACTTGAAAGCAGCCAGAATAAAATAATGCACTACCTTCATGCATGTATTGCGTTTATATACTTTGAAAACCCCATCAATGTCATGATTTTGTTTCCAGTATTAAAATATAGTTTAAAGAAATCAAGAGAAGAATAATCTATCATATTTTCTGAGATATTTACCATTCTATTGCTCCTCCTTCCTTCTTGATGATCCAGATTTTTTTCTTTTCATTTGAAGAACTTCCTATAGCAATTCTTTTAGAACAGGTCTGCTCCCTGTGAATTCTCTTAGTTTGTCTGAGAGTATCTTCATTTCACCTTCATTCTTGAGGATTTTTCTAAACTGTATCCAGAGTACGCAGTTCTGCATTGACACTTCCTTTCTTTCCCTACTTTAAAAGTATCGTGCTACTTCCGTCTGACCTGCCTGGTTTCTGATGAGAAATCTGGATTTATTCAAATCGTTGTACCACTGTAGATGATGGATTGTTTTTCTCAGGCTGCTTTCAAGCAGCATTATCATGTGGAAGCTCCATACAAAGGCAGGTCCTTGGATCCAGTCCCAAGCCAACTTTTTCAGAACTTTGAGGGGTTGGAACCAAGGATCCTCATTTCAACAGAAACCTTAGGTGATTGTCACGCACTTTCAGATTCGATAGGTGCCTACTGAACAGTCTCTTTGAATTTTTGAACATTTATTGCTTAGCTTCCATACGGTAGAATCACTTTTGGTGGACAGTTCTGTGAGTTTTGACAATTGCATCACACTACAAATTTGTGTGGGAAGGGAGATCTTGCTTGGTTTAATTTTTGACAGCATTGGAAATTTATGAATTAGGTTGATATTACTTGCAATACAAACACAATTAGTTATCATCAAAACGACTTTACTACAATATACTGCTGTTTGCCTCCCACTTTTAGGTTGAATTCATTATGAAACATCAAGTGTGCAGCTAAATCTAATTTTCAGAGCCATTCAGTATTCAATAATAGTGGTCAGGGGCAGTTTTTCTCCTTCAGAAACCCCAAGATTTTTTTTTTTTTAAATCACAATAAAACTTTACTGCTACACAGCCATTGAACTGCTGTGTGTTAAGGCAAGTCAGGATATTCAGCTTCTATTTCTGACAAGATTCATGAAACAGATGATGGGTAAGTCCATGAGAGTAAATCAAGTTTACCATTGACACTACTGCTCAATAACATGCGATATGTTAATTTTTTGCAGAGTACTGCAAGCTTCATAAATTTGTAATCCTCCTAGCAGATTACACTTCAAGTTATACTGAATTTTAGTATCTTTTCAGCTGCTTTGAAATGTTTTCACCTGTAGTTGTTCCACTCAGACTATTCCTAGAGGCCATTTAGTCTCTTAAATTTGGCCTTGATTCCTTAAATAAACAGCTTATTGAGCCATGGTAATGACATATGTTGAATTATCAACAGCCAAATAAAACTAATCAGAATCATTTCTCTTATATTTCAGTTGATTATAACGTTGTTCCCATTATGTTCAGCTCTTTGAGCAACTGTTCTTGCCCAGTCTAATAATCTTAAATGAGTTTTTCCCTTTGGCTGCGACAACAAACATGATTTAATTAACTCATCACTGGTAAATTACTTTATTTACTTGGGTCAGAAATAAAAGCTGACTATCTGGATAGTCAAAACTTGCTTTAGTTGTAGCCTCATTTTCATCATTTATTTTGGTCAAGAAATTCTGCTCCAATGAGATTTCATTTTAAATTTTCTAATTTTTCTGACATTGTTTTACTGTGAATTGAGGATGTTTATGATGAGTAGTTAGTCTGATATTGTTCACATACATTATATTCTTTTGCCGTAGCGATGTTGTCACTGCATTCTAAGCAAAAAGCTTTGCCAGCTAATTCAATAACAAATATTTCAATTCCAGTGTGCCTTAAAAGTGTGGCATTTAAAGTCTGTTTTTCTCTTCTTGTTTTGACGTGACGAATATGTACTAGTAATAAAAATTATTAAAATGTTTTGGTGCAGTAGTACATGTGGCATTTGAATTGCTGCTGAGGCACAACTGGACCGCTGTGATTTATTTGTGTTGTGCTTAGCAGCAGTACATGACTCTGCAGCTGTAGGAGGGAAGCAGCCATAGGCAGTATATAAACAAATGAGCACAGTGATGCTACGATAAAGCTTCATGGACACTGAAGTTTGAATTTCATAGAATTTTCATGCGTCATAAAATAATATTCTTAAAAATTTTTTCTCAACTGTTAAAAAAAAATCAGTGTTAGTCCATCATTAAGAATGGTAAAAAATAAAAATAAAAATAAAACAGTGTTAGCTCACAGCTTATACCAAAACAAGCAGTGGGCCTGTAATGGCCATATTTTGCCAATCCCAGATTGTGTCTAGTGTCTATATTTTCAACTACATTGATTTATGTTTCATTTTGGATTTGTTGATTTATGTTTTATGTTTATAATTTCCTTTTTTTCTGTTTATTTTAGGTTTAATTTATTTGCCCTTTCCTAGTTTTTAGCTTAGCTAATTATTTTAAGACCCTTCTTCTTTTCTAACAAATGTATCACTGAAACATTTCTCTATAATATGTTTTAGTGGCATTTATTATTTAGTTGCATAATACATTTTGGTATGTTGCATTTTTGTGTGATTCCATTCAAAATATGCTTTAATTAGTGTGTGTATGTATGTGTTTGTGTGTGTGTGAGTGTGTGTGAGGCTTGGGTCCATTGACTTGGGTTGCTAGAAGTATGCTATTTAATTTCTAAATGTTTTGAGAGTGTCCAGATATCTTTTTGTTATTTATCTCTCATTTCTAGTTTTTTAAATTTTTAAATTTTTTTTAGGCGAGGGAACCGTTGGTTGACCTCACAGATTGCAAGGACCTGTCAGCTTACAATTCCTTATTTTTTATTTTTTATGCCTACAGCACCTGGTCTTCCTAGGTGGTCTCCCATCCAAGTACTAACCAGGCCTGACCCTGCTTAGCTTCCAAGATCAGATGGGATCATATTTCTCATTTCTATTATAGAGAAAATATAGCACTTGAAATTCTTATAAAATTAATGTTTTATGAAAAATGCAATATCTGAAATATATTTATTTGAAGGGCTCAGTAGCAGACTGGAAGTGACAAAGGAAAGAATCAATGAACTTGAAGATAGCTGAATGTAAATATTGCAATCTGAGAAACAGAAAAAAATGAAAAAATGAACACAGCCTTAGAGATTTGTAGGACAATATCAAAAGTCTAGTGTTTGCGTCATTGGAGTCTCGCTAGGAGAGGAATATTCGTGTGGAAGTTCTAGCAGATACAGGAAGGTCAGTGAACACCAGATACAATAGATTCAAAGCAAATCACTTCTGGATCATAATCAAACTTCTGAAAATATAAGAGAAAAATTCCTGAATGCACCTAGAGAAAACGACACACCATGTGTTGTAAAACAGTGATTCAAAAATCTGTAGATTTCTCATGGGAAGCCATGGAGTCCAGAAAACATTGGAACATTTTAAAGTGCTTAAAGAAAGGAATCTTCAACTCAAAAATCATATACCTAGTAAAAATTTCCTTCAGGAATGAAGGGGAAAAAATGTCAGACCTATGCTAAAAAGGAGTGTTAAAGGAAGTTCTATAGGCTGAATACAGGTGATACCAGATAGAAACTCTGAACTTAAGAAATGAGAAAGAGCAACAGAAATAGTAAGTTTTATGGTGAATATAAAATATTTTTCCCTCTTAAAAATATGACTGTTTAAAGTAAAAATTATAACTTTCTTGGCAAAGTATTGTAGATAGGGTGGCTAAAGTACTGTATATGGGTTGATAACATACAACAACTAATACGTGAAGGGGGAAGGTTAAGGGAACCATTTGATGGTAAAGTTTCTGTATTTTACTGGAAGTGGTAAAATAATAACACAGTGAAAGATTTGATATATACATATTGCAACTCTAGAGGAAGAAGATCTCAGGGGGTATAGCCAAAAGCTAATAGATAAATTAAAATAAATAGAATACTGAAAAAAAAGAAAAAGAAAAAAAAAACCCAAAGAAAGCACGAAAGGAGTGATAGGGAAAGAAAACCAGGGAGAAAAAACAGGGGAAAAAAGAAAGTTAGACTTAAATCCAATAATATTAAAAATTACATGAACTGCTAAAGGCTTAAATGAAATACATTAATTAAAAGAGATTGTAAGATTGGATAAAGAATAAGAACCAAGTATCTGCTGACTGAACCCCACTTTCGATATAAAGATAGATAGATTCAAAGTTAAAAGGATAAAAAAAAAATGCACCATATAAACATCAATCAAAAGAAAGCTGGTGTCATATGTAGAATCTAGAGAACAGAATAAATAAACTACAGAAACAAGCTCATGGATACAGAGAGCGTTTTGATGGGTGTCAGATTGCGGGGTGAGGGGATGGGTGAAGTGGGGAGGGGATTAAGAGGAACAAATTGGTAGTTACAAAATAGTCATGGTGACATCATGGGGAATATAGTCAGTAGTATTGTCATTACATATGGGGTCAGAGGGGTATACTGGATTTCATCAGGGTGATCACTTCATAAGTTATATAAATGTGTAATCACCATGTTGTACCTGAAACTAACATATTATTGTATGTCAGCTGTAATTGTAAAAAAATAAAAGTATAAAAATAAAAAGAAAGCTAGAGTGCCTATATTAATATCAGACAAAGTAAACTCTAGACCAGGGGCTATTAACCAGGGTCAGAGGGACACCACACCAAGGCTCCGTTGACCAAGTAGACGCAGCAGTCCTAAGCGTGTAGTCACGGAACAACAGACCTTCAAACTATGGGAAGAAAACCTAAACTGGAAGGAGAGAAAGAGAAATCACAATCATTTATGGAGATGTCAACACTTAGTAGAACAAAACTGAAAAAAAGACCTGAACAATACTGTCAACTAACTCAACCCATTGACATTTCTAGAACACACCATCAAAAACCAACAGAATGCACATTATTTTCCTGAGCTTCAGTTTTGCTCATTTCTGTTGATCTGTCTTTGAGTTCACTGGTGTTTCCACTCCTTGTTCCTGATCTGTCTCTCCCACTCAGTTGCAGGCTTCTCCGTAGCAGGGATTATGTCAGGTTCTCATGTGCTTATTGCCAGGTATAGAGATTGGCAGAGATGGTTATTCGGTACCTGGTCAGCGTAGCTTTCCCACAGGCAGCAGGGAGTAGGGACCTTCGATTCAATGAGATTGTATTCAGATTTTCTAAAAGTGGATATGGGAGAAATAAACAATGAAAATATTATCTGTCCTTTATCTCAATTGGTTCTGGTGGCATGCTAAAGCCACAAGCTTTTTCAGAGTATTCTAAGGTCAATATATACCTACTGTTAACTGCTACCTAAAATAAATATTCTTTTATTTTTTTGAAACAGGGCTACTGTATGGCATCTGTATTTATGTAGTGGTGACAACCATGCAGATAGTACTGATAACAGCTAACATTTAAATGATGCTTTGCTGCATTAACACATCTATTCCTCATAATAACCCTACTTTTATCTCCATTTTACAGATGAAGAAACAGAGGCATCGAGAGGTTAATTAACTCGCAAAAGTTTACTCTGCCAGTAAGTGGCAGAATCAGGATCAAAGCCTGGCAGCTCTGTTGTATAGCCTGGGCTCTTGGCCAAAACATTGCTTTCATTAGATTGGCTAAGTGGGTTTTAGGAGATAATAAGTCTGCAGCAAAACCTATTAAAAGGTGCTCTGCAGCGGGGTGTTAAAAGCTAAGAGGACCTAGGATGCAGGTGGATAAACCACTAACCTATGGCTCGTTTTTGAAATCCCCACTTCCTCCCCAGATAAGAATGGTTTTATATTTGAAGGATTGTAAAAAGAAAAGAGCAATATTCTACAGAGAGGGTATGTGGCTCACAAAGCCCCACATACTTAATATCTGCTTTTGTAAGAAAAAGTTTGCCAACCCCTGCTCTAGATGGAAAGGGAGGGAGGGCAGAGGAACAGCACATGCAAAGGCCTGGAGGCTTTTCAGTGAGATCATGTGATTTACGGGCCTGGGGATTACAGGGCTGAGAGTGTTTGGAGAGAAAAATGTGCAGACAGACATGGAAGAGTCCTCTGTGCGTGGCTTGCTGAGACCCTGGGCTATCATAAAGGCATCAGGCAGCCACACATGTGTTTTAACCAAGAAAGGAACATAATCAGACTTTATCAGACATGAAAAAACAAGAACGTTCTATAGGATGACCACTGTTTTAACACCTGTTTAACATGAATTACCTTATATTTTGAATTCTAAAGTCCCTTGGATGATTAGTGAGCCCTGTTGCTTGACAAAGCTGGTCAGGCGGGTTTAGACCGGAAGCCGGTCTTCATGTGAGTGTGCGAAGATACCCACAACTCAGAGTGCTGCTCTTTCCTCTCAGACAGTGGGGACCAGTGCGGGGGGCGGCGGGGGGGGGGAGGGGTTAGGACTCAGAAGGCCTGGGTCCCAGGCCCCGATCTGTGTTCTCCAGTCATTTCGTCGGGAGGCTGGATGGCCTGGCGGTTAATCACAGGGGCTCAGCTTGCCAACTGCTCTTATTCGTCTTAAAGTCTGTGGTTTGCGACCTTCTCTGAACACTAGTCACCTGGTCGGTAGAGGGCTTCCATAAAAACTCTTTCTCCACAGATCCTGCCTTACAGATCTTGGATATGGGCCTGGGTATTGGGGTTATTACTTTTCAAATTTATTGAGGTAATATTGGTTAATAACATAAATTTCAGGTGTACAACTTTATAATACAACATCCACTGTGCGCTCACTACCCAAAGTCTGGTCTCCTTCCGTCACCACATGTTTAACCTCCCCCTACCCTCTTCATTCTCCCCCAACTCCCTCTCCTCTGGTACCATCCTTTTGTTTGTTTATTTGTTGTTTTCTGTTTTATATCCCACATGTGAGTGAAATCATATGGTTCCTGTCGTTTTCATCTGACTTAATTCACTTAGCATGAAATTCAAGATCTATCCATGTTATCACAACATTTCACCTTTTAATGGCTGAGTAGGATTCCACTGTATACATGTATCACATCTCCTTTATTCAGTCAGAGCATTATTTTAAAACTCCCCAGTGATACTAGTGAGTGGGCATTTTGAAAGCCACAGTCCTAGTCATTAAGAACATGGACTGAGAACGAATAACTCTGGCCACTCTGCTGACTAAATGGATAATCATGTCCTAAACACTGAAAATCTCGATGCTTCAATATTCTCAGCTGTGAAAATTGTCCCAACCTCTCAGGTTGTTCTGAGGATTAAATGAGGCAGTTTGTCTAAAGCAGGGGTCCCCAACTGCCGGGCCACGGATTGATACTGGTCTGTGGCCTGTTAGGAACCGGCTGCAAAGCAGAAGGTGAGCAGTGGGTGAGCAAAGCTTCATCCGTGTTTGCATCCGCTCCCCAGCGCCAGCATCACCGCCTCAGCTCCACTTCAGATCCTCAGGCGTTAGGTTCTCATGGGAGCACTGGTCCCTGGGGCCACAAAGGTTGGGGACCGCTGCTGTAAAGCACAGGATTTGGCGCTAGACTTCTCATCGCCTTTCTGATTCCTCATTTGCTCCGGGTACCCTCCGCCCCTCGTTTTGTTGGAGTACTCCTGTCCTCTCCGAGGGGCTAACAGCTCTGTCACCCTCCAGGGCTGAGATCAGGCCTCAGTTTCTCCATTGAGCCCATCCAGCCCCTTCCCTTATTTGGGAGCCCTTTCGTGTTCTCCCAAGGGACCCTGCTTTAACTCTCCTCCGGCATCTAAAAGCGCATAGTGTAATTGCTGATTTCCTAATTGGTGTCCCACACGAGGCTCTGAGCAAAGTGATCTGGGAAGTACATCCCTTTTAGGAGGTGATCCATAAATGTCGGAGAGGTGAAAGAAAACTCAACTTGTTTACTGCCAATAATACGACCAGGTTAATACCTGTTCTTGGAAGTTGTGTACACATTCTGTGGCTTCTGCAGCAGTGGCCTCGTAATCAGGAACTGGGGAGGGGTGGCTATGCCACTGGAGAAGCAGAAAATCTGTCTGCAGTAGTGTTAGAAGGCTCTGCCTTATTCATAGCCCAGGATTAGATTTCTTTGAGTTCTTTCTCTTCCACAGATGACCTTGAAGTTGCTTGGGAGCAGCAAATGAGGTAAATAACAGTAAATGTTGAGGACAGTGGATAACCTTATAGAATAACCCAAGAAATTAACCTCCTGGTCTCCACATCCTCTCAGGGTTGGCGCACTGAGCCAGCGCTTTACTCAGATGAGAAACAGTAGCAGAACAGGCTTCTCTCATCTTTGGTACATCCACGTGGGAAGAGGGACGTGCTATTCGAGCCTCCTCTGGCTTCAGGAAGAATATCCACCAGCCATTAAACCTTTCAGAAGGCTGGTCTCAGTGTCTAAACATATGTTATTACCTGGGCCACAAATTATTAAGTAAGTAGCCATAATCCTTGCCATTCAGATGTTTTATAAGACCCACTTGCAAGGACAGTTTTATGATGTAGAGTAGTACCCGCTTCTCCGCAGCTGCAGGATAATAGAAAGTGTCTGTGCAGTCACAACAGTTTTCCACTACTACTGCTACTCATCCTAATAGTCTAAAATCTTGGTTATTATCCTAATGTCGTGGATCACAGACATGAAGCATTAGAGGGGTTGATTAACTTAACCATGGTTAAACAGAGATAGCAGTGCTAGTATATAGCAGATGTACAGCAAATATATAGCAATGTCAGGTTTTGAAACAAATTGACACCAGAGTCCGCTTTTAACCAGTGCATTCTGCTGCCTTTCCACTCCCATGTCTCCCAGGATCAGAATGAGTACCTTGGGAGCCCCGAGGTGTGTGAGGACTGCTGGGCAGAGCTGTGCGAGCTGCCCTGTGCGCTGGGCATCCATCCAGCACAGCCTAGCGGTAGCTGGAGTCCAGCCCACCCTGAGCCTGCTAGGACACATGTGGTAGCGTCTGTCGGCAGGAAGGGACCCCTCCTTCCCATTTACGCAAAGATATAT
Source organism: Rousettus aegyptiacus (assembly GCF_014176215.1). Lineage (NCBI taxonomy): Eukaryota > Metazoa > Chordata > Mammalia > Chiroptera > Pteropodidae > Rousettus > Rousettus aegyptiacus. The sequence continues at coordinate 42,748,914 of NW_023416289.1, read as the reverse complement.
TTCCCCTTCTCATGGCTGCTTAATACCTTGTTCTGCCTCCTCAGGTCTCAGCCTTTCCCTAGGAAAAGAGGAGAAAATGACCAAGTTCCAGGTGAGTTGGATTTTTATTTCTGTCACTTAACGTGTTATTTCATTTCTCAGTAAGTGGACACAGTTTTTTTTCCCTTGGTAAGTGTAAAGAATGACAGCAGGCATTTAATACCATTTATGTGACATGCTTTTTGTTTCTTTTTAAAAAAATTTCTTGCTTTTATTTTTTTAATCATTTTATTTCACAAATAATAGCGTAAAAGAGAATAGAAATTTAAAGGATGAAAAAAACCACACGTTATTACCCCATTTACAAATCACTTGTTTTTTTCCCATGGTCATTTTTTATGTGCATTCATAACCGTACTTGCAATAATGGATACAATTTCGAATTGGTTTTTATTTTTACTTAAAATTATAGCATTTAAGTTTTGTCATCTAATATTATTTCAACAAACTGTGGTAGCCCCACTTTTTAACTCTTTTACAAACTTTTAAGTTCTCAAGGATTCTTACTGTTATATATTGCAGTATCTGTTTCCCTACACACAATCTTTCCTAAAAAAGCAATTCTGAGAGAATTCTAATGTAATTTGTCCTTATGTTCCAGGGACTCAAAACTAAACTTTTTTTTTTTTCCTAATTGGTACCTCAGGTACTTTGTAAAAAAGAATGCCTGAAAGATGGTTTTGTCTAACAGGGTCATACTGAAGCTGAACTCAGAAGAAAATAGTGTTAGATGTTTTCATTACAAAAAGAGCTGGATTCTTTCTTTCCAGGACCTGAGGTTTTCTGTGTGTGTGTCTGTGTATCTTTGTGTGCCTTTTGTGTTTCACCATTCTTGTATTCATTTATTTTATTAGAATATTTAGTTTAAAATTTTTGATCATACTATGGGATGTGCAGGCACTTTCTATCTGTCACTTTATTCACTGCTCTATGGGGGACTTAGAGTCATGTGCACTATTAACACGAACGTAAGAGGTTCACGGAAATTCAAGTTCTGCTCAGGTTCCTAGAGAAGACAAGTGTCTGGCCAACTCCAAAGCCTTTGTCTTATGGGTCAAGAATATCAGGCATATTCTGGTTGGAAGAGAAGCAGGAAAACTCCATGCCAAACCAGAGTTCTCATTCAGAGACCGAGGAGCCCTGCGGTTGTGATGTTTGGAGCTCTAGCCAGAACAAGTGTAGTGTTGAACTGGTTTTTGTATTAAAAAAATTTTCCTACAGAACAAAGTTACAAGACAACTATCAGAGCAGAATGAAAAATATTTACATGGTACATGGAATAAAAGGCTTTAATGTCCCCAAGATGAACATTATTACAAAATAAGAACTAGAGATGACCAACTAATATATAAAAAGTGAATCATCTTTATTACTAATGAACTTAGAAAAAATTTTAAAATAACTGGTTTTTACTTTCTAAATTACTTCTGATATTATAATTTTTTTTTTTTTTTTAAGTATTCATGTTCCGTGTTGGCCAGGATATAGAGGTTTAGGTATTCATGCTTTCTTGGAAGAAGAATAAGTTGGAACAATATTTTTGGAGGAAACACCTGCCATTATTATTTCAAAACTTTAAAGGTTATTATTCTTTAACAGCACCATTTCTACTTTTTAAAATATATTTTAAGGAGATAATCAACAGAGATGCAAGGACTAAAGGTCTCTGTGAAAGGATTTTTAAAATTTTTTTGGTAACATTGTTTATAATAAATGATCTAAAACTCAGTGTACATTGCTTCTCGGCCTTTTGGCTAAGATCAAGTGTAAAACTCAGTTTGCATTATTTGGGGAGTTTATTATATTCTAGGTCATCAATTCCTTGAATTACTGTGCAGCCCTGAAATGGGATGACAGATGTGATAATAACAATCACAATAATAGCTAACATTTATTGGGTATTTCTGTGCTAAGTGCTATTCCTAAGCACTTTATCTAAAGTCACTCATTTTATTACTAGTCCCCTAAGGTACAGTTGTCAGCATGCAAATCAGGAGCAGATGAGGAACTTGTCCGAGGTCACATAGCTAGCATGGGGTAGAGCATTCCAGTGGGGACACAGGCAGTCAGGCTCCAGAGCTGTGCCCACCCCCACGACCGTAAGTGCTGCACGCTCTGGGCGGACCACAGAAGCAGCTCTGTATACTTGAACACTAAGGGTGGGTGGCTGACAGCCTGTGAGTTCAGCAAAGTACATAAGTGGTATGTGCATGTATGTGTAAAGAGGGAAAACAGACTCTGTCACACACTATCGGAACTAAATCTTTTGTGAAGCAAATGGTATTATTTGTTGAAAAATTTTAGCAGCCCATGATGTAGCAACATTCTGGGGACTTACCTGTAGGTGTGCTAAGAAAAGGCAGAAATTTAAAGTGCAAGGATTTCTTTTGGGAGCTCTTTTGGTAGATAGGATTAGCAGTGTGGAAGGCAAACGGGGGGCAGCTACTTAAATTAAACTCGGGCTCCTCAGAAGCTGGAACGGTTTTCTATCCTTCGCACTTTCTCTGTGCTGTACCCCTTCCGTAAACAAAGCCTGTATGTGCTTGGCTTTGTAGGAGACAGTGACATTCAAAGACGTGGCTGTGGTCTTCACAGAGGAGGAGATGGGGCTGCTGGACGCCACCCAGAGGAAGCTGTACCGAGACGTGACGCTGGAGAACTTCAGGAACCTGGTCGCAGTGGGTGAGGATGGGCAGCCTCTGTCACCCAGTGTCAGCCTCCCGGGGTGTCTTTGTGTGCTCAGCTGTTTGAAGCTCTGGGACTCCCGAAATCGTTCTCCAAGCTTGGGCACCTGAGAATCCTAATGATCCCTGTGCAGCACAGACAAGATGTTTCTGATGCTATCGTCCAGGCAAAGATCTGTCCTTTGAACTCTCAATAGGCGTATTGTGACCCTGCCCCATCGGTTTGACATGAAATCAGTTCAGCGAGTTGCTCTAGCCTTTTTGTTTCTCAGGGGTACCAGTAACTGTTTCTTAACTTGATTTTTCAGAGGCGTTTTGTTATTTGCTTTAACAACATCCATAAGTAACTTCAAACTTACAGATCATTTACAAAAGTAAAAAATATAGGAGGAGAAACACCCATATAGCTTTCACGTGGCTTCCCCTGTGGTAACGTTTACGCCTTTGCTTTATCATTGATGCTCGTGTTTTCTCCCTCCATATAGTTTAGAGATGTCTGTGAAAACATAGATATACTCATAATATTTTGTCTGAACCATTTGCAGGTAATTTACATTACCTGCACCATGACCCTTTATCTCTAATTACATCTGTGTACATGCAGAACTCTGGGGTCCCCAAGACTGTACCCTCTCTGACACCAGTTCAGGTCCACAGGACTCCCATGGGCTTGATAATTAGCTAGAAAGGCTCTCAGAACTCACTGAAAGCTGTTATCACGTGGAAAGGAAACAGGTTAAAATCAGCCAGTGGAAGAGGCGCCTGAGGCCAGAGTCCAGGTGTTTCCAGCAGGAACTTCCGGTTATCTTCTTCCTTAGAGTCCTAGACAGCGCTGACTCTCCCCAGCAGTGACGTGTGACAGTGCACACGGAGTGCTACAGCCCGAGCCTGGGTGTCTAGAGCTTTCGCTGGGGCTTGGACAGTCAGTGGAGATGTGGTTGGATACCTGTGTGGCTGACTGTAGTTTCCAGCCCCTCTAGAAATCAAGCTGGTAGAATGTAACCCCAAGACCCTGTCGTAAACCACACTGTTAAATTATCCGGTGACACCTAAGGCCCCCATGTAAAAAAAAAAAAAAAAAGACACTCCCATCAGGCAGGACATTCCAGGGGCTTAGAGATCACCTCCCAGGAGCCAAAGGCAAAGACCGGACCCCTCTTTGGGCAAGGTTAATTCTTTACCAAACAGTGTATCTTGTAGGAAGAAGTACATTCTTTTATGTATGCCCAGTGTAGATAAAATACTGGGCTGCAGCCTATCACGTGCTCTGATTTTATCATAGAGACAATTACATTTCTCACAGCACGTTTGTCGTTCTCCAGAGCCAGACCTGATCTGGAGTCCAGTCTCGCCGTCACGTCTCCAGCCCCCTTGAATCAGGAACATTTCCACGGCATTTCTTTATCTGTTATGACAGTGACATTTTTGAAGGATACAGTTGTCCCTTCCCCCCATTTTTAATAGAATATTCTTAATATTTCCTCATAATTAGGATCAGATGGTCCTTTTGGCTGGAAGTCTACGTTGGTTTCGCTTTGTGCTTTGGAGGGGGTCACGTCTCGAGGCACGCCAGCTGTCCCTGCCTGGTGGTGTTCACTTAGATCACCCAGTCAAGAAGTCCAGTTTCCCCACTCTAAAATCAGTGCTTGCTTTCTTTCCTTTTGCAGTCACAGGGCAATGCTTTTTAATGCCACAGAAATATTTAGCATCCAGTGATGCTTCTTGCCTTGTCCAGTCTTTGCCGCTGTACTTACAAATAATGATTTTCTGCTTAGAACTTCCTTCGCGTTTAGCAGTCGTCATTTGGCATTCTACAGTGAACAGGACCCCCCCCCCCCAAACACACTTCTCAACCATCTATTTATTTGTTGTTTGTAGGGACTTATGAATTCTTTTTTTAAATGGCTTATGATTTATTGCTGTAATTATTTGGGTGCAAAATTGCCCCAGATCTGGCCCATTTAAGCTGACTCCTATGCCCTCATAATATGCCCTAACATTTTTTTTTAACACTTCCTTACTTTATGCTCATCTTTCAGTTTGTATCAGTTCTGGAATCCTCCATTTCTTTATTGGACAATGGCATTTAACACCGAGGTCTTGATGTTAGGTACTGTAGTTGCCAGTGTGGTGTTTTGTTTCTTGATCTCAGAGGATAGAGCTAGGAAGTTGTATGTGTGTGTGTGTGTGTGTGTGTGTGTGTGCATGCACGCACATGTACATGCACACACATGTATTCACATGTATACACAAAATGTATATATACTTATAAATAGAAGTTTGGTTTCATTCAAAATAAAAGAAATGTTAATTAAAATTATACCAAAATACCACTTTTCACCCATGAGATTGGCAAAAATTTTTAAACTTAATACGATACCTTTTTGGGGAAAGCTGTGGGGAGTAAAGCACTTTCATACATTGAAAGTAGAAATTCAAAATAATACATTTTTAAGGAGGGGAATTTGACAATATCCAGAAAAGTTATATATTTTTCCTTTTCCAGCAATTCACTCCTAGGGATTTTCCCTAAAGATAGCAAGTGCAAAAGAGCATTAATAGCATACTACGATCTCTATAAAAAAGAAGGGGAAATAAATAAATGTATGTATTTCTGTCTACGGCCATCCATGCCACCCTGAACAAGCCCAATCTCGTCTGATCTCAGAAGCTAAGTAGGATCGGGCCTGGTTAGTACTTGGATGGGAAACCACCTAGGAAGACCAGGTGCTGTAGGTGTTAAAAAATAAAATAAGGGATTGTAAGCTGACAAGGCTCTTGCAATCTGTGAGGTCAACCAAGGGTTTCCTCGCCTAAAAACAAACAAATAAATGTATGTATTTCTGCTTATTCGTATAAGAAAAAACAAAAGAAGGATTAATCAGAAAATCACGAAGTTAGTTTCTTACAGTGAATAGAGGTAACAATGTGGAAGGAATGTGGGAGAGAGTCACACCTGTCAAAGTATACCTTTTTGGACTTTTGAAAATATGTTACTTTAACATATAAAAATTAACAGAATGCAAAGGGATGATTAAAACTAACAGAAAAATGGAACAAATGAACTCAGTCGTATTTGAAATTACTACCATAACCACATTGAAGAGAGAGAAGAAAGAACTCTTATGGTTAAGAAGGAACACAGTGTACAACTATGTGCCCTTAGTTTTAGGTACAGTGGGTGGGGGATGGGAGAACGAATTGTAATCCCAAACATGTTATTATGTGGATTTATATATTGTAGTGGTATGTGGAAGAGGCAATTCTGAAACTATTTTAGGTGTATTACAGGTACCAAGGTGATTCAATGGATATGGTATAGTTTTTTTAACAGGTGGTGTGGAAATCTCTGGATAGCTGTACATATCTATGCCTGCCTCACACCTCATGAAAAAATTTACTCAAAGTGGGTGAGACCTAATGTAAATCTAAAAGTATGAAACTTCTACTAGGAAACATAGGTGCAAATCTTCATGAACTTGGGTTAGGCCAAGGGTTCGTAGATAGGACCAAAAGCATGAATCAGAAGAAAAAAAAGAAGTTGGACTTATTCAGAATTTAAAAGTTTTGTTCTTGTTGCCTTTTTATAGGGAGTCAGCCCCTCAAACCAGACCTGATATTCCAGCTGGAGAGAGAAGAAAAGCTTTCAAGGATGGAGACAGAAACCCAGAGAGATGGGTGTTCAGGTGAGAACCGTCCAGCTGGTAACCTAGCAACCATAGCCCCTCCTCAAACGAGTCAGAACATGTCCCTTCTCCATTTAAACTCTCCAGTGGCTTCCTATTCACACATAGGAAAATCTAAAGTACTTAAAGTGGCCTGTTAGGCCACAAGGTGCCTGTCTCTTCAACCCCTCTAGCTTTCCATATTTACCTCCTATCATTTCTGTTTGCTCATTCATTCTGATCCAGCCGCACTGCCCCATCACTGCCCATTGGACCTGCCAATTATGCTTCTGCTTTAGGCTCCTCGACTTGCTTTTCCCTCTGCCTTGAATGAATGAATTGGTTAATAGATTCACGGTCTTCACTGTCATCAGCCCTCCTTGAGCTAGCTAGTAGGTATAGGATAAATCGGTGTAATCAAAAGGATACTCCAGAATGTTGTTTGTCATCTGATGAATGCCTGTCCTAATTCTGTTAGGTGTCCTTGAGTATACATTGGTAGCCATTTTTCCTGAAAGATTAAGAATTGCCAACTAGAGTGAGTATCAAACGTGATCGATGCTAACATTATTATTGACCCTTCCCTTTTAGCAAGTGTGACACTTTTGGATTGGTGGCAACTTCCTTATTCATATGCCTGGCTCTTTATCTTCTCATTCTGTCCTCTCCTCTCACCCTTCCATCCTCTTAACACCTATATAGTCTCTTGACCTAGTTACAGTTCTGAAGTAGAATTTCCAAGTTGGTCATTTATGTGAGTCTCAACATTCGGGTAATGTTTCTTGGATTCCTAAGACTCTGACATCATAAGCCACTGTCACAACCATAGCTGAGGATGCCGCTATGGAAAGAGTCAGTAGAATATTTCTAAACAAACTACTTCACTTCTATAATATTTTGTTGCCAGCTAGTTAAGAATCGGGGTCATATATGATGCAATACAATCTTTAGAGCAGGAGTTAACAAACTTTTTCTCTAAGAGTCCAGATAGTGAATATTTTAGGCTTTGCCAGCCACATATGGTCTCTGTCACATATGTTCCTTTGTTTCTTTCTTAAATCATTTTTTAAAATATAACAACTATTCTGAGCTTCTGGGCCGTATAAGAACAGATCTAAGGACGTAGCATGCCTGTCCCCCTGCCTCATAGCATCAGTAGGAACATAATGTCACATTTTAAAATACCTTATTTGATTTTTTCTTTATACTGACATGTTTATATGCCTTATAGTAATCCAAAGACTTGATAATGTACATTCTTATTTTTAAGATACTAATTTGTCTCTCTCATGATACTTTGAAGAAATCCATCCCATTCTAATATTTTAACTCTTTTTTTTTTTTTTTGTCGTGGCTACATAATAGTCCAATACCTGGCTGTAATATACATCTTTCAGCCACCTCCCATTTGCAATTGATGAATGTTAGCTTATTTTTTTTCCCTTTTTTTAAAAAAACTAATATAGACAGTACAGCAATAAAATGTCCTTGGGTACTAATGATATTTCTATAGAACAAATTACCTGATGATTCAGAGATTCATAGATAAAAAACATGCCTTACTGAGCTTTAACTTTGCAGTTGTAACCAAAGGAACATAATCACCCCCCATTGGCTTTCCTGCCGCCTGTAGCAACTGACTTAATTGACTTGGGCAAAGAAACATTTTAAAAATGAGGATTCTTACAACCACTGGCTTGGCAGGTCTGTAGGAGAAATATCTCCATTTCCATTTACACAGGGAAAGAAAAAGATGTCAATAGACAACCACTTCTAAACTATCTTTGCTAATTCGCAAGATTTCCTAGTTACAGCCCATCCATCTCTTCAGAAGTCAGGGTCCACATTAGGTTACCTAGTTTCCCTTTTCCCGTGCCTGGCAAGGAAGATTCCAGGTCAAAGAAACATGACTTGTAAAGAGTAGCGGCCTTTTTTCAAGTGGTAATTTGTTTCTTATATTTTGAAACTTCAGGTATGCATGAAACCAAGGTACAAACCTACCTATTGATATTTTCCTAAGTTTCCATATTTGACTTTTGCATTTGAGCCTTATACTTGTTTTAATCACGAATTTTGTACTTTCTTTAATTATTTAGACCAGTGGTTTTCCACCTTTTTGGGCCATGACCCTCACCATTTCGTATAACCCAGTACAGACCTAAGAAGCTTACATATCTGCATATTTGAAGCAAGCATTTTGTACAGGGATAATCCTCACATGCAATGCACTTCTGATATTTCCTGTCCTTTTTAAAAACTGCATCTCATGACCCACTATATTGATTTCAGGCTTCACTAATAGTTCCCCATCATTTATCATCTCATGCTGTTATAGGCCCTATGCCCAAAAGTCTATATCTAGCAATAGCCCATAATCTCTTTTCAAAAATACAACCTTCCCCACCAGCTGTTGAATTTTGTATTTGGAAAGTGGTAAGAAAAATGATTTTACTTATAATAAAACAGATGATTTGTCATCCATTTCTACCTGTCCATCCACATAAGCAAACAAAATCTGTTTTTATGGAATCGCCTAGTTAATTCTGTCAGAGGTAGACAGTCAGCAACCTGTAGCTGTTGCCGAGATAAGGTATCATGGTCCCTAAAGGCTCTGAAAAATGATCCTTTGCCAGCATGATACTTTAATACTTCTGGTCATTGTTGATGCAATCACAGGCTCCCATCTGGGTTGGAGAGCAGTTTCTAGTCCATAAGGCCAGGTAGATGTCTCCACACCATTGAAAACATCATCAGCCTAGAAACCAAAGGCTCCTGGGCATTTCTTTTTCTCCCCACAGCAAATCATTTTTCTTTTCCAAAGGCATCTCTAATTGTACCCAAACTGCCCACTTCATTAAACAGGAGATCCTCACTGAATAATCTCCATCAACTAGTAATTTCTAGTTCCAGCTAGATCTGAATTTACTAAACATTTCAGGAAAGAATTTGGCAATTTCATCTCCTCCATGGGAAGAGACTAGAAAGCAGCGACCTCCACGTGAGCATGCAGTACAATCTCTGGAGATATGGCACACCAAACCCACAGAGAGGGCTGCTGCTTCTCACTAGGGATGCACTTCCATGTTCTCGTTAGCAAATCCTTGTGGCTAAACAGATCTCGATCCCTCTCCGTTTGTATTTCTAGCTACTGGCTCTTAAAAAGTCTGGGGAGAGAATGACAAACTGCAAGGCAGATGCCAAGGTCTTGACTTGAGACTTCAAATCCAACAGGAGGCATGTTGTGAGATGTTGATATCTCTCAACTACTAGAGAGAAACATCTGCACACTCATTATCAGGAGCAACATGGGCAGAAGTGTGTGTGTGTGTGTGTATGCGTATGTGTGCATGCACACCACACACACAGACACACACACGCACACACACCTCCCCCCACAAAATGGCACAGTTCATCTGAATCTGATGACTCTTCCAGTGTCCCGAGGGACTCTGAGAGTGGTAGCACCATTTGGGCACCTTTAGGAAACCCAGAAGATGAACTTTCCCTTCAATTAAGACCAAAGTATTTCCAGAACATATATTAAGCTCTTTCAATATTGAAGCTTCTCTAGCTTCATAGCACTAATTCATTTTTTTTATGCTGTGTGTCTACCAGGGGAGTCAGATTTCTCCAGCATTATCTTTAAACAATCTCTTTCAGATATTGTTTCTTCTACTCTGATCTTCTCTGCCCCAAGTTGAAGTCATTTCCCACAGTGAAAACGAGGAATAGCTGAGTAGATGTTTTCCTAGGAGACCGTCCCTAAGCATTCCTTTTCTCTATTTCTGCTTCTTTTAGGGTAAAATTATCTGGCACTGAACATAAAAACCTTTCCATTACTATCAGCAGATCTCAGAGACCTGTTCTCATCTATTTCCTTCAATAATTTCAATTCCTTTATGGCTTAATTAGAATATCAAACATCACTGTCTTAATTGTTCCTTCAGTTGTATCTTTATTTATTAACTTTAACTAAAACTTAAATTTTAACACAACCTCTCATTGGATATTTTGTGATGTCTTACATGCGCCAATCAGGTGTCGACCAGGTATTACAATTTCTTGCCAAAATTTCCTTTTTAGTAGAAAATTTACTACATTTGCATTAACTAACTGAAGACATAAAGAACATATGGATAAAATGGCATGCTGCTAATAAAAATGACAAATCTGCTTTAAAAATTATATATGCTTAATCATTTTTTTATTACAATATTTAGATGACTTTTGTCATTAATAGTGGTTCTGATATCTGATCTGTGGTCAATATCTGATCTGTGGTCAACAAATTTAAAAGAATGAGACCCGTAAAAGTCTGTTCTCAGACCACAGTGGAATTAAACTTGAAATCAATAAATAACTGGAAAATCCCAAAAATACATGGAGATCAAACAATACACTTCTAAATAACACGAGTCAAAGATGAAATCTCAAGAGAAATTTACAAATATTTTGAACAAAATGAAAATGAAAATACAACTTATCAGAATTTGTGTGATGCAATGAAAGCAGTGCTTAGAGGAAAATTCATAGACTTCAGTACTTGTAGTAGAAAAGAAGAAAGATCTAAAATTAATCATCTAAGCTTCTGTCTTAGGAAACTAGAAAAAGAAGAGCAAATTAAATCCAAAGTAAGCAGAAGACAAGAATAAGAATTGGAGCAGAAATCAATGAAATTTAAAATAGGAAATCAACAGAAAAACAATGAAACCAAAAGGTGGTTCTTTGAAAAGATGAATAAAATTGATAAGCTTCTTCCATGCTAACTAAAAAAAACAGAGAGAGAGGATACAAATTTCTATTAGAAATGAAAGAGGGGACATGACTACAGAATCTATGGGCATTAAAAAGATAATAATATGAACAAATTTTGTGGCCACAGATTTGATAACCTTGATGAAATAAACCAATACCATGAAAAACAGTTTGTCAAAACTTATACAAGAAAAAATAGACTATCTGAATAGGCCTATATCTGTTAAAGAAATTGAATCAATAATTAATAATCTTCTAAAACAGAAAGATAGAACTCATTCAATTATGAGGAAAAGAAGTAGAAACAGGAAGTCTTCTAAAGTTTAAAATATTCTGGTGAAGAGAGAGAAGCCTTGGGTATGGGTGAGGGAGTAGCCTGCACAGCAGCTTAGGTATTAGTCTGTAATCAAAACATTCTTGTTACTCTATCTTCTACTGTCCAGAAAATGCCTTTCTCCTTGGGTTCTCCAGGCAACTAGCGATAAACCCATGATAATACTTGTATGGTTTTACCAAGCCTTTTGAACAGGGCCACAGTGTTTGATGTCCAGGTTGTGTTACAAAGCCCTGATTTCAAAGCGTATAAATATCCTGAATTATATGATAAAGTAGAAGAATGATTCTACTTTATATTCAAAGCTAAAAAAGAGCCATTTCTAAGTATTCTTAGAGGTGGTAACATGAATTTTCCTCTGGTTCATCGAAGTTTCATGCCATGACATAAGTGTAAAATCTTGAAGTCGCTGAATAAAAGCATTTTACTTGTGCACATGTCTAAATTTTCTTTATCTTTATAGAAACCAAGAATCGACATAATATGGAGAGTATTCACGATGTAGGATTAAGCTACCTTTCCCCTGAAGAGCTTTCCACCCGGCAGTCCTGGCCACAGCGTGCAGGTGGATTACCCAGGTGTCAAGATGCCATGAAAAACTTTCAAGGGAATATTTCTAAGGTAGAAAAACAAGGCAATCCCCCATGTCACATTTGGACAGGAATACCAGTTCAGATTTCTGAAGATGGGAACTATATGTTGACTCATATAAGAGATGTTTCCAGTTTCACAAAAAATCAAGAATTTTCACCGTGGCGAGCCCAGAATTCTTGGAGGAAATTCTATCTGATAGGGTCACGTAATTATAAGTGTGGATGTCAGCAAATTTCCATGAAACGTAACTTCTGTAAGTGTGACAGCGTCAGTTGGATCTCACATCACAGCGATAATCTGGGAGTACACAGAAGAGAAAAAAACTACAGTTGCCATGACTGTGGAGAAGAAATCACGAAGGTTTCATTGCTTAATGAAGACTTAATTCAAACAGGGCCAATGCCTTTCCCCTGTGATGAGCACAGAACAGCCTTCCGCAATGACTTTCACTCTGAGTTTCATCAGCAGTTACACTTAGAAGGGGAGCCCCGTGCATACAGCCCACAAGGAAAGGGCTGTGGTTGTAGTTCAGTTCTTCATATTCACCGAAGTGTTCATAGAGGAGAGGCTTGCATGTTTGAGAGTTCACATCTGCCATCCCATCAGAGAATACATACAGAGGAGAAGCCATGTCATTGTGGCTGTGGTCAGAACTTTAACCGGCGCTCCTCCCTTCACACTTATGAACTTATTCACGCGAGAGAGACAGCCTGTAGATGCAACATTTATGAAAAAGCCTTCAGTCATAGCTTAGATCTTAATAATATTTTTAGGGTTCATCCTGGGGGGAAGCTCCATGAATATGAGGAGAATGGGAATGTCTTTAATTCGAGTTCTTGTCTTCAAGTTCATCAGAAAATCCACGCTGAAGAGAAACTATACACAGATGTAGAGTGTGAGAAAGGTTTCATTTGTAGCTCAAATCTTAACCTTCCGCACAGAGTTCACATGGAGGAGAGTCCCTATAATTCTGAGGACTATGATAATGGCTTTGGTCTGGCCTCACATTTTCAGGACCTTCAGATTGTTCACACTAGGGAAGAACTATGCAAACGTTATACATGTGGTAACAGCTTCAGCCAAAATTCCTATCTTCAAGGCCATCATAAAATTCACACTGGAGAGAAACCTTATAAGGAGTGTGGGAACGGCTTCAATTGGAGTTCCAAACTTAAAAATCATCAGCGAGTTCATCCTGGAGAGAAGCCGTACAAGTGCAATGCTTGTGGTAAAGGCTTCAGTCACAGATCAGTTCTCAACGTCCATCAGAGAGTTCACACAGGAGAGAAGCCTTATAAATGTGAGGAGTGTGATAAGGGCTTCAGTCGGAGTTCGTACCTTCAAGCCCATCAGAGAATCCACACTGGAGAAAAACCGTACAAATGTGAGGAGTGTGGAAAGGGATTCAGTCGCAATTCATACCTCCAGGGCCACCAGAGAGTTCACACTGGAGAGAAACCATACAAGTGCGAGGAGTGTGGGAAGGGCTTCAGCCGGAGTTCACACCTTCAAGGCCATCAGAGAGTTCACACTGGAGAAAAACCATTCAAATGTGAGGAGTGTGGGAAGGGATTCAGTTGGAGCTTTAATCTTCAAATCCATCAGAGAGTCCACACAGGAGAGAAACCCTATAAATGTGGAGAATGTGGTAAGGGCTTCAGTAAGGCCTCAACTCTTCTGGCCCATCAGAGAGTTCACACAGGAGAGAAGCCATACCAATGCGATGAGTGCGGTAAGAGCTTCAGTCAGAGATCGTACCTTCAAAGCCATCAGAGTGTCCACACTGGAGAGCGACCGTATATATGTGAGGTATGTGGGAAGGGCTTCAGCCAGAGAGCCTATCTTCAGGGTCATCAGAGAGTCCACACTAGAGTGAAACCGTATAAATGTGAGATGTGTGGAAAGGGCTTCAGCCAGAGTTCACGCCTTGAAGCGCATCGGAGGGTCCACACAGGGGGGAAACCATACAAGTGTGAGGTGTGCACGAAGGGCTTCAGTGAGAGTTCACGCCTCCAGGCCCATCAGAGGGTCCACACAGAAGGTAGGCCCTATAAGTGCGAACAGTGCGGTAAGGGTTTCAGTGGGTTTTCAAGTCTTCAAGCCCATCACAGGGTGCACACTGGAGAGAAACCATATAAATGTGAGGTGTGCGGAAAGGGATTTAGTCAGAGATCAAACCTTCAGGCCCATCAGAGAGTCCACACAGGAGAGAAACCATACAAATGTGACGCATGTGGTAAGGGCTTCCGTTGGAGCTCAGGTCTTCTGATTCATCAAAGAGTCCATAGTGGCGATAAATTCTATAAAAATGAGTACAGTAAGGACTATTCTTCAGAGAATCCATACAGAAATTAAGTTATATAAAATGGTGTTCTCTTTGGTTTTGTTTTGTTTTGAAGTCCTCAAATGGGACCTGAATTTTCCCGTTCACTGGAGTTATTACAGTAGAAAAAGAATTTCTTTCATGAAAATGTAATGTTTCTATCCAACCTCAATATTTACAATAGTCAGGAGACCATACAGCAGCGACATCTAATGAGAGGGTTTCCATAAGTGATTTTGTCCTAACTGTAACATCAGTGATCGCACATGACTTTAACTAGTTGCACCAGGGCTTATAAAAGATAAGAGTATGGTCAGAAATTTAACAAAAGTACAGTGGTGAGTCTGCCTAAATCCATGTCTGCTGGAATGTAAGCCTAGTGAGAGGAGCCTTCTTCACTGCTAAGTCTAAAAGCCATGACATCGCATAACTCAGTGTAGGTGCTCAGTACTTTCACTAGATAACTAAAAGTATGTAAAGGTATCATGTTTGAAATTTTTATTAAGTTCATTCCCCCTCCCCCCCAAAAAAAAAATTTAAAATGTATTTGGAGGAGGAATCCTGTAAATAACCTTAATATAAGCACTTCAGCTAGATAGATATTATTTGAAATGTAGAATGGTGAGCAATATTGCAATCTGAAATTACATAAATTTGGTCATAAACCTGTTGGGATTGGCTTTTGTCCTTTGTCCTGTCTTAAGCAGGGATGAGCTGAATTTCTTACCATTTGGTCTCTTTCTGTATACCATCAGTTTAAGTTTAGGGGTGTGTGTGTGTGTGTGTGTGTACACATATGTGCACTTTAAACGACAGTGAAAACAGATAAACAATGTTTCTAGTTAACTTTTAAAAAACGGAACATTGCATTTTACATTGAATTTTTATTTCTGCTCTGTGTGTTAAGGCAGAATTTTGCTGTAATATTTCGAAAGTGTCAGAAATGATTACTAATGAAAAATACTTTCTTAATAAATGTCAAAATGATAACAGTTGGTTTTTTAGTCTCCATATTTCCATCAAAGTCCTTTTGATTTGACTGATTTCTAAGAGTTATACCCTTTGTCAAATTCAAACCTCCTTAGGCAAGACCTGTGACAAGTTCGAAGGACTTTAAGTTTGTCGAGTTCTCCATCCCCACCCGTACTTCTCCCATTCACACAAAGAAAGGAAAAAATCTTGAATTTTTCTAAATATTTTATCAAACGTTGATCATGAGGATAGGATTGTCTTTTTCTTGGTAGCGTGTCTTCAAGAACAATGTATTCTGTTGGTGAGAATGAAAAATGTTTGTTAGAGAATAGTCATATAATATATGTCAAACTGTAAAACGTGCATACCCATCTGGAAATCACAGAATAATAATTTATGATAAAATAATGAGAAAGGATGGGTACAGTGAGGGTAACTTTTTTCTTTAATTTTATTTTTCAGTTATGGTCAACATACAGAATTATTCCATGATCTTGGCCAGAACTCGAGGATAATTTTTTAACTGGAAATAGGAGTTTGGATAAATTTCTCTATGTTCCTATAACATGGAACTCCAGAAAGTGTGGAATTGATCTGCAATGCTAGGAAAGGATCATGCATAGTGGTTAGTGAAAATGTGCTTTGTACCTTCATGATACCCAGTTATTTAAGTCTCTCTCTATATATATGTTTGAATACATGCTTAGAGATAATGTATGAAAGATTACTCACCGTCATGTATACAGTGGTTTTCTCTGGCAGGCATTTTTGGCTTAGTCTTTTCTTTTTTATACTTCATTTAAAAACTTAACAATTAACATAGACCAATTTTACCAAAGTAATGAACTACTGAGTTATTAGTCCTTATATGTAAGAACTCATGCTGTCATTGCTGTTTCACCAGATAACAGTAAAGAATAAAACCTCTGAAATTAATCTTCGAAATTCTCTAGACTTTTGATACAGACAAATTAGATGTCAGCAACTTTATCTTTCTGTGAAATTTCTTTAGGTGTCAAAGCCCATGCAGCCTAGATGTCCTAGTGAAATTCAGTAGTACTGTCAATTGGTGCATCCTAGTCTTTCTGTCAGATTTCCCCCTGTTGGATGAATGGGGTGACCGAAGCCCTGGCTTAGCCTGGCTTCCAAGGTGTTAGTTCAGGTTTCAGTGTCATGGGAAGTCCAGTGTGTCTAACACATTTCTTTGCTATCATCATTTCCCAGGGAGATTCATGAGTGCTCGTGGTGGTTCTATCAGTTAGGATCCTTTTAGTTGTAACACAAAATGTAACTTAGAGTTGCTTAAACCAAAAATATTTCCGAATTCATATAACTATGAAAAGATACAGGCAGAGTTAAGACTTGGATCTGGGTCAAAGAGGCTTTATGTGACTTTTCTTAAATTCTGTCCTTTCATGTGAACTCTTGTTTTCAGATTGCTCCCAAGATGGCAATATCACCTGCTTTTTTGTTCACAGCCGGGGAAGAGAGCTGCTGTCTCATTTTTAGTGTAATGCTTTCCTAGCTCCCCCAGTGCATAACATGTCTGACCTCTCCAGTCCCCACTCAAAACTGAGACTAAACCAAGGCAATAAAGAATATCCCTGGCTCCCATAAATAGGCTAGTTTGCTCCTGGTAACAAGCAATAGCAGGTTACATTGGGAAAATAGCAAGAACACGGACAGAAAATTATTCTGTGGCACAGGTGCCAAAGGCCAGGATGGAACAGAAACATCGAGAAAAAGTCTCTATCACTCCAGCCCCCATGCTAAGCACAAGGTAATATTAGAAAAATTTGAAGTGTAGTGAAGGTAACTATTGAAACAACAGAATCCAATTCCAACCTTATTTCTGACCAGATCAATTCAGCACTCCATCCTAACATCCTCACAGAACATGTGTGCCCAGGTGCAGGCAAAAGTACTCTGCTCCAATCTCTTCTGTTTGATACATGTTATCTGGCATTCAAGCAAGAATAACAAGATAAAAACCCTCTGCAAAGGGATTGCAGAGTGATCAATAAAACCACACTTAGAGGTGACTGTATTTTGGAAGTATCAAAACAGAATTTTATATAACTGATTGAGGTGTTAATGGTCTCGTGAAAAGGGCAGACAATATACATGAACAGATGGAATTTCAGCGGAAATTAATAAATAAACGGGAAATGCTAGGAAAGAAAATATCACATAGGATGCTTTTTGAAGGACTCACAGGTAGGCCAAACACAGCTGAGAAAAGTGTCAGAGAACTCGAATATAGGTCAATTACAATCATCCAAACTCAAACAAAAAGTATGAATAAAACAGAAGAGATTATCCAAGAACTGTGGGCAAACTTTTTATGGTCTAATATATGTATAATTGGAAACTTAGCAGGAGAGGAGAGAGAAAATAAGAAAACTAGTTCATGAGAGAATGGCTGAGAATTTTCCAGAAAGAATAAAGGACTTCGTCCAGATCCCAGACCTCAGAATACCCAAGCAAGAGTTTAAAATAACAAATAAAATAGACATTGTTACCAAACAACTGAAAATGAACAACGCGAAAGAAATATTGGTGGCAGACAAAGGATACATTGCATACTAGGAAGAGAAGTGAGAAAAAGGACATACTTCTCATATAAAACCATGCAAACCAGAAGACAATGGAGGAACATCTGTAACATTCTGAAACAAATACTGTTAGAAATTCTCAGCCCTGTGAAAAAAAGTCTTTTAAGAAATATTCACAATACATTTTTAGATGAACAGAAGCAAATAAAATTCACCACCAATAAAGCTGCATTTCAAGAAATATTAAAGGAATTTCTACAGGCAGGAAGAATATCATACCAGAAATAGCCTTGGATCTACCAAAAGAATTAACTTTGAAAATGGTTAAAATAGAGGTAGATATAATTTTTTAAAAACTTTTAATCACTCAAAATACAATCAACTAAACCAAAAATAGGAGCAAGGTTTTGTGAATTGGTAGCATATATAAAAGTGAAATATATTGTAACAATACCACAAAATGGGGCAGAGAGAAATTGGAGGTATGCTATTCTACACTACATGAATTGGTATAATATTAGGAGGTAGACTAAAAATTATGGATGCGTGTTATAAGCCTTAGAGCAACCATTTTTAAAAAATTTAAAGTAGTATATAACTGATAAGCCAGTAGTGGAGATAAAATGGAATCACAAGAAATAATGAAAAAACTGATAGGACAGGAAAATTGAACAAATAACACATGGTATAAATGGGAAAAAGCATGATAGTTGGTTCAAATTCAGTGATATCAATAATTATATTAAATATAAATGTTCTAAACACAGCACTTAAACAGATTGTCAAGTTGGATTAAAAGGCAAGACCCATTTTTGGGTCTCAGCAGCAGAAGTGAGATGATGAAGGGAACATCATCTGGAAATCATCACAGTAAGACATATGTTCTGGTACCACTGTGGCTCTAAGGCCATGTTCAGAAGTCTACCTGTGGCAAATGTGGCTACCCTGCCAAGGGTACTTCTGCCAAGAAGAAGAAAAAGTATAACTGGAGTGCTAAGGCTAAAAGATGAAATACCACTGGGACTGGTCAAATGAGACACCTAAAAATTGTCTATCAAAGTTCAGGCATGGATTCTGTGAAGGAACAACACCTAAACCCAAGAGGGCAGCTGTTGCAGCATCTAGTTCATCTTAAGGATTTCAACAATCGATCATGCAATAAATGTTTCTTGTTTTAATAGATGATAGATAGATAGATAGATGATAGATGGATGAGAGAGAGAGAGAGAGAGAGAGAGAGAGAGAGAGAGAGAGAGAGAGAGAGATGGATGATTGCAGTACTCAACTATGTGCTATAAGAAACCCTTTTAAAAATAAAGAGTAGGTACCATTACCCTGAAAACAAAATCCAACAGAGATAGAGGCCTTTTGAACTACGCTTCTCATCTTCAGGCAAGCTTGCATGTCTGGAAGTGTACTTTCCCTTCTAATAAAGCTTTCCTTTTCTGCTGTTAAAAAAAAAGCCTAAAGATGGAAAAAGGTATGCCATGCTAAAACTAGTCAAAAGAAAGGTGGACTAGCTATGTTAATATCAACAAAGAATTCATATAAGGAATATTAAAAGGGCTACTATACCAGGAAATACATAATCTTAAATATATGCACCTAGCAAAAGAGCTTCAAGGTTTATGAAGCAAAATCTCATATAAAATCACAGATATAGTTGGAGAACTCAATAATAGTTCTCTTAGTAACTGATAAATCAAAACGACAGAAAATCAGTAAGCACACAGAAGATGTTTAATAACACTACCACCCAATTTGACATATTTGCCACTTAGAGAACACTTCATCCAACTGTAGTTGAATACACATTCCTTTCAAGTGCATCTGGAACATTCACCAAGATAAATCATTCTGGGCTACAAAACAAACCATACAAATTTAAAAGAAATAAAATCAGGTAAAGTATGTTCTCTGACCCAAATGGCATTAAACTGTATTGAGCAAGTGATACTTGTTGCCTACCACCAGAAACAGCATCCCAGAATGTCGACCCACTGCATTGTTTGCAGGTGTTGAGGTACCCATAAATATTAGGAACACCTGTATGCCTATAAATTTGATAATTTAAGCAAAATGTACCAGTTTCTTAAAAGACACATTAGTAAAGCACATACAAGAAATAGAGAACATGAATAGTCCTTTAACTCCTAAAGAAGTTGAATTTATAGATTAAAAACCTTCTAACAAATGAAACTTAGGGTCAGATGGCTTTACTGGTATATTCTAGCCAAACATTTAAGGGGGAAAAAAATGATTCTAATTCTACACAAAATCCTCAAAAAATTAAGAGGTGAAACCTAAGTCATTTTATGAAGGTACCATTACCCTGAAAACAAAATCCAACAGTGAATCACAAGAACAGAAAATTACTGCCTAATGACCTTCATGAACATAGACACAAAAATCCTCAACAAAATGTTACCACATTCAGCAATTCGTAAAACTGATAATATTTCATGACAAAATGATATAGATTATGGAAATGCAGATTATTTCAGTATACAAAAATCAAAACTACCATAGCAACAGAAAAAGAAAGACGCAGAAAAAGCATTTAACAATCAGCATCAATTCATGATTTAAAAAAGACACTAGGTACTAAAAGGAACCTTCTTCAAGTTGATAACGACAAAATATTGGTAACATCATTTTTAATGGTGAAAGACTGAACCCTAACTTTGGAAACAAGGCAAGGACTTCTGCTCTCACTACCCCATGTCAACGTCATATGGGAGGTACTAGCTAATGCACTAAGGAGAGAAAAAGAAAAGATAGGCAGTAAAGGAAGAAATAAAACTGTTTGCAGAAGATGATATTACGTTGAAAAGCCCAAAGAATCAACAAAAAAGCTAGTAGAACTAATAAGTGAGTTTATCAAAGTCCCAGGAAACAAGGTAAATATACAACAATCACTATACTAGTATTGAACCATTGGGAATTGAATTAAGAAAGAAAATAGCACCAAATATATAATGGTGGGGGGTTGAGTGTATGTGATCTCTATGCTGCATAATGCAAAATATGAAGGATTTAAAGATGAAAGATTTTTTTAAAAACTTCCCAAGAGAGATTTGACCTGGTCATGAAATGGAATATTGTTAAGCCATTTATCCTGGATTGACCTATAAATGCAACATAGTACCACTCAATATTTCAGTAGAAGTTTTTGCAGAAATTGGCAAGCTATTTTTAAAATTATACAAAAAGTAAAGAAATAAAAATGGCCTAAAAATATAAAAAATGAACAATGTTGAAAGAGTCACAGTATCTGATATTAAGACTTACTGTAAAACTACTGTAATCAAGACAGTGTGGTATTAGTGAAAAGATAGACAAATAGGACAGGAGAACATAATAGAGTCTGGAAGCAGACCCACATATGTGTGGTCAATTGATTTTTGACAAAGATGCCAAAGCAATTCAATAGGAGAAATAGAATTTCAACACAGTGTGCAGAAATAATTAAATATGCATGTGCAAAAGAAGGAATCTCAACCTATATATCACATCATATAAAAAATTAACACAAAATGGGTCTTAGACTAAAATGTAAATCCTAAACAATAAAAGTTCTAGAAGAAAACATGAGGCAGTTCTTTGTCACCTAGTGTTAGTCAAGGAGTTCTTAGTATGGTCCATATAAGAAAATCTGACAAATTAGACTTCATCGAAATTTAAAACCTGCTTTTCAAAAGACTTATGAAAATAAAGAAGTTACAGACTGGGTGAAAATATTCAAAACATTTTTAAAAAGGACTTGTATTCAGAAAAATATAAAGAACTCTCAAAGCTCCATACGGTACTAAGAAAACAACTCATTTAAAAAAAAAAATAGACAAAAGCTTTGAACAGGCAGTTCACTAAAGAACATATATGAATGTCAAATCAGCACATAATACTGTGATCAACATCTCTAGTCATTAAGGAAATTCGAGTTAAATCACAGTGAGATAGAACTACACACCTGTTACAATGCCCCAAAGGAAGAAAACGACAATATTAAGTGAAAAAAAAAGATGCAGAGCAACTGGAACTGTCAGACATTGCTGTAGAAATACAAAATACCTTAAAACACAGTGTGCCTGTTTACAAGAACGCACACATAGCATACATCACAGCAATCCCGTTAAAACAGGTTTATATAAAGACCTTTATGTAAAAGTTTATAATACCATTATTATAAATGCAAAACCTCAAAACAACCCAAATGCTCTTTAACTGGAGAAAAAAACCAAACCATGTCATATCTATATAATGGAATATTACTCAGCAACAAAAAGAACAAACAACTGATAAACAACATGGATGAATCTCAAATAATGTTAAGGTTTGCAGGTTTTTGCGTTTTTGCCTTAAAATACATTTCGTATTTGAAAATTTGTCAAAATAATTTCAGGCTTCAGTTGATATCTTTTTTTTTTTTTTCCTGAAAGGATTTTCACTTGACTGTCATGAGTCTGGGGGCATTTGCAATTCAATATTACTTTTATACAGTGTCAAAGATATCGCTGATTTGCAACTGGGCTTCAGAACCTACCAAGACAGATTTATACCTGGTCATCTTTACCCTGGGGCGCGGTTCCTGGTGTCCAACACAAAATATAGGAGTTTTACCAGTTTCAAACTCTTGGCAGGCACTGGACTCCAGCTTTTACAACCCTAGTTCCAAGACAGTTTCAAAGAGAAGTGTCTCGCTCAGCCTTAGAGTACCCAGAACTGGCTAGTGTTCCTCAGGGGAAAAGTGGCTCCAGGTAACTAGCTCTCTTCTCTAGATTTCCCTATTCTGAATTTTGGACCACTAATTCATTCTCCACACATTGGTAGCTCACTGACACTTATGGAGAAAGTATCCCATTTCCCTTTTACTTCTAGCTGGGCGAATAATTCAAATGATATACAGCAGATTAATAGGAGAAAAGCTACTTTTAAAATGTGTGCATGAGGAATTCATATAAGCATGGAAATTCCAAAGATAGGCAAAATGAGGTAAATAGGTCATTCAGAACTGAGGGGGAAGTAAGGCAATTCACAGAGGGATGAAAAGAGTTATAATTTAGTAAACCAAACTATATGGCACCATCCTGGAACAATGGGACAAAGAGAAGACTTTGATCAAATGACCTCTAGGTTCCTCCTTGTCTAGCCCACCCTGTTCACATTAAAATATAGTTATCTATATAGTTATGTGTGATGCTAGCTCCCTTCCTGGTGCAAGTCCTTTGTCTTAATTCTTTTAGGCTGTAAGGTGGGAGGTCAAAGGTTCTTCCTAAACCTTCTGAGCCTTGATTGTTTTCAGCTCTGAAATAATCTGCATACCAGAGTGGCATACCTTGGGGCCATTCCTTTTGAACCCCCACAGTATGTGTAAGCTGTGTGGGTGTGTGTCTGGTCCATGGAATTAACTTATTTTGCCATTACTCGAAAGTGGAAGCCTTTGTTATGCTTTTAATTTGATGGTCTTTTTTTTTTTTTTTTTAATGCCTGCAGCACCTGGTCTTCCTAGGTGGTCTCCCATCCAAGTACTACCCAGGCCCGACCCTGCTTAGTTTCCGAGACCAGACATTGGGCTTGTTCAGGGTGGCATGGCCGTAGACCGTGGACTGTGCCCCCACTGGGGCACGAACCCAGAACCTTCTGTGTGTAAAGCAAATGTGCTAACTGCTACACTATGGAACCACATCCTTATGGTCATTTTTATCTGAAAATTTATCTTTCCTATTAAATCCTGTTTAATATGTGAAACTACGAAACAATTATCACTAAAAGTTTTTCCTTTGGGGCAGAATCATTTGATCTGGTTCCTTAAAATGGTACTTTAAAACTACTGTTTTTCACATATTTACTTATTTTTTGTTCTAGTCAGAGGTTCTTTGCTGAGGATTTGAATTGGCTTCAGTTGGTCTTTGTTCAGATATATGTAGTACCACCTATGAAATGGTCTTTTTTCTCATAAAAGAGTAACTTAAATCTAATCAGGTCTTTAGATTTAAATTTTACTTTACAGAAACGCATAGGAGAAGAAATTATTTAATGACAATGGGAGAAATCTAGATTGTGGGACATCATGACAACTGACCTGATTCCTCAACAGGTCAAAGGTCAGAAAAAAGGAGTGATGGGATAATAGTCAAGAATAAATGCACCTGAGTAGATAAATAAAATGAATGGTCTGTTTGTACATTGACTTGAACAAACCAGTTACGAGAGATTTTTGAAGGAAACTTGAATATGGATTGGGTATTAGGAAATATTAAAGAAGTAGTGGTAATTTTATTCAATTGTGGTTTTGAAAATGTTTATTTAAAAAATATTTAGCAAAGCATTTTATATATGCACACATCACAACATTTCCTTAAGTTACCTGCAATGCAGTTGCTTTTGATTCCTATAACAACCAATATTTAAAAAAGCAAAACACACACACACACACACACACAAAACCGAAGTCCAAGATATAGCTCTATTATAGCCTCATCGATGTTTATATCATCATTTTGTAAATACTTAGCATATTGAAATTCTACAAAACACTGGTAAGAAATCTTAGGTGCCTTGTGGAATAAAGGAGTCAGAGGAATCACTTTATTCCGTTTCCTGCTCCTGGCTTGGATTGCTTGGACACTTAAAAGCAAGACTTCTTACATACCTGCCTCTCTCCTCCCACAATTTACTATCTACATTAAGCATTCAGTCGTTATTAGGCTGTCGCTACTACTCCAATCGTACTGTCGTTACCATTCTTGCCCAAATAAGTAGCTAGATTGTTCATCAGGAACTTCCACAAACACCCATCAGTTCTTCAATCTCATCAAGTTTGTACCTATAGATTTCTTGCCTGCAAAAATCCTTGGTGTTCTCACTCTTCCTGGACTATAGCTCCGTGGCCTTCATGCAGTCCTAATCAAGTCCCTCGCGTTGAAAGGCACGCCTTAAACCAAACTGTCAATTCTCAGTAAATTTCAACCTCGCCCTCCTTGCTCTGGCACTTAGCCGTCAAGTTGCCAAACTGTCAAGGTGGTGTGCTCCCTTACCGCGATAAGTAGTAAATTCCGTTTTTGTCTTATCCACAGGTTGTATTGGTGATATTTGGGGAGCCAGCATTTGAAACAAGTTTGAGATCTAATGTCCCTTAAGTTCTGTGTTAGGCACCTCAGCCTAAGTCACTTTTACGTTTCTCATTTGTAGCCTGCCCTTGGCTTCCCCTAACACGTTTGGTTTTAGGGCTTATTTTCATAGTGCAAGCTTCGTTTTTCTCTCTTACTCTGCAACGGATTCAAGAATTCTCAACTATTTTCTCATAAGCTTTAAGAAATGAATAAAGCAAAAAGGAATCTGCCAGTTACAGTGCCACAAAAGTGACTGAAATCGAACTCTACAGTCAAGACAGAAGCCCGCGGGTGCTTAGTGCAGTCCTGCGAGCTGCATCCTGGGAAATGTAGTCCGGGAGCGCGTAGACTCGAAGGCGCCTTCCCTTGGGGATTCTGGGAAGTGTAGTCCGGCAACCGTGTGTAGTCGGAGGCACTTCCGCTCCGGGAAGGCGAGGTCCGGGACGAGATTGCGCGCGGTGAGGTGCGTTAACGCCGCATCCCGGCCATCCCTCTTAGCTTACTCGGCCTCGGCGTAGGGTGAGCAGTGAACTTGTCCTCGCTCTCTGGTGAGGGACGCCGCGGCTGGCTGCAGAGGGCGGACCCGGAGGCAGTGCGCGTCCGTTCCGCTGGGGCTACCGCGACGGGGCGCGTGTGCGGGAGACTTCGAGTTCTAGGGTCTCCCTCACTCTCCGCTGCCCCGGCCCCCTCGGAGACCCACCGGGCCGGCTCTGCCTCTTCGTGGTAAAAATGTTGGGCGAATTACTTGATCCCTCCTTGCCTCAGTTTCTCTTGGCTAAAAAGGATTGCTTCTTCCCCAGTGGTGTTCTTGTGAAATATTAAAAGCTGAAAAACAGTGCTTAGTAAAATGTTGGCTTTTGCCATCAATTCCGTTATGATAATTCTGATCAGGAAGGCGCCCCGTTATTTGGAAGCTCCTGCGAGCCTGGGATGGGGTCGGAGTGCCGGCTGCAGCCCGGCTGGCTGCTCGCTTCTCATGCCCGATGCGGGGCTGCACCTGGGCGCTTTTCAGCCTTTTTGGGAAGGAGAGTGATGATCTTCAGCTGGGTCCTGGGGAACGTCCTCTGGGGTCTATCTCGGCCGGAGAAAGTCGTGATCTATGCTTTGCGGAGTGCCTGACTGCACGTGTGGTGAGGTCTTAATAAGCATGCAGTGTTGTGCCATAACCCCGTGTTGTTGATTTGAATGCGACGGGATTTCTTAGGCTTCGGATTTTTATTAGTCATTGTTTAAATTCTTGCATGGGCGAGAAGAAACTTTGTTGAGGCTTTTCCAGCTTAATAACATTTGCAAGTAATTACACCTGTTAGAAGGGAAGAATCTGGCACTTCAGCCGTGGTTACCAACGACGATCTGTGAGACAGCCATCGGAATTAGACTTTCTTGAGAGTAACAGTAACTCATGGGACAGAACGGTTGTCTTTGAATTCTAGGTTTCTTAAAAGATTCATTTTCTGGAAAGCGCTTTCACAGGAACAGTTTTATGAAACATAAAACCACTGCGTGTGTTAGCTGCAAGAAATTGGGCATACCGGCATTATTATGGTCACTTACAGGTGCCTGGAATGAGGCGCAAAGAGATTAGTAACTTGCTCAAGGTTTACGCTGCTAGGGAGTAGACAGCAATAAATAGAAATGCTAGGATTTGCACTTGGGCATTTTGGCCCCTTTAAGTGATACTGCCTGCATGTTTGCCTCTCACATACATAGCCTCAGGAATGCTCTGGAAGCCACAAGAAGCACTTAGGTTAGGGCTGTTTTAAGGATTGTTCATGAACAATAATAGCAGGTGGCTGATGGGACCCAAGGGTAGCTAAAATCCAGACTGGTCTCACTATGGTTTGTTGCCACTGCCTAGAGGGACACCTCTTCCCGTTCCCACGAAGTGTCACGTAAACTAGCGACACCCCTAGCATTTCTCTCATGACGGCTTTCCCTTCCCCAGTTTGCCTTCCCAGAACTCTGCTTTTCCTCAAAAGGAAGAGGAGAAAAAATGACCAAGTTTCAGGTAAGTTGGGTCTGCCTTTCTGTTTCTTAAAATGACATCTCATTTCACAAAGGTTGGACACACTTTTCTCCTGCCTGGGAAGGGTAAAAAGAAACCAGAGGCACTTGGCAAATTGTTGTACGGGAGGCTCTTGCTTTTTGCTTATTTCCAAATAATAGCGGGGAAATCAGTAGATTTTTTTTTAATAAAAAATAACTCCCACTTTATAAACATGTTTACAAATTTCTTGTTTATTTTCTCGCATTCCTTTTCATTTGCATTTACACGTATGTATTTGTAATAATAGTTTGAGTACTTCTTTTGCATTTTTAAAGTTTAATTTTAGATCACCAACAACTTAAATGGCCACATCAGTTTTCACAGTATACCTAATATTTTCTCCCTTCCTGCATATTTTTGTGGTTTATGAATTTTACCATTTTAAAGATGTTTGCAATGATAGTTCTACATATAATAACCTTTATCCTGTGTTTCCTCACATTTTGTGAAAAGAAAGTCTAATGGCTTGGTGAAAAGGGTCGGAGAAAAGAATTTTAGTTGTTTTCATTTTTATTATTATTTTTTTAGGCGAGGCCACCCTTGGCTGACCTCAGAGATTGCAAGGACCTTGTTAGCTTACAATCCCTTATTTTTAAATATTTTTAACACCTACAGCACCTGGTTTTCCTAGGTGGTCTGCCATCCAAGTACTAACCAGGCCTGACCCTGCTTAGCTTCCGAGCTCAGATGGGATCCGGCTTGTTCATGGTATTATGGCCATAGACTATTTTAGTTGTTTTCAAACAAAAAGCTAGATTTTTAAACTCTAAGTTAATTCATGTATGTGTAGTTGAGTATTTGTTTCATTCTGTTAGTATATTGTAAAGAAGCACGTCCCTGGTACCAGGGAGCTGCCAGGCATTTGCTCCGTGGAACAGCTGTGTGAAGAAATAGACAGTCTTGTCTGCATTTTAACATAAACAGGCTTGTGAACTTTCGGATGCCATCCCCAGCTGACACCTAAAAACGAAAGACCAGCATTGAAATCCAGAAGTATAGATATTTGGGGAAACAGCGCTTCAAGCAGAAACCCAAATAGTGTTCTGATTAGCAGACATAGGCAAGGAGAGAAAGGGAACAGTTCTGTCAATAGGAGGAAGGCATTTCTGTAGCTGGAGATAAGCTACCGTAGTGCCTCTTATTCTAAAGAATGTCTTTCCTTTTCAGTTCTGCTGTCTTAATGTCTGCTTTCCTGTTAGCTTTGCAAACAGTTCTTTAGAATGCAGTGCTGCTCTAGGCCCAGCCCAAAGGTTATTTTGTGCAGTTTTAACATTCCAGTAAAACTGGCAGGGCAGTTCCTCCGGGCGACTCCGTTTATATTATCTTCTTACACGCTGAAGTTTCAATTACCTGAGCCAGGAGTTTCAGGTGTCCTGTTAGGGTAAGTGGAGAGACCATTCAGGGGCCAGAGGCCACGTTGCCTGTATACCTGCCATGTCTGAAGGACAGCAGAAACAACATTGCCCTCACCTGCGGTACTACCCAGGGCGAGAAGGAGGTGGGCCCTGTTAAATACTGTTGAGACTAAAATTAACTCAGAATTGCTTCCAGAACTTGGCACTGTCAGTCTGATTGTAAAGCGTGTGTATGCCGTGATTTAACAGTGACAGTTCTAGAGAACCATGTTGCATGTACACAGCTTTTTAATTTTTCTTTTCATTTCCTTCTTCCTCCCCCAACATTCACACTGTGATTGTGGAAGGAAAAAGGGGAAACTTCTACTAAAAAGACTCGTTCGGGTCCCTTAGAATCTGGAACAGCTTCGTGCATATCTCTTCCCCCTTCTCAGCGCTGCCGCTCTCCCAGTGCAGGTCGGTCGTGAGATTGAAGTTGCCTGTGATTGGTGTTGTAGGAGGCAGTGACGTTCAAGGATGTGGCTGTGGTCTTCACCGAGGAGGAGCTGGGGCTGCTGGATGCTGTCCAGAGGAAGCTGTACCGAGACGTGACG
This sequence comes from Rousettus aegyptiacus, assembly GCF_014176215.1. Lineage (NCBI taxonomy): Eukaryota > Metazoa > Chordata > Mammalia > Chiroptera > Pteropodidae > Rousettus > Rousettus aegyptiacus. The sequence goes on along the minus strand of NW_023416289.1, from coordinate 42,719,886 downwards.
CTGGAGAACTTCAGGAACCTGGTCTCAGTGGGTGAGGACAGGCATCCTCTGTCACATGGCTTCAGCCCTTTGAGCAGGGTTTCTTACCCTCGGCACTGTTGATGTTTTGGGCTGATAGTTTGTTGTGGGGACCATCCTGTGCATTTTAGGGTGTTTAGTGGCTTTGCTAGCCTCATCCCACTGCTTTAAGCTCAGCACTCCCCGGAGGCTGGAGTTTTCCAGACCCTTCGGGACCTAGAAACGAGACCTTCCTACTCTTTGCTCCAAGGCCAAGTGTAAATGAATAGTTGGGCGTGGCTGTACCTGGCTCCTCGTTTCATATATCTTTTTTCAACTTGTGGGTCCTGATCCATTGGTGGGTCATGAAATTAATTTAGTAAGTTGCATCAAAATGTTTGATAAACACTGTTTTGGGGCCGGGGTGGAGCCTTAACATCATGGGATTGGCACCCAAATGTTTTGGTACTTTTTACCTGGAATGTTGTCACTTAACTCTTCATCTTTTCACAGGGCATCAGTCCTCCAAACCAGATGTGATATCCCAGTTAGAGAGAGAGGAGAAGCTCAGGATGACGGAGGCCAGCCAGGCTGAAGCGGGTAAGCATTCAGGGGAGAACCGTGCAGGTGGGGTCCTTGTAGGTCATGGTCATTGTTCTGCCTGTTCTGGGTGATCAGCTCCCCACACAGCAGCCTGAGAGAGTCACACCACATCACTCCTCAGCGTCACACTCTCCGCTGGCTTCCCATTTTCCTCAGGACAAAACCCAAAATATTTAAGGCGCCCAGAGGCCCTGTAATGTTTGCTCAGTCTCCTGGCTTTACCTCCACGTTCTTCTCCTACCATTACCTCTTTGCTTTGGCTCTGCTAGCCTTGCTGGTTCCTCACGCGTGACGGTTATGCTTCCGCCTCAGGACCTTTTTCTCTCTTTTCTCTGGCTGGAGTGTTGCTTTCCTGTAAACCTCCAGCCCCTCTTACTTGTTCATGTCTCTGCCCAGGTGTCATTTCATCCCAGGCCTTCCCTGACCACGCTGTTAAAAATACTGCCTGCCTTCTGATCTTGGAAGCTAAGCAGGGTCGGGCCTGGTCAGTACTTGGATGGGAGACCACCTAGGAAGACCAGGTGCTGTAGAAATAAAAAAATTTAATAAGGGATTGTAAACTGACAAGGTCCTTGCAGTCTGCGAGGTCAACCAAGGGTTGCCCTGCCTAAAATAAATAAGGTAATAAATTAATTAATTGCCTTCCCTACTCTCTTCACATCCTTAACTTGCATTAATTTGCATCAAAGCACAACACCACCAGACTTATTAGAGTATATATACTTTTAGTTATGGTAAAATATACATAACATACAATTTATCATTTTAACTGTCTTAAATGTGTAGTTCACTGGCAGTAAATACATTCACAATGTTGCGCAATCAGCACTGTTCACCTCCAGAACTTTTTCATTATCCCAAACCGAAACTCTGTACACATTTTAAAAACAACAACAACAACAAAAACAGTGACCACTCTCCCCTCATCCCAGTCCCAGTGACTACTGTCTGTCTCTATGAATTTGACTGTTCCCTGGATCTCATTACAAGTGGAATCATACAGTGTTTGTACTTTTGTGTCTGGTTTATTTCACTTAGAATATCTTCAAGGTTTATCCATGGTTAGCATGTGTCAGAATTGCTAAATAATATTGTATGCATATGCCACATTTTTTTATCTGTTGATAGACACTTGAGTGATTTGCCTAATACTTAATTCCTAAGATTTTTATTCTTTTTGATGCTGTCGTAAATGGAATTGTTTTAATTTCCTTTTGGTTATTGTGAATAATGCTGCTATGAACATGGTTATGCGAGTATCTGCACAAATCCCCAGCTTTCCATTCTTTTGTGTATATACCCAGAGTAGAATTGCTGGATCATACAGTAATTCGGTTATTAATTTTTGTGAAAATGACAGACTGGTTTTCCCACAGCAGCTGTACCATTTTATGTTCCCACTAGCAATGCACCAGGGTTCCAATCTGCCTCATCCTCACCAATATTTTTTCTCCCCTTTGTTTAAATGACCATCCTGATGAGTGCGAAGTGGTATCCGTTTGTCTTGATTTGCATTTCTCTAATGATTAGTGATGTCGAGTATCTTTTCAAGGGCTTATGGGCCATTTGTAGATCTTTGGAGAAATGTCTGTTCAGGTCTTTTTCTCATTTTTTAATCAAGTGTTTTTTGTTTTGGGAGTTCTCTGTCTTCGGAATGTTAATCCCATGTCAGATACATGATTTGCAAGTATTTTCTCTCATTCTACATGTTGCCTTTTTACTCTTGTTGATAGGTTCCTTTGATGCACAAAAGTTTTTACTTTTAATGAAGTCAGACTTACCAGTTTTTGTTGCTGTTGCCTGTGCCGTACCAGAGAAATTGCCAAATCCAATGTCATGAAGCTTTTTTTTTTTTTTCCCAGTTAGAGTTGACATTTAATATTATTTTATATTAGTTGCAGGTGTATAACGTCATGAAGCTTTTGCCCTGTATTTGCTTTTAGGAGTTTTATAGGTTTAGCTTCTGTGTGTAGGTCTTTGACTCATTTGAGATAATTTTTGTATATGGTGTCATTCTTTTGCACGGATATCCAGTTTTCCCAGAAACTTTTGTTGAAAAATCAACCCTTTCTGCATCAAATAGTCATGGCACCCGTGTCAAAAATCATTTGACCATGTGTGCAGTTGTTTATTTCTGGGCTCGCTGGTCTATTCCCTTGATCCATGTGTATCTCTCTCTCTCTGTCAGTGCTACACTGTTTTGATTACTGTCTTTATAGTGAGTTTTCAAATCAGGATATGAATCCTCCAACTTTTTCTTCTTTCTCAGGATTGTTTAGGCTATTTGGGTTCCCTTGAGGTTTCCTGTGAATTTTAGGATAGGTTTTTCTATTTCCGTGTTGTTGAAATTTTGACAGGGATTGCATTTACTCTCTGTATCCCTTTGGGTAGCATCAGCATCTTAACAATATTAAATTTTCCAATACAAAAACATGGGATATCATTTCATTTTTTAATGTCTTTAATTTATCAGTGTTTCATAGTTTTTGGTGTACAAATCTTTCACCCCCTTGGTTATTATTTTGATGCTATCATAAATGGAATTGTTTCCTTAATTTCTTTTTCAGATTGTTCATTGTGTATGGAAATGCAACTGATTTTTGTGTGTTGACATATGCTTCTACTTTGCCAAATTTATTTGTTAGTTTTAACAGGTCTTTGCTTGCTTGTTTGTTGGAATCCATATTCCCAGCCAGGCAGTCTCTCACCCATCCATCCTGTCCTCTCTGTCCCGCCATCTAATTCTTAAACAATCACATGACCTATGTGAAGTTTTCTGGTAGAAGTTTCAGATGTCATATTTACAGAAGTCACTGATATAGCTGTGCAGATAAGGAGATTCCTGTGTAGAAAAAGAGAAGAAATTACTGAAATGTTGACCCTTTTGCAATTCTCAGTAAGTTCAAGTGTAATTTGCATAATTTGCTAATACTCTTAACTAATTTATCAGGTTATGAGAAGCACTTTTTATATGTTTAATCCTTAGGTGACGTAATTATGTTTTTTATAGGATGAAATGTAATGCCTTAGAGCAATAATCACATAGCTTCTAAATGGGTGAGTCTGGAGTTAGAAACTGTTTGCTCTTAGCAGAGCCCCTGATTTGAGCCTGTTGACATTGTCGTGGATGCCTGAACTGCCAGTTGGCCATTTTCCTCTGAGAGCAACATCTATAAAAGTAGAAGAATTTCAGAAATGTGTAAAACCTAGAAAATTAGTTAATTCTAAAATCGTGTATGTGCATCATTAAAATAATCATGTAATAAATGACCAAACTGGGGACATACATGATAAGAAATGATTTAAATGGGATACCGTTTGTAGTCGCACAGTTGGGTTCAGTTTTAACTCTCATTATCACATCTTTTTCTATTATTGAAAATCGACCTGACAATTTCAAAAGTTAATTCTCTGCCTCTCCACTCTTCCCCACATATACATAATCTGGGCGATCTGATTTGTCCCCTTTCCATGGCTTTAAACTTTTTACTTTAAGAATATTGACAACACAAAAGTAACAAAAATAGTGCAATGTAGGCTCTGTATATATATCCATTACTGGCTCAGTTGTCATCAGTCTCTGCCATTTCCATTTTATCTGTCCTTCCACTTTTGCTGGAGTATGTAATACCACCCATAGGTATGTCAACATTTATGTATAACAACTCCTGTTCAGTACCCATCTATGATCAGTATGGACTCGTGCATATTTATTTTATATTTTGGGTAGTAACCCAGTATTGTATTACATTGCTGCTTTGACTGGAGCTCTTTCAGGTTAGGTCCTAGATGCCTTCCTCATGCCCCTCTCCTTAGGTGTTTCGAGCATCTCCTTACTGTCTGACTCTGCATCAGGGGTCTCTAACCACTTGGGCCGCAGACCGGTACTGGTCCATGTTAGAAACTGGGCCACACAGCAGGAGGTGAGCCACAGGCGAGCAAAGCTTCTCCCCAGTGCCAGCTGATTGCCTCAGCTCTGCCTCAGCTCATCAGGCGTTAGATTCTCATAGGGACACCGGTCCCTGGCCCTACATGACTGATGCCCTGCTGCATCTTGTATTCTTGCCCAGCCTTAGACTCAGCCGCTTGTCCAAGGACCCTGGTTCCTTTCATTGGCGAATGGCAATGGAAACCAATATCTGTGTGCACTAGTCAAAAATGCTTTTTAATCAGCCTTATTACGAAACAATTTACATATGGTAAAAAATTCACCCTCTTCAAAAAAACTCATAATTTTAGATTTACAGAAATATTGCATGGAGATTGCTGTAAACTCTCCACCTGTTTCCCCCCATCATTAACACCTACGTCACCATGATAAATTTGTCAAAACTGCAGAATTCACAGTTGTACGTTACTATTAAATTAACTCCAGACTTTATTTGGATTTTGCGTCTTTTCAGTTAATGTTCTCTTTCTGTCCCAGAATCCAACCCAGGGTACCGCGCTGCATGTAATTTCATTCTCTCCTAGTCTCCTGGGGTCTCTTGACAGCTTTTCATTATTCCCCTGTTTTTCATAACCTTGATAGTCTTGAGGAAATTCACCCTTTTAAAAAAATTATTTAAAAAAATAACAAAAAATTTATCATCTTAACCATTTCTAAGTAGACAGTTCAGTAACGTTGAGTATATTCATGTTATTGGAGCAGTCAGTCTCTAGAACTTTTTTATCTTGCAAAACTGAAACACTCTGCCCATTGAACCACAACTCCCTCTCTCCTCCTGTCCCCAGCCCCTGACACCCGCCATTCTACTTTGTCTCTATGCAGATTCACCCCGATTAAGTATATAATTTGATAAGTTGGCAAATATATCAGTCATGTAAACAGTACCACAATCAAGATGACATTTCCATGACCCCCGTGTTTTCACTCATGCCCATTTACTGTCCCTTCTCCTCACAGGCAACCAGTGTCACTGTTTTTTTCCCCAAATGTTTATACAAATGGAATCAACAATATATTGTTGTTTTGATCCGGTTTCTTAAAAAAAATTTTTTTTTTGAGATGTGTGTTTCGGTAGTTATTTTTTTTCCCATTCTATTGCTGAGCAGTATTTCTCAGTATTTCATGGTATAGTATGACTTATATACCATTTCATTGTCTATTGACCATTTTGAAGGACTTTTGGGTCATTTCTCATTTTTAGCTACTGTAACCAAAGCTACTATGAAAGTTGACATTTTGGTCCTTTTTCTCTGGGAAAAATACATATGTGTGGAATTGGCTGAATCATATGTAGGTTTACCCTAGGAAACTGGCAAACTTTTCCACAGTGGCTGTACCAGTTTGCATTCCCACCAGTGGCGTAGGAGAGTTCCGGTTGGAACAATCACTCTTCTCTTTTTAACTTTAGCCATTCTAGTGGATATGTTTTATGTTCGTTATAGTTTTAATGATGATTAGTGATTTTAAACATCATTTCACGTTTGTCTTTTCAAGTTTGTCTTGGCCATTTGTACATCTTTCCTGTAGTACCTGGGTTCAGATCTTTGCCCTTTAAAAAAAATGTCAATTTGGAAGAATTCTTTATATATTATAGATACACACAGATACATGTTTGTAGGGATTCTATCCCAGTCTGCATTGCCTTTTCATTTTCTTAATGGTGTCTCTGTAAGCAGAAGTCTTTTAATTGAGTGTAATTTATCAGTTTTTTCTTATGGTATATTTTTGTGTCTTAAATCTTTGCCAGCCTCAAAGTTGCAAAGAATTTATCCTATGCCTTTCCCCTCCAAAAAAAGTTGTTTTATAGTTTAAATTGCGATCCATTTTGAGTTAATTATTATGTATTATGTATGATGTGAGATAAGGGTTAAGGTTTTTTTTATTCCCATAGTGAGAACGTTTTCCAGCTCTATTCAAAGGCTGATTTTCACATCAAATTACCTTGGCATCTCTGTCAAATTAACTGGCATACGTGTGTGAGTCTATTTCTGCACTCTCTATTCATGTCCATGGGTCTTTATCTAATTCTGATTGTCAGCAGACACTGACGAGATGTCCTGTGATTTAACTCAGTTCTGACACCATCTACCTTGAGATGGCATCAGATCCCATAGGTTAAAGGCTCAGTCCTACAAGACTGCGGTCCCCTCACACTCTTTCTGACACCAGTCTTGGGTCCAGGGTGTCACCTGTGCTTCTGAACAACTGGCTATAGATATGAGGTTCCCACAGTCCCCTCCTTGGGTTCTCAGTAATCGTCTAGAGCAGCTCACAGAACTCAGAAGAACATTTTACTGTTTATTGCCAGTTTATTATTAAAGGACATGGCTCAGGAATAGCCGGATGGAAGAGACGCACAGAGCCAGGTCTAGGGGAAGAGGCAGAGAGCTTCAGTGGTCTCGGGCCACCGCTGTCCCCGTGTTACCGGACGGAGGCTGCAAGTTCAGTGCCCGCTGCTTACAGAGAAGCCAAAAGTGTGAGGCAGCAGGTTTTCGCAGAGGAAGGGAGATTTATTCGTCAAGTCAGCCCAATGAGAAACCAGACACAAGGACCAGATTAGTCTCACAGAACAAAGGCTTGGGATCAGTTTTAAGAGGTGAGGGTAAGGAGAAGTTATGCATATTTATTATCTCTAATTTGGGGGGTCTGATTGGATAGTGTTGGAATTAAGGCATCTAAGGATAGAGGTGGGGAAGGAGCGAGAAAGAACAAAGAAATTCCAGTCTAGCAGAGTTTATGTCAGTCCTCTGTGTGTCCAGATTTGTTCTCTGCACCTGATCTTCCTTATTGGCGGACCCCTTGCTTCTTAATGGACTCCGGGTGGCAAAAGTAGCACCTCTGCTACTTGGGTCCCATGCGTTTTGGTTCCACTGTGCTCCCCAGGTGTGCGTAAGAGTATTCAGCTGTTAATCTGGCTTGGTCTGGTGGTCTCTGGAGCACTGCGAGGGGTTTGCTGTCATCTCCTGAAAGACACTTGAAACTAGGAAAAAATAAAAACTGTTAGGGCCTGGTTTCGCCTGCATCTCCACCTGCTCACCTACCCAGAATCTGCTTGAACCCCCTCCTTTTGGGTTTTTATGGAGGCTCTGATACGTAGGCATGATTGAGTAAACCATCAAGCAGTGGTGATTCAACCTCCTGCCCCTCTCCTGGCTCCAGAAGTTGGGGGTTTGGGCTGAAAAGTCCAGCCCTCTGATCTCTTTGGTTCTCCTGGCAGCCAGTCCCCATCCCTATGTGCTTTGCAAGTCACCTTATTAACAAAAACTCAGGTGTGGTTGAAAAAGGGGCTCGTTATGAATATCAGGACACGCATTTCCCCTTCTTGCCTCTGAAGCCATTTGAGGAATTGAGGATGAAGGGCCAAATGTAGCAGAAGATGCTCCCATTGCTTGTATCACTTAGGAAAGTCCAAGGTTTGGGGAGCTTTGAGCCAGGAACTGTGAAGACCAAAATATGTATTCATAATAAATCACAGTATCGTATTTTATAGTGTTTAGTATGTAGGAATTATATCTATTTAATTTTTCATAATTGTTTTATTTTTTTGATGCTCTATAAATGAAATTGCTTTTTAGTTTCATTTTTCAATTATTTGCTTCTACCGTGTGGGGTTTTTTTTTTGTAATTCTTTTTTTAAATTTATTTATTTAAATTAGTTTCAAGTATAAAGTACATTGGTTAGACATCTATATAGTTCTTAAAATGATCCTCCCCAGTTGCTCCCTCTCTCCTCAGGCCCTCCATCTGGCCACCATATCAATGCTAACTGCCTTCCCTCTGTCATGCTCCCCATCTCTGTGACCATCCATCAATTACTAATTTGTACTACTTTAATCCTTCACCCCATTCTCCCAGCCCCCTCCCCTCTGTCCATCACCAAATTGTCCACTATATTGTGAGTCTGTTTTTGATTAGTTTGTTCTTTTTGTTCCTTAGATTCCACATGTAAGTGAAATCATATGGCATTTATCTGTCTTTTATTTCACTCAGCACAATAACCTCTAGGTCCATCCATGTTGTTGCAAATGGTAAGATTTCATTTTTTTAATGGTTGAGTAATATTCCATTGTATATATGAACTATAATTTCTTTATCCAGTAGTCGTCTGTTGATGGGCATTTAGGTGGCTTCCGTATCTGGCTATTGTAAATTGCGCTGCCATGAATATTGGAATGCATAGATCTTTACGAATTATTGTTTTGGTTTTCTTTGGATAAATACCCAGAAGTGCAATTTCTGGGTCAAAAGGTATATCCATTTTTAACTTTTTGAGAAACCTCCAGACTGTTTTCCATAGCACGCAGTTGATTTTTGTACATTACCCTTGTTGCTTGCAGCCTTCCTGTATTCACCTATTCTAGAAGCACTTTTGTATACTCCTGAAGATTTTCCACGTACAGAATGATAACCTCTGCAAGTATCATTTTACTTCCTTCCAAAATGCATGCCCCTCCTTTCGACCGATGCAGGTAGACGGCATTTGTGCTCAGTGTGATTCTTCAGTGTTCTCAGTGGGCTGGTTCCTTCCTCTTCCTACTTTAACAAGCATTTTTATCATGCGCAGGTGTGGTACTTTGTCTAATGCTTATTCTCCATTTATTGAGGTGAGCATAAGATTTTCTTCTTTCTGCTATTGCTATAGTAAAGTGCACTGATGACTTCACATGTTAAAACAACCTTGAATTCCTGGGATTTAACTACTTTTTCATTATTCATTATGTGGTACCCTTTATTGCATTTCTAGAAACAAAGATTTTCTCTTAAGATTTTTGCCCCTGTGTTAAGTGGGGATTTTGAGCTGTAAGTTTCTTTGAACTTGATGACTTCATCTGGTTTTGATATCAGTATTGGCCTTCTTCAATAACTTGTTTTGTAGCCCTGGATGTGATTTGTCTTGATGGATTTTTGGATGTGGATTTGAAAAAAATGTTCCGTAGCTGGGTATAGTGGTCTATAAATTTCATTTTGGTTAAAGTGGTTAATACAGTGGTTCAGATCTTGTATAGCCTTACTGATTTTTTTTTTTTTGAGGGGGGAGTTCTAATTCTCAACTGAGAGAAGTGTTAAAATCTCAGCATCTACTCTGATTGTAGATTTATTCCTTTCTCTTTAGTTCTTTTTGCTTCATGTATTTTGGGGTCTGTATTAGACATACATACCTTTATAATTGTTACATCTTTTTGCTAAATCGATCCTTCATTATAAAATGTCTGCGTCTCTAATAGTGCTTTGTTTTGTAAAGTCTTTTTGTCTGATAGCTTCTCAAGCTTTCGTAGGCTTTGCATGCTATATTTGTATGATTTATGTCTTTTTCTGTTCTTTTACTTATTTGTATTCAAAATGCGTCTCTTTTGACAGCATATAGTTGGATTTTGCTTTTTATGTAATCTGCCAATCTTTGCGTTTCGATTTTAAGACACTTACATATAACGTAGTTATTGATACAGTTGTGCTTACATTTACCCCGTCTCACCTATTTTTTGGGGGGGCAGGTCTCATTCCTTTTATTCATCTGTCCTTTTCTGCATTGTTTTGGGTAAATCAGATATTTTTTGTATGACACTTTTACATCTCAGTTGGCTTTTAGCTGCCGCTTTTTTTAATCCAGGCCCTTGGGGTCTTTCCCCGTGTCTGCACAGGTAATAGCTCTGCCAAGGATGTGGGCAGGCCTTAGATTCTGTTAGGGACTCACCCTCTGTGGTCTCTTTGTCTTTGATTTTTCACCTCTAAATTTCCGGTGGTGTTTCTAGCCCTGCATTCTGACCTCTGGCACTTTAAACCGTATGCGGGTTAAATAATACATTCAGTCAAAAGAGAATCAAGCTCACAAGTCTCACCCTGTGCTATCATGGTCCGCCGGGAGTGGAGAAAAGCTTATCACATCGATCTCACTCCTGTGGCTTTCTCGCTCCCAGTGTCCGCTCTGAATTTCCAGCTGTTCCTCAGTCTTAAATTCTGCCTCTTTTCACCTTGAGCTCTTTTCCTGCCATATCTAGGAGGTTAATTTGTGGAGCACATCAAAGCAGAAGAAAGCCTTAAAAGCCCTACAAAGTCATATCTAGGAGGTTAATTTGTGGAGCATATCAAAGCAGAAGAAAGCCTTAAAAGCCCTACAAAGTCTGTTTGTAATCTCTACCTCTCTCGCTACTTTCTTTCCCAGACCCTTCCTGGGGCAACCGCTGATCTCTTTCCTATTTCTATTAGTTGGAATTTTTCACAAACAAAATCATACAGTATATATTCTTTTTTCTTTTTTTTGTCTGTCTTATTTCAGTATAATTTAAGATACACCCATATTGTGGCATGTATCAATAGTTTGTTCCTTTTTATTGCTGCATAGTATTCCATTGTGTAGGTATATCATAATTTGTTTATTCATTTACCTGTTGATGGATGTTTGTTTCTAGTTTTTCGCTATTACAAATGAAGGTGTTAAAATATTTTTTCTGGAAGTGTTTGTAAGGCCATAGACTTTCATTTTTCTTGGCCTTCTTTGATAACTCGTTTTATAGCCCTGGATGTCATTTATCTTGATGGATTTTTGGTTCATGTCAGTCCTTCAAGTTCTTCAATATTATCTTGGCAATTATGGGTCTTTGCCTCTCTAAGTAAACTTTAGAATGTTTGTCAATATCCACCAGCTGTCTTGCTGGGAGTTTGATTGGGATTGCAATTCACCTATAGATCAAATTGGGAAGGACTAACACAGTAACGAGTCTTCCTATCCACGAGCATAGACTCTGTCTCCATCTTTTAAGGACTTTGATTTTATTCATCAGAGTTTTGTAATTTTTCTCATGTAGATTGTGTACATATTCGTTAGCATCATACCTAAGTATTTCATTTTAGGGGTTGCTCATGTAAATGTTAACGTGGTTTTAATTTCAAATTCCACTTGTCTGTCTCTTGTATACAGGAAAGCAATAGACTTGTCTGTTAACCTTATGTTCTGCAACCCTGCTGTAATTTTATGTTAGTTCCAGGGATATTTTGTTGTTGATTCTTTGGAATTATCTACAAGGACAGTCATGTCCTTTGTGAACCATGACAGTTTATTTCTTCCTTCCCAGTTTGTACCCTTTTTACTGGCTTTCCTCGTCCGTTGGCATTAGCTGGGCCTTCCAGTATGATGTTGTAAGGAGTGGCAAGGGAAACTGTTGAATTTCTCACCATTAAGTATGTTGGCTGTTGGTTCTGTAGATGTTCTTAAACAAGTTGAGGATATTCCCCTGTATTCTCCATTGGCTGAGTTTTTTTTTTTTTTTTTTTTAATCACGAATCGTGTTAATCAAATGATTTTTCTTGTTGATAGGATTGTGTGAGTTTTCTTATTTAGTTTATTCTTGTGTTGGATATATTAATTGATTTTCCAGTGTTGAACCAGTCTTGCGTACCTGGGATAAATATCATTTGGTCATGGTGCATGATTCTTTTTATACATTGTTGGATTTGATTTGCTGGTATTTTTTGGTAATTTTTAAATCTGTGCTCATGAAAGGTATTAGTGTGTAGTTTTCTTGTAAAGTCACGTCTCGTTTGATATTAGGGTCATACTGGCCTCATAGAATTAGTTAGGAAGTATTCCCTCTGCTTCTAAAAGATATTGTAGAGAATTTGTATAATTACTTCCTAAATGTTTGGTATAATTCATCAGTAAACCCATCTAGGCCTGGTGCTGTTTTGAAAGGTTATCGATTCAACTTTAATACTTATAGGCCTCTTAAGGTTGTCTATTTCTTGTATGAGTTTTGGCAGATTTTCTTTCAAGAATTTGGTCCATTTCATCTAAATTATTAAATTTGTGGACATGGAGTTGTTCACAGTATCCACTTATTCTTTTCATGTTCATAGGATTTATACTGGTGTGCCCTCTTTAATTCCTTTTGTAATTTTGAAATATAATTGGCATACAGCATTGTAAACGTTTAAAGAGCACGTCACAATGACTTGACTTACATATGTTACAAAGTGATCACCACAAGTTTAGTCAAAACTGATCACCTTTTGTGGGTACAAAAGAACTTTTCTTCCAGAGAAGTCTTAGGATTTATTCTCTTAGCAACTTTCAGACATGCCATTTAGCAATGTCAACTGTTGTCACTGCATCGCGCTTATTTATTCAATATCCTCACCCTGCCCCCAGCCCCCGGATCTCTGTTTCTGTTTCTTTTTTAGGATTTTACATATAAATGAGGATCAAAAAGTATTTGTCTTTCTCCATCTGACTTCTTTAGCATAATGACCTTCAAGGTCCAGCTGTCTTGTCACAAATGACTGGATTTCCATCTGTTTTATGCCTAAATAGTATTCCATGTCATAATAAAACCATGTATCTATAATATAAATTCCATTATATTTTTAATACTTTCTTTGTTTATCCGCTGATGGACAGACAGGTTGTTCCTTAGTACATTGTTCTGCGTTGTCCCAGTTATTATAAATAATGCTGCAGTGAACATGGAGGTACAGATGTCTCTCGGAAATTTCATTTCCTTCGGATAAATACCTGAAAGTGGAATTACTGGATCCTACGCTAGTTCTCAATTTTTTAAGGACCCTCCATACTGTTTTCCATAGTAGCTCTACCAGTTCATAATCCCACCAAATGCACAAGTGTTCCCTTTTCTCCACATTCTTGCTAGCAGTTGTTGTCTCGTCTTTTCGATACTAGTCATTCTAACAGGTATGATGCGATTTTTTCATTATGGTTTTGATTTGCATTTCCCTAGTGATTAACGAGATTGAGCATCTTTTCATGTACATGTTGACCATCTGTATCTTTGGAAAAATGTTCAGGTCCTCTGCCTATTTTTTATTTGGATTGTTTGGGATCTTTTGCTAAAGTTATATGAGTTCTTTGTGTATTTCGGATACTAATGCCTTATCAGATATATAATTTGCAAATAATTTCTCCCCTGCACTAGGGCTCCCTTTCGTATTATTGAGGGTTTCCTTTTCTGTGCAGAAGCTTTTTTTGGTAAATAGTCTCATTTATTTTATTTTTCAATACCTTTTCTTTTGGTGTCAAATCCAAAAAAATCATTGCGAAGAACAATGTAAAGGAGCTTGCCACCTATATTTTCTTGGAGTTTTATGGTTTTTGGTCTTTACATCCAAGTCTTTGAGTTACTTTTTGTGTGTGGTGTAGGATAATGGTCCAGTTTTCCCAACATTTATTGAACACTGTCCTTTCCCCATTGTATATTCCTGGCTTATCTGTCATAATTTAATTGATCATATATGCACGGGTTTATTTCTGGGCTCCATTCATTGATTCATTGATCTTTGTGTTTGTTTTTATGCTAGTACCATACCGTTTTGATTACTATAGCTTTGTATTACAGTTTGAAATCAGGAAGTATGATGCCTCCAGCTTAGTTCTTAAGATGGCTTTGGCTATTTGGGGCCAGGTCCTCTTATGTTTTTAATATATGTGCAATATTTTAACCTTTTTTTTTTTTACAAATGCCAGAGGTTTATCCATTTTCTTTTTCGGAGAATTAACTTTTGTTTTCTTTAAGTGTCTATTTCATTCATTGACTTTTGCTGGTGTGTGTAGAGAGAGAGAGAATCATGTGTCACATAATGACTTTTTGGTCATACATGACAAGTAATCCCCTAAGATTAGAATGGGTTATAAGCAAAAAGTTTGTTGAACAAAAAGGCTGGCTGGACCGTACTAAGGTGTTGAATTTATTGCTAGCTCTGGGTGGTTTAAACAGACAAGGAGGCTGGCTCACCGTGCCGCCCACCTACCCTGCGCAAGCGAGAAACTGGGCCCGGGAGTGAGGGGAGAGGGCTGGGAAGAAGGGGAGCCCCCCTCCCCAACCCCGGCCAGTCCCTACACGTGCAGCCACAGTTCATTTCCCTTCGCTTGGTTTCTCCCTTTCCTCTCAGTTCCATTTTGTTCGCCTCCCTCCCTCTCCCCCTCTCCTTTTGATTATTTCTTGTCTCAAGATTTCTCTTTCTCTCTCTCTCTCTCTCTCTGTTCAGAAAAATAACACACTAACTAAACTGCATCAAAACACAAGAGACAATATAAAGGGTGTTTTGAGCTGAATGATAATGAAAACATCAATTTTTCACATCTATCACAATAGTACTTAGAGGAAAAGGACAAAAGTCTCCAAGAAATGAGAAAAACAAGCAAATTAAACTCAAAGAAAGCAAAACACACACACACAGAGTCATGCGTTATTTACCGATGGGGATACGTTGAGGAACGCGCTGGCAGGTGATTCTGCTGTCGCGTGAACCCCACAGAGTGCACTTACACACTCCAGACGGCCCTGCCCACTGTGCGCTGGGCCATGTGGTGGCTTTACTGCTGTCAGGCTCTGCGCCTGTATAGCATGCTGTTACTGAACTGAATCCTGCAGGCAATCCTAACAGTATCTAACTAAACGTATCAAAACATGAAAAAGGTACAGAAAAATACAGTGTGAAAGATAAAGTGTGTGTGCGTGGGAGAGTGGAGGTCAGGAAGAGGGAGAGAGGGAAAGACTTGGGATTTTTCAGATCTTTGTGTCGTTAATTTCTGATTGAATTCAGTTGTGGTTACAACATACCTCATATGACTTGAACCTTACTGCGTTTATTACAACTTGTTTTATTGACCCAAAAATGTGGTGGTTGGAGTTATGCTCCACGTGCACCTGAAGGAATGTTTTCTGCCATTGGGTGACAGTATTCCTTTAGGCCAGGTGTCAGAGTTGGTTGATGGTATTGTTCAGGTCTTCTGTACCTTCACTCACTTATTACTTGTCTTGCTAGTTAATGAGGTAAATTGAAATCTCCAACTTTAACAGTGGACTTGTCCATTTCTCCTTACAGTTCTGTTGTCTGAACACAATTCCGGTGTGCAGGTTGTATAGCGAGGCCCTGTAATTGAAGCCTGTATTTAGCCTGATTTATGTAGATGCTGCTTATGATTCAGTAGCCGTAGGGAAGAAGAGAATACTTTTAACTTACTATTTGTATTGGCAGGGAAGTCAGTTTTCCCCTTTTAAGAACTCGGGATGTTTACTTTGCTCTGCACCTGGCTGATTTCTGTCTCGTCGTCTGTTCTTAGGCCTGTAGTTCTCGGTGAGTCGCATCAATGCTTAGTGCCTAGGAAGCCAGCACCTCTTTCCACGGGCACATGAAACGAAAGAAAATCCAGCATAAGTGAAATTGAAGATTTATGTTCTAAAGCCTAATACTGAGGACTGTGTAAAATTTTGAAATATTTGAACAAAGAATTCATTTGTCCTTAATTTTTTTAATGGATAAAATGTATATGTAACACAAAACTTTAGATGTGCACTTCAGTCTCATCAAGTGCACTAAAATTGTCATGCAGATATCACCTCCAGCCATCTCTACGTTTTCATTTGTACTTAATAATGAACACTAACTACCGGCACCCACGCCAGCCCCTGGCAACCAGAATTCTATTTTCTGTGAATTTGACCGAGTAAACTCATGAACGGAATCATACAGTATTTATCTTTTGAGACTGGCTTATTTCACTTAACATAATGTCCTTAAGGGTCATCCATTTCGTAGCAAGTGTTAGAATTTGCTTCTCTTTGAGGCTAAATTATATTCCATTGCGTGTAAATAACCACACACATGTATCCATTCATCCACTGACGGACACTCGGGTTGCTGCCACCTTTTGGCTCTTGTGAGAGAACATGGGTGTACAGATGCCTCTTAGATGCTCTGCTTTCATTTATTTTCAGTACGTGCCCAGAAGTGGAATTGCTGGATCCTACGGTCTGTCTGCTTTTTGTTTTATTTTTTTGTTTTTTGCAGAATCTTCGTATTGTTTTCACAGTGGCTGCATCATTTTACGTTCTCGCCAGTTTCTCCACATCCTTTTAGGTCAGCACGAGTGGGCTTAGATTGATGATGACCCTGAAATGGGAAAAGATTAAGTTATAATTATTTGGTGAAACTGTTCATGATCTCTTAGTATATAGATTAAGCATGGCAGAGTGGAAAGAACGTGCACTTGTCCCCAGACGAGATCAGGCTGTTACTTACCCTCTTTGGACTCCATTTACTCAACTATAATGTGACTCACTTCCCTGAAGGGAAGTTTCTGAGTTATTGTCTAATAGTCTTCCATTTGAAATGGAAGGATTCCCTTTACCATTTTTTTGTAGGTCAAATCTAATGGTAATGAGCTCCCTCAGGTTTTATCTTAGAATGTCTCTATTTCTCCCACTTTTTTTTTTTTTTTTTTTATTCTGGGATGGGACGGGCGGGTGATGGTGGAGGACTGTCACATTTTTGAAGGATAGTTTTGCTGGAAGATGGTGTTGGTTGAGTCTTTTTCTCCTTCAGTAATTTGCATATACCATTCCACTGCCTTCTGTCCTGCAAGGTCTGTGTTGAGAAAAGTGCTTATAATCTTACAGAGGAGTTGTTGCATATAACAAGTTGTCTTTCTCTTTGACTTGACAGTTTTGTTAGAATGTGTTTTGATGTGGGTCTTTGGGCTTATTTTGCCATTGAAGTTTTTTCAGTTTCTTGTATTATTGCTTGCCTCAAATCTTGGAAGTTTCAGCTAGCAGTTCTTCAAATTACTTCTCTACTTCTTTCTTCTCTAGGCCTCCCATTTGTACTTTGGTCCACTTGATGATGTCCCATACGCCCCTTAAGACCTGTTCACTCCTTTTTGCTCCTCATAATTAGTAGTTTTAAATGACCTTACTTCAAATTCACTGATTCTTCTGCCTGTTCTAGTTTGCAGTTAAACTATTTTAGAGAAGTTTTCAATTCTTGTATATTTTCCAGCTTCAGAAAAATTTTTATAATTTTAGTTTCATTGTTGATATTCTCATTTTGTTCCTGTGTTATTTCCCAATTTCATTTAGATGTCTTTCAGTATTCTTTGGCTCATTAAGCATCTTTATAATATTGCTAAAATTTTTTTTCAAGGTAGTTAAGAGTCTTGTTTCTTTAGGGTTGACTTTTAGAGATTTATTATCCTCCTTTGGCTGCTTTTTTAATGCCTTTCCATCTTTTGTTGAAAATTAGGCATCTGAAAAAACAGCCACCTCTGTCTCCGCATAGAGGGAGACCTTCATTACACAGTTTTGAGTTCAGGTTTTTTGGTTAGATGTTCTCTGGGTTGTTGCAGCTTCTGAACTGGTCTTTTAAAGCGGTATCTGCTGTTCTGTGTGGAAGCGAGGACTGGCGCTGCCTGCTCTGCCATCTTGCTTACGTCTCTGTCCTTTAGCTCCTTGAACATGTTTTAAAGTCGTTGATAACTCTGATACCTGTTTCCTCACGGATGGTTTGTTTCTTCTATTTTCTTCCTCTGAATAGGCCACATTTTCCTTCATATATATATATATATTTTTTTAATGTTTTTGTTGAAGATTGAGAGTTTGAGGAAAACTAGTTGTAAACTAGCTCTTGTCCAGGAAAGACTAATGTGCAAGGTGTTTTCTGAGCCTCGGGGTCTGGCCGGGGCGAGGGCTTAGGGTCTTCTCACGTGTTTTTCTGGGCTGTGTGTCTGTGCTTTTTTGATTTGCCTCCTACCCAGATGCTTTTAAATTTCTTCATCTCCCAAAAAGTGCCAGCCACCCCGGCCTTTCTTGGACTTAGATGTTCTTTCTAGTGCATTCCTTCACACGTAATCGCTTCCTCCAGGCTTTGGCGTAGCTGCAGTCCCACTGGAACTTCCAACACTGTGTACTGCCGCTCTCCACTGCTCTTCCCCATCCTGTCTCCGAGTCAGGCAAAGCAGAGAACAGGTTCCTCCGGCATCCGCATGGCAGCTTAGCATGTTGCAAGGAAGTTGTACCCTGCTCTATCCAGTGTGAGGTAGGGAATTGGGAGACAGATAGGCTGCTCCATCCTTTAGACCATACTGTGTAACAAGTAAAAACGATGAAATATATAAAAGCGTTTGTATAATGGGGATGGAAAAAAGCACTCACACAGCCCCAGGCAAGGCACGCTTAGGCAAGACCTGAGAAGACCTTATTCCCTCCATCTGGGCTGATGCCAAATCTCATACCTTTTTGAATGTGGCTTTTTCTTGATAGGATGTGCTCTCTTGGTTGCTGTAGATGTTTGACTGTTTTCAGAACTCATACATTTATATTTTCTAGTCTCTAGTTTTTGTTTTTTTAACGTTTCCATGGGAGAAACAAGATCTTGGAGCTTCCTGGCTCACCTTATTGCTGATTCCAATCTGTCCTTTATTCTCTTTTTCCTTTCAGGAGGGAATGAAAATGAGATGGAGACTCTTCACGAAGCCGGAGTAAGGTGCCTTTCATTGGGAGAGCTTTCGTGCTGGCAAATCAAGAGACATGTGAGCAAATTAAGCAAAAGTCAAGACTCCATGATACATAATCCACAGCGTGGCACCCCCTGCCCGCTGGGAGCAGGAGCAGCTGCTCAGACTCAGGGGGAAGGCAGCCACATGATGAGTCTGACCCAGGATCATTCCAATAGTGATGAAAACCAAGTATTCCCAACTGGGAGAGCTCGACATTCTTGGAGTAAGATATGTCTAAATGAGACACAGAATTACCAGAGGTGTGAGCAGACACCAGTGAAAAACAAGTTGTGTATATTTGCTCCATGCGTTGACATTTTCAATTGTATTTCACGCCACCACAATGATGCTACAGTACACGAAAGAGAGCGAGCTCACAGCAACAGAGACTGCGGTGAAGACGTCTCGGAGGCGTCCCCTCTTGCCCAGCTCAGTATAATCCCCACAGGACAGCAGACCTACCAGTGTGACGACTATGAAAAGGCATTCACCGATGGCCACGGCCTTCAAGTTCATCAGCAGGTACACTTGGGAAAGAGGTCCCTAACATACAGTACACATGAGAAGGAGCCCAGTTATAGCTCACCCATCTCTATCCAACAAGGTACTCGTGCGGGGAAAAAACGCTATTGGTGTCATGAGTGTGGCAAGGGTTTCAGTCAGAGCTCAAACCTGCAGACTCATCAGAGGGTCCACACGGGGGAGAAACCCTACTCATGCCTCGAGTGTGGTAAGAGCTTTAACCAGACCTCGCATCTTTATGCTCACTTGCCCATTCACACAGGAGAGAAGCCATATAGGTGTGAAAGCTGTGGGAAGGGCTTCAGTCGTAGCACAGATCTTAATATTCATTGCAGAGTTCACACTGGAGAGAAACCTTATAAATGTGAGATATGTGGAAAGGGCTTCACTCAGCGATCCCACCTTCAGGCCCATGAAAGAATTCACACTGGAGAGAAACCATATAAATGTACAGATTGTGGGAAGCGCTTTAGTTGTAGCTCAAATCTTCATACCCATCAGAGGGTCCACACCGAAGAGAAACCCTACAAATGTGATGAGTGTGGCAAATGCTTTAGTTTGAGCTTTAATCTTCATAGTCATCAACGAGTCCACACGGGAGAGAAACCATATAAATGTGAAGAGTGCGGTAAGGGTTTTAGCTCAGCTTCAAGTTTCCAGAGCCATCAGAGGGTTCACACGGGAGAGAAACCGTTTCGATGCAATGTGTGTGGTAAAGGCTTCAGTCAGAGTTCATATTTTCAAGCCCATCAGAGAGTCCACACTGGAGAAAAACCATACAAATGTGAGGTGTGTGGGAAGCGCTTCAATTGGAGCTTGAATCTTCACAACCATCAGAGAGTCCACACGGGAGAGAAACCCTATAAATGCGAGGAGTGTGGCAAGGGTTTCAGTCAGGCCTCAAACCTTCAAGCCCATCAGAGTGTCCACACTGGGGAAAAACCATTCAAATGTGATGCGTGTCAGAAGCGATTTAGTCAGGCTTCACATCTTCAAGCCCATCAGAGAGTCCACACTGGAGAGAAACCATATAAATGTGATACCTGTGGTAAGGCCTTCAGCCAGAGGTCAAATCTTCAAGTCCACCAGATAATTCATACCGGTGAGAAACCATTTAAATGTGAGGAGTGTGGGAAAGAATTCAGTTGGAGTGCGGGGCTCAGTGCTCATCAGAGGGTCCACACTGGAGAGAAACCGTATACATGTCAGCAGTGTGGAAAGGGCTTCAGTCAGGCCTCACATTTTCACACACATCAGAGGGTCCACACGGGAGAACGGCCCTACATATGTGATGTGTGCTGTAAGGGCTTCAGCCAGAGGTCACATCTGGTATACCACCAGAGAATCCACTCCGGAGGGGATCTATAGAAATGTGAGGTGTGACATAGCTCGCAGATAGAGTTCACGTCTGCCGCCATTGGAAAGTTGCTTCAGAACCCAGAAGCTTCAAGAGATCGTCACAGGAAAGAAGCTCTATCAAATACTGTTTTATGAACTCAGTCGAATTTCTTTATAAACATCAGATTTTACATGAAAGAAAACTGGTTTTCTAAACATGATCAGTGGTTATACCAGAGTTTTGAATGTACCAATTCTCAAGATGAACACGACAGAACCTTAAATTTCACTGGCATCTACCCAGAAAAAGGGCTTATAAATGAAGATTATGGACAGGACTTTGACAAAAGTGTAATGATTGGTAAAAGCGAGATAGCTACTGTGTAACCTCCACACAGGCAGTGGAATTTTTGCCACTCTCTACCTTACAAACTGCTTAACTTGTAATAGGCGCCTACCAATTACTAAACAAAGTAGAGAAAACCCGTCTTATCAGGACGAATATTTTAAAATTCTAATCAATTCCCTCCTTTACATTCATAATGACATACTCAAAAGGAATCCTGCAAGTAGCCTTAATAAGATTGGTTTCAGGAAATACTAAAGTACAGAAAATTATGTAATTCTGCCATCCACAATAATACAAATTTGGGCAAGACTCATGAGTGGCTCCCATCTCCCATCCAGTTTTCTGTACAGTATCACCAGTGTTTACAGTGTAATATTTAGTCAATCATTAGTTTGCATTTTAGACTGAAACGTACTGGGTTTTTTAAATCTAATAACATACTGAATTTATATGATTAGAAGATTTGAACCCTAATTCATTTCAAACTGTTTGAAAGTGTTAAAAGTTATTAATGATAAAGTTTTAGTAAACTTGAGTTGTTAATAATTGGTTTCTTCTCATTATGCCCATGCAGGCTCAGGTAAAATTGTCTTCTCTGTGCATTGTCCTTCCTCCGTCCAGACCTCTTTAGGCAGGACTTTGACAGATTTCAAGGACATTAATTTTGTCACCTTTTAAATTCTGATTGAAATTTCATTAAACATAACAATTCAGTAATCTGTAATTTACACAGCATTCCATGTTCAAGGTCTCTTGGTAGACGGGAACAGCATTAGCTGGTCAATACTGTATCAAAACACCCTTTGACCTGGTAATCCTAGCAGTGGAGGTTTTGCCTAGGAGACTACAGAAAAAGTGAGAAACAGTGCCCACAGAGATGTTTATACTGAACTCAGAAATAGGAAATACGTTATCAGCAAAATATTTGAAAAAATATACAGCCATGAAAAATGATAGACAAAACTGACATCAGCGGCATGGCAGCTTGAGGCGGCTTCCCGGTTGCCCTTGAAGCTGCCAGCTGGACAGCTGCCCAGCACACAAGCCCGCCTGAGAGATCCGCGCGGTGGGTGTCTGAAGGCAGACACATCTGAGGCGCAGCGGCGCCGGGATGGGGTGCACAGGGCCAGTGGCCGGGCGCAGCCTGCTCCCCACGGGCAGAGTAGGGGGACCGGTAGGGCCTGGGTGGCCGCGCGCACAGGCCCAGGGTCGGGAAAGCCGTGCCAAGGGCCACAGCGTGGCATCGGACGCAGGATTCCTCGGGCGCCGCCAGCCCCGCGGCCCACTCTGCGGACTGGACAGGGTGAAGACAACACTGGCCTCAGCGCGCTGTGCTCGCTGTGCCCGAGCCCATGGGCAAGAGCGGAGCCGTCCCCTCCGCCACCTGTGGCTGCGCGGCCTCAAAGGGCCGGCTGGTCGGCTTGGACAGACTGACTTCTGCCCATGGCTTCTGGCTACAGGAAGGCGGCACTGGGGACACACAGGAGGCCCCACAGCCCGCCATTTCCAGTCGAACAGACTGGCTTCGCAAGGCAGAGGCAACTGCGGGGAATGCGGGGCATTTTCCACCGCTGAGGGGAAACTGCCCCACAGCGACCTCGGAAGCCCAGCAAGGCGGGTAAGAGAAAATGCCTTGCGCTTCAGCGCCACCTACTGGGAAAGACCGCTACGTGCCGCTATAAGAATGTGTACACCAGAAAGGGCATGAGTATGGGAACCAAGAGCCTGTTCAAACAAATAATCAGTGACAACTTCCCAAACCCATGACTGGATCCCCGTCCAAGAAACTAATTATGTCAACCCAAAAAGATCTTCTCCAAGGCACATTATATTAAAACTGTCAAAAAGTAACAAGAAAGAAAGAACTCCCAAGGCAGCCAGGGAAAAGACGATGGTAACCTATAAAGGTAACCCCATTAGCTCATCAGCGGACTTTTTTCAGCAGAAACTCAACAAGCTAGGAGAGAGTAGAACCAAATAATTCAAATTATTGCAAGGGAGAAATCATCGAAGAGTAATATATCCAGGAGATGTGTCTTTTAGATGTGAAGCAGAAATAAAGGCTTTTCCAGACATACTGAGAGAGAATTGACCATCACAAGACCTGTATTACAAAAAGTGCTGAATGGTGCTCCTCTACCTGAAACAAACAGGCAAACAAAGGACACAAAACTATGAGTAAGATGACCAGCACAGAAGCAGGAAAGTGCAACCTAAGGACAGTAGCTACTGCAACTTAGAAATGTGCGCACAGCATAAAAGGATAATTTGTGACAACAAAAGGGGCAGGAAAATGACTAAACTTGCACAGGTGAATGGAGATAAAATGCAATCAGAAGAAAAAGGACTACTGTATGTGTGAAACTTTCTTTTGCATAAACCTAATGTTAACTGCACACACACACAAATCTGGAACTGAGGCATAACATAAAACAGAGAAAACAAGAAAAATCATAGAATACCACCAAACAAAAATAACACAGAACTACAAGGGAAAAGAGACAATGGCGACACAGAGCTACCAAAAGATAAAATGGTTATAGGAAATCTTCATATCTCAATAATCACCCTAAATGTAAATGGACTGAACTCACCAATTAAAAGGCACAAAGTAGTGGGACGGATCAAAAAACAAAACCCAACTATATGCTGCCTTCAGGATTAACAACCCAGCTGCAGGGACAGACTCAAAGCGACAAGGTGGAAAATGATACTCCAAGCAAATGGCATTCAGACAAAAGTGGGTGCAGCCGTACTTCTGAGACAGAATAGATTTCAACATAAAAAATAATAGACAAAGATGAACATTTTATAATGACAAAGGGGACAGTATGTCAAGAGGATGTAACTATATGCAGCCAACCTGGGAGTACCGGAATATATAGAGTGACAGAACTAAAGGGCTAAACAGGAAAAAAAACAAATTGTGCTGGGAAAATTGGAAAGCGACAGGCAAAAGAATGAAACTAGACTGGTTTGGCACCATACACAAACATTAACTATAAACGGACTATAGACTTAAATGTAACACACGAAAAAATAAAATACATAGACGAAAACAGACGTGCTAAACTTATAAACCTTGGTCTCAGAGGATTTTCTGAATTAGACCCCAAAGGCCAAGTAAGTAAAAGCAAAAATAATATGACTACATCAAAGTAAAAGGCTTTTGGATAGCAAAAGCAACCATCAACAAATCAAAAAGGCAGTCAACCAAATGGGAAAGTGTATTTGCAAATGATACTTCCAATAAGAGTCTAATATCCAAATTAAGAACTCATATATCTCGACCACAAAAAGCCCAGTCCAATTAAAAAATAAGCAGAAGACCTGAACAGACACTTTTCCCAGGAAGACATACAGATGGCCAAATATATATGAAAAGATACTGAACTTCACTAGCTATAAGGGAAATGCAAATCTAAACAGGTGTGAGATACCACCTCACACCTGTTAGAACGGTTATTATCAAGACAAGAAGTAACATGTTAGGATGTGGAGAAAAAGGAACCCTCATGCACTGCTGGTGGGGATGTAAACTGGTACAGCCACTGTGGAAAACAGTACGAAGTTTCCTCAAAAAATTAAGTATAGAGCTACCATATGACCCAGCAATCTCTTCTGGGTATCTACCCCCAAATTTTGACATTTATTTATGAAGATAAATGGGCCTCTGTGTTCATTGCAGCATTATTCTCAGTACCGAAGACATGGAAACAACCTAAGTGTCCTTGGATAGATGACTAGATAAAGACAACGTGGTGCATCTATATAGTGGAATACTACTCAGCCACAGGGAGGATGAAGTGTTGCCATGGATGACAACACAGATGGATCTTGAGCATCATGCTTAGCGGAATAAGTCAGATGGAAAAGAACAAGAACCACATGATTTCACTCATGTGGAAAACAAAGCAACAACGAAACTCGCTGACATAACAGTATGCTGGTTACCAGAGGGGGATGGGGGAGGATAGAGAGGATGGCGATGGGGATCAAATATATGGCGATGGAAAGAGGCTAAACTTCAGGCAGTGAGCACACAATGCAGTATACTAATGATAGAGAACTGGACACTTGAAATTTATCTTATTAACCAATGTCACCCCAATAAATTTTTTAGAAATGATATAGAGCTGTAATGACATGTCATTCATGAGAAAACTAGGTCAGTGCCTTCCTGTTATGATCTAATATGTGGAAGGCTGTTATGATCTAATATGTGGAAGGATGTTGATTAATGTACTACCTGGTTTCCTCAGGCAGAGAGAGTTGCAGTGATTTTTTTTAACTTTTCCAGAAAATATTTACAGTGGTCATTATCAGTTTGAGCAAAACAACAAAATTACTGCATAAATGAAAATCCCTTGTAGCTAAATCTTTATCTAATGTGGCACGTATACCTGAATTGTGGGTATACATGAAAAGATGTTCACTGTGTTATTGGTAATAGAACACTTTGCATTCATCGGTTGGACTGGCAAGAGTTAGTTATAGCTTATCCATTCAGTGGAATATGCTGAGAGTTAGATGAGAAAGGTTCCTAGTTACTGACATTTGTAGATACCCAGAATGTGCTTAGAAAAGTAGGCAGAGGGGACTTCCCGTCAAGATGGTGTAGATAAATGTGCTCACCTCCCACGACCACACTACAATTACAACTGAATTACAGAACAGCCCCCCTTGAGAACCACCTGAAGACTAGCTGAACAGAATCTAATAACTTAGGATATAAAGAAGCCAAGATGAGACTGGTAGGAGGGATGGAGAAACAAAATAGGTAGATCCCAGCACCACGGTGCTACCGTTGAGAAATGGGAGGGACCTCTCCGATGCAGAGGTCATCCAAGGAGCAAGGGATCCCAGCCCTACACTGGGCTCCCCAGGCTGAGGCCCTAATGCTGGGAAGAGGAGTCCCCATAACATCTGGCTGTGAAGCCCAGCAGGGATTGCATCCGGGTGAGATGGACAGCCACTGGGGCCCCAGGAGTTCTTCTCAAGTGGCCACACACGGACTTCACTGAGGGCTGGAGGATCCGTGCCAGGCCAGCTCTCTCCGGGGACATAAATGTTGGCAGGCACCGTTGCTCCTTTGTTGAGCCTTATGCCCATCCAGCTGGCAGGAGAAAGCCTAATCCCCACACACAGTTTGCCCCACCTCGGACTTCCCAGGACCCTGCACACCTGACTCCACATGCGGCCTGGGCTGCTAAGTGACTTCTCCACACAAACAGCCTGCCTTTCTCAAAGGTTCACAAACCCCAGAAAAGCAGCGGCTGTCCTGAATATGACCCATACTTCTTGCTAAGTGGCAATGGCCTCGACTTGCATTGTCACTTCCATCAGGTGGCCCAAATGCCTGGCATAAGCTGAAGTCAGTATTGCCTTGGAACAGAGCTTCAACCAAGACTCCACGCACCTGTCACAAGTGAGGACTGGCCTCAACTCGCATCATGGTGCCCACAAGAAGGCCCGAGCCTGGCACAAGTGGCAGCCAGCCTCGATTTACAGTGAGCTACTCACAAGCCCCTCCAGGTTCAGCACATGTGGCAAGCAGCCCTAGACACTGCTCTTCCTGACAGGTAGCCCCACGTGGAGTCACGATGGTGCCTGAATGCAGCCTGCACCAGGGTCCCTCCAAAGCCGCTCTGGACCAACAAGCCCAGTGGCCAGCTTTAGCCCACACCATAGCACCCCACCCCCCACAGCCAGCTCCAGAAACAACAGACCCTAAGGGTGGACTCAGTTGGTACCAATGCCTTGCCAAGCTAAAGTGACTCCTGCTCTGTGTGGCCAGCTACCACATAACAGCTTGTACACTGTAGTCCAGATCAGCCCTACCAGCCAGCCTCCAGGTCAATCTCACCTACCGATAGGCCACAGTGGTCAAGGCTCAACTACAACGAGAGGGCACACACAAGACACCACTGGAGCACTCAGCTCAAGTGAAGATGGAGACAATGCCACTGGCTTCATAGGACACCTACTGCATAAGGTCGTCCTGCCAAAACGGGGAGAGGTACCAGACCTACTGAGAAGCAGACACAGGGAGTCGGCCAAAATGAGGATGGAAGAAACATGTCCTGAAAGAAAGAACAGGATAAAACTCTGAAAAAAGAACAAAATGGAGATGAGCAATCTATCAGATACAGAATTCAAAACACTGGTTATAAGAATGCTCAGTGAACTTAGAGGAAGAGTTGATCACAGCTTGAACCTCAACAAAGAGAAACCATGAAAATGAACCAGTCAAAAATAAAAACAATAACTGAAATGAATACCTTAAAGCAGAAGAGATTAAGCACAGAATCAAAAATCAGCGATCAGTGAAAACATCCAATTGGAACAGCAGAAATGAAAAAGAACTTTAAAAATTGAGACTAATTTAAGGGACCTCTGGGATTTCAGGTGTACTAACATTCACATCATAGGGGTCCCACAAGAAAAGGAGAACGAAGGATTTAAAACCTATTTGAAGGAAAAATAATGACTGAAAACTTCCCGCACCTGGCCAAGGAAATAGAAAGCAAGGAGGAGCAGAGTGAACTCAGCAAGATGAACCCAAAGAGGCCCATACCAAGACACATCATAATTAAAATGTCAAGGTTAAAGACAGAATCGTAACCCATTTCTCACTGGCCCCATTTTTGGTTGCAGCATTTACCCCAAGATAACTCAGATTACAGTCCTAACCTCACCTCCAAAGTTTGCCACGAAATATCTTGTTATTATTACTTTGGCATCGCTCTATTATGTGAACAATCTATGGAAACAAATGACATCGTTCTATTTATAGCATTCTGCTTTTAGTAGTGGTATTTCCATTTACAAAATATAGCAATTCTCGATGGTTAAAAATGTCAAATGCTAGAAAACAGCATTCCTACACATGATGTTAAATTAACGCTGGCAGCAAGCTGCACTTTATTTTTCTAAACAGGAAAAGGGTTCGAAGTAGCACTAGAGAAACATAAAACAGATGATTTCTCAACTTTGCAGGCCAGAAGGGATTGGCACAAAATATTCAAAGTGATGAAAAGAGCAAGGGCCTAGAAACACGATTACCCAGCAAAGCCACCATTTAGAATTGAAGGACAGTTTCCCAGACAAGAAAAGTGAAAGGAATTTACTACTACTAAACCAGTATTAGAAGAAATGTTAAAGGGACTTCTTTACCTTAAGAAAATAAAAGTTCAAAAATATGAATAAGAAAATATAGGAAAGAAATTTTCACTGACAAAGGCAAACACTTAGTTAAAGATCAAGTATAAAGTTGGTCCAAAGGTTAAAAGGCAAAGGTAGGAAAAATCATGTTTTAATATGGCAATAAATTAAGGGGTACATACACACAGTAAAAAATAAAAAATAAATATGTGAAAGTGGTGAGTAAAAACTGTAGTGATTTTAGAATGTGTTCAAACTTGAGACCAACTTAAAATAGATTGCTATAAACATAGCCTGTTACATGTGAACCATTAACAGTTATCATAAAACCTAAGAGTCTACAAGAGATTCAAGAAGTAAAGAGAATGGAATCCATAAACACTGGAAAGTCATCAACATTTAAAAGAAAGGAAGAGAAAAGGCAAGGAACAGAACTAGAAAAACAATCAGAAAACAATAAAATGGCAATGACTACATACCTGTCAATAATTACTTTCAAAGTAAATGGACCAAATGCTCCAGTCAAAAGACATAGGATGGCTGAATGGATTTAAAAAAACAAGACCAGTACATATGCTGCCTCTAAAAGACCAATTTCAAAAAACACACAGAAACTGAAAGTAAAGGGATAGAAAAAGATAGTTCATGCAAATGGAAAAACAAAAAACTGGGGTAGCAATACTGCTACCAGACAAAACAGACTTTAATACCAGGGCTGAAACAGGAGACAAGGGCATTTCATAATGATAAAGAGATAAATCCAACAAGAATATATAGCTTGTAAACATCTATGCACTCAACATAGGATCACCTAAATATATATTTTAAAAAATACAGAAGGGAGATGTTGACAGTAATAAATAGTAGAGGACTTTTACAACCCATTAACAGTGGATTGTCCAGAGAGAAAATCAACAAGGAAACAGTGGCCTTAACTGACACATGATGGATTTAATTGATATTTTTAGCACATTTTATCCAAAAGCAGAATATGCATTCTATTCAAACACACATGAAATATTTTCCAGGATAGACTACATGTTAGGCCACAAAACAAGTCTCGATAAATTTTAGAAGGCTGAAATTATATCAAGCATCTTCTCCAATCACAGTGTTGTGCAACTAGAAATCAATTACAATAAGAAAAATGAAAAACACACAAACATAATAATAAGCAATGAATAGATTAACAATATCAAGGGAGAAATCAAAAGACACCTTGAGAAAAATGAAAATACGACCCCAAATCTGTGGGACACTGCCGAAGCAGTTATAAGAGGGAATTTACAGCAATACAGGCCTACTACCTCAGATGGAAGGAAAATCTCAATCTAATGTTACATCTAAAAGAACTAGAAAAAGAACAACAGCCCAAAGTGAGTAGAAATAAATAAAGATCAGAGTGGAAATAGTCTTAAAAAAAAATACAAAAGATCAATGAAACCAAGAGCTGGTTCTTTGAATAAACAAAATTGATAAACTTTTATTTAACCAGACTCTCCAAGGAAAAGAGAGGGCCCAAATAAATAGAATCAGAAATGAATGTGACAACTGACACTACAGAAACACAAAGTATTATAAGGAAATGTGAATGATTATATGCCAACAAACTGAACAATCTGGAAGAAATGGTTAAATTTCTAGAAACATGCAATCTTCCATGACTGAAACAAGTGGGTCCTGAAGTTCATCAAGAAGAAACAAAATCTGAACAGACCAATAACTACTAACGAAATCGAATCAGCAATCAAAAACACTCCCAACAAACAAAAGATCTGGACCAGATGGCTTCACACGTGAATTCTACCAAACATTCAGAGGAGAATTATTAACTATCTTTCTTAATCTATTCCAAAAAAAGTTAGACATATTGCTTCTTGGCCTTTTGGCTATGATCAAGAGCAAAAAAATAGAGGATAGTAGGCTCCCAAACTCATTTTATGAGGCCAGCATTACCCTGATACCAAAAGACAAAGACATTACAAAAAAATTATAGTCCAATATCTTACGATGAAGATAGATGCAAAAATACTTAACAAAATACTAGCAAACTGAATTCAGCAATACATAAAATGATGATACAACATGATCGACTGGGATTTATTTTGGGAATGAAAGCTTGGTTCAATATCCACGAATCAATTAATATAATGTACCACATAAAGTGAAGAATAAAAATTATATGATCATAGCCATAGTTCCAGAAAAAGCATTTGACAAAATCTAGCATCTATTTAAAATAAAAACTCTCAGCAAAATGGGGATAGAGGGAACATATCTCAATATAATAAAAGCTATGTATGATAAACCCCATAGCTAACACATTCAACGGTGAAAAGCTGAAAGCTTTTTCTTTAAGATCAGGAACAAGACAAGGTTGTTCACTTTCACCACTTTTATTCAATATAGTATTGGAAGTCCAAGCTGCAGCAGTCAGACAAGAAAAAAAAAAGGCATTCAAATTGGAAAAGAAATAAAACTATCATTTGCAAATGACGTGATACTCTATAGGGAGAACACTGAACAGTCTAGCAAAACACTATTAGAACTAATAAATTAATTCAGTAAAGTGGAATACAAAATATTCAGAAATTGGTTGCATCTTTACATACCAATAATGAACTATCAGAAAGAGGTTAAGGAAACCCTTCCACCGTGGCAGCCACTGGCTCTGCACCTCAACATGGGCCATGAAGTGACCAAGAACGTTAGCGAGGCAATGCACAGCCGCTGCCATGGGCACCTCATCAAGCACACAAGTTTGTATGGGACAAGATCTGAGAGGTGTGTAGCTTTGCCCCCTGCGTGTCATGGAGCTGCTCAAGGTCTTGAACAACTGGGCCCTGGAGTTCATCAAGAAAAGGTGGGCACACACATCTGCACCACGAGGAAGAAGAGCTAAGCGATGTCCTTGCTGTCATAAGAAAGCCGCAGCCAAGAAGGTCTGAGACCCATCCCTCTGTGTGTAATAAAATCTTTTCAGAAAAAAAAATCCATTTACAATTTCGTCAAAAAGAAAAAACACATAGGAATATATTTAACTAAAGAAGTAAAAGACCTGTACTTGGAAAACTGTAAGACACCAAAGAAATTGAAGAAGCAAATAAATGGAAGTATATACCATGTTCATGAAGAATTAACATCGTTAAAATGTCCATACTTCCTAAAGCAATCTCTAGATCCAATGCAATCAATATCAAAATACCAATAGCATTTTTCACAGAACTAGAATAATTCTGAAGTTTATATGGAACCATAAAAGACCCTAAATAGCCAAAGCAATCTTGAGAAAAAAGAATAAAGTTAGAGGTATCACGCTATCTAATATCGAAATATACAAGGCGGTAGTAATCAAAACAGCATGGTACTGACATAAAAACAGATACGTAGATCAATGGAACAGAATAAACCCATACCTACATAGTCATGGAAGACAAAGGAGGCAAGAATATACAGTGGGGTAAAGACAGTCTTTTTAATAAATGATGTTAGGAAAACCAGACGGATATATGCAAAAGAATAAAACTGCACCATCTTCTTACACTGTTTATAAGAATAAACTGAAAATGGATTAAAGACTTAAATGTAAGACCCGAAACCATAAAATACCTAGAAGGAAACATAGGAATAAACCCTTCCACATTGTTCTTAGTAAAAAAAAAAAAAAAAAAAAAAAAAAAAAAAAAAATTGGATATGTCTCCTCAGGCGAGGAAAACAAAAAAATAAACTCATGGGGTTACATGAAACTAAAAAGGTTTTGCACAGCAAAGGAAACCAACAAAATGAAAAGACAACCTACTGAATGGGAGAAGGTATTTGTAATGATATATCCCATAAGGGATTGATACCCAAAAATATAAGGAACTCACAACAACAAAACAAACAATCCTATTTATTAAAAAATGGGCAGAGGTCCA
The DNA here is from genome assembly GCF_014176215.1 of Rousettus aegyptiacus. Lineage (NCBI taxonomy): Eukaryota > Metazoa > Chordata > Mammalia > Chiroptera > Pteropodidae > Rousettus > Rousettus aegyptiacus. The sequence goes on along the minus strand of NW_023416289.1, from coordinate 42,687,765 downwards.
GAACAGACATTTCTCATAAATAAAATAAATAAATAAATAAATAAATAAATAAAATAAAATAAAATAAGAGCGAGAGAGACAGAGACAGACAGAAAAAAACAGATGGCCAAAAGACACAAGATGTTCAGCGTCACTCATCAGGGAAATTCAAATTAAAATCACAATGAGAGGAGGATTCTGGGAATGAGAGCCATCATCAGATCTCTCTCCTTGAAACAGCAATAAGCTGAACATCTAAAACCCAACAGAAAACACCCAAACTGCACACCAGCATGTCTGAGAGTGGGATCTGCACATAAGGACTACCACAGGTAAGAACCCCAGGTCTTGGGTGGTGGACTGGGAGAAGTAAAGAAGCTGCCTTGCAGGAGGAGGGGGAGGGGTGAAAGTGCAGTGACTTCCCTCATCAGCCTGCCTGGAAGTGCTGGAACTTCTAGCAGCTGGCAGTAGGGCCTAGTCATCAGGGCAGAAAGGAGAGAAGCGGGACGGGCTCGCAGAGGAACAGTTGATTTTTGCTGGCCATGGTTACAAAACTGAGGCTGAGCCACAGCCCACAACACCCAACCCAGAGGGCTCCTCCCCCCATTCCCTCTGAGACCAATCGCTGCGGAGCCCCAGAGGAATCTGAGTGGACGCTACCAAAACTGTTGCTAATACTGACAGGGACTGAAACTGAGAATAGCAAGTGCGATTAAATCTCTACGAGAAAATTTAAAAAGCATTATTAAGACTTTATATAAAGCAGGGATCCAAGAACTTAGACGCCACCTACTGGAAACCAAAAGAAAAGCACCATCTTTGCAACAGGCTAAAGAGACCTTTATATAATTTTTCTGGAAAAACAGCAGAATACACGTCCATTAATGTCCAGGTGGAGAAACAGTCCATTAAACACCATGAACAACCAAGGTGACAAGGCATCTCAGAAAGAAAGAGAAAAATCTCCAAAAAATAAGCTTACGGACATAGAAATATGTGACTTAAACAAGAGAGAATTCAGGATGGCACTCCTGAAAAAACTCAATGAGATCCGAAACAACTCAAATCAACAATTTCAGAAATTGAAAAAAAAAATTAGATGAGCAGAGCAAGGAGATTGAAACCTTCAAAAAGAACCAAATAGAACTTCTAGAGATGAAGAGCACACTGCAAGAGTTGAAAAATGAAATAGCAAGCTTGGGTAATAGAGTCGACCGAATGGAGGAAAGGATCAGTGATATTGAAGACAGAAATCTAGAAATAAATCAGAAGAGACAAGAGAAACACCGAAGAGTGAAAAATAATGAGAGAGAAATACAAGAACGAGCTGATAGCATCAGGAGAGGAAACATAAGAATAATGGGCGTTACTGAAGGCGAGGAAAAGGAGCAGGAACTAGAAAGCTTTTCAGACAAATAGTTGATGATAATTCCCCAAATCTAAGGAATGAGCTGGAGCTTGGAATTCAAGAAGTCAACAGAGCACCCAATTTTCTCAACACAAAAGGGCCTTCATCAAGACACATTGTATTAAAATTATCAAAAATCAACAACAAAGACAGAATTCTCAGGGCAGCCAGGGAAAAGAAGATGGCAACCTATAAAACAAAACCCATTAGATTATCATCAGACTTCTCAGCATAAACCTTACAAGCCAGAAAGGAGTGGAATCAAATATTCAAACTATTAAATGAAAGGAACTACCAGCCAAGAATAATGTATCCAGCTAAGCTCTCCTTTAGATATGAAGGAGAAATTAAGACCTTTCCAGACATACAAAAATTGAGGGAATTCTCTACTAAGAGGCCTGCACTACAGGAAATACTGAAAGAGATCAGCTCATCTAAAATGAAATGACAAAAACAAAAAACAAAAACATAATTAAGAGTTAGGTGACTAGCAGGTTGATAAAAGCAGAGTGTAACCCTTACTAGGAATAGGACATTGTAAGCTTAAAATAAAGAGAATTGCTATGGCAAGATAGTAATGAACATTCAGCATACATAGGGACAAATTGAGACAACAATGACTGAAAAGGGGACTATTCAAAGATCAAAATTCACAAAGGGGAAAGGAGATAAGGCACATGCAGAAGAAAATGGATGACTGTAGATATATAACTATCCTCTACATATTCATAATGGCAAACACATGCCAAAGATTCAGAACCAAAGCATATAATATAAAACAAGAAGGACCAGAGGGAAAACCAAAAATAGCCAACTAAAATAAACAAAAACATAAGGTCAAGGGAGCAATGGAAATACTGAGCTACCAGAAAGCAAAAGATAAAATGGCTATAAGAAAACCTCATATTTCAATAATCACCCTAAATGTAAATGGACTGAACTCGCCAATAAAAAAGCAGAGTTGCAGAATGGATCAAAAAACAAAATGCAACCATATGCTGCCTCCAGGAGACACATCTCAGCCCCAAAGACAAATACACTCAAAGTGAAAGGGTGGAAAATGATATTTCAAGCAAATGGCCTTCAGAGAAAAGCGGAAGTAGCAGTACTAATATCAGATGAAATAGACTTTGAAATCAAAAAGGTAAAGAGAAATATTGAGGGACACTTCATAATGATAAAGGGAATCATACACCAAGCAGACATAATACTTATTAATATCTATGCTCCCAATCAGGGAGCCCCAAAATATATAAAGCAATTACTAACAGAACTAAAGGGAAACAGACCAAAAACATTATCATAGTAGGGTACCTAAATACCCCATTGTCAGATATGGATAGATCATCCAAACAGAAAATCAATAAGGAAATAATATCCTTAAATAAAACATTAAACCAACTGGACATTTACAGAGCCTTTCATCCCCAAACAGCTGCTTATACATGCTTCTCTAGTGCACATGAAACATTCTCAAGGATTGACCATATATTGGGACATAGAGATAGCCTCGACAGATATAAGAAGGTTGAAATCATACCAACCATATTCTCTGATCATAATGCTTTGAAACTAGAGATCAACTGCAAAAAGAAAGCAGGAAGAACCACAAACGCATGGAGATTAAACAACATACTACTGAAGAATAACTGGGTCAGAGAAAAAATAAAAAGAGATCAAGAGATACATAGAAATGAATGATAATGATAGTACAACATATCAAAATTTGGGGGACATGGCAAAAAGCAGTCATAACAGGAAAGTTCATATCATTACAGGCCTGTCTCCAAAAACAATAATGAGCCCAAATAAACAACCTAACGCTTCATCTTAAAAAACTAGAAAAGGAAGAACAAATGAGGCCTAAAGTCAACAGAAGAAAAGAAGTTATCAAAAGTAGAGCAGAAATAAATGAAATTGAAAAAAAAAATAGAAAAAATAAATGCAACAAAGAGCATTTGTTCTTTGAAAAAGGTTTATTAAATTGACAAGCCCCGGGCTAGACTTACTAAAGAAAAAAGAAAAGGACAAACAAAATCAGGGATGAAAAAGGGGAAATTATGACAGCACTGCAGAAATACAAAGGATCATGCAAGAATACTATGAAAAAGTATATAACACCAAATTTAATAACCTAGAAGAAATGGACCAGCACTTAAAAAAATACAACCTTCCTAGACTGAATCAAGAAGAACTGGAAAATCTAAATAGACCAGAAAATCTAAATAGACTGGAAATCTAAATAGACCAATCAGCAGTAAGGAAATTGAAAGTCATCAAAAACCTATCAAAAAGGAAAAGTCCAGGAACAAATGGCCTCACCAGTGAATTCTACCAAACATTCAAAGAAGATTTAATACCTATTCTCCTAAAACTCTTCCAAAAATCGAAGAGGCGGCAATACTTCCCAACTCATTTAATGAGGCCAATATTACCCTAATGCCAAAACCTGGTAAAGATAACACACAAAAAAGAAAACTACAGACCAATATCTCTCATGAACACAGATGCAAAAATCCTAAATAAGATACTAGCAAACCGAATACAGCAACGAATTAAAAAGATTATACACCACGATCAAATGAGCTTCATCCCAGAGGCACAGGGATGGTTCAACATATGCAAATTGACTAATGTGATACACCACATAAATGTATTTTATTTTATTATTATTTATGCCTACAGCACCTCATCTTCCTAGGTGGTCTCCCATCTAAGTACTAACCAGGCCTGACCCTGCTTAGCTTCCAAGATCAGACAATGGGCTTGTTTAGGGTGACGTAGCAGTAGACCATGGACCATGGCTCCACTGGGGTGTGAACCCAGGACCTTCTGTGTGTAAAGCAGACATGCTAACTGCTACACTATGGAGCCACATCTGATAAATTTAAAATAAGAATCATATGATATCAATAGATGCAGAAAAAGCCTTCGAGATACAGCACCCATTTATGATCAAAACACTTAACAAAATTGGTATAGAAGGAAAGTACCTTAATATAATAAAGGCCATATATGACAGACCCTCAGCCGACATTATACTTAATGGTGAAAAACTAAAACCTTCCCTCTAAGATCAGGAACAAGGCAAGGCTGTCCACTACTGCCTGTTATTCAATATAACATTGGAGGTCCTAGCAAGTGCAATCGGGCAAGAGAAAGATATAAAAGGCATCCAAATAGGAAATAAAGAAGTGAAACTGTCAACTATTTGTGGATGACATGATTTCTATGTAGAAAACCCTAAAGATTCCACAAGAACACTATTAGAAACAATAAGCAAATACAGTAAAGTCTCTGGATACAAAAGCAACCTTCAAAAATCCATAGTGTTCCTATGCTCTAATAATGAAGCATCAGAAAAGAAGAGGAATAAATAATTCCTTTTGCAAGTGCAACAAAAAGAATAAAATACCTAGGCATAAATTTAACAAAATATGTGAAGGACCTATATAATGAAAACTATAAGACCCTATTAAAAGAAATCAAAGAAGATACAAAGAAATGGAAAGATATTCCGTGTTCTTGGATTGGAAGAATCAACATAGTTAAAATGACCATATTACCTAAAGCATTATACAGATTTAATGCAATCCCCATTAAATCCCATCAGCATTTTTTAAAGAAATACAACAAAAAAATCATCAGATTTGTATGGAAGCACAAAAGACCCCAAATTGCCAAAGCTATCCTGAGAAAAATGAGGCTGGAGGCATCATTCTGTCCAACTTCAAATTATATTACAAAGCGACAGTAATCAAAGCGTCATGGTATTAGCAGCAAAACAGACACACGGACCAGTGGAACAGAATTGAGAGTCCAGAAGTAAACCCATATTTATATGGGCAAATCATTTTTGACAAAATAGCCAAAAACATACTGTGGAGAAAGGAAAGCCTTTTCAATAAATGGTGCTGGGAAAACTGGAAAGCCTCCTGTAAAAGAATGAAACTAGACTGTTGTCCATCACCACACACCAAAATTAACTCAAAACGGATTAAAGACCTGAATATAAGACCAGAATCAATAAAATACATAGAAGAAAACATATGAACTAAACTCAAGGACCTTGAATTTAAAGAGGATTTTATGAATTGCCCTCAAAATCAAGTGAAGTAAAAGCAAAAATAAATGAATGGGACTACATCAAACTAAAAATCTTCTGCACAGCAAAAGAAACTGTCAACAAGGTAAAGAGACAAACATCCGAATGGGAAAATATATTTGCAAGCAACACCTCCAATGAGGGCCTAATATCCAAAATATACAAAGAACTCATATGACTCAATAACAACAAAAAAATGATCCAATCAAAAAATGGGACAGAGGACCTGAACAGACACTTCTCCCTAATGGACACACAAATGGCCAACAAATATAGGAAAAGATGCTCAACATGGCTAGCTGTTAGGAAAATGCAAATCAAAACCACAATGATACCATCTCACACCTGTTAGAATAGCTATAATCAACAGAACAAGTAATAACAAATATTGGAGAGGATGCAGAGAAAAAGGAACCTTCATACGTTGCTGGTAGGACTGCAAATTGGTACAGCACTATGGAAAATAATATGGAGGTTTCCTCAAAAAACTAAGAATTGATCTACCATATGATCCAGCAATCTCTCTACTGAATATTTACCCCAAAGTCTTGAAAACCCATATCTGAAAAGATATTTGCATACCGATGATCATAGCAACACTATTTACAGTGGCCAGGACACGAAAGCAACCGAAGTGTCCTATGATAGATGATTGGCTAAAGAAGCTGTGGTACATATATACAATGGAATATTGCTCAGCCGTAAGAAGAAATGAAAAACTGCCATTTGAGACAACATCGATGGACCTTGAGATAATCATGCTAAGCGAAATAAGCCAGACTGAAAAAGTTGAAAATCACATGATACCACTTATATGTGGGATATAAACCTAAAAGCAACAAATGAACAGGACAAACAGAGACTCAGGGACATGGACAACGGACTAGTGATTACCAGAGGGTAGGGGTGGGGGAGGAGGGTAAAGGGGGTCATATATAGGGGTTGTGGTGGAGGGTGAAGTGGATAAAGGTGATCAAATATATGGTAGCTGAAGGAAACTGAACTCTGGGTGGTAATCGCACAATAGAATATATAGATGTCAAATTATAATGTACACCTGAAAACTATATAATTTTATTAACCAATGTTATCCCAATAAACTTAAAAAAGAAAAAAACCACAATAAGATAACACCTCACTCCTGTCAGAATGGCTATCATCAATAAATCAACAAACGAGTGTTTGCTAGGATGTGGAGAAAAGGGAACCCTCATACACTGCTGGTGGGACCGCAAGTTGGTGCAGCCACTATGGAAAACAGTATGGAGGTACCTCAAAAAATTAAAAAATAAAACTAATATATGACTTGACAATCCCACTCCTGAGTATTTATCAAAGAAATCCCAAACACTAGTTCAAAAAGACATATGCACCCCTATGTTCATTGCAGGATTATTTATAATAGCCAGGATATGGAGGCAACCTAAGTGTCCACTGATAGACAATCGGATAAAGAAGTGGCACACAGGTACAATGGAATATTACTCAGCCATAAAAAGAATAAAATCTTGCTGTTTGCCACAACATGGATGAAGCTACTGGGTATTATGCTGAGTGAAACAGACAAAGACAAATACCATGTGATTCTCACCTGTTTGTGGAATGCAGGAAACAAAATATACAAATGAAACAGAAACAAGCTCATAACAAACTGATAGTTGCCTGCTGGGAGGGGGCTTGGGGGATGGGTAAGAAAGGTAAGAGGATTAAGAAGTACAAATTGCCAGTTGTAAAAACAGTCATGGGGATGTAAAGTACAGCACAGGGAATATAGTTAATGATATTGTTATAACTATGTGTGGTGTCGGATGGGGACTGGATTTACCAGGGAGATATCTAACCACTATGTTGTGCACCCGAAACTCATAATACTATATATTAACTGTAATTGAAAAACTCATGAAAGCAGCTAAAGAAAAATGATACTGCAGAGGAAAGCAATGATTCAAACAACAGCTGACATTTGAAAAAAAGATCACAGTCTACGGCCAGGCCACCCTGAACGTGCCAGATCCCATCTGATCTTGGAACCTAAGAAGGGTTGGGCCTGGTTAGTACTTGGATGGGAGACCACCTAGGAAGACCAGGTGCTGTACACGCAAAAAAAAAAAAAAAAAAAAAAAAAGAAAAAAGAAAACTAGGGCAGAAGGAAGAAGAGGAACAATATCTTTAACTTCTGCAAGGGAAAAAAGCACAATTCTATATTCGAAGACAATGTTCTTTCAGAATAAAAGCAAAACAAAGATATTTTCAAATACAAGACATTAGAGAAAATTCACTGCCAGCAGAACTGCACAATGACAAATGCTCCAGTTCTTTAGACCAAAAGAAATGACACAGGGTCTCCAGGAAGGAAGAACTCCAGAAATGCTAAATATCTGGATAAGTATAAAATATTTTTTCTTAATTTACTTAATATACATATGACTGATGATACAAGAATATACATAGATGTAATACCTATAAAGTACATTCATTTCACATGAATTACACAATAGTAACTCTCAGATGACTGTGAAAAGAGCATTTAAATCATGAAAATAAGTATTAGTTAAATAATGCAAAGAGGTACAGCTAAAAAGCCGATAATAGAAATGGAATGCTTAAAAATCTTTAATTAGTCCAAAGGATAGCAGGAAAGGAGGAACAGAGGAAGAAGTAACGAGAGAAATAGAACAATTAGTGAAATGGTAGCCCCTACATACAATCACATAAATAATTACATTAAATGTTAACCAACTATACGAAGGCAAGGACTGAATGGATTGAAAAGTAACTAGATGCTCCCTTCAAGAAGCATAACTTAAGCATCAAGAGAGACAGGTTAAAAGTACATGGATGGAAAATTTCTTAGGAACAGTAAGCATGAGAAGGCTTGGAGCTAAAAGGGAATTTTAATAATGGCGAAAAGGTCAGTACATAAGTAACACAATTTTTAAATGTTTATGTGACAAACCACAAAGTTTTAAAACGCATGAAGCAAAATTTTAAAAAATTAAAGGGAAAAATTCAGAAAATTGCAATTGGAGATAAAGATTAACCTCTCAGAAACTGTTAGCATGAGACAAAAAATCAGTGAAAACAGTTATCAACAGTATCCACCTATAATCTAATTGATATTAGATATTAAACACTACAAAAAAAAAAACCTTGTATTAATCTGGGCATGAATTAGCTTAATCATTTTACTACCTGAATTGTAGTTATATTTCTTTGGTACATTATTCATGTAATAATTTGCAGCTTAATAACATTCCATTATTTTAAACCATTTTAACAATTTATTTTGACTAGATATTCCTGGAATGTCTTAATAACAACAGAATTTTTATACATATGTAATCTCAAAAGCAGGCTAATAACATTCTATCTGCCAAGGGAGGAAATAAAGTTTAGGTGCAGAAAAATAACTGGACACAGACCCACTCAAAATAGTGACATACTGCTGGGTCTGAGAAAATGTGGACCCCTGATAATTTTAGCAAGCCATACTAAAAAGCCAGCAGTTATTAATTCCTGAAATACAGAAATTAAAAACGTAGATATCTTCCACATTAAACCAAATGCTCTCACTTTGGGGCAAAAAAAAAAATCTCATTAGTATATCTTTCATTCACTTTGTTCTAAGGTGCCTCTAACGTGAACAATCTTATTCATGTTAGAGTTCCCCAAACTGACCCCTGCAATCCTAAATTATCTCTCATAAAACCATGCCAGTTAGGTAGGTGTATATAAGTTGGCATTATAAGGAGGAAACGAAGGAAGCAGGTGGCAAGCCTGGAACAAGCGAGATTTATATTGAAAAGCCCGCATGAGAAGTGCTCAGTCTGCGGGGCACTTACAGACTAGCTCTGGAGCTCAGCCCAAAGCCAGCTGCCACCACCAATCAGGACGATGACGCTAATCAAAGCAGTTCTCAGGCACACAAAAGGAAGAAGTTATACAATTTTGATAGAGTCACCTAAAGCAAAGCTTGTGTCCTAGTAACTGTGGTCTGCTGAGACCTAAACTTTCCAGAAAATGTACTGGTCCTGTGCTCACTGTTCTGTTGCTGTCAACTATCAGACTGACCATAGGAGCAGAAGGCAAAAGACTAGAAGCTGATTCGGCAAGGAGCAGTTCTAATTTCATCAGAAAACTACAGCAAAAAATCTCAAGGGACTTTACTCCTCGAAAAGCAAAATGAGCCCAATACCAGAGAGTTTTAATGAAATCTCAGCACTAAGTTCTTCATGAACTTGCCTCCTGGCAGGAGGAGGATGGCACCTTGAATATCTAGGCAGACAAAAGGTTCAGATATGAGTGAAGGGGCCAAGGCAGGGAGGGCATCAATGGAATATCAGTGAACCTCCATTTCCGGCAGTGCCCCCAGCGCCACTCGTGCTGTGTGGCTGACAAGTTTATAATGCTTCAGTGAAGGACTCCCGACACCGCAACCACAGGGTCCTTCCGGAAGGGGCTTGGACTTGTATCAGGCAGCGTTGAGAAGTTGTTAAAAATGGGCCTTCGTCTGCCATGATGCCTTCAGAGCATAGGGGTAATTCTTTGACTGGTATATGAAAACATCTTATGTAGAAGGATGGAAAACCAGGCCAAAGGTCTGTTTGGTAAGAAGCAGCTGCCACTCAGGTCAACCAGGAGAGATGGGACCCGTTGGTCGTTTTTGTTTGGACAGCCATGTTTTGTCCCTGTTGAAACGTGATGGCAGATCGAGTAGTCTAGTTCTTGCTTTGATGTATGTGATGACAAAGTGGCTTTGTTTGCTGTTGATTTTCTGTGAAGTTGCTATGTCCAGAGGGCAGGAAAAGGCAAACAGGAAAGAAATAAAATGGTAGACTGCATTATAAACGTGAAGGAAATTCCTAACATTTCAGAAAATATAGTCAAAGAACACAACTAAAAGAGAAATTGCCAGAATCAGTTATTTTAAATGACACAACTGTATATTGTTTATAAGAGAAGCACTTTAATTATAATGATACAGGTAGGCTAAGAGCAAAATGATGGGAAAAATTTACCACATGTACAGATGCAGATATGAATTAAAGCCACGACAAGCTACCACTACTTACCTAGCAGAATGGATAAAATTTAAAATACTGACAATATCAAGTGCTAGTGAGAATGGGGAGCAAGCAGATCCCTTGTGTGTTGCTGGAGGGAACGTAAAATGGTACATAGAAGAGAGTCCGGCAGTTTCTTTAAAAACTAAACATATAACTCCCATGTGACCTGGAAATCGTGCTCCTAAGAATTCATCGTGTAGAAATGAAAATGTATCCACACAAAAGCCTACATACAAAAGTTTGTAGCAGCTCTATTTATCATTGCCAAAATTCTAGTAACAGGGAACACAGTAGTGATTTCCAGGGGTTAGGGATGGGGGAGGGTCTGACTAGCATAAAGGGGTAACACAAGGTGGGCTAGTTCTGTATTCTGATCGTGGGGGTGGTTACCAAAACCTATATGTGGGATAAAATTTCGTAGTCACACACACAGTATATGCAAACACTGATGGAAATAATGCAATTACCATCCAACCCAGCAGTTGCACTGCTGGGCATTTATCCTAGAGAAAACAAAACTTGCGTTCACACAAACACCTGTACACAAAGCTCACAGCAGCTTTATTTGTAAGAGCTAAAAATATAATCAGCTTCAGTGTCCTTCAACAGGGGAATGGCTCATCAAACTGTGGAATATACATACTATGGAATACTACTCAGTATTGTGTCTTAAAGCTTACGAAATGTTTTAAAATAAAAGTCAAAATGGTTATATTAATGTAGAGTTTAGAGAAAAATTTGCCAAAGATAAAAAGATATCATGTAGTAATAAAAGGATGAATTCACTAAGCAAACATAATTCTAAATGAATAAGCACCTAATAACAGAATTTCAATTTCAAAATACTTTAAAAGCTGACATAACTGAAAGGAAAAATAGACAAATCCACAATTGTACTTGAGACCTCAATATTCTTCTTTCAGTAAAAAAACAGAATTACTAGGAAGTATCAGCAAATATACTGAAGAACAGAACAATGCCTCAACCAACTGGATATGAATGACATTTATAGAACACTCCATCTGATGACAGTAGATCAGACATTCTTTTGAAGGACACAGGGAAGAATCATCAAGATAGATCATATTCCTGGGTCAGAAACAAACCTTAATAAATTTAAAATAAGTCTAAAATCATATAAAATAGATTCTCAAACCATAAAGAAACTAAACTAGAAACCAATAATGAAAAGAAAACAGACATCTTTAAACATTGGAAATTAAATAATACATGTCTAAATAACCCATGGGTTAAAGAAGATGACTCAGAGGAAATTAGAAAATAGTTTTAAGAAAAAAAATATAAGACAGTAAAATTTACGCAATGTACCTACATTTATAGCATTAGATGCTTATATTAGAAAAGTCTCAAGTCAATAATCTAAGCTTGAACTTTAAGAAAGTCAAGAGAACATACCAATGAGAAAAATCAATAAAACTGAAAACTTTTTTCAAATAGATCAATGAATTTGATAAACCTCTAGCAAGAATGACAAAGAAAAAAGCAAAAATAAATATCAGGAATGAATGAGAGGGTATTACAACAGACACTATAGACATTTAAAGGATAAGGCAATAATATGAAAAACTCCAATATGAATTGAGAACCTAGATGAAAGGGATCATTTCCTCCAAAACCACAAACCAAAATTTACCAAAGGTCAAAGAGATAATCTAAATAGTCCTGTAAGTATTAAATAAATTGAAATTATAATTTTAAAAAACACTTCCCGAAAAAGAAATACGTATGTTCACATAGTTTTACTGATAAATTCTATAAAATAGTTTAACAAGAAATAATACTAATTCTACACAATCTCTTCTTGAAAATAGGTCACATCCCAAGTCATGGTATGAGGCCAGTCCCTGATACCAAAATTAGACAAAGACAGTACAAAAAACTAGACACTGCAGATTAATATCCTTCATGAACAAAATTAATCAAATCCAGCAAGATATAAAAATCTTAATAAGTCATAACCAAGCAGGGTTTATCATGAATACAAGGCTGGTTTAGTATTTGGAAATCAACTGAGTAACCCACTATGTTAACAGTCTAAGGCAGGGGCTGGCAAACTATAGCGTATGGACCCAACTCAGCTGACCACTTTTTTAAGGCCTGCGGGCACCGTTTGAGCGGTCTATCAGTGAGGTGGGGAGGCCAAGCCAAGGCACTGTTCTCCACCCTGGTCGCCCCCTCTACTCCCAGAGCCTGCCTCCCTCGTTGGCAGTTGTGCCTCACCACTTCCCCAGGCCCGTGCTTTTCACCATCTACACACTGGGGACTCCACTGTTTTCAATGGGCTGGAACCAAGCAGTGGAATCACAGTCCGGGAGTCAGTGACAAAGGGAGGTGACCTGCCTCCAGTCAGCCATCCAAGTCGAGATGGTTGGGTTCTCTAGGAAGAAAGAGAGGAAATCAAGGGTCTGGATGTCGCTAGGGCAGAAAGTGAAACTGACTCCAGTGGCTGCCCACTCAGCCTGCCAGGGGCCTCCTCCTCAGGCCAGAGACTCTATATCCAAAGAGTGTCTCTGACTGATGGCAACTAGGCACAATGTATGCCCGCCACCTGGTAAGCCCGACAGATACAGTGACTTAACACAAGGATTTCATTTGTTACAATGATACTACTCAATATCCTCGATTTTGTCTCTTTGCCCACAAAGCCTAAAATGTTTACTCTCTGGTCCTTTTCAGAAAACGTTTTCCGATATTGGTCTAAAGAAGAAAAAACGCTTTATCATTTCATCAATTGATACAGAAAAAGTATTTGACAAAATAAAACATCCAGTAATGATTTAAAACAAAACTCTTAGCAAACTAGGAAAGAACACTTCAACTTGATAAAAGACATCCACCAAGAACCAACGAGTAATATCGTGCTTAACAGACAGAACTGAACGCCTTCCCTAGCAACATGTATAGAATTCGTGTACTAAACACTACAAAATACTAATAGAAAGAAATCAAAGAACACTTAAATTATTGAAGAGACATACAGTGTTTGTGAATTAGAATACCCAAAACAGTAAATATGTCAATTGTCCCCAAACCGATTTACAGATTTAATGCAACAGTAGTCAACATTCTAGCAGTATTTTTGTAGATACAGATGAGCTCATTCTGAAATTTATATGGAAGCAAAGGAACTTAATTAGATCAAGATTTTATTTAAAAAAGAATAAATTAGAAAAATCATACGACTTGATGTTAAGAGATACTCGAAAGTTACTATAATCAAGAATGTGGTAATAGTGAAGGGACAGATCCAGACACCAATGGAACATAACGAAGTCCAGACATGTATGCATAACACGGAAAACTGGTTTTGACAAAGATACAAACGCAATTCAGTGGAGAAAGGACATTCTTTCAACAAATGGTATTTGAACAATTGACCTTTTATGTGGAGGAATGAACCTCAACCTGAACGTAACACCTCATGCAAAAATTAACAAGTATTTATTGATTGACTACAAAATGTAAAACTATAAATTTTAAAAAGGAAACACAAAGGAAAATCTTTGTGACCTGGGGTTAAGCAAAACATTCTTAGGCTTCACACCAACAGCACGATCAATAGAAGAACAAATAAATAAATTGGACCTCATCAAATTTTAAAATGTCTGTAGAAGACAATGTTAAGAGAATGAAAAGATGAGCTATGGACTGGAACAAAATATGTGCAAATAACTTTTCTCTGTAATGTATAAAGAACTTTCAAAATTCAACAATAAGAACTTTAAAACTCAGCAATAACAACCCAGTTAAAAGTTGGCAGAAGACATCAATGGATAATTCACCAAAACAGATATAACAATGACGAATAAGCACATGAAAATATGTACATCATCAGCAATTAAGGAAAGGAAAAGCTAAACCACAATTAGAGTCCACTATGCATCTATTAGAATGGCTTAAATACAAAAATAGGAAAAATATCCAGTTCTCACGAGGTCCCAGAGCAACTGGAACTCATATGTATTGCTTGGAGAATGCTTTCCACTTTGATGGAAATTAAAATACTCGTAGATACTTTTCTCAGCAATCTTCCCCAGAGAAATGAAAACTTACACTCACATTAACACCTGTACACAGCTGTTTCTACCTGCCCTATTCATAATTGTAAATAACTGGAAATGACCCAAATGCAACAACCAATGGGTGAATGGATAAATTAATAGCAGTATGTTCATACAGTGGAATACCACCCAGCGACGAAAAGGAACCGACCACTGATGTGCACGATAAATTTCATGACTCTTAATGGCAATATCTTAAAAGAAAGAAGCCAGTCATATATAATGTTATGTACTACATGATTTTATTTACACGACATTCTCGAAAAGATAATATGGACCGTCATTGGTTTCCAGAGGTTACCAATGTGCTGAGGACAGGCTGTAAAGAGATAGCATAAGGAAGTTTTTTGGTGTGAAGGAACTATTTTGTATCCTGAGTATGGTGGTGGATACACAAATCAATACACGTGTTAAAAGTCACAGACTTGAACACCAAAATAAAAAGGTCGTTTTTAATGTCTGATAATTTTTATGTAAACCTGGAAGGGATCATTTTTATTGTATAATTTTTAAGTAAACCTTAAAGAGATAAGTTGACTATTAGAAGCTCAAATAGTTTTTTTTTTAAGTTTATTATATATGTAGAGTAAAATTTATAATGACAACACCAAGGACAGAAGGGAGCAAATAGAGGTATATACCATTGTAATGACCTGACACTGTACTTTAAGCAGTATTTTTAAGGTAGATTATGATATTGTATGTGGCATATTGTAAAAGCTAGTATAAAATAAAATAAAATAATAAAAAATAAAAATAAAATAAAGTAAAATAAAATAAAATAAAATAAAATAAAATATAAAATAAAATATATAAAATAAAGTAAAATAAAGTAAAATAAAATAAAAAAATAAAATTAAAAAATAAAAAATAAATAAAATAAGCAAAAATAAAATTAAAAAATAAAAAATAAATAAATAAAAAATGAAATAAAAAATAAAATAAAATAAATAAAATAAAAAATAATAATAAAAAATAAAATAAAATAAATAAAATAAAATACATAAATAAAATAAAATAAAATAAAATAAAAAACACTCAATCCAAGAGAGAAGCAGAGAAAGAAACAAAGAACATGAAACATAAAACAAGCAGGAAGATGCTAGATTTTAATACAGACATGTTGTAGTCACACTGAGTTAAATGGTCTAAACACTCAAATTTAAAAACAGAAATTCTAATGTTGTATTAAAAATGTAACCCAGCTATATGTTGTATACAAAAACCCATTTTAAATATATAAATACAGATAGCAAAAAATAAAAGACTGGAAAGGGATGTCATGTAAATATTAGTCAAGAGAAAGCTACAGGGTCTATATTAAGAGTTAGACTTTAGAACAAGAAATACTAACAGGTAAAATAAAGACATTCCATAATGTTAAAGGAGTAACTTGATCAAGAAGACATATCCACTGTAAATGAGTACACATCTAATTAAGGTGCTTCAAAATACATGAAGCAAAAGATGATAAAAATTGAGGATACTAACACAGCCACAATTAGAGCTGGAGACTGCTAGACTCTTTTCTCTGTAAACAACAGAACAAGTAGAGAGAAATGTTAAAAGGACAAAGAAGACTTGAACAATACTATCGACCAACTTTACATCATTATTAGCATTTGTACATCACTCAACAGCAGCAGAATACAAAATCCTTTCAGGTGCCCATGCAACTTTTAAGAGAGTTGAAACTTTAAATAAGAGATGGGACAAAAAAGAGATCATAAGGATAAATGAAAACACGAAATGTCAAAAGCCATTTCTGCAGCTAAAGTGATGCTTAGAAAAATATAATATTAGATGTCTATGTCAGAATAGAAAAAAAGGCCTCAAATCAGTAATCAAAGCTTTCACATCCAAAAATGAAAAAGAGTCAATTCCAAAGTAAGCAAAAAGAAGGAAATAATAAAGCAGAACCCAGTAAAACAAATAAGACGAAGGAGAAAAAAATCAGTGAAACCAAAATGTGCTTCATTGACAAGATCAATAAAGTCAAATCTCTAGCCAGTCTAATATTAGGAAGAAAAAGACAAGACAAAAAAGACCAATAATGGCATTAAGAGTAGATATCACTATAGATATTATAGCCATTAAAAAATATTATGAAAACCTTTGTACCAATAAAACCTTGATAAAATGGAAAAGTTCCTCGATATAAACTATCCACAACAAACTCAAGAAGAATGGAATGGAATAGCTCTATAATTCAGAAATTGAATAAAATTCCCTCCCAGTTAAAAACATAAAAATCTAATGAACAAAGAACTCCAGTTCTCGAAGTGCTTCACTGGTGAATTCTACCAGAGATAAACTCATACTAATTCTATATAAAATCTGGAGACTTGAAGAGGAGAAAATTCTTTCTTACTCATTTCATTAAGCCAGCACTTATTTGATACCTAAACCAGGCAAAGACATTACTAGGAAAAAAAATTATAGAGTGATATTTTATGAATATACATGAAAATTAATATCAAAACATTGCGAAATCACATCAAGCAGTATATACAAAGGATAAATTCATGACCACGTGGGGATCATTTGGGGAATGCAATGTCGATTTGACATTTGAAAATATATAATTCACCATGCTAATAAGAGGCTAAAAAGAATAACCATATAGCCATTGCAATAGCCAAAGAAAAAGCATTTGACAAAATTCAACGCCCAGTCACAATAAACACTCCAAACTCAGAATAAAAGGGAACTTCCTCAAACTGATAAAATTATAAAACTCTATAGCTAATCTCATACTTAATATTGAAATAATGAATGCCTTCCTACTAAGACTGAGAAGAAGGCCAAAATGCCCAACTCGCTATTTCTATTCATTTTTATACTGAAGGTCTAAGTCGGTGCAAAAACTAATAGGTGTATGTATTAGAAAGAAGAAATAAAACTACTTGCAAATGATATGATCATTTACTGCTTTAAAATACAGTATATTAGTCTATGGCCACGCCACCCTGAACGTGCCTGATCTCGTCTGATCTCAGAAGCTAAGCAGGGTTGGTCTTAGTACTTGAGAGACTACCTAGGAATACCAGGTGCTGTAGGTGTAAAAATAAATAATAAAATGCAGTATATTAATAGAAAAATTGAAATACAGTAAGGCCAAAAACTCAGGAGAAAATCTCCCATTAAAAAGATACTGACAGTAACAGCTTGTTGTATTCTTTCGGGTCAAGGTGGCAATTCCAGCAGTTATGTTCTTAGAAGATATGAACTGATGGTTCATAAAGTATGTGTAAAGATTAGTGGGATTTGGGTGTAACCAAGGGGAAGAAGTTCTGTTGCAAGTGGCCTAATTTGATTGTCATCAGTTGGATGTTAGGTTGCTTGCCAGTTGAAATAGCCAGCATTAGCCTGTAGGCAGGCCCTTTAATTTGGCTGTTGGATTGGTTGGTAACAGGCAAAGCTGTCAAGGTCTTTGAATGGTGGCATGCAGGTCTGAGCATTTGCCATGTGTGGGTGTGAGCCTCCTAACTGCAAACCAAGGAAGGCTCCCAAGCTAGCAGTAACCAGTCAACAGGACAGTGTACAGCTGCATCTGAGAGCCAATGCTGCGTGATGTCCAGGGAGGAGATGTCTGTTGTCATCATTATGGAAATGATGTTAAGGGCTTAACTGTGTCCAACCCCACCCCCCACAAATTTATAAGTTGAAGTCCTAACCACCCCCACCGTGTACCTCAGAATTCAACCAATATTTGTAGATGAGGTCTTTTAATTGGTGAATGACTTAAAATGAGGTCTTTAGGGTGGGCCTTAACCCACTCTGACTGGTGTCCTTACTAGAGGAGGAAATTTGGACACCACTTATCCACACACACAAAGAAAAGACCATCTGAGGACACAGCAAGAAGGTGCCATCTGCAAGGCAAGGAGAGGCCTCGGAAAAAAACAACCCCACTGACCCCTTGATCTTGGCCTTCAGCCTCTAGAACTGGGAGACAATAAACTTCTGCTCTACAGGCTGCCCAGTCTGTGGTATTTTGTTAATGAGGGCTGTAGCAGACTAATGTAATGTTGAATTTGTTATTTCCAAATGCTTTTGTTTACTGAGTTCTCCATCACCCTTTTCATTAGCCCACACTGCCCGTGGGGAGACCCCAGTGGTACTAACTTAATCTCCTGAGAAAAATCAGAGAGAGAGAGAGAGTACAGATTACTTAGGCACCCCTTACAACCCAAATATTTGGGAAAGATTTTG
Source organism: Rousettus aegyptiacus (assembly GCF_014176215.1). Lineage (NCBI taxonomy): Eukaryota > Metazoa > Chordata > Mammalia > Chiroptera > Pteropodidae > Rousettus > Rousettus aegyptiacus. The sequence continues at coordinate 42,668,910 of NW_023416289.1, read as the reverse complement.
GCCTGGTGGAAGTTTGGGCTCAAATGGGTCCCAGGAGAGTATGCAACTCAATCTGGTTTCCAGCCCTTCTGGGATGGGCAAGATCACAAATGTAGAGATATGGGGAGACATCATTAAAGAGCCTCATATACAATGAGTCTATATACATGGAGGGCAGAGACCCAAGCCACTTTAAGTAGGAAAAGGGCAATGGGATTGTTTAAACCCTGGTGTGAGTCAGCCAAGGAGACTTGAATTGAGAGAAAATAAGACATGGGGCAAGACAGAGACCCGATTTCAGGTCCAGTTGCTGGGTTGAAATTTGAAAAGTTGTGTGAGGTGACCTTTGTTTCTTAATTAAACCAGCTGTCTGGGAACGATCAAGAGCATGAAAGGCTACTGAATGCCTTTTCCAAGAGTAGCAATGCACATTGCAGAAAGTGAAATGGGTGCCTTGGTTACGATCGGTAGTTTCTGAAACTCTAAAGAGGATAAGGAGTGTCCTGGCAGGCCTTAGATTACACAGAAACAGGTATGACTTGATTTATATCTTGGGTATCTGTGAGGCAAGATTCCTAGAGCCCTTTATCCTAGAGGGGAATTTTTAGGCCATAGTTCAATAGTTCATGATAAATGTGAAGATGTGCCATTTGCTGGCTAGGTCATCCAGTGCTGAGATGATGCCGGAAGTTTGGCCACTTGGGTTGGTGCTCGAGTGCCATCCTTTATCAGGAACATTCTGGTTAAGAGATGGAAAGCAGCAACATTCTATTGAGCTCCATCACATATGGCTCACATGTGACACAGCCGTGCACACAATTGACAAACTGCTGTTGCTGTTCACTCGGTTAATCCCTAGGGGCTCCCAGGTATCCTAGGGGTCTGGGGTCCTCCAGCACCATGGTATCTGATAGGGATGGAGGATAGGTGAGTTCACTCCCCTCCTTCAGGTGGAGTGTGATAGAGCAATATGATTTGTATGCTATAATCTATAATACGCTGACAGAACCTGAGACTAGACCTCTGTAAATGGAGATATATGATTTTTCTTGGATAAGACAGATTATTGTTAAAATATAAGTTCTCCCCAAATTGATCTATGAATTTAACATAATCCCCATCCAAATCCTAACAGGCTTTTCTGTAGTTGATTGTAAAATTTATATGGAAAATAATCAGGTTTAGAATACTCCTAACAATTTTGAAAAAGAACACAATTAGAAGCCTCACACTAACTAATGTCACAGCTCACTCTAAAACTACAGCAATCAAGACGGCTTGGTATTAGCATGGGAACAGACATATAGCTCAATGGAACAGAGTAGAAAACTTGTAACTAGTACCATGCGTATATTATCAGTTAATTTTTGATAAAGATACCAAGGTAATTCAATGGAGAAAAGACAATCTTTCAACAAATGGTACTGGAATGACCGAACAACAATATATTAAAATATATGGACCTTGTTCCTTACTTTGCGCCATATTTATAAACTTGCTTGGGATATATCTCAGACCTATAGGTAAAACTGGAGCTACATGGGAGATGGCAACATCCATAGGTCAGGGATGGAAGTGTGTGTGTGTCAGCAGGAATTAAAGTGGGGGAAAAATCTAGGGCTATAAAACTTGTATAAGAAAACGTAAGAGAAAACCTTTATGAACATGAATTAGTCAAAGACTTCTTATATTGGACACAGAAAACACGAATCATAAAAGATAAACTTGATAAATTCAATTTCATTAAATTAAAAACTCCTAAAAACACTATTACAAAATTTAAAATATAAGCTATAAATAGAGAAAATATAAGCCATAAATCTGATAAAGACTTATATCTAGAATACACAAGGAACTCTTACAAGTCAATAAGACAATCCAGTTTTTTTTAAATGGAAAAAATATTTGAACACTTTCAAAAGAAGATATAGGAATAGTCAATAAGCAAATGGATATGCTCAACATAGTTAATGGAGAAATACAAATTAAAATAATAAGAAACTACTACATACCTATTAGAATGGATCAAATTAAAAACCAAGAATTTGAAAATACCAAGTTTTAGTGAAGATGCAGAACAACCAGAACTCATACACAAAATGTAACAGTACTTTGGAAAATAGTTAAACAATTTATTATAAAGCTGACTAAAATTTCCCCTAAGATCCAGCAACCTCACTCCAAAGAAATAAGCACACCTCCAAAAAGTGTATGCAAACATTTATAGCAGCTTTTTCATAAATGCTAAAAGCTGGAAGTAAACTAAAAGCTTTAGCAGCTGGTTAACAGATAAGCATTTCATGGTAAATCCATGCCAAAAATTTATATCCATACCAAACAGGAAACAGTATTTAAAAAGAATGAACTGATTAATGGAACAATATTGACGAATCTCAATTTTATGTTAGATGTATTAAGTCATACAAGAAGTATAATTATAACATTTCAGTTGTATGATTCAGTTCATGGGACATTCATGATATGACATTTTTGATGAAGTTAGGGAACATCTGAAAATTTCATATGTTTGCACTGCAAATGATACAACTTTAGGGGAAAGGTCTGGCAGTTTTTTTAAAAAACTAACATACTATCTACCCTGTGACCCAGTGATTTCCCTCCTCGGCATTTCCCGAGGACAAAGGAAACATAAGCCCATGAAAATACTCATCAAGGAATGGGCAGCAAGAATGATGGAGTAAGGACCTCTGAAAGCTCACCACATAAATGGAAAAATTGGCAGAAATAGAGCTGACTTTTTTTTAGAACTCCAGAAATTAACCAAAGGCTTGCAGCAACCCAGAGTTTTTAGTCAAAAAAATCAACTGACTCAGTATGCACAGCTAGAACTGTGGTTTCAGCTTAGCCTTGTCCTGTGTCCCACTCTCCAGCTCAGCTGTGGCCTTGGAAGGAGTCTGCGTTCTCAGTGTGGAGGGAGCAGAACGGATCTGGAGCTCTTTCAAAGGCTCATTCCCAAAGAAGAATCATTACCAGGCCAGTCACCCCTGGAAGAGCCCACTCCATGTTTTATCACCCTGGTGACCGAAGGTGACTCATAACAGTTAGGGCCACCAGTGAGCTCATCAAAATGCTTAGAAGGAAGAGCTGAGGAATCAGCCATTCTCGAGGCCTCAAAGACATGAATAGGTTGCGAGTAAAGGATGGGGAAAGATCACACAAACAGTAATCAAGAGAGCCGAGTGTTCATACTAAGATCAGACAACAGACTGAAGACAAAAATTGGTACCACAGAGAAGGATGTTTTAGAATGATAAAAGGGTCAATCCAACAGATTTTTCCATTTTACTGGATGTTTGAAAATTTTATAATCAAATGTTAAAAAAAGAACTGAGACAGCAAAAGCAACCAAACCATGGAGACATATGAAACTACAACAAAAGCAAAAATTAGAAGAAGCAAATCTAATCTGTGCTGGATAAACGTCAGAACAGTGGTTTGTCTGGTGGTGGGGTAGATGAGGCTGTGGGAACATCCTGGGAAAGGGCCGCTGGGCCAGACCTTTACCTCGATAGGTGTTCAGGTAGCCCACACACACTCAGGGTGTGGAACTCCCTGAACATTTCACTTAAGATATGTGTGTTTCGATGTACGTAAATTTTTACCTCAGAAAAAAGGTACACGCATAAACAAATATCAAATTCTTGTTAATGATATACATGCTGGAGCATATGGGAGGACATATCTTCAACCTAATTCGAAATGCATTGAAATAACAAAATGTTTGATAGAATGTTAGAAGACTCACTTTAATTTCAAATCTTACTTTAAAGCAACAGGAGTCAAGACACTGTGGTGTCGGCATAGGGATAGACATAGATCAGTGTGATTGCAGTGGAATCAATGGAATGTAATTGAGGGTCCAGAAATAAGGCCTTATGTCTATGGTCAACTGGTTTTCAACGGGTGCCACGATCACTCAGTGGGGAAAGAATAGTCTTTTCAACAGATAGTGCTGAACATCTGCATAGCCACATGGAAAAGAGTGGCACTGGACACTTATTTCCTATTAGACATACAATTAATTCGACAAAGATCTAACTGAGTGCAAAAACTATAGAACTTTCCAAAGAAAACAAGAGGCGAATCTGCACGACCTTAGATTTGAGACAGGGTCCTTAGAAAGTGAGTGACGACGACAACAAAAAGGTACACTGGATTTCAACAGAATTAACCATTTTTGTGCAAAGGCTACTATTAAGAAAGTGAAAAGACAACTTACGGAATGGGGAAAATATTTGCAAGTTGTGTATCCGATAAGAGACGAGTGTCTAGAACATATAAAGATCCTTACAATTTAATAATACAAAGTCAAATAACCCAATTTAAAAATGAGCAGGTTAGTCATCAGGAAACACAAATCAAAACCACAATGAGATATCACTTTGCGCTCACCAGAGTGGCTACCATGGGAAAAAAATTGGATAACAGCAAGTGTTGGTGAGGATGTGAAGAATTTGGAACCATTGTGCCTTGCCAACAGGAATGTAAAATGGTGCAGCCGCTTTGGAAAACAGCCTGGCACATCCTCAAGTGGTTAAACACAGAGTTAGCACATGATCCAGCAAGTCCACATCTGCCCAAGAAAAACAAAAACATATGTCCATGCAAAGACATGTAGCATTATACATAATAGCCAAAAGGTAGGAACCATCCAGACTGATGAATGGATAAACGAAATGTACCACATCCTGCAATGGAATATCATTCAGCCATAAAAAGGAGTGAAGTAATGATACAAGCTACACTTAGATAAACCTTGAAAACATTACACCAAATCAAAGAGGCCAGTCCTACAAGACCACATATTATGTGATTCCATTCTGATAAGGTGACGGCTAAAGGGTACAGGTGATGAAAATGTTCTTAAATTGACGGTGGTGATGGTTGCACATATCTGTGAAAATACTAAAAACCACTGAGTTTTGCTCTTTATAAATGGATGAATTGTCTGGCCTGTGAATTATACCTCAATAATGCTGTTATAGAAAAATAGTAAAGAAAACACTACTCAAATCATATTTATTCTATTCTCGCAAGCATAAGAATGTACATTTAAAAAGCACTGAAATCAACTGACTCATAAGCAGAGTAGTAATGTGGAAATTTTCTCTTTTAACATTTATATTCACTTTTACACTATTACTTGTGAAGAGAACAAAAACTGTAAATGAAATCAAATAAAAAGCAAACACCGGGTACATTACAGATCCTAAGTATCTGCGTCATCTTTCACTCTCCAAGAAATGGAGAAAAGATGTGGCCGCTCATTGCAAAATGCTAAAAATACAACTCACCTGGAACTTGGTGCTTTTCTCCACCTCAGTCAGGGAAGATCAGAGTCACTTCACGAGACGGCAGGACTGCAGAAGGGAAAAAAAGTCATGAGAGAAAGGCCAGGAATCCCATAGCTTATTTGACATCCTCCTGAAAATTAGAAAGAGGCGCCCTTTCCACCCAGCAGGCCCGCCCCATACCTCCCCCGCCCTGGCTGGATTCTGGCCATGAGCTGAGCTCCCCGCCTGGGAAATGCGAGAAGGGGAGGCTGGACGATGTATTTTGCTGCTGGGGCCAAAATACCCAAGTTCAGATCATGGCCATGCTATTAACGCTACTAACCGGTTGGGTAACTTTGAAGTTAATTCTGTCATTTGCAAGCTGAGGGTTACAATGGTACCTGCCTCATGGGGTAGCTGTGAGGATTAACTAAGTGGAGAACAGCTGTTATAATCTGCTGTGGTGGGGAGAACCTCATTTCCTGTCTGCAATTCTATTTCATAAAGCCATCCCTGTAAATGTGCTTGTCAGATGCCTGAACATCAGATTTTGCAAAGTGTCACACTCCGACAGGTGGCTTTACTTGTTTGTTACCAAGGAGCTTTTTTGGTATATATTTATTTTATAGACAGGAATACTTGCTGGTGACTTTTCTTCCCGAAGCCAGAAGAGGCTGAAAGGCCCATCCCTTCTCCTGCGTCCCCAGACTAATGAAACCTTTGACTTTTCTTCATTTATCCTCTTAAACAAAAACTCTGTGACTTTGTTTCATTTAATAATACTTCAGTGGAGACAAAATCCATTGGAGGTTTTGTGAGGTCATCTGTGAGGCTGGGTTTAGGGCCTGGCACATGAAATAAATTCTCCATAAAAAAGGATGGAGATCCCACTTAACGGATAGGAAGGCTGAGGTCCCGTGAGCTCCGACTCCTGTGTCACTGGCTGCTCTAAAGACAAGGACAAATGAGACAGGGGCATTCTCATGGGATCAGTGAAAGGACAGTTGAGAAGTAGTTTTCCTATGACTGCTGTAAAAAAAAAAATTAGCGCAAACATAGCTTAAAGCAACACAAAATTATTTTCATACCGTTCTGGAGGTCGGAGATCCAAAGTGAGTCTCACTGGGTTTAAACTCGGGGTGTCAACAGGGCTGGCGCCAGCGAGGATGTTTCTCGCTGCTCCCAGGGCCGCTTGTGGCCCCGTCCTCCACCCGCAAAACCAGCTGCACGGCATCTTCCCACCTCTCCAGACACCTGCCTGCCTTTTATGAGACTCTTGTGATTACATTGGGCCCACCTGGATAACCCAGACTATTATCCTGACCCTTAATTTAATCACCTATGCAAAAATCCCTTTTACCATGGAAGAAAACATATTTGCCTGTTTAGGGATCAGGACCTGGACATCTTTGGGGGGCGGAGTATTCAGTCTACACCAAGGAGTCAGACAGACACAGAAAAGAGGCAGGAAGCACCTGCTGCCGGATAATCCCCATGCCCAGTGCCTCATTAATACTAAAGGAAGATAATCGTGACTTCTTCCCAGAGTGGCCAAAGGCATAATGCGGTAAAACAGACACAAAACGCACAGGATAGTGACAGGCACACAAGCGTTTGAGAGGAGTCGCTCATCATTGTTAAATTTCTCTTCCAAATTTCCTTCCTCTGGCTCCATCGTCATCGGATGCCCTCTGCTCAGTAACTGGGCGCTGCACGGAGATCTCACAATTCCAGGTGTTCCGCGGGGAAGACTCGCCGACCAAATAAGGGTCAGCTGTGCCTGGCTCAGTTTTGTCCATGGCGTCCAGCAAGTTCCCTTTTCCAGCCCCGACTTTGCAAACGTGGCCTTTCCTGAGTCCTCAGGGCCTCTTGCCCCTTTGCTGAGGCCATGTCTCCACCTGGGAAGCCCTAGTCCCCTTCGTTTTCCTGGTTAACTTTCACGTGCCCTTCATAAAGGTGATGAAGACTTCCATCACCCTCCAGGGATATTTTATTAGTTAACCTCCCAAGAAGTGATTAATTCTAACTCGGCTTCATATCGCCATCCCCCAAACCTACGAAGGGCGGGGTGCACAGGGAATGAGAAATGAATGAATCCATGAGTGGACAGGGGCGGTGAGGATCAGGTGTGAGCTGAGGGTCTCAGGCCTAGAGACTTGGACGGCATTGGTCTCATTCTCTGGGCGCTTCTTCTGGGTTTCCTCCCATATCTGCTGTTCTCGAGAATCCCCAGGACCACACTGGAGTGTGCTGGCAGACATTAACCAATTAACCAGTTCCCGTTGAAGCCCTGCTGGGGCCTCTTGCCCCTCTTTGCTCCTCCCCCACGAAGAGCCTGCCAGCCCGGCTCGCCTGCCTTAGAAAAGTCCTTTTCTGTTCAAATTTGAGACATTCAGATTTCTGAAATGGGAACATTCTCCCTATCGCGTGTTTTTGAACGACATCGCTCCTGATCAAAATCCGAATTTGACAGGGCTCACAAATCAGAAAAGCAATCAGTCTCTGTATTGACACATCGTGTCGGTCAGCTCAGTTTCAGCTGGTCCCCTCAAATAAGCTTTTTGCTGGGCTGTTTCCATGTTACCCAGAGGGCCCAGCAGCACCCATGATGGGTTTTCACTTTTTTTTTTAATCTATTTGACATACAATACTGTGTAAATTTTAAGGTGTACAACATACTGATTTGATACATTTATGTTGCAGTATGATAGCTACCATCTCTACAATGTCATGTAATTATCACTTTTTCTAGTGTTGGCAAAAATTAAGATCTACTCTCAGCAAATTTAATATTTATAATAGTTTTGTTGTCTCATTCATTTAGGTATGTAGTTTCTGTTTTATTGTTTTCTGTGTAGAAAAGATTTCTTCCATTAGACTTAGTTCTGGGTATTCGGCATTTTTAGTTCCTTTATAAATTCTTTTACTTCTCATATTCTAACCACTGCTAGTATACAGGAACACCACTGAATTTGTTTATACCAGCACTGTATGATGTGCCCCAGATTTACTTACTAATGCCTTATTTGTAGATTCTTTTGGATTTTCCACATACATATAATGTCATCTGCAAATGAGGTTTTTTCCACAATCCTTTGCCTCGTTTAATTATTGTTACCTTGCATTGGCTAAAATTTTTAATTGTAGACACAATGTGATAGCAGGCATTCTCGCGTTATTTCTGATCTCAGGGGATTGCTTCTGGTGTGTAGCCATTAAGAATCGTGTTTGCAGTGGTTTGCGTGTGGGCACCATCTATTAGCCTAGTGAGACAAAGGTCCATGGGCAGTTACTGTAACCTGTGTACAGTTTCCCTTGCTTGACACGTATTATGTCATTTATTCATAACATCCCAAATATTAGCCTCATTTTATAATGAATAAACAGAGGCAAAGAATTATTTACCTGTGGAGGGCACACAGCCACTAAGTGGTCACGCCAGGGTTTAAACCTCAGCTCTCGGACTCCATCTCTGTGTCTTGGGCATGACACCCACACCCAGGTTGTTTCACTGGAGTGTTCTACAGAAATATTTAAAGGATAATGAGCACCATTCTACACAATCTCTCCCAGAAAATAGGAGAGGCCAGTATTATCCTGATACCAAAACTAGACAGTACAGAGAACTACCGACTGTAAAGTGAAAAATCAATCACAGAAATTTAATTACTCATTTTGTTAAGTGTGATAGTGGTTTTGTGGTCTTATAAAAAATAGCCTATATTTAAGAGATGCCCATTGAAGGAGGTAAGTGTAAAATGATGTATCAGGGATTCACTTTAAATTATTTCAGCACTTACGATAAAAAGGGATGAGATTAAGCAAATGTGGCAAAATCTTGATTAATAATTGATAATTATTGATGAGCACATGGGGGTCCATTTGGTATTTTCTCTTTTTATTTTTGAAGTGTTTCATAATTAAGAATTAAATTCTTGAATTTTGAGAACCCGTTCAAATCCTACTTCTGTGAACGAGGGCGATGGTTTTAATCCCCTGGGCCGACTTCCTCAGGTCACATGGGGAAAAGCATCACTTACCTCATGGAGAGAATGGTGGCCCTGCAGTGTCTTCCAAAGGATGGTAAGCTCCCTTCACTGGTGACCTACCAACCTCTGAGAATGGATGAGGTATTTGACAGAAAAGGAAATCTCACTTCCCTGTAATCTGCTGAACTGTTCTCCTTTGGAGACAGAAGGCAAACATGACAGAAAAGAACCCACCAGGCCAGGTGGGCCTGACCGCCCTGGACTCGCCGGCCGGGGCATAACCTGGTAGCATTCCGCCAGCTGCCACTGCTGGGTCCTCCACGCCCAAACCATTTGTTCACATGCTGCTTCCCTGACGATAACTTTACCTTTCTTCTCACCCGGAGACTGTCCCCATCCCCAAGACTGTCATTCTTACCTCACACTTTTGAATCAAATCCACCACGTTCCTTGCCTTTTCTCAGTTACCCCAGTGTGGTTAACTACTGAGGCCAGAATTGCCAAGGAAAGAAAGTTCCAGAATTACTGATCTGGAAGGATTCTTATAGACAGTTATCTGACTTGACTTTTAAAAGCAAAACTTATTCTCGTTTGGCAGGGACCTGTTGCCCAAAGGATTCCCAAAACTCATTCTCTCCAGCAAAGACTTCTTCTCTCCCAGGCCTCACAGTTTCCAGAAACATTCACTTCACACATGTTAATAAGACACGGTCTCTCCCCTTAGGGAACTCACAGTCCACCAAGCTCCGCAGGTTAGAGAATAAACAGCATTAGCCACACCTGATTTGCTTTCTACAAACCCATCTATTGCCTTCTTAATGAGTTATTGTATTTATCGAATCCAAGACTATGGGATTCCTTTTAACAGTTCTGTGGTGAAATTCTCCACATTTTCATGAACATATTAAGAATAGTTATTTTAAAATCCATGTTTGGTAACTCCAGTACTTGGATCCCCTAGGGGGTCGGTTTCCATCATCTTTTTCTTTGTTTTGGATCACGTAATCTTTTTCCTAGACAAATCAATTTTTGTTTTAATGCCAGGTAGGCATTGCTTATAAAAATACGCGGATGCTTTGTATGGCATCTTTATCCATAGAAGATTTCTTTTCTCCTAGTAAGCAAGAAGAATACCGGGAGGCCATTTTTATCCAGTCAAATTGTATATCCACTACTCAGGAGGGTTGTGGAATGAGCAATCTTGTGTACTCTTGGAAGATAGCCACACAATATACACCAAATCTAAAAGTGGTTATTTTTTGATATAGCACCAATTCTAGAAATTTCTTCCAAGAAACTCAGCATGAAAATGGATATTATTATTCTAAATTTTTCATTGAACTACTGATCAGAAGACACAAACTGAGCATTCTTCAGTAGGAAATTGTCTAAAAAAATCCATCTGTATGCTGGAATACTACACAATTAAAACATGATAGATCAAGATTGACAGAAAATGTTTCCAACATATTAATGAGTGAAGAAAATCAAGTTACAATATAGTGTGCATATTATCCTAGTTTTGTAAAATTGAATCAACCTGTACTTAAAAACAGATACCCTAAAAAATGTTCAATAAAATACTTTTGACATGTGTCAGTGTTACTTGTATTAGTGCGTTTCTTGAATTATTTTGCTTGTTTAAAAATCTCAGGCATTATTTTTAGAAAAACTCTAATTTTACTCTGAAAATTTTTTTTTAAAGATTCTCAAAACAACAAATCACAACACACAGTAACTCTATAAATATTTGTGCTTAGATACGGTTTATTTAGGAAAACACCAAGTCTCAACAAGAGGTTCAGAAAACAACCGCTTTACAAATATAGGGGACAATCTGAAGACAGCCAGAGGGAAGGGGAGTTGGGGGGCTGAGAGAATGGCGTGAAGGGTTAAAGAAGTACAAATTAGTGGTCAATGGATGGCCACAGGGATAGGGATCACAGCATAGGAAACTCAGTTAGCACTAATATAGTGGCTAGGTGGACAGCCAGAGGAAGGAAGGAGCAATCAGGGGGATTGCTTTATAAACTATATAAATGTCTAACCAATGCACTGTATACCTGACACTAATAATAAAATAAAATTTTAAAAAATAAAATAAAGTAATAAAAGACAAAGGAAAAAAAGAAAGCAACTGCTTTAGAAAGGGGAGTGTGCTACAGGAAAGTTCACAGAACATTGACTCTTTACATACATTTCCTATCAGTAGGCTAGAATGAACGAAAGTGGAAATCAACTCAACCAGAAGGGTAGAGGTGAGGGAAATCACAAAACTGACCCAGATTCATTTCGACCAGGCCTACTTCCTGTCCTACCTGCGTTCTTAATTATGCACCCCAATAAACTCTCTTTGTGTCTCAGCTAGTTTGAGGTGGGTTCTCTATTTCTTACAACTGTAAACATCCTAACTAATGGAAACAACCCTGAGCTCTAGCAGTCCACACTAGTGTCTGCTAATGACAAAGCAGAACGTTATCGGCCCTGGATTTTCGGTGGTGACAGGAAACTTGAGCTATCACAGATCTTAAGCATCCAGTGTCACGGAAAGCGAGGATCAGAAAAAAATTATGGGAAGCTGTCCCCTGCCTCCAGTAAATATACACCTGTTTGAGTAAACTGTTCAGCCAAGCAAGCCTAAAAACTACTGAAGCATGGGAGGAGTATAGGGTGATGTCCGAAATTCTCTGTGCCTTAAAAGCTTAGTTAAACACCCAAAATGCAAGCTATATGTGGCTCTTTTTTCCCCACACCTTTCTCATGATGCTTTAAGGAATTAAAAACAAGTTTCTCTTTTTTCATTCTGTCCGTTCCTGCCACAAAAGACCCAAAAAATACAATGAAACTTAGACGCTATTACACAACTGACAGTACAGTGCACACAAAAAGTCTTAGATGATAAGATAAAAACTATAGCCCATTACTGCTTGAAAAGTAAAGCTGAGCAGAGGTCAGGAGCCTCCGCAAAAATCTTACACTCAAATTACACTGCAAAAACCTTACACTCAAATAGCAGATTGCATGATTTTATATATCAAGTGATGATTTCCTTAATTTTCAAGACTTGGAAAAATCCTTTTCCTAATAGAATTCACTCTGACAAATTAAGGTTAAGCTCATTAAAATTTTCATATAGTTGTCCTATTTATAACAGGCATTTCTTCACCAACTTAAGACACTTCCAGGATATCTACTATTAGGCACTGATCAAGGTCATGGTCATTCAGCAATAAACAAACTTCCTGCCCCCATGGACCTGACCTTCTAGTGGCCCTGAATTTCATCACGTTGATCATTACACTTTTGCTAAAGTCCTGTTCTTCCTTCTCATTTTTAAGGCCTCTCTCCTGTGTAGATTCTACTGAATGTGAAGGTTATCACGAACATACTGGTGTCACTCTTATAGGGTTTCTCTGTTGTGTATCCTCTTAAGAACTGTGACATTTTGGGTTCTGCCCACAACATGCGACAGATGGGTTCCCTCCGATGGAATTCAGATGACTGTGAAGAAAAACTCAGCTCACACCTGAATTCTTAAAATGCAATGTTTTATATTCTCTGCCATGCAGATTTTCTGATGAAAATGAGAAGTCTAAATTCTGAAGAACAACACAATTTTATCACAGTCATCCAGTGCGCTGGATTTATCACCATTGTGTACTCTTTGACGAACTCAAAAACACTGGCTCTTCCAAAAGCAAAACATTAGTCAGATTTGTCTCCAGTGTGGACCCTCTGATGGGCCTGAAGGTGTGAGGTCTGTCTGAAGCGCTTACCACAGACATTACATTTAAAGGGTTTCTCTCCTGTGTGGATCCTCTGATGAACATGAAGATACGAGTTCCAAATGAAGCCTTTCCCACACTCATCACATTTGTAGGGCTTCTCTCCCGTATGGACTCTCTGATGGGCTTGAAGATAAGAATTCCGACTGAAGCGCTTCCTACATGTGGCACATTTGTAGGGTTTCTCTCTACTGTGGACTCGTTCGTGGTCCTGAAGATGCGAGCTCTGACTGAAGCCCTTACCACACCTGTCACATTTGTAGGGCTTCTCTCCCGTGTGGACTCTCCGATGGGCCTGCAGATGAGAAATCTGACCGAAGCCCTTACCACATGTGTCACACTTGTATGGTCTCTCTCCTGTGTGGACTCTCTGATGAGCCTGAAGGTGGAAATTATGGCTGAAGTACTTATCGCACGTATCACATTTGTACGGCTTCTCTCCAGTGTGCATTCTCTGATGGGTATTCAGATTTGAGGCCTTACCGAAGTCCTTACCACAAACATCACATTTAAATGGTTTCTCTCCCTGAGGTGCGCCAGGCTTCTGTTTTGTGTCATGTTTCTTCCATTTGTGTGTTTTGTCTTTGGTGTGGGCTCTCTCATGGGCTTTGTCACTTGTCCCCTGTTTGTGTGTTTTGTCGCTAGGGTGAGCTCTCTGATGGGCTTTATCGCTTGCCTCCCGTTTGTGTGTTTTGTCGCTAGAGTGGGCTTTCTGGTGGGCTTTGTCACCTGCCTCCCGTCTGTGTGCTTTCTCTCTACGGTGGTCTCGCTGATGGGCTTGAAGTTGTGATGTCTGGTTGAAGACTTTATCGCACACCTCACATTTCCAGGATTTCTCTCCAGTGTCATCTGCACGGTGAGGGCTAAGATCTAAGCTATGGCTGGAGCCCTTCCCACACCCACCAGCCCTCTGCGGGTTCTCTCCTGGCTGGATGGGCTCATGAGGGAGACGAGAAGAGTTCCGACTGAAGCTCTTACCGCAGACAGGATGCGTGGCGGGTTTCTCTCCTGCGCTTGCTCTCTGGTGAGTTTGCAGATGTTCACTCTGACGCCCATGCCCACCACGCTCGCCATTCCTACCGCATCTCTCTCCTGTGCGAACGCTTGGGTGAGCGCAAAGGCCTGAGCCGTGGCTCTCCCCACACTCACTGCATACATGGCGCTTCTCTCCTAAGTGCAATGGCTGATGAGGTCCAAGGCTGGAGCCTTTTCCATTCTCATCAGAGCTTTGCTCTCCTGAGTGGATTCTACTATGACGTGACGGTTTCTTCATGATGCCTTTCCAATTTTTATGGCTATCAGACTTCTCGCCTTTGTGTCTTTCCTGGTCATCATCGTCGTGATGAGAGCTCCCTGTCATAACACGATGATCATACATCCACGGTTTATTTTTTCCATCAATTTGCCGACACCTACTCTGATCATTCTGTGACTCTTTCAGACACATTTTCTTCCAGAAATCCCAGGTGGCCTTAGCTGGAAATTCTTGATTTTTTCTATGACTGGAACTCTGAACTTTCACTTGAAGCTTTCTTACATAGTTATCTTCAGAAACTTGAGTAGATTCTCCTGCCCATAACTGACAGGAGGAATTACCTTGTTTTGGCAACTCAGACGTCTTGCCTCGCAGATTAGTTAACGAGTCTTGATTTGTGGTTAATTTACTTATAAATTGTTCCCATATTTGCCAGTATATGAGGTCTTCATTTAAAATGTATCTTAACCCTAATTCTTGAAGAGTCTCTATCTCATTTTGATTTCTGTGCCCTAGAAGAAGAAGAAGAATTCAGAGATGAAAATGAGGACACGTGAATGTGTTTCAGAGATGAATACGCTTCACAGGCCAGCCACACTCGACCCTCAAGAGACTGGGGGAGAGCTTGGCTCAGGTTTATCACGAGCTTTTCCAGGCCTGTGGAAACGAAGCAGTGTAGAGTGGGCTCCCACCCACTGAGTGTTGAGGAGACTCCTTTAGAACTCAACTAGGGCTTATATATGAGGCCAAAACTAGAAATACCGGCAACAGAGCCGGGACATTCTCAGCAAAGTGAAAAGAATGTATTCGCAAAGGGAAATTCTTCAACTGTCCTGGTAAAGAACCATGAGATGGCACCATTATTTCCTGTTTCAGCCAGTAAACACACACATTAATAAAAAAAACTAGCTTTCAGAGAATCTCTCTTTGTTTCAATGATGTCCTGGCATATAATATTCAAGTGCTGAGTATTATAACTGGAAAAAAAACTAGAAAATACTTTCCATAACTGACACATCTCATGGGAGTAAAAATCTTGTGATAATTGTTGCCACTTAACTTGGCTGAATTTTTCTGATAAACCGGAATGGCTAATATTTCTTCCAGGTTATGTAGAAATGGATCTCTATGTACCAAACGGTGCCATGACAGCCAGCACACAGGACAGCTCCCAGCAATCCTGCCTCCTCATGTCCATATACTATCAAGTCCCACCCCCACAATGTATCAGGATTGGTCTACGACGCCAACAACTTGGAAGTGACGGTACATCACTTCCAAGCTTAGGTCATAAAAGACACTGTGGTTTCTGCATCACACCCTTGGGTGTACTCAGCTGGAGGAAACCAGCTGCCATGTTCTGAGGACATTCAGGCAGCCCTAGGAGAGGCCCACTTGGCAAAGGATGGAGACCTCCTGTCAAAAGCCAGTGAGGAACTGAGGCCTTCTGCCGACAGCCGCAGGATGAGTCCATCTTGGAAGCAAGCCTGCAGTCCCATCAAGCCTTCAGCGGCCCACGGCTCTGGGGAATGCCGACAACAACTTTATGAGATCCTGACCCAGAACCACCAGCTAAGCTGCCTCTAGGTTCCTGACTCTCAGAGACTGAGAATAAATGTTTGCGGATTTAAGTCGCTAAGTTTAAGCAGTGAAAACAGGCCTCAAGGATATTCTTCGCAGATGGGGCAGGGCAATTAGATGGACACACAAAATGCAAAATCCTGGGGTAGTCTGCTGTTGCCAAAAGAAATTTTAGTAAGGGAGAGGAGGGTAGAATAGGCTGTGAGAATTGTTCAGCTTTCTAAAGGCTGCGAGTTAGAGGTACAACCATTTGTCAAAACTCATTAAATTGCACGCTTAAGCTGTGCATATAGAAACACTACCTTGATTTAAAAAAAGAAATTGTAAAACAAGAAGTCATTTTACACCCTGAAAATTCATGGAGCTGTACATTTATAGTCCGTGCAATCTTCTGTACATATTTCCATGAAAAGCTGACCCAAATTTTAAAAATAAAAGATTTGCTCGAGAAGGCAAAGCCGTTGGCAAGCTATCCATTAAGAAAAAAAGACACAACAGTAGCAGCTGGGGTGGTGATTCCCAAGGCTATGTTTGCGCAGAAACACGAGGGCGGGAGCCAAACAGAGCCAGCAACCGATCCTGCTGACTGTAGGAAACCTTCACGCGGCATGAAGACAAGAAAAGAAATGTAAAAGGACTGAGAACATTTCCCCCACTACTTCCAACGGCAGGGCCCGAACGATCAGATTAGCGGCTAGATTTCCCCAGGTTTTTGTTTGATTTCGTTTTTGATGTTTGGTGCTTCTATCCAGCAAGGATGACTCTTCTGTGTTTTAGGCTGGGTTTACCTGAGATACATGCAAAGTAAAGATAAACGGAGGAAGAAGAGAGTGAAGAAAAGGGGGAAATGAAGGGAAGGGAGAGAGGCGAGGAGGAGGTGGAGCGGGAGAATGTCACTGGGTCCACGGAGGAGGCAGTGCTTCCTGACGACAGCAGAGACCACGGTCAGGGCGAGCCGTGAGGGAACCTCTTCGCTACCACCCAAATGAGACCACCTACCCACTCGCCCACTAGTCCATCCATCCCCCTGCTAAACAAGTATTTAATGAGCCTAACCTATGTGTCAAGTCTACCAGAGGCACCTGGCACACAGCAATAAAGACAACAGGTACAATCCCTGCTTTCATCACACTCTAACGGGGCGGGGAAGGCCACAAACAAAACATAATCCATTAATACGTCAGCTGGTGTGTAATGATCAGTCACAGAATAGGCTAATTCAGGGGGCTGAAGATGGGAAGCAGGGTGGTCAGAGAAGGCTTCTGCGATGAGATGACATCTGAGCAGACGCAGATGAGTGAGGCGGGAGCCAGGGGGAGGTACGGGGTGGGAGCCAGGGGGAGGTACGGGTGGGAGCGCCGCAGGCAGATGGGGGGCTGAGGGAAAGACCTCCATCCAGGTGGAGGCACACTCAGCTCTATAAAACAAGAGTGTGAAAAACAAAGCAGCCTCGCGCAGCTGGAAGGGGCCGAGCGAAAGTCAGGGAGAGGAAATCAAGCGAGAGAAGGGGTGGGTGGCCACCCCAGGCAGGGGTCTGTGGGGCATGGTATGCGTGAATCGGAAGCCACCATGGGTGAACAGAGAAGTGACCTGGTCAGACGCGACCCTGCTGCGGTCTGGTGGGGCTGCTGAGGGAGAGCAGACCACAGGAGGCAAAAGCAAACGCGGGAGGCCGTGGGAAGCAGCTGCAACTTAGAGGAGGAATGAATGGGGGGGGCTCGGGCCAGGGTGGTGGGGGCGCCCCCAGGGGGTGGTGAGGAGAGCACCCGGGCCGTACCCTGCGGGGACTCAGGCGGCCCAGTTCTCACCTGAACACCCACCTCCACAGGTTTCTAGCTCTAGCATCTGAAGCTTCAAATTTCTCCCCAACGGTGATATCGGACCTGATCTGAAAGAGTGACACCCTGGGAAAAATGGATGGCGTATGTACACGGCGGTTACACTAAAGACAAAAATTTTAATCCTAATACTATAATCCATATGTGCTTTAAGTAGTACATCTCCAAATTCTGACCGTGACCTGTTGTAATAAATATGTTTTATGTTGTGATCCAGTACATAAACCCATAGAAGCAGATCACTGGATCGAGTGACCGAAGCTTCTCATTCCAACCATTACCTACTTTAATCACATCCGTTCCTGTTTCCACTGTTTTGGTTGCACTGCGTGCAGTTCCTGACAAGGACCTATGCTAGCTCCATTTCATTAAACGCAATAATAATGCAACTCACCAACTGATGTTAAACCCCACCAAGATGTCACGACTACAATTTATAAACCACAGGCGAAGAAAAGACGAGCTGTCCCACAGAAATTAGGAAACCCACACCCCAAGGTTTGGGGATGCATATTCAGAGTCTCAATATCTTCAACATTTGAAACCAAGACAGTCCTGGGAGCTGACATTGAGTGACAGAAGGCACACGTCCTCACCCACTGAGACCAGGTTCCTGAAGTTCTCCAGCGTCACCTCTCGGTACAGCTTCTTCTGGGCGGAGTTCAGCAGCTCCAGCTCCTCCCCTGTGAAGATCACAGCCACGTCCTTGAACGTCACTTCCTCCTACAACGCCAAACACAGGCAGCCTCAATCTCACGACCAAGGGCCCCTGAGAGAGGGCAGCAGTAAGTAGGGGGAGAGGGAGGTTTGTCAGACTGTAACAAAGTGACAGCACCCAGGCTTAGTGAGTGTGCTGTGTGAGAAAGGAAAGGTGACTATCAGACCCTGCTGGGACTACACTGACCTAACGTTTCTGGGACGATTTGGTAGTGTCAATCAAATTATAAAATGTATTTACCTCATGACTCAAGAGTTACAGTTTTGGGGTGCTTACTGTAGGACTACTCACAAATGACATCCAGTGAAACAAACGGGTTATTTTTTAATTATGTACTTTTGATGGGTGTTGGGAGCTGCGCCCTTGGTTTCTCAAGCCCTCAGGCTGTGAGAACCAAACCCATGATAAACAAGTCTTTCCGAGAAGCTGGCTGACCACCAAAGGTGCTGATAGTCTCCTGCTCTCCCCCCCACCTCGTACTTCCCCCTGTCCTTACCGCTCCTCACACCACCAGCTGAAGACCAATCATATTGCAACAGGTACCCTTTGCCTGCCCCCCTTTGTTCTTGCCGTATAAATATGTTTGTTATCCAAAAATAAAATTTGAGGCTTGATCAGAATACTGTCTTGCCTCCACTCCTTTTTCTCCGCCCGTTTTTCCTTACAGGCTGGGTCTCCCTCGCCCCCACCAAATAACAAGTCCCCGGGTCGGGACAGATGGGAATGTGGAAAATTCATGTATGGAATTCAAATGTGGGATAAAGATGAAAAACTATGTAAAGTAGACTCGTGGCCCTCAGAATCTGGAACAAGTTCCCAGCCATCCTTCCCATCCACTCAGGAAGGGCGACCTGAGGACTATAAACTTGGTCTTCTGTGCTCTCAAGGCACATGTCACCTCTCTATGACACTATTTTTGACAGCATTCAGTGTCAAAGTTAAGTTTTTCATGCCAGGACACTTCAGTTTAAATCCCAAAGCTATGACCGTCACAATCAGCCATCACCTGAGACGAATCTCTTAATTCATTTCCTTATCTGTACGATGGGACCCATAAGAGAAAATTCTTATATTAACGAATGTACAGAAAATTCCTAAAACTGTTCTAATCCAGTAGCCACTAATCACGTGACAATGTAAATTTAAATTTTAAGTTATATAAAATTAAAACTTCTCTCGCAGTTGCATTAGCCACATTTCAAAGTCTCAAGAGCCACATGTGGCTAATGGATACTGTGTTGGACAGCACAATATAAAACATTGCCATCATTGCAGAAGTTCTACTGACAGCACTGTCTCAAAACATATGCATCTAGTACATAGGTCTTCAATGAATGTGAGCTTTTATTAATATAATTATGCCCGGCGTAGTAAATTTATGATTACATTTTTATATTAGTCACCTGTGCTTTATTTTCATTAATGTTTGCATGGTATAACTTTCTCCATCCTTTTACTTTTAATTTGACTATGTTTCTTATAGCATAGAGTTGGATCTCATGTTTCACTCCTAATACCAATCTCTGTAGTTTAATTGGTGTATTTAGTTTACGTTTAATGAATTATTCATATGTTAGGACTTAACTCTGCCACTTTATTTTTCGCATTTTCCTGTGATTTATCTAGTGTCTATGAGCATCTCTCCGTGGTTTTAGGAGTTGCTGCAGGTTATTATATTACATACCTATATCTTATCAGTCTACTGCTGTTGATGTTACCAGTTTGAATGAAATATAAAAACTTTCCCTCCCTTTAAGTCTCTTACCCTACCTCACGTCTTAAATATTTCCTCTATATACATTTAAAACTGTCAGACAATGCTATTTTTTGCTCTAAACATGAAACATAAAACTTGAGGAGAATCTAACCCCTATTTTTACCCACTCATTGATCTTTCTTCCTGAAATCCCAAGCCTTTTTCTATGTTCTTTCCTTTCTGCTTAGAGAACTTCCATTCGCTATTCAGAGCAAGTCTGCTGGTGACAAATACATTTACGTTTCTTGTATCTAAAAATGTCTTGATTTTCTCTTTACTCCTGAAGGATATTCCTACTGGACACAGCATTGACAGCTCTGTTTTCAGCACTAGAAAAATAGTGCGCCACGTCTCTGGCCTTCGTGCTTTCTGGTGAGAAATCTAGTCCTTTGAATGTTTTCCCTTTACAGCTCAGGTGTCACTGCTCTCTGCTTTTTCTTCTTGTTGTTAGTTTTCAGAAGTTTAACTATAACATGTCTTGTGATTTCTTTGGGTTTACCCTGCTTGGGGTTCACTGTTTCTTGAATCTGTCGGTTTGTATCTCTTACCAAATTGGGGAAATTTCCCACCTATTTCTTCAACTACTTCTTCAGTCCCACCCTTTTCCTCCTCTCCCCCTGGGACCGCAATGACATGAACGTTGAGATATTTTGTTATAGTCCCATGGGTCCCTGAGGCTCTATTCATTTTTTTTCCCCAGTCTTTTATTCATTCTTCTTTTATTTGCATTATTTTCTATCACTCTATCTTCAAGTTCTCTCTCTGTCCTTTCATTTTGCTGTTGAGTCCACCCATTGATTTTTTTTTCATTTACTGTATTTTTCAGTCCTAAAATTTCCATTTGGTTCTACTTTGTATCTATTTCTTTGTTAAGATTTTCTATTTTTGTTTCCAGCATGTAATTTCCAGCTTACTGAAATATTTTTATACTTGCTTTAAAATCCTTGTCAGATGGATGAGCCTAAAAGACATTAATTACACTAAGTGAAATTAGCCAGTCGCAAAAGGAGTATGTATATGATCTCGCTTACATGATGTACCAAGCAAGAGCTGTCAAATATATAGAGACGGAAAGTTAAAAGGTGGTTGCCAAAGACTAGGGGGAGAGGGGAACGGGGACTTGCTGTTTAATGTGTACAGTTTCAGTTTAGGAAAATGAAAAAAAAGTTCTAGAGATGCATGGTGGCGATGGTTGCACAACACTGAGAATTTACATGATACCACTAAATGAGACACTTAGAAATGGTTAAAACTGTAAATGTTATATTATGCAATGAAAAAATGTCCTTGTCAGTAAACTACCATCTATGACAGCTTACTGTATGTTGATTATCTTTCACATAAGTTGGGATTTTCCTGGTTTTTGGATACCAAGGGATTTTCTTTTGAAACTTGGACATTTTTGGTCTTGTTATGAGACTTGTGATTTCATTAAAACCTTGTTTTACTAGGCCTCCTCTGACACTCCCCTGAAAGGGAAAGGGAGATGGAACTCTGTTATTGCAAGCTGGGGGACAGAAGTCAAGATCCCCCATTTGGCTTCTATTAATGCCTAGCGGGGTTCATTATTTCTGGGCCAGGGTGAGAGTTCTGGTTGTTTACTAGGCCTATGCAGAAATTATGCCCGCTGGAAGGGGCAGAGCTGGTTGTTACTATCCCCTGTTTGGCCTCTGTTGACATATTGGGGCGACGGAGGTTTGGCCTCGGTCCCACTGGGAAGTGGTGAAAACCCTGACTTTCCAGTAGGCCCCTCTGCCACCAGACAAGCTAGAGAAGGGAGAAGACTCAATACCACAAGGTTGGGGGCAGGTCCAGACTCCCACACTATCTCCAACAACTATGGAAGAGCATTTGCTGTTTTTAATAAAAATTTTGTCTTGCTACACATTTTCCTGGCCCTCCAGAGGTTTTTCTTGGGCCTTTTTTGGTCTGCACCCATTGGTATTTCCATATTGCCATCTTCTCTAGTACTTGGTCTCAGATATATGAGGCAAAACAAACAAACAAAACACGCACAAGTAACTCATTGTCATGGCATTCCTCAAATCTTCACATCCCTAGCCAGTGGCCTTCTCCCAACTTTCCATGTTTGTTTTATATACACTGTCCAGGATTTTTAGCTGTACTTAGAGGGAAGAACAGGAAAAAGCACTTCTCCATCTCTCAGGCAGCCATAGTCTCCAGAATTGCTTTTTGGGAGCTGAGCATATTTTTAAGGCACATTAATTCACTGATATATGATACTAAATTTGACACTAGGTATGATATGAAACATATAAAAATGCAAATTGAAACTTCTGTTTCTGGCTGCAACAGAGTAACTGGTACTGAATGTGCCCTCCTACCATAAATAAGCAGAAAACATAGGGACAAAACCTATGAAACGATGTTTTCAGACATCGAAAGCACACTACCTTGATCCCTGAAACACAAGATGAGCCCTATAATTACCCTAAATTTCTGCCTATGGATAATTTTTGAACTCAGGTACAGAATGTAGGAACCCAAACAGAACCTTGATGAGTTAAAGAGACAGAAATCAGAGAATGGGGAGGCTGAGGTAGCTGAAAATTTCAGGGCAGAGTTACAGAAAGAAAGGAACAGTGCAGAGGCGCACTGGAAACCTCACCGGCATCCTTTGAGTCTGCTAAAAACTACACTGTGCATGTATGGGGTGAAACTGCACAGACTAGGCCAAGAACGGCTGGGGAGCCAGGGGCTGAATGGTTCTGGAGCTTAGCAGACTTAGGGCAGCTTGAATTCCAAACAGCAAAGGGGAAGCCCTCACTGATCACAGGACATTCGAAAGCAGTCCGATGGACCATGCTTTCATAGGAGGGCTAAGTTATCACTAGAACAGTTTCTCAACAGTGGCACTACTAACATCTCACACCAGGTGATTCTTTGTTGCAGGAGGTGACCTTGCTCATGGCAGGACGTTTAGAAGACATTTCCAAGTGTCCCATGTTGGGTCAAAAACACTTTTAATTGAGAACAACTGCTTTAGAATAGAGGTTACTCTAGCGCCACCCTAACAAAGCTTAAAAACCAGGCTCAAAAGAATCAAACTGAACCAAAGGAACGTACAACCATCTGAGTATTTACAAAATTAAGTATTCATTCATGATTAAAAAAAAAAAAAAAAAAAAAACCTCTGAATAAAGTAGAACTAAAAAGGAACTTCCTCAGCTCCAATGAGGGTAATGGTGAAAGACTGAATGCTTTCTCCCTAAGATTAGGAACAAGGCAAGATTTATATGGTTCCTACTTCTGCTTAAAACTGTTCTAGCAGTTCTAGCCAATGCAATAAGGGAAGAAAAAGAAATTAGGAGTATGGGGCTGGGAATGAAGAAGTACGACTCTTTATCATCTATGTAGAAAATCCTGTGTCATAGAAAATGTTGCTAGAATATACAAATGTAGCAAATCAAGATACAAAAAATTATATTTCTATATTCTAGCAACAAATAAATAGAAATTAAATCTCAAAAACACCACCATTCAGAATAGCAACCCCAAAACATCGATCACTTAGGGATAGATTTAACAAAATGTGTGTAAGGAAGCTACATACATTGAAAACTGTGAAACATGACTAAGAGAAATGAGATATGACCCAAATAAATGTAAGATGTAAATGAAAGAAGATCTAAATGTCCATGGGTCAGGAGGACTTCTATCCAGGATATAAAAAAACTACTAAAATTCAGTAAGAACTACTTAATTTAAACATTAGGAGTTGAATGAGTAATTCCAAAAGATATACAAATGGTCAAAAGCGAAAGATGCTCAGCATCTCAGGCATCAGGGAAATGCAAACTAGAACCACAACAACATACCATAACACTACTGTCATTAGAAAGGCTAAATTTAAAAGACTGAAACTATTGAGTGTTGGAAAGGCTCTGGAGCCATCTGGAACTCTTAACGCATTGCTGGGAGGAATGTAAAATGTACAACCACAGTGGAAAATGATCTGGCAATTTTTGAAAAAGTTAATAAGCATATAGCCCAGATTCCCCTATTTATCCAAAAAAAAATGAAAACCTGCATTCATCCAAAAATACAGTGCACAAATGCTTAGTTTACACTAGGCAAAAACTAAGAACCACCCAAATGCCTCTCAACAGGTGAAGGGATAACCAAATTGTTGTATATGCAAATAATGAAATACTATGCAACAAAAAAGGACAAACTATTGATATGTGTTAAAAACCACAATGATGGACAAATGAAGCCAGACACAAAAAGAATATATGCTGTATAGTTCTGTTTATATGAATCTCAAGATTAATTTAAACTGTGGTGTCTAAAGTAAATCCGTTGTTACCTCTAGCCAGGAGTATGAGAAGGGGCACAGGAAACCTTTTGTGATGAAAATGCTTTACATCTAGATGGTGGCAGTGGGCTCGAGGGTATATTTCTCAAAAAGAATCGAATGAATTTATTTCATGTAAATTATATGCAAATTATAACTAAAAAAGATTTTAAAAGGCACAGTTAAGAAAATAAAAGACAAACCACAGAATAGAAAAAATTATTCACATGACAAATGTCAATGGACTTGAACTGAGAATCTATGAAGAACTCTATTAATAAAAAGCAGAAGCCAATTTTGAAAATGTGGAAACGACTTAAACTTTTCATGAGAAATACATAAATTGTGAAAAGGCACAATGAAAAAGTATTCAATGTCATTTTTCACGAGGGAAATACTAATTACAGTCAAGCGAGATGTCATTTCATTAGAATGGCTATAATAATAAAGATCTGTAATACCAACCAATGGCAAAGCTGTAGAGCAGCCGAAACTCTCAGACGCAGCTGTTGGGCTGTAAGTTGGTACGACCCCTCTGGAAAAGTTTGCATTTGTCTGTCCTATAAACCCACTCATCCCACTTCTAGATGTTTAACCAAGAAATAGGAAAACATATATCCACAAGATGACCTGTGCAAGATTATTCATAGGAGCTTTATGCATAATAATCAAAAGCTGTAAAGTCACCCAAATATCCTTCAAAAGGAGAATTTTATCTATCTTTCCAAAGGATAAACTGTGATATAATCAGAAAATGGAATATAGCTCGGCAATAAAAAGGAATGATGTATTGACACACACAACACAGATGAATCTCAAAAACATTATGCTGAGTGAAAGAAGCCAGACACAAGAATACGAACTGTATGATTTTATTAAATATATTTAATTTGAAAACAAGTAAATCCTAATCACATAACAAATCAGAACAGTACATGGCTCCCAGGGGTAGGAAGCTGACTTGAAAAACATGTG
The DNA here is from genome assembly GCF_014176215.1 of Rousettus aegyptiacus. Taxonomy (NCBI): domain Eukaryota; kingdom Metazoa; phylum Chordata; class Mammalia; order Chiroptera; family Pteropodidae; genus Rousettus; species Rousettus aegyptiacus. The sequence continues at coordinate 42,643,422 of NW_023416289.1, read as the reverse complement.
AGAACTTTTTGGGTTCTAGTTCTAGTGTTCTAGTTCGTTTTGGGTGGTGGGCTAATGCAATTATTTGACTTTCAAAATGAAGTATAAACTGTCACTGACCTGACACTTAAGATCTGTGTAATTTTCTTAAGTAAATTTTATTCCTTTTTAAAAGCCCCATGCAAAAGTGTTATGAATCAAAATATAATGTATCCAGAGGAACGGTGGTGTGTATGCTTGCTTATAGCTAAAGTTTAGAGAAAAAATTGAAACCCTTCTGAGGCAAGTAACATAAAAAAATGCTGAATCACATTAAGTGAAAAAAAAGATTGAAAATTGTACATATACTGTGGTTTTAATTATATTAAATACAGCCTGGGGAAATAACTGATTTATCAGCACTGTGGTAATATGGATTTAACTTTTTTTTTTTTTTTTTTGCTATCTACTAGTTTTTGCACTATTATTTGTGAAATGAAGATGATAAAAACCAAAACAAAAACTAAACAAAAAAAAAAAACAGCAAAAAAAGCTAGTATTTGGCACATAATGAACACCTGTTTTCCTCCTTTGTCCTTCCCACAGAAGAGAAAAAAACTCTTTGAAATGTAATTTTTAGAGAAAAAAATCAAACACTCAACTCACCTGAGACTCAGTCATTTTCTCGTGCTCCTTCTGGGTAAGGCAAGGGTCCTGGAAAGGCAGAACTTGCGAGAAAGAAAGAAGCCATGAGACACAGGCCCTAACCCATAAGGCTGCTGTGTGTGAATTTTAAAATGAACCCTCCTCTGGCCCATCTCTCTAGCCCCTCAGCTGGGGGAACTTCCTACAGTGAACCTCTAAACAGTGAGGCTAACACAGTCCCTTGCAGCTCCCAGGGTTATCATTCCTAACTGGGGTATTGTGGGAAATTAAAGGCAGCAGAATGTACTGCCTATGACTATAAGAGTAAGCTCTGAGGCCGAAAGGTCTAGTGAGGACACAGTATCAGGATTCCACTACTGACTCTTTCAGCCTACTTCCACATCTGTAAAATGGGGATAATACCAACATCTAGCTCATGACATTAAGAGGTTTCAGTGAATATTCATGTAAGTGTGCAGTATGTGACAGCTACTCATGTTTGTGGGTCTTCCTACCTCAGGCAGAAGTACTCCAGTAGGGATGAGAGCAAGGTATCCACTTCCCAAAGCCTGGAAGAAATATCAGTTCATAACGTCCATTTTCCTTGCTCTGGCCGTGTATTTGCTGCACTCTCCTGCTCTGCTCAGTATCAGGTTTTTTCAAGGACACCTGATATTTCACAGAATTTAGCAGTAAAAAGCAAGTGGGGTCTGGGGTACCTGGCTCAGCTCGCTACCTGCTTGCTACTCACTTTGCAAGTCCCTCTGAGAAGCGTTCCATCACCTGGGGACAGCTGTGGGTTAACTAGTGGGTAAGCATCTCATGTTTTGCTCATGAGATGATTAACATGTTTTTTAATCCCCAGCACTCAGAACATTGGACTCAAAACCCATGGGATCAAAGAATGACTGAAGACAAACTTGATCGGGCACAGACTGGACTTGACTACTCCATCTCTGAGGTTCCTTTGAGCTTTACAATTGAGGCTGTTCCAGTTGGGAGAAGAGGATAAACTGTATCTTCCAATTTCTTCCTCTGAGTTTCTTATTTTGCAAGCAACGTCAAGGTCATCATAAAGGGCATAAAAGGGTCCATCGTGGGCTCTGGATGAGGCAAATCCTATTTATTTATTTATTCATAAAAATGATTTATTTCTGTTTATTTCACACCATCAGGTATTCACTCAAATGTCATTCTCCTCAGAGTTCTTCCATGGATATGCTTTATATAATTTAAATCCCCAACCCCACCATTTCCTTTCTTCTCCCTTTCACTCCTCTTTTATATTTAGCATCACCACTAATGTGTGTTTTAGTTATTTATCTTGCTTATAACTATCTATTTTTTTTTAGCATCTGAGCCACATTGTTTTGGTCACTACTCTCTAGTTCATGGCATGTAGCAGACACTCAAGATAGATTTGTTGAAAAATTATATGTGAGTGACTAAATAACTGACAAAGATATTATCTTGTGTTATAGCAACTGAGAGACTCATTACTACTCACCGGGATCATTCACTCATTCATTCATCCATTCAAGAAATACTTCTTACTGAGCATCTAACACATGTCAGGCACAATTCTGTATAGTAAAGATACGGCAGTGAATAAAGTCCCTGCTCTCATGAAACTGATATTATAGTAGAAGAGACAGGTAATAAACCAATCAACACATAAGTATATAATGTGTTAGCTAGTGATAGAAAAATATGTTAAGAAAAATATGAAAGGATTGCAACAATCTCTGTAAGAACCATTCAAAATTCTCTTTAAAAAAAGGCAGAAAAAGAAAAAATGGCAGATAAAGCAGAGAGAGAAATGGAGACATGCTGTTTTAGAAAGGGCTTTTTCACTTCTAGCGATATAATTACTGGCTGAGTGACCTGTGCAGGTCAGTATCCTCTCGTGCCGCATCTGTATGCTGTTTTGAGGAATAAATGAGTTAATATATGGAAAGCATTAGAAACTCTGCCTGATCTATAAGGTCCCAATAAATGCTAATTATTATAACCCTTATCATCATGCAATAAATAAATATATACAGAAATGATGCATTAGTCCTGGTTTGTTCCTAAGTAAATTTGTTTTAGGACCAGCAACTGTACATCAACTATCAAATACTCTGAAAAAGCTTCTGTATACAGGCAAGAGTGAGAGAGATAAAGGACAGGAATTACCAAATGGACCCTTCTTATTCTATCACCTAATCTGTTTTCAGGAATTCATTAAACAATCTCTTAGGGCTTCAGCCCCTTGTATACAGCTGCTGGCTAGCACCTGTGCCAGTCACAAACAACTGAATAGCTTCTCTCTGCAAACCTTGTCAGTGTTGGGCATACTGGAAAGAATGTGACACGATCCCCACAACACAGGAATCCATGGCACAGGAATCTACAACCTATGGAGAGACCGACTGAAGCAAATTCAATTCCAGATGAGCCAATAAAATTCATCTCCTTCATGTCTTTAACTACAACTCTTTTGGGGGACCCCTGGCTTTCTGACTAAGCACCATTCTCTTAGTTATCATGTAAAAACTTTCAAATTGTTGTTAATGTCCCCCCTCTCCTTTGACCTCCACATATTTATGATAATCTAATATAAATTCTCTTGGCTCAATGTCTGGCTTTTGCATTAAAATACTAAAGCAAAAAATAAAGGTAGGGGAGGGAGGATTCTATAACAAGATTGACAGAAAGTTGATAACAGCTGAAGGTTGACAAGGATCAATGGCTACATGAGAATTCATTAGCATATTGTCTCTACAATCCTGTTCTGACAGTTCATGATCACAAGATGTCAAATGAAAAAGTATGATAAATATGATACAATTTTTGAGTAGCACAGAAAAAATATACATACACAGAAACAACTAAAGAGAAATACACTGAAGTGTTTATAGTTACCTCTACATTCTGGAATTATGGATAATCTTTGGCTTTCTTCATCTATTTCTCAAATTCTCTATGATGAACACAAATTAATTCTATAATAAGAATATGAACATAATGTCATATAAAATAACAAGGAATTAATTAAATGAGCACAGCCTTCAAGTCCTCTAAAGTCCTAAATGACCCAATGACCCTTCCTCCCTCAGCACAGGGATCGTCATTTCTTAGGGCTTAAGGAGAGTCAAGGGCCCAGGCTACCGGGGTTCAAATTCCAGTTCAGACATTTCTATTGTTTGACTTTGGGAAAACAACTTAAATTTTCCACCTATCAACATTCTCATCTGTAAAATACAGGTAACAGTATCCTTGTAATTAGAATTAAGCTAATTCATTCATATAGAGCCTATAGAAGACTATCTGACACTCAACATGTTAACAAATATTATTTTTTGGTTAATGCATGTCTCATCCAACCTCTTTATTCTATAAACATGTGAACATTTGCCCAAAAGAAAAAAAATGTGCTAATGAATGAAGTCTGGTCCCCAACCGAGACCAGAAATGACACACAGCATGTTAAATTCTCCCACGTTGAAACGTTACCAGGAGCCAGGGGGTCACCTTCTCCTCCTCTCGGTACCCTCTTTGAAAATTCAGGGCTGAGAAAGGAAATGAGGCAGCAAGATATCACGATTGCGTTTCTGGTCCAAGATAAATCACAGTGGTCACCCCCAGGCACCAGACGAGATGAAACCTACTCCTTTCTTTAAAAATAAAGGGGTCTTCCTGCCTTCCTCCCCTCTAGCCGGTCCCCTCCCACACACTGCAAAAAAAAGGGGGGGCTTCATTCCCCCTTCCTCCCTTCTCGCCAGTCCCCTCCCCCACTGCAGAAAAAGGGGGGCTTCCACCCCCGCTTGCCGGCCCACTTTACCACTGCAAAAAAAAGGGGGGGTTCCTTCCCCCTTGCCAGTCCCCTTCTCCACGGCAAAAAAAAAAAAAAAAAAAAAGAAAGAAAGAAAAAAAAGAAAAAAGAAAAGAAAAGAAAGGAGAGGGGAGTGATAAGGAATCCACGAACGGCCCGGCTTCCGGTATGGATCAGAGTAGAGCTAGTGACGCCGCAGCTGGAGCTCAGAAGCCACCGCAGGCTCGGCGGAGCAGCTTTCACTGAGAGCTCTCGGAAAGTACAGATTGGTAGCAACCTGCCATCTTTTAGCTTGGGCCAGGATCGCTTCTAAGCACCTTTACATCTTTTTACTTCACCTAAATCTCCGAACACAGTCTACAGAAAAGAAACGGAGAAATAACTACAAAGGCTGTATCACTACGAGGCGGCACAGCGAGCGGGAGGTGGAGAAGGCAAAGGAACCCGAGCGCCCGGGAGACCCTCAACCTAAAACCGCGACCGCAGCCCGACCCTCGGGACGCATGAACCGCCCCAAACGCCAAGGTGACGCAAACCGTGGTCCCTGCCGTCCGCCGCTTCCATTCCCCGAGGGCGAGAGCGGCAGCTGCGGGTCCGAGGCCCAAGCAACCTCGGGAGACTGAGAAGCCCCGCAAAAACGAACCTCCTGGCAAACACTGATGGCTCCCGTGCGTCACAATCCTGTAGCGGAAGTGCGGACTATTTTCGCGGCTTCTGGACTACACTTCCCAGAATCCCCGAGCGGAATAAGGGCTACGGCGCCTTCGAGAGCGGAAGTGGCTCTGACGACCGGCGCTTTCGGACTACATTTCCCAGAATTCTTGGCAGGGTAGCGCTTGCCCGAAGTTGCCAGTTTAATATGTGATGGTTCAGTTCAGTCTGACTTTTTTTTTTTTTTTTTAATTAAAGAAAAAATAAAAACAACACCGTGCTACTGTGACTGAAAAGGGAAGAGTGGATCTCAAGATTTGGTTTGATGCTATGGTTTTCTTTAGCCCACCTGTGTCTGCATGCACTTAGACCTCTGACAGTTCACCTGGTATGAGCTATTCATTCCAAGATGCTAAACACAAGAGAGAAAATAACCTCTAATCCAGCCACAAGAGTTTCCCATTTTGAGTTTTAACTGCTCATTTAGAAGTGTGGGAGTTTCTGGCAAACGAAAGATACACTTGCAAGGAAGTGAAATACTGTGATTTGAAAAAGCTAGAATATATCTCGAAAATGGTTTTCTTTAGTTCGCCTTCAAACACCTCATCTACATCCAGCGTGCTCTTGACATAAATAGAATTTTTTGTACAAGGTGGTTACAATTAATGATTATGCAAAAAGCAGGTGTGGAAGTGGGGGATCCTGCTCAGATAACAAATTCAACTTTTTAACAGCATTATTGAGGTATAACTGAAAAAATTATGATGTATTTAAAGCACATGTAATTAATTGATATACATATGGTACATTGTGAAAGGATCTCTACAACTGAATTAACACATCTATAACCTCACATAACTTTAAGGTGAGAACCTTTGAGATGTACTCTTAGCAAATTTCAATTCTACAATACAGCATTATCAACCATAGTCACCACACTATATATTAGATCCTCAGACCTTATTCATTTTATCACTGAAAGCTTGTACCCTTTAACCCACCTCTCCCCATTTCTGCCACCCCTAGCCAGGCAACCACCAGCATTCCAGTTTCTATGAATTTGGCTTTTCATTTTTTCCCTAGATTCCACATGTGACACCATGTAGTACCTGTCTTTCTCTGTCTGGCTTATTTCACTTAGCATAATGCCTTCTAGTTTCATTGATGTTGTCACAAATATTCCTCCATATTTTCTGTACACTAATGGTTAGAATTAGAAATTCAATTTTTTTAAAAAGAAAGAATACTTTATGGGTGTTTCTGTTTCCATCTCCTATTGCCCTTACTGGAAGCTATTTAGAAAACCAGAAAATATTTCCCAAAATGAGAAAAAATGGAACATTTACAATGGAAGAACCAAGCTCACACCTGTCTTAAGTAAACCTCACCTATAATGAGACAAACATGTTTCCTTACATGATGCACAAAAGACACATCACTTAGGGAATCCTTGTGCAAAAAAATAAAAAATAAAAAGGCTAATTTGAATCCAATCATAAGGCAACATTAGAGAAATTCAAATTTGAGACACTCAAAACTATCAAGGTTATTAAAGAATGAGGTAATGCTCCAGCTGAAAGGAGTCTAAACAGTGTATAATCCACTCCAGGCAAAACAATGCGATAAATGTATTATTGGGGCAATTGATAAAATTTCAATAAGGTCTGTAGGTTGGATAATGTTATGTATCAATACTAAACTTTCCTGAATGTTATACTTGTATTGTAGCTAAGTAAATATCTTTGTTCTTAGGACATATGTACTTAAGTGTTTAGATGCAAGGGGTAAGATGTCTGTAACATATTCATGGTTAAAAGAAGTATGTGTACACATAAGTATCAATATGTGTGTGTATGTGTGAATAAAAACATTTGCTTATACAGAATAATGATTCAAACATATTAACAACTGGTGGGTGATTCTGGGTAAAGGGTATATGAGAGATTTTACAAAATTTTTACAATTTGGGGAAAACTTTTAAATTTTTTCCAAACAAGAAATTTAAAGAAATGCAAAATCCCATCACTTAGAGATAACTATAAATAAATATCTACCTATTCATCTACACTTTTTCTTTTGATGAGATCATACAAAAATCCCATGCTTTGCGTTCTTCCACATTAATATAGTCTGGACACCTTCCGACATCCGTAACTACAAGTTCATCTTCTATTTGGTGTTCGCATAGTGTCTTACTGGATCAAAAAATTGTAAAATATTTTGGCAATACAATTATTTCTAGGCTTGCTATTATAAATGATGATGCCATTACACACACTTGTGGCAGGTACAAATTTACTTTTAAAGAGCAAAGATTCATCTCTGGGAAAGCTATTCCTTAGTTTTAATTCAACATACCATAGGAAATAAAGCAATCATGAGTTCTTGGGTGCAGCAAACTTTTAGTTATTTTACTCATTTCATTTTTCATAGTTCTACAGCTTTAGCAAAAATAAGTCACTAAAATACATATAAAATGGAAGTTGAAGGAAAAGTCATCCAAAACCTTCCTGGCCACTGAAAAACTAGCTAGGATATGGCAAATATCCTTTACACAATTATCTTCAGGCATGTATTCACTTTGAAAGCTCATTTATATGAACTGGATTTTATCGAGAGCATTACGACTTAATTCTCTCCTGAATACAAGTCCTGTTCCTGTTTTTCTGGTTCTATTCATTTTAATGGATTTGTTAGAAAGACTGCAACTGAAGAAATCCTTTCCACTCAATAGTGTTTAACACCAGCGTGGATGCGCCAAAACCTTGAAGATGTACATCCTGCCTGAAGTCATGAATATATCTGTCATTTTTAAAGATTCTTGCCAGTGTGGACTTTCTGATGGTACGTGAGACGTGAACGGTGACTGAAGTCCTTACCACATACATTACATTTGTACGGTTTTTCTCCAGTGTGGACCCTCCGATGGGCCTGAAGACGTGAACTCTGACTGAAGCCCTTACCGCATTCCTCACATTTAAATAATTTCTCCCTAGTGTGAACACTCAGATGAACTCTAAGATTTGAGGGGAGACTGAAGGCCTTCCCACACTCCTCACATTTATGGGGTTTCTCTCCTGTATGGACCCTCTGGTGATGGCGAAGATTCAAGCTCCTCCCGAAGCCTTTCCCACATTCCTCGCATTTGTAAGGTTTTTCTCCAGTGTGGCCTCTCTGATGGTATATAAACTGAGAACTGTATCTAAAGCCCTTTCCACAGACATCACATTTGTATGGCTTTTCCCCAGTGTGGACCCTCTGATGGGACTGAAGACCAGAAGACTGGCTGAAGCCCTTACCGCACACACCACATTGATATGGTTTCTCTCCAGTGTGGACCCTCTGATGCACACGAAAGTCTATGGCCTGACTGAAACTCTTATCGCATGCCTCACATTTATAGGGTTTCTCTCCTGAGTGGACTCTCTGATGAGCGTGAAGATTTGATCTCCAGCTGAAGCCCTTTCCACACTCCTCACATTTGTATGGTTTTTCTCCAGTGTGAATTACATGGTGCAGTTTAAGGTTCGAACTATAACTGAAGTCCTTACCACACACGTCGCATTTGTACGGTTTCTCTCCAGTATGGACTCTCTGATGGGTTTGAAGTTTTGATGACTGACTGAAGCCCTTCCCACACGTTTCACATTTGAATCGTTTCTCCCCAGTGTGGACATTCTGATGCACTTGAAGATTTGAAGCCTGACTGAAGCCCTTCCCACACTCCTTACACTTGTAGGGTTTCTCTCCTGTGTGAACTCGGAAATGGATGTGAAGATCTGTGTTACGGGTAAACCCTTTCCCACATGCCTCACATTTGTATGGTTTCTCTCCAGTGTGAACTCGTCGATGGCATATTAATGGTGAATTGTGACTGAAGCCCTTACCACAGACATCACATTTGTAAGGTTTCTCCCCAGTGTGGACTCTCTGATGAATGTGATAATGAGCAGCCTGAGTGAAGCCCTTACCGCACTCCTCACATTTATAAGGTTTCTCGCCCCTGTGGACCCTCTGATGAACACGAAGATTAACACTCCAGCCGAAGCCCTTGCCACACTCCTCACATTTGTATGGTTTTTCTTCAGTGTGGACTCTCTGATGGCACTGAAAATTTGAACTCTGACTAAAGCATTTACCACACTCTTCACATTTATAAGGTTTCTCTCCAGTGTGAGTTCTGTAGTGAATGGTAAGACCTGTGTTGCTACTGAATCCCTTGCCACAGCTGTCACATCTATAGGACTTCTCTCCTGCATGATGAGAATGATGAGAATGGAAGGAGCCCCTAATGAAGCACTCACGGGACTCGTGACATTTAGCAAGTTTCTCTCCTGGGGGAATCCTCTGATGAGTCTGCAGATGTAAGTTCTGACTGGAGCATTTCTCTCCTGTGCAAACACTCCTATGACTTGAAAGCAATGAGCTGTAAGTGAAGCCCTTTCCACACTCACTGCATGGACGGAGTTTCTCCCTGAAGGGTAAACACAGATTGAAGCCATCACTCAAGCTTTTGCCACATTCACTAGATTTGTAGGGTTTCTGTTCTGTATCAATTTTAATATCACTAAGCAGTGATTTCTTCATGAAGGCTTCACATATATGCGGGTTATTTTTCACAAGAATTTGCTTACCTCTAATCTGATTCTGTGTCTTACTCAGATATATATTCCCACAAAAATCCTGGGTTCTTGAAACCAAAAACTCTTGATTTTCAACGAAACAAGAGCTACCTCCTTTATGATTCACTAGATCATTCTCATTTTCAGAAAACTGAATAGAATTGCCTGGTAGTGACTGAGAACTCTTCTTCTGAAGACATCGGGTTAAGTCTCTTGCAACCTGTTTCCAGATTTGCCAGCAGGATAGCTCTTCATGGGACAGGAATTTTAATGCAACTTTTCGAAGAGTCTCCACCTCATTTTGATTCTTGCTGCCTGTAAGAAAAAGTGATATTCAGCGATGAGGACACATGAATGCTTTGTTCAGAAATATCAAGATTTCACACTTAGGCCACAGAAGAAGGCCTTAATAAGCCAGAGAAGGGTCATGTCTGTACAACACCATTTATTCTTTTCTTGTTTTTCCATGCGAGTGTAAGCCAAGAATGGAGTCACCGGGCTCTTATCCACTAAGTGTAAATATGACCCGTTTAGACCTTTAAGTCTCATATTTAACACAAGAGCTGTAATCAGTTGGCTGCAGTGGAATGAAGACAAGCCCCATTTCAACCTCCAGTGACATCTACGCACCTTGTCCTCAGTATTCTTATGACCAGTGAGATTCTACCCAATTAGGTTACAAAAGTTCAGACTATAGGCATAAAATATTTTAGGTCCTTGTAGAAATTACCTTCCAAGAGTATATTTGGGAAGCTGCTGGAATAATAACATTTATTCTTCTAAACCTGGAAGTAATTTAGGTCTCTGTGGAAAAAAAAAAAAATGGAAAAGGGAAAACTAATCTTGCCCAACCAAGGAAGAGCCTGGGAGGAGAGAAGGGCATAAGGTAGACTCTCTTGGCAACTCTGAAGAGGAAGGGGGGTCTATTCGGCTTGAATTCTCTCATTCCCTTTGGGTGTCTGCTCAGATATCATTCAATTGGGTGAGACCTTCCTTATCACCCAATATAAAGTAATTCTTCCCATCCCCCATGCACCTTTGATTCTTCCCATTTGCTTTACCCTGCTTTATTTTTCCCCACAGCACTTATCATTTGACTCACTATATACTTCCTAATTTTGCCTTGTCTTTTTAGACCCACTAGGACGTAAGTCATGAGGAAAACATGCACTGTTTTCTTCATTGCTTTATCATCGCTGCAACGGAATGTTTCAAATTGTTGGGACATATTAGTAAATTGTGGAACAAATTCTGTAATTGTGACAAATAATAAAAAAAAAAATAGAATACATGATACATGTATTACAAGCAGCAAGGGTACCACTATAAGAAATGCTTGTTTTAGGTGTAGACATACATGTAAATACATATATATTCTATATGTATGTGGGTTTAAGATGTAAAATATTTCTTATTGAGAGTCATGTTAAAAATGTTTAAGTGGCGGGGGGACCAAGTCCTTAACCATATTCTGTTTAGAAAAAAAAGGTGTGGCTTGCTGCCAGCATTAATTTAAGTTTACGTAAACATGCTCTTTGAGGCTGAAGTAAATCAGACTGGTTTTTGATGTGAAAATAGAATATGAAAACTATTCTTGGAATTATTTCTAAACATAACTTGTCTCTAATCCTAATGCAATAGAAATGTATACATAAATCGAACTCATCAAATGAATCTTCAGCTAACAACTGTTAAAGAACAATGTTAACATCACACATAGGAATGCTACATTTCTAGGATTTGACATTTTCAGCGATTGAGGAGTACTATACTTTGTAAATGGAAATACTGCTACTAAAAACCAAATGTTATAAATAGAACGATGTCATTTGTTTCCAAAGATTATCAATATACTACAGTGATGTGAAAATAATAAAAGCGAGAATTTTTGTGGCAAACTTTGGGGGTGAGGTTAGGGCTGTAATCTAAGAGTTATCTTGGGTTGATGATGCAGCTGCGAGCGCTGTGGGTGAGTATTCCTGGGGTAAATGGGAAATGGATTAAAAATTAATTTGCTTAAGATGGAAAGTTAGATTCTAAAAAGACTGAAAATGTCTCAACAAGAATGCCCACGTTTCGGGTACAGTAGGCTGATCGAACAGCCCCCTGAAGATGTCCTTGCCCTAATCCTGGGAACCTGTGAATATGCTGATGTACACAGCAAAGAGGACTTCAGCTTTGATCAAACCGAGGTTCCTGAGATGGGGAGGTTATCCTGGCTTATGGATGGGCCCAAAGTAACCACCAAGATCAGTATAAGAGGGGGCGGGAAGGAACTGTCCTGGATCTCAACCTATGCAGCTGTCTCTTTTGCTGGTTTCAGTTTGTATCTTTTTTGCTTTAACAATTATAATTGTAAGTATAGTGATTTCTTACGTTCTGAGTTATTCTATTGAATTATTGTGAGAACCCCTGAATTTTTAGCCAGTTGCTAAGAGGCAAGGGCAGCCCTGGGAAGCCCAGTTGGTGTCTTAAGTCTTGGTGGGCAGTGTTGCGGACGACAGTATCCCCGGCCTGTGAAGTTGGGGCTGCTTTCGGGTGTTTGGTATTGGAAGTCATTGTAACATGTCAAAGGCTTCTCACATTGCTTGTGATACCCACTAGTTAATACCATTAAGATATAAGTTACATTGGAAAACTTAACTTGAAATTCTATAATTTTCTCTCCTAATTAGGACTCTCCTCATCTCCATAGGCATGTCAGTGCTTTTTGACTTCTGGAAATGTCTGATTTGAAACTACTAAACAACCACCACACATAGGTCACATGAGTGTTTAGGTATGAGAGAGGGGGAGGGTGGTTAAGTGGGCGGTTTTCACACATAAGTGGACAACTGAAACTGTTACATGAGAACTGACGGACCGTAATGCCTGGAATATCAGCATCTATAATTCTGATATTTATTTATACATTCTGATCATTGTGAATAGCTTTTATCTTCTGAGGCTAACAACCATGAATCTTTACATACCCAAAGGTATCTAAGAACTTAGAATTATGCTGGACACTCGCTGGACGACAATGTGCCACACATCCCACTAGTGTGCTCTAAACCCACAAGCCATCTCGAGGAGTAATGGAGACATGAGGTCACTTGTCTCCATTATTTGTAAGCTTTTTGTTTTTAGAAAGCCTTACAAAAACGAGCCCTTTAATTTCTGCTCCAGTGATCTATAACGAGCATTTCAGGACGGTATCTGTACATGAAGCATAGTTGCAAAACCCTGAACCATGCTGATGTTAAAGAAGTCAAATAAAACCTTTGAGAAAAAGTGGCAGAAAATGCTACAAGTTTTGTTAAAAGAGAGACTTGGTCTATTACGTAAAAATGAAAAGTGACAATACTTAGTATCATAATTTCTAAGGTTAAGTTTGCAAATAAAAATGGGACCCAGTAGAACCAGTATCTAACCCTCCTGAACACGTCAAACATGGAGCAACATGTAGACATAAAAAGGGAGATGGACAAAAGAAGACAGGGTATACCCGCCAATTACTTACGAAATGCAGGGCCTGACTCGTGTTTGCAGACATGCTTCTGTTCTGTTTTTCAGCAAAGGGAGCCTAGGCAAATATCCATTTCTTAGGAATTTTTAATATTTAAATGGGCAGAACTGAGGATAATGCAAATTAAAGAGAAGGGAAAGAAAGGGAGAAAAAGGAAGGAGGTCAAAGTGAAGAAGTGAGAGAGGGCAGGAGAATGGCGGACAGCGAAAGACCAGGTGTAAGAGTGAAAGGGCTGGCTGGGGACACCGACAAGGCACCTTCACAGACGGGGAAGGCTGGGATCCCAGACTAGGACAAGTTGTGAGGAGAGCTTCTCATTTTCAGGGTAAGGGGGAGGAGAATGGAGAAAGGATGATATTTTAAATAGGGCAGACACAGACTGCCTAGCTGATAAGATGAAATTTGAGCAAAGACCTGAGTGAGTAGGGAGCGACTGGGGACTTCTGAGGCAGAGGAGAGCTAGTCAAAGGCCATGAAACAGAAGAGGACACTCCAAAAGGCCAGGATGGTAGGAATAACTTAAGCCGGAAAAAAAAAAGAGGAGATCAAAGAGGAACTCGGTGAGAGGCCAGGTCAGGTGCATCCTGCAGGCCCCTATACAGATGCTGGGTAAAATGGGAAGTCTTGAGAGGGTTCGGAGCAAAGGAATGGCATAAACTCACTTCCTCCCTAAAGAATCACTCTGGCTACCGAGAAGAGAAGGGATTAAAGGAGAGCAAGGGAGGAAGCATGGAGACCAGTGTGGAGGCTGCTGTCACAGTCCAGGCAAGAAGATGACAGCTCTCAGACAAGAGTGGTAATCTTGGACGTGGTGAGCAGATTAGCTGGTACCTGAAAGAACAGCCATGTGGTCCTCACCAGAATTCCCATTTTGGGGTGTTTCTCTTTCCATCATCCAAAGTTTTTCTTCTGCCTCCAGCTGGGATACTATATCTGGTTTGAAGGGAAGATATCCTATGAAAAAATAGATATGTGTATTTAAGATGCACACACAGCTAAAATATATTTTTGTTTAAATTCTATAATCCTCAGAACCTCTAAAGTGTTCTTTAAGAGCTTTTCGATCACAAACTATAATAAGAAATTTAGGTTACGACCTAATTCATGTGCATGTGTAGATAAAAATGGGATTTAGCCAATGTCTGGTTTCATCATATTTCCCACAATCACATACAATTCACTGTAAATGGCCGTAGTTTTCGCTATAATGTGAGCACGTCTTGATAAGGAACTGAGAATAAATTAGAATAATGACAGAAGGTATTTAATAGAAAAAAAGTGACAGTACAATGTACAATGTACTAAGTTGATTCCATGACCCACAAGTGAGTTATGACCATAATTTGAAAGACAAAGTATTTGAAAGACAAAGTATAGAAGCTAAGCCGCCCATTTATAATTGATTTAGAACAGGGTTTCTCAATCAAGGCACTTCTAATATTCTGAGCTGGCTAACCCTGTTGCGGGTGGTGTCCTGTCCACTGTAGGAGGTTTAGCTGCATCACTGGCCCTAGAAGCTGGTAGCATCTGTCCTCAGTTGTGACAATCAAAACTATCTCCAGACATTGCCAAATGTCCGGGGGGTGGAAGGATGGGGCGGCACAATCACCTTGGACAGATTTTTGCCTGAGCAGGAAGACCAGAAAAACCTTTGCCTGAAGTCCCGGGGGTTAGAAAAGCTTGTGTCTTCAAGGTCAGGGAACCACTTCAAAAGGTCCAAAGCTTTGAACCATTGAGGACAGGGACTCTCAGAGGGATTGAGATTCAGTGTCAGAGGGCGCCTGTCCTCACCCACTGAGACCAGGTTCTTAAAATTCTCCAGCATCACATCCTGGTACAGCTTCCTCTGGGAGGCGTCCAGCAGCCCCAGCTCCTCCTCGGTGAAGGTCATAGCCACATCTTTGAATGTCACTGGCTCCTACAACATCAAACACACTCCAACTAAATCTTCCAACAAAGGCCCCCTGGGGGAAGGGAAGCATTGAGAAGTTAAAAGAGAATTACTGAAAAAACTGTTACAGAGTTGGGGGAACGGTTCCAGTGCCTACAGCTGTCCCTCTCTCGCTGCCTCCCCACAAAGCTTGGACTCTATTACTATTTTTTCTTTTTGACGCTATAACTTTTTTTTTTTCAATTATACTTGACATACAATTATCACTATTTTTAATGTTTGCAAAGTTCAAAGACCTTCGGCAACCGTCCAGAACAGGTATATATACCTGTCATATAGCTCTTCCTCTGTGTTTTCAAGGCACATGCCTTGTCCACCTCCTGTAGCATTCGCAGCTGATGAAGGGAGAGGTAGAGTTCGAATTTCAAGATTTTAATTACAGGATGTTGGGCAAATTCCCTAATTTCTCACAACCTCGAATCCCTCTTCTCAACAGTGGTGTCTCAGGATTAGATGAGTGAATATATATAAAGTACTTAGAAAAGTAATTAGAATGGTGTCTCACACATAATAAATGCTCAATAAGTTTGAACAATTAGTATTATACTCTCTTTCATTCCATTTTGACTGAATAGTACAGTATTCTTTAGAACTAACAATTTATCTTTAGTCAATAGAAATAATGTATAATTAGTTAGAGCCATTTTTTTTCTTTTTTTTTTTTTATGCCTACAGCACCTGGTCTTCCTAGGTGGTCTCCCATCCAAGTACTAACCAGGCCCAACCCTGCTTAGCTTCCGAGATCAGACAAGATCGGGCATGTTCAGGGTAGCACGGCCATAGACTAGGTATAGCTTTTTACTTATCATCAGTGCTGCAAAGGTCCTTTTAGAGATCTTAGCCAAGAAGTAGGAATTACGAAGTAATAAAATATACACTTAAAAAATTTTGAAAGCATATGGCAGATTTTCTTCTCAAAGAGAAGTGTAAGTGTCCCTGAATCTCTAGACTCTGGCCAAATAGAACATAATTCCCTTTTTTCTTTTTTTTTTTTTTGTTAAAAAAAAAAAATAGACCTTCGACAATCTCAGTGAAATAAATAGAAAGCTCTTAGTAATGTTTGCACACACATAGTTATTAATGATCATTATTTTCTTCATAAATTTACTTTCTTTTTTTGTGACACTCCTATTCATTCACTAGGGTTTTTCTTTATCTTACTAACCTTAATAAGAATTAGAGATGTTAGGCCTTTATCTACTATATGTTATAAGGACATCCCATCAATTCTAATAGTGCAAATAAATAGTTATGAATGCATGTGAAAAAGAATATGGGAAAGCAAAAAGAGCTCGTTTGTAAGCTGGGCAATAATGTAAATTATTTTTGTCTCTTTAAGGTTTCTATTGTTTTTTCGAACATTGTTTCGTGAAGTAATAAAGATAAAACAAAACAAAACACATGCACACACACAGTCTGGCACACAGCATGTCCTCGAGATCTGCTGTTTTCTATGAACCTTTCCAAGGAAGAGGAAAAAAATGTGCCCCACCTTTGAGAAATAAAATCACATCTTAGGAGACAGAAAGGAATGCCTTCCTTACCTTAAACTTGGTCATTTTCTCCTGTTCCTTCTGGGGAAGGTCAGAGTCCTGAGAAGGCATAACTGTGGAAGGACAAAGCAGCCATGAGACACTAACCAGAGCTGCCATGAGCCCACGCTGATCTTTGCAGAAATTCTATAAGAGCACTCCTACTTCTGGGCAGATGCAGTCACACACAGCTTGGTGAGCAGAGCATGGAAGAGATTCCAGCTCCTAATGTGTTTGTCAGCCAGGGACCTCTAGAGAGTGAACAACCTGCACAACCAAATACACTATCCCTACAATAAAGATTTCTGATCCTGGGGAAGGCAGGAAATGAGAGGCATTATAACAACATGTGGGTTAAAAAAAAGGAGGGGGGGCTCTAGAGTCAGGGGCCTAGGTTTAAATCCTGGAAATGATACTTCCCATCTGTGTAACATCTGCAGTATTAAAACAAATCTTTCTATGCTTCCCTTTGGTCATCTCCACAATAAAGATAGAATAAGAATCATAAATCATACGCACCTCACAGGCCTAAATGAGTAGATGGCAAGTTCTAAGAACCAGGAGTCCCTTTTTCTTGGAGCTGTGAAAAAAACAGAGGGTATGTTGCATTGTAAACTGCATAGATGCTCCTCCACTTAAGACGGGGTTATGTCTTAACAAACCCATTTGAAATTGAAAATGCATTGAGTATACCTAATCTATAAAATGTCAGGGCTTAGTCTCGCCTACCTTAAATGTGCTCAGAACACCCACACTGGCCTACAGCTGGGCGATTTTCTTGAGTTGCATGTCAGGAGTCACTGTCTTCCTCTTTTTCCTTTCACCAGAAACAAGACACACAGATGGGCATTTTACAGATGTGATGGGATATGAAAATACAAACACAATATCCAAAAAACACTGGCAACACAGTACACTGTATATAGACTGTCAGTTGTTTGTTTGCTCTTGTGACCATGGGGGTGATTATGGGGCTCACTGGGAGCTATAGCTCACTGCTGCTGCCTAGCATCAGAAGACAGTATCAAAGTTCAAAATTCAAAGTACAGTTTATATGGAAGGTATTTCATTTAGGACCACTGTAGAGTCGAAAAGTTAAGAGGAACCGCTGGTTAGTTGGGGAGTGTATTTACAAATGTCTTTTCTAACAACTTAAAAGACCTGAAAGGACCTGGACTCCATTTATTATTGCTATGATAGTTACCTTCAATCTCTGAAAGCCCTAATTCTAACTCAAAATTTTTTCTTACTTAATAATTTGTTCCCCAGCTAGTAACACTTTATTGACACTGATATTAGCTTTCTAAAAAGTGTTGGTTTGGGTCAATTTACTTCAGGAAGCCAGAAAAGGCTTATTGGTAAAAAGCCTTTTATCCTATATGCATGGAGATACAGAAAAACACATAGCAAACAGAAAGCTACAAAAGAAAAATGAAGAAAAAAGAAGGATATGAGGAATTCTGGTCAAGACAACATAGAAGATAAATGCTATGTTCACTTCCTCTCATGACCATATCAAAATTACAATGAAACTACAAACTACCGTCACTGGGAATTGTCTGAGCTCTAGCTGAACAGGTGTCCTATAACTGGGAATATACACAAGGGGCCACCTCAAGACTGGTAAGAGGGGCAGAGACGTGAAATGGGCTGGTCCCATAACCGCATGCAGTGGTTGAGAATCAAGAGTGTTTTCATGGTGACAGAGACCCCACCCCACCCCCGGAGAAACAGGGGTCCCAGCCCCACACTCAGCTCCCCAACTCAGGGTTCCAGTGCTGGGAAGAGAATTCCTCAAAACATCTGGCTGTGTAAAGCAGTGGAGACTGTGACTGAGTGAGACGGAGAGCAGCAGGATTCGCAGATGCTCCTCTTAAAGGGCCTGCCCCTAGACTTATTCACTGAAGAACTCACTCGCTCTGAGCCACAGCACTGGGACAGCTGCTTGAATGGTGCCAGAGACACACAAAGAGGAACTGAGTTGTCTGGCTTCAGGTAGAGAGCTGAAGGGGCAGCTTTCTCTTGGAAAGAAGTGCTGGCAATATCCATTCTTCCTTTTTTGAGCTCTCCCCACCTCCCAGTATGCAGATGTAGGCGGCCACCATATCTGAGTCTCCAGAAGCCTTGTCACCCTGCCCAGGAGATTTCCTGAGACCCCACCCCATCCACCTTGTGGATCCACCCAAGCTGCCTGCCTGTCTTGGCCCACACTGCAATCTTCCTAAAATCTCTCAAAGGCTTACAAAACCCAAACAAGCAGCATCTAGCCTTGGCAGGCCCTGCACCTCTTGCTGAGCAGCCCCAAACCTGGCACTAATGGCAGCTGGCCTTGGTTCCTGGATTGGCCTCTTGAGGCATCCATAAGCCCAGCACAGGTGGCAGCCATCTGTAAATCGCTTGGTGGCCCTTACCAGGTGGTCCTGGAAGTGCACAGGCTGAGGCTGAACTTGGCTTGCAGCTAGGCCCCTCCCAGGAGGCCCTTGGGGCAGCACACCCAGCAGTGTACTTTGACCAGCACTGGAGCTGGACCACCCAACACCTCTGAGGAGAACACACCCAAAGGGTAGACTGGGCAGGTGCCATTCACAGCTCAAGTTGAATCCTGCTCTATAGAGGCAGCCACTCACCAGGCAAGCCTCACTACCCATCAGCCCACGGGTCAATCCCTCCCACTGAGAGGCAAACAGCAAACAATGCTCAACTGCAACAGGAGGGCACAAACGACCCATGTAAAAGACAGACCTTGAGCACCTTGTTCAGGTGACCAAATAAGACTGTCCACTGGGCCCCACAGGACACCTACTACCTAAAGCCACTCTACTAACACTGGGAGACTTAGGGCCTCTACCTAATACATAGAAGCAAAAGAGGGAGGCAGCCAAAACGAGGAGACAAAGAAACATGTCCCAGATGAAAGAACGGAATAAAGCTGTAGAAAAAGAACTGCCAGATGCCAAGTTCAAAACACTGATAATAAGGATGCTCAATGAAATTAGGGGAAGAATAGATGAACTCAGTGAGAATTTTAACAAAGAGATAGAAAACATAAAAACAGAGATAGAAAACATCAAAGATAACCAGTCAGAAATAAAGAATATAATATGTACATTAGAAGGAATCAACAGATTGGATGTAGTGTAGGACTGAATCAGTGATTTAGAGGATGGGGTAGTGGAGGTCACCCAATCAGAACAGCAACAATAAAGAATCCCTCTCTACAGCCATGCCACCCTGAACATGCCCGATCTCCTCTGATCTCAGAAGGGTCGGGCCTGGTTAGTACTTAGATGGGAGGCTACCTAGGAATACCAGGTACTGTAGGCTTAAAAAGAGAAAAGAATAAAGAATGTGCGCTCCCCCCACCCCTGCAAATGAGGATAGTTTAAGGGGCCTCTGAAACAACATCGAGCATAACATTGCATCATAGGGGTACCAGAAGAAGAGAGAGAGCAAGTCGAAAACCTATTTGAAGAAATAATGATGGAAAACTTCCCTAACCTGGTGAAGGAAATACACATAAAACCCCAAGAAGCTCAGAGAGGCCCAAGTAAGATGAACCCAAAGAGGCCCACACCAAATGCCAAAGGTTAAAGACAAAGAGAGACTCTTAAAAGCAGCAAGAGAAAAGCAGTTAGTTACCTACAAGGGAACTCCCATAAGACAATCAGATGATTTCTCAATAGAAACTTTGCAGGCCAGAAGGGATTGGCACGAAGTAATCAAACTGATGAAGAGCAAGGACCTACAACCAAGATTACTCTACCCAGCGAAGCTGTCATTGAGAATCGAAGGACAGATAAAGAGCTTCCCAGAATAGAAAAAGCTAAAGGAGTTCATCACCACCAAGCCAGTATTATAGGAAATACTAGAGGGGCTTCTAAAAAAGAAGAAAAAAATATGTATCAAATATGAGTAAGAAAATGAGAATAATGACATATTCATCAATAAGTACTTCAAGTGAAAAATAATTAAATATTTCAATCGAAATACAGAGTGGTTGAAAACAAGATCCTTACATATGCTGTCTACAAGAGATTCACTTCAGATCAAAACACACACAGAGATTGAAAGTAAAGGGATATTTTATGAAAATGAAAATGGAACAAACAAACAAAATCTGGTGTAGTGATAATTATATCAGACAAAATAGCCTTTAAAACAAAGGCTATAACAAGAGACAAAGAAGAACCCAGTAATCCCACTTCTGGGTATTTATTTGAAAAAAAAAAAACCTCAAAATACTACTTTGCAGGGACATGTGCATCTATACGTTCATTGCAACACTATTTACAATAGCCAAGATATGGAGGCAACCTGAGTGTCCATCAATAGATGAATCGATGAAATAGAGGTGGTACACATATACAATGGAATGTTACTCAGCCATATAAATGAATGAATGAATGAATGAATGAAATCTTACCAACTGTAACAATGTGGATGGACCTAGAGGGCATTGTGCTGAGTGGAATAAGTCAGAAAAAGACAAATGCCATATGATTTCACTTACATGTGAAATCTAAACAAAATAAACAAATGAGACAGAAATAAAGTCAGAGAAAATTTTGAGGGTTATCAGATGGGAGGGATTTAGGAGAGGAGAAAAAGGGGAAAGGATTAATAAGTACAAATTGGTAGTTACAAAACTGGCATGGAGATGTAAAGTACTGCATAAGGAATACAGTCAATTGTAATAACTATGTATGGTGTCAGATGGGTACTAGATTCATTGGGATGATCACTTCATAAGTTATATAAATCTCTACTTACTATGTCATACACCTGAAACATATAATTTGTTAACAACAATAACTGAAAAATAAAGAATATTAAAAAAGAAAAAAGAAACATGAAGGACAGATTGAGAAGCCCCAATATCAATCTACAGAGTGTAAGAAGAAAAGAATGAAAAAAATGGCAGGTCTTATTTCTAGAGATAGTTGCTGAGTTCAAAGATAGAAATTCTGAACAATGTAAAAATGAATATACTCCTAAATAAATAGTGAAATTCAGAAATGCAAAGGCCTAAATAAATAAAAACTAAGAAGAACAAAAATCTTTAAAGCTCCCAGAAGGAAAATATAGTTTACTTAATAGAAATGATAATTAGATTGGCAGGAAGTGGGAAATACAATAAAGATCTAAAACGGATTATCTCCAAAATAAAGAAAATAATGGTCAACCTATAATGCTATGCTAAATGATTATTTACATAATGTAAAATGTTACAGACATTTTAGCTGAAGAAAAATGAACAAAATGTATGACTAAATTCTGAAAGAAGCAATGAGAAAACACTTATATGTTTGATAATATCTTTGTTAAAAAAAAAAAAAAGGCCAAGAACAATATGACAAGTTAAGAAGGTGGTTATAATAAAAAGTATATCTATAACCTAACCGATAGTTTTTTTAAAAAAGTGGTAGTAGGGATCCATCATCAAATTTCAAATATATTTTTCATTTCTATATTTTCCGGAATGAGAATGCATGCTGATTAAATTTAGTATCTGTTGAGACGATAACCATCTTTAAAAATTAAAAGTACCACAAGCCATATAATTTCCAAAACAGTTGAGAGCAAATAAGAGAGCACACTGAAGACAAAAAAAAAAAAAAAAAAGACAATTTAAAAAGAAATTTTAAAAGAAGTATGTATTTAAAATGTGTGTGGGGAGTAGAAATACACACATGCACACTAAGAAGCAACTAAACATTCTTGGGTATATTCGACAAATATTTAAACATTTTCCTAGTAGTAACTTACTGAGTGAAGGAAACCTGATTAACTGAAAAGATGTCAGACCAGGAAAGCACTCTGAGTAGTATGAACCGGAGGATACGCTGCGAGGAGCCAAGAAATCCCTTCTTCCTCCCCTTTTGCAATTCAGGGGTGGTGAAGCAAAGGATGCACGGGGACAGCACGACTGTGCCTGTCTCTCGGATAAGCTGCAGCAGACATCCCCAGGCACTAGCGCGGGGTGACTCAGAGCTTCCTAAAAAAAAAAAAAAACAAATCAAAACTCAGTAAGGCTGGAAAGAGCTTGGTTTCCAGAAGGATGACAGAATGGCCGTGGCCTTGCTCCTAGAGCCCTGACCTCTGTCTTCACACCGGCTTCTAGTCAAAAAGACGCCGGCGAGGGAAATCGCCATACCCACAGCGAAGCCACTGTTATTAGGTGCCACCACCGTCCTAAGCTTGGATCCGTACTGTCTCAGCTAATTCGAATCACGACCCCCTGGCCAGGAGCTGCTGTCCTTTGCCATTTTACAGAGGGGGAAAAAGGAGAGCGCAGAGGTAATAAACTCGCCGTATGCTGTACCGATGGAAGTGGCAGCGCTGCTAGTTAAGTGAGGGAGAGCTTCCGCCCTCCGCCTCTCAGCCTCCGCTAGGGGCCAGGACGCCTCCATCATAACACAGCCAGCTAGGTTACTGACTAGTCCCACAGTCAGGCCGGAAAGGCTCGGAGGGGGCGTGAGGGAGCGGGGTTGACTCACCTCCCGGACCGAAAGGTGGTGACGGCCTCGCTCTCCCGGGCGGAAATGGCTCCGACTACACGGCACTCCGGAACTACGCTTCTCAGCAGCCCCGTGTTTCCGGACGAAGTTGGGGAATACATTTCCCAGAACACCCAAGAACAACTTCTGCCCTGGTAAAATATTAAAAATAAAAAAAATTTTTTAATCGCTAAGCTCTCGGAATTCTCAGCCTACGAGCCAACAACTTCCAGAAGTCTCTTTATTGGTTTCCTGTCATTTTGTTGGCCTTAAGCAGTTCTCTGACGCCAGTACGGCTTAGCCTTTTCTCATTGACAAAACATAATAGCAAATATTTTAAGTCAGTCTTGTGTGAAACAAATCACGTGATGCTTTGCTGATAGAATTCTACCCACTGCTATCAAAAAAGGAAAAAACGATAGCCTCTATTTTGCAGTTTTAGGCACTTGTATATAAAAAGAATGAAAGATTTAAATAAAAACCAACAAAGGCCACTATAGTGTAAATTTCCATTTTTGTTAATAGCACAAATCAGAACAGCTTCCCTGTTGAGGACAACTAGACATACTCTGAGTGAAAAGATGAGCTTCAGCAAAGACTTCTATGATCAACTTCTCAAAGCAATAGGGGCCACTGAAATCATTTTTCAAGGAAATTACAAATCTGAAGGATGAACACATTGTTAAGTAGATGTTTATGCATGGTCACCGAAAAGACTTTTATATCCACAAATATATACAATATATGTTTGCATTTCCCACTTACTGAATATATATTCCTTATTCTGCTATACGCAGATATCTCTTATGAAGCATGTAGTGTGTTCCATGGACTGTTCCAGACTCTTTTGACACTTCATCTTCACAATTTTCTAAAGGTAAATACTGTTGTTTCTGCTATTTTACAGTTTACTAGCCAGAGGCAAAGAGAGGTTAAATAATTTGGTTTTTCTCCAACTCCCAAGATTATGGGTAATTTTGATTTTTTAAAAATATTTCTCTATTTTGTAATATCTCTATAATGGGCATACATTCTTTCTATGATGAAAATATAAATTCTCAAGCCCCAAACCACCTTCTACGCCTGATAGAAAATGCTTTCTCAAGCCATATACACAACTAATTCCTTTAAGAAAGGTACAGCATAGAGATTAAAAACACAGACTTGAGGCTCCCAGTTCTTGGGTTTAAATGGCAGTTCTGCTTCTGACTAGCTGTAAATTTTGAGCAAACTACATATTCACCAAAAGCAAATGAAAAAGACTTTGTTTAAAGGACTCATTTTCCTTTTACATTTTATAACAGAGCATTTCAAAAAATATATAGAGCTTTTGGATCCTTTCTTTAATCTTTCGTTATCCATGTAAATCTTAGAAGAAAGCTTCTAACCAGTATACAACCCAGAAGTGTTTTCAAATGTCCTAGGTTTGTCTCTTTTAAGCAGAAACTTTTGAGAAAATAACCACCAATGTCCCTACCATTTGGGAGTTTAATCAAGGGGCCTTCCTCTGCAAATCTACTAGCAGGGGAAATATGATAAATTTTGTTATTTCTTTGGATAAAATCAATGAATTAAGACTTAATTCAAGGAAATTTAGGATGAATTTATCAAAAAATTTACAGCAAATGATACAGTCCTCTTATATGAAGATAAGATTCTGCCAATCCTGAGAATTTATGTATCTAGTACAGAATGGTATAAAAAGTTTGTAACTGCTTGACTATATAAACAAGGAGAGATTGCTATGTAATTTTTTCTCACCAGTTCCCTAAAATACTATACTCTCGAGACGCTTATTCACTAGTAAAGGAGGTTTCTTTCCAGATTGTGCAGAGAGGACTTTCTGGGTTGGCAGGATGTTTTATTTAACTAACACCATCCGTTTCCTTTTGTGTTAAAAATAAAGGCTATCAGCTGCATATAAACCTCATAAGGCTGTTGGTTAAT
This sequence comes from Rousettus aegyptiacus, assembly GCF_014176215.1. Lineage (NCBI taxonomy): Eukaryota > Metazoa > Chordata > Mammalia > Chiroptera > Pteropodidae > Rousettus > Rousettus aegyptiacus. The sequence goes on along the minus strand of NW_023416289.1, from coordinate 42,618,294 downwards.
GAATTCGCATGAAATGATGATTACCAACTACTGACGACGACTTAGGAATTGAGGATAATGAAGTCAAGAGAGATTAAGTAACTCGCATGTTACTCTAGAAGTGTTAGAGCAGGATGGTAGGTAAGGGAAGCCAGTTAGGGTGCGCCAAGAGACCTTCAAACCAAGCGACACCCGAACCGGGCCGTCCCCAACCCAGGGAGCACGAACTGCTCCAAACAAGAGACTTCAGCGGAGAACGCAAACGTCTCCCAACCCGTGCTTCGCAGCTGGCCGAGGCTTTTCTTATGCTCCCTGAGGACGAGGGCCGGGACTTGGGCAGTCCCAGGATTGAAGGGGCTCCGGGTATTCACTACACAAGGCGGATGGCAGCCTTGCCGTCTACAACCAACGCGCTTCCGGCGGAATGGAGGGAGCCCTGGAACACTTTCCCAGAATTCCCTAGCCCTACCGGCCAGAAGCGGAAGTGCTCCTAGGCACATTGCCCCGGGGTACACTCCCCAGAGTGCACGAAACAAACAAGGCCGTAACCACGCCTCTCCTCCAAACCCCTCTACCCCGCCCCCGAAGAATAATTACTTTTGAGTTCTCTGAGCTTCAGCGTAGTAATGCCTAGAAAGCCAGGGCGAATCTCTGCAAAATTGTTCCACTTTTGAGTGGTGGTGTCTGTCTTGTCGCCACCTACCGCATCTGTTACAACACGTTTGCCACGTTCATGGGATTCGGGGGAAGATCTGGGTGGGGAGGAATCTCTGGTAAAACGCCAAACAGCCGCCACAGGAATAAGAATGAAAGGGAAATGGATTGTCTTTTCGTGACTGAAAGCCAAACTCCAAATCCCTCAGTATCTGAAACTGGATTAGAAGGAAGCGTTTTTGTTAGTATTTTCAAGCACCTAGAAGGAACAAATGAAAATCCTCCTTAGGGAAAGATACCGTCTTCCTAGGCTTCAAATTATTTCTAGAATTTAAAAAATAAATTAATATTTTACTAAGTAGTCTTCAAAGAAATCATTTCTTAGAAGATATAATATTTATAATTAATATCAAATTATCAAGAAATACAGCTTCACAAAGCAAACTTTACAAAGCAAAATGAACAGAACTAAGAAAAGTTAATTCACAAATTGAAATTTTAATGCGTATTAGGAAATATAGAACCTTAAAAATGTACTAAAACAGGATCTGAACCACTTGCTCATGCAACTTACTTGCGACTTCAGTTTTAACCTAAGCTCATATTTCACACTTGATGAAATGCTGCGGCTGTGCCCACATTTATGACTTGAATGCATGATAACTTTCTGGATGGTGGCCAAGAATTTAGTTTTAACTATAACCCGGTGAAGCCAGAAACTGGTTTCCCAGGAGTAATGCCATCTGCAGAGAATGATATAACATTGCTCCAAAACCCTAAACATCAATGTTATAAGCTCCATGCATCATGTCTGTATAGTCACACATCATCAGATATGTAGCGGATCATAAAATTTTTCTAGAGTTAGATAGTATACAACAGACCACATGCTCTCTCACTACTTGACTCTGCCATTATAGCATGAAAGCACTTTATAGACAGTATGCAGAATGGCCATAGCTATGTTTCAATAAAATTTTATTTACAAAAACAATTGGCAGCCAGATTTGACCTATGGAATGTAGTTTGCGAATCCCTGAATTAACCAGTGAAAAAAGGTTAGAATTGATGTAGCCCTGAGCTGGATCCATAAAAGAGTATTGGTGGTCTTACCAGATGAAACTAAAATTTTTTGGGTGCTAATAAGTACAGAGAAAAAGATCACACGTTGGCTCACGAGCTGCCTATCAGGTGTCAGCAGAAGTGTTGATTTGTTCCAGCAATAAAACCACATCTAGACTTGCAACTGGACTCAAATCTAAATTAAGATTACAACAGCCCCATGTAATCTTCTAACATGCACCTGTCTTCTACACAGGTGCAATGAATTGAAATGGGGATGACTGCAAATAGAAATCATGACCCCTGAAACTTCCGAAATAAAGATAGTGGCAGTAATCTCTGTGATCACTCCAGGATATGGTACTGCTTTTGTTTGTCTGTTTTGGTACGTATGAGGCAGTTTTGCTATTCAGCTGAACTTTCTTATCAAAATAGCCCTTGTTCCATGGGTCGGGAATCCAATGTGAGAATCCTGCCAGCTACTTCTGTGACAACTCTGCATTGTGGAACTTGGAAAATAACCACTGGATGGGTTCAGGGATCCTTCAGACCACTATATATATAGATCTATGCAAAAGCACTCATTATTTGTCCTTTATAAGACCCTCTACTAATTGGTGGGCCATAGTGCCATTTGGGCAGTTCTAGGAGTTAACGTCAGCACTAGAGTCCAGTAATCCCTCCATATCCACTTACCAAATGCACATCTTCCATAAAATATGACTGCAAATCACTTTAAGGAAGTTATGATTTATGGCATACAGTCAAGAATACCTGGAAATGAAAACCAACTCATATTATGGAACTGGCCAAAGGGCCATAACTCACATTGATTCGAATCAGACTTATGTTTGGCCAAGAGCTTTTCCAATTATTCAAATCAAATAGGATATTAGTTAGGTTTCCCATCTATTTCAGGACCAAAACAGCATGATTAATGAACAAAAGCAAAAATTTCAGTGAACCAAACCATTATGATGATCCCTTTGGGTTTGCTGATCACTATGACAAACATGATCACTTTCTCTGTGAATAAAGTACCACCACTTGACCTCTGATGCTCCAAAACCCCCATCATCCTCACTGAATTCAAGGAGACAATGGGTGGTGTTCTCACTTCCAGCCTGCACAGAAGTCACTACAGAGCTCTCCAAGATGGCCAAAGCTCCCGTCACTGAAGAATTTCTTAAATCTTTGATAAAGGGTATCCTTGGCTACCTCCCAGAGCACACGGGGGGGTTGGGCAAGAAGGTGTCACACTCCAGCAGCCTGGCACTCCTGTCTTTGTGTTCCTCCTTCTCCATCAGTAGTGCTCAACTGGGGACAACTTTGCCCCATCCCCTCCAGGACCATTTGGCAGTGTCTTGAGACATTTTTAATTGATAAAAATTGAGGAAAAGAGGATGTGCTATTGGCATCTAGTCGGTAGAGGCCAGATGCTGCTAAACATCCCACAGTGCACAGGGCGGTCCCTACCTCTCAACAATGAGAAATTAACCAACCCAATGTCAATAGCACCCAGGATGAGAAACTGTTTTACAACATACTTAGAAAGTTGACTTCAGCATAAGCTAACTTGGGGTCCAGGTTTGTCATTTAACTGAGCAAACTGCTGAAGGCATTCCCAGGTGCTTGAGCTAAATCCCGTATCTGGAAATAGTGTTCAGTGCACCCATATCAACAAATCCAGCCTGATCCAAATTATATAGTTTCCACCTGATTCAATACCCATAAGATTCACAATATTTCTCATTTCTATTGTCATATTTTTTAAAAATCCTATCTTGACAGGTATAGTATCTCCTCATGGTCATACTTGATACCTGACAACTTTCTACCGAGACTCCCTTCATGTGGCCTGCAAAAATCTGATTAATAGGTCTAGAAAAATAAAAGGTGGTGGGAGCAAGGACCCACAGTCCCATACAAGGAAACTGTCTCAGGAGAGATCATTATAGGCTCTTCAGGCAAGGGAATACTAACTCAGATACGGGAGGAAGGCCTCCTTCTAATGGTAAAGGAGGTTCAGCTAAAGCTAGAAGTCAAAGGCCTCAGCTTTGTTGGAGTCTGGTCATATATTCCTACCTCGATTTTTCAGTATTCTATTCTTCCCATTGATGCTCTATGACAGCGGTCCCCAACCATTCTGACACCCCAAACCAGTGCTCCTATGAGAATCAATAGCCTTATGATCTGAGATAGAGCTGAGGTGGTGATGCTAGCGCTGGGGAGCAGCTGCAAATACAGATAAAGTTCCGTTTGCCAGCTACTCACCTTCTGCCATGTGGCCCAGTTACAAACAGGCCACAGACCAGTACCTGGGGGTTGGGGACCCCTACTCTAGGATATAATGGAATGTACAATGTTGTAAATCAAAGTGCTGCCATTTAGCCACTGACTAAATTTGTCTCTGAGTCCCTTAGAAAAAAAATGACATGCTAATTATATGTAACGAGTACCCAAAATATTAATAGTAGCCAAGCTCGAAGCTAAGAAAATTCCCCAGAGGAAAAAAATGAAGAATTTGAGCCCACGGTGCCAAGTGGGGAGTTGAAAAGGAATGATCTTCAAAGGCCAACAAAACTAGATACACAGCTACAGGTTTGATATTTGCTGTAGATGGGGGTCAAGATCAGAAGAGACATGAAAATTGGGAGCAAACAGTGAAAACCCAACATTAGCATCAAAAAAGCAGCTCTCTTTCATTGGCTGTGAAGAAATATGTTATTAGTACTTCTAACACTTACACCGCGACTTCGACAGCCTTGAAAAACAATCACATGATGTCTTGTTACTGTAGACTAACAAAATCCAGTTTTCAGTGTACTGTTACAAAGCATACTTGAGTTTATATGGTTTAAAATTAACAGAACACTAGGCAAAGTCTGAGATGATAGGACACAACTGATGAAAGGCTGCGGGAAGGACAGGAGCTAATCATGCAGGACACTGACAAGTTAACAGATTGTAGTCCTGAATGTTTGCTCCCTCCTCTTTAATTCCTCCCTCCCCCCCTACACACAAAGTACCACTCCTGACCTATGGATGTAGCCACTTCTCCTTAAGAACTGGATCTCTGAAGGCGGAGTGTCTCCTCCCACACACTTGTGGCATGCACTCGGGATCGTAGCACACCCAGGGTATGGTCCGTGCCTGCACCTAAGGTGTGAACCCAGGTCCTTCTGTGTATAAAGCAGACATGCTAACGACTACACAATGGAGCCACACCTGAATGGTTTTCTAACGTTCCGACTTCATCTCTCTGAATCAATTTTAAGGTCATTTCCTGTTCTGAACACAAGCTTTACTGAAATTTAGAGGTGATCTCCACATTTTTCAAATATAGATTTTTCCTGTTTATTGACATATTCAGAGCACCTGGGAAGTAAGTACTTAGCAATGTTAAGATTACATGGATTCACAAAATATGCATTTATAAAGCTTACGTTCTAGTGGATGATAATTTTGGCTTGTCCATGATACTTTTGTACAAAGCCTGATCAGACTCTTAACCCTTTGTAAGGCCTCTCTCCTGAGTAATAACTAAGGGAAAAGTTCTTAACTGAAGTCCTTATGATACAACTTACAAGGGTTCTCACTGTGGAGCCTTCCACTGTGCTAGGTTAATCCAAGGTTAAAACACCGCTTTAACTACATATATATATATGTCTATATATATAAAATGTATTATATAGTATGTATTATATATTTTTAATTTGAACTTGATGACTAAATTCAGGACACTTAAAAAAAAATCACTTTATAAAACTTTTTGCCTGTATGGAATCTCTTGTTTTTTTTTCAGCTCTATCATTTTTGTACGATTTTTCACCAGCATGGATTCTGTGATGAATTGTAAGATTGGACCGCCAACTGAAGGTCTTAGCACATATCTCACACTTATAAGGCTTTTCGCCTGTGTGAACTCTCTGATGAGACTGTAGTTGTGAAGACCGACTGAAGACTTTTCCACACGCATCACATTTGTATGGTTTCTCTCCAGTGTGGACACTCTGATGCAGCTGAAGGCTTGAGGCCTGACTGAAGTGCTTCCCACACTCCCCACACTTATATGGTTTCTCTCCCGTGTGGACCCTCTGATGCATGTCAAGATTCAAGCTCCACTTGAAGCCCTTCCCACACTCCTCACATGTGTACGGTTTTTCTCCGGTGTGGACCTTTTGATGGGCTTGAAGGTGTGAACTCCGCCCGAAACTCTTCCCACACTCATCACATTTGAATGGCTTTTCTCCACTATGGACCCTCTGATGAGCCAGAAGATTTGAGGCCTGCCTAAACACCTTCCCACATTCCTCACAGTTATATGGTTTTTCTCCTGTGTGGATCCTACAATGAATTTTAAGATCTGCTCTACGACTGAAGCCCTTCCCACACTCTTCACACTTGTATGGTTTCTCCCCAGTGTGGATCAGCTGGTGAACCTGAAGTCGTGAACTCTGATTGAAGCCCTGCCCACATTCCTCACACTTATAAGGTTTCTCTATACTGTGCGCCTTCTGATGGATTTGAAGATATGAACTCTGACTGAAACCCTTCCCACATACCTCACACTTATAGGGTTTCTCCCCTGTGTGGACCACGAGGTGAACTTGATAATGGGAGTTCCTTCTGAAGCTCTTGCCACACTCATTGCATTTATATGGTTTCTCTCCAGTGTGTACTCTCTGATGGGCTTGAAGATTTGAACTCAGAGTAAAGCCTTTACCACACACACTACATATGTATGATTTCTCTCCAGTGTGGACTCCTTGATGGGCTTGGAGACTTGAAGGCCGACTGAAGCCTTTACCACATTCCTCACATTTGTAGGGTCTTTCTCCTGTGTGGACCCTCTGATGAATATATAGATTTGAGCTACAAATAAAGCCCTTCCCACACTCCTCACATTTATATGGTTTCTCTCCTGTATGGACTCTCTGATGGGACTGAAGATGTGAGTTCCTACTGAAGGTCTTACCACATGCATCACACTTGAATGGTTTCTCCCCAGTGTGGACTCTCTGGTGGTCCTGTAGATGAGAGGCCTGACTGAAGGCCCTCCCACAGTCCTCACAATTATAAGGTTTCTCTTTCATGTGTAATTTACCATGAACAGTAAGCGCCGATCTACGACTGAAGCCTTTCCCACACTCCCCACATCTGAATGGTTTCTCTACAGTAGTGTGCACTTTCCCATGAGTTTGCGGATGTGAGCTCTGACTGAATTCCTTACTACAATCACTACACTTACAGATTTCTTCCCCCATGTAAATTCTCTGCTGGATCTGAAGAACTGAGCTATAGCAGAAGCCTTTTCCACACTCACTGCACATACGAGACTTCTCTTTTGAGTGTAATTGCAGATGAAGATCATAAGCAGAGAGATCAGTGAAGGTCTTTTTACACTCATTACAGTGGTAAGTTTTTTTTCCTGTATGAATCATATTATTATGATCCAATGTTGCAATTTTCACATTCTCTCTTCCATAATCATTGTAGGTATAAGATTTTTCACTTTTGTGTACTGCACGATCATTGAGTTGTGATCGCCAACTGACGGTGTCACCGTCCCGTTTACACTGACATAGTTTATTTTTCATGGAAATTTGCTGATATCTATTCTGATAATTCTGTGACTCAGTCAGGAAAGTTTTCCTTGAAGAATCCTGCCCTCTCAAGGTCGGAAACTCTGTATTTCCAGTGTCGTTGGGACCATCCACTTTATAATTTGGTACATAGTTCTCATTTTCAAAAATCTGAACAGACAGTCCTGCCCCAGCGTGACAGGGGGAATCGCCTTGTTTTTGGAACCGAGAACTTTTCATCATGGAGTCTTGACAACTGGTTAAGTGATTTGCAATCTGTTGCCAGATCTCCCAACAGGAAAGCTCTTCATGAGGTCCTCTGTCTTGAACAGTCCTCAACTCATTTTGACTGTTATCGCCTACACAGACAGAAAATTTAGAGATACAGGCAAGTGAAACCTTGTTCAAAGAGTCACAATTTCACACCTAGGACACAGTATACAACTTTAACGAACCTCGGGATGGTTCAGCTTATCTTTTTCACCACATATGAAGTTCCCTGGTTTATATGTTGACAGAAACCAGGAGTGGTCCATTAAGCTCCCAACCACTTAGTATTGATACCCATTTAAAACAAAGTTACTAGCATTTGACATACTATTTAATTCATTTTCCAAAAATTAATTACATGTTTCTTCTACAATACAGGATCGGCAAGGACGAGCATTTTGCAGTGCTCACAGCTTTACTAGTGTCTGGCAGTTAGTAAGTACTCAAGAAATGCGTATGTGGATGAATCACAGTTTGATTTCTAGGATTCTCTATAACTTTAAATCCCAGCTGAACTCTGAACCAAGTCATAGAAGCAAAAGAGCTTTTTCAAGGAAGGTATCTGAAATAGGAAAAGGACTGGAAAATACACTTTGCTGAGAAGCTGAAAGGCAGCACCCGAGACAGTGGTATACCGGAGAGGTTAACGCTGAAGAGAAAATCAAAGGTGCCAGGAATCACTTGGGGTGAAAGAAAAGCTTGAAGACCTGGATCCTTCTGAGGCTTCTGTACTGTCCCTCTAAAATGCTTTTATTTTCCCAAGTAGGAATCAAAATTTAGAGGCTAAGGAAGAATGCTGTCTCTTTAAAAAAAAGTGTGGGAAAGTTCTGCATATAGGTACACTAGCCTTTAACAAATATGAATTCCAAAGTGAGGGTGCAGTTTAAGAGACAATTGCGAAATTCAGTAGCTTGTGGTAAGTAGTTAGAGGAAACAGACTAGAAACTATCAGAAAATGATTACAAGCAGTAAAGGTTTCACAACATGAAATGCTTTCTAAAGTCACTACATAAAAATCTACACATAAGCAATACGGAAATAGATTTTTTTTCCCTTCTGTGGGGAAGGTTCCCAAGAATTGGACATAAGAATCCTCATTCAAAAAAATATTACCTCCCCCTAAATGAATATGCTCTGCTACTAATGGCTCAAAGAAAGTCACAGAGGGAGCTTGCTACTCAGTTTGGTTAAACTACAATGCTACAGGTCTATACCCACCAAATTGGATAGTAAGTTGTGCACGCACGCACACACACACATGCACACATGCACACACATACTCACCTATGGGCACCTGAGAAATTAGAACTAGGTTAGATATTCATGTGAAGATAAACAAGTTTTGCAATATTACTTATTGAGTTGGATTTGTTCACCACCTATTAGCTATTCCATGAAAGACAGATTTCTCTGTTCAGAGCCCTTGCCAGGTGCCAGGATGATTTTATGTACCAAGAACAGAAAAATTAACAAAAAGACAAAATTCCTTCAATGCTGGAAAGTAAACCCCACTGCGGGGAGAGAGGTGATAAATGAGTAAAAACACAGGCGAGGCTGAATGATCAATGCTTAGATACAAAATCATGCTGGGCACTGAAAGTAAAGAAAGGACCGTATTTCCAAAAGGGTTGTCAGAGGGCAGCCCTTTCAGGACATTAAAAGCAAGTGACCTGAATGAAGTAAAGAACGGGTCTGAAGGATTACAGATGAAAGAATATTCCAGGCAGAGAAAACAAGTAAAGGTATCTATGGCAGAAGCATCCTTGGCACGTCTGAGAAACAGCAGGCAAACAACGTAGATGGAAAAAACGGCAAGACGGAGAGGATTGGAGATGCACTCAGAGACACTGGGGGACAAACAGCTGACCACAAAGTCCCCGAGAAGCCACTTTACATGGTTTTTACTCTAAGTAAAACAAGCCCTAAGAGAATTTTGAGCGGAGGAATACAATAATCTGATTTAAGGTTACAAAGGATCAGTCCGGCTGCCACTTAGAGAACAGACCGTAGGAGGGCACAGGCGGGAGCAGGCCACCAGTATGAAGGCTGCTGTAATTATGCAGGAGAGATCTGGCAGTTTGGACTATGTGAGGCCCCGGTGGTGGCGAGAAACAAAACAGATGGACAGTTAACTACGAGAACTCACAATTGCTTGGTTTTTACCTAATTTTTTCTCTATCTGGGGTGATGTCTTCATCATCCAAAGCCTCTCTTCTCTCTCTATATGTGATATATCTCGTCTGAAAGGTTGATATCCTGAGAACACGCAAAGTCACAAGTTTCAAATGAACACAATGAAGCTAGAATTTACTGGAAATTTCAGTTTCAATTGCATATTCAAGACGTTGAAAGCAACGTTTTCCAAAAATCTTTTTATCGTGACCCACTGAAGAAAGAGCATTTACTTCATGACCCGAACACAGATGCATAAAAATATCTTACTAAAACAATGGTCGAATGACTCATTTCTAAACAATGTCTATTTTCATTAAATCTCCTCCCAGTGGTTCTCACACCACTCATGCAATTGGCCAGTTTTTGCTGCAATGTATTGTATTCTTCCCCAGGAGCTCTGATATTTCCTAGTGTTTTACTTCATTAAAACCTGTTAGTAGGATTCAATAAATTGGTTTTATAATTCACTAACGTGACATGAGTGAAATTTTAAAAAATACATAAAGTATAGTGGCATGCTGTCCATTTGGTTTCCTTCCTTTCTCTCTTTCTCTCTTTATCTCTTTCTTTCTCTCTCTCTCTCTCTCTTCCTTCCTTCCTTCCTTCCTTCCTTCCTTCCTTCCTTCCTTCCTTCCTTCCTTCCTTCCTTTTTTTCTTTCTTTTAACAAAACACTAATGAAAAAGACTAGGAATTTCTTGTCTCTTGTAGCCTACAGGCATTGTGAAAGTCTGGTCCCCAAACTCGGGGAACTATATCGAGAGCCCCAAAGCCTCAATTCAAGGTCAAAGAAACACTCCAGAGGGCGCCTGTCCTCACCCACTGAGACCAGGTTCCTGAAGTTCTCCAGCATCACATCCTGGTACAGCTTCCTCTGGGAGGAGTCCAGCAGCCCCAGCTCCTCTTCGGTGAAGGCCACAGCCACGTCCTTGAACGTCACTCCCTCCTACACCAAACACATACACCTCAATCTCACACCCAGTGTCCACTGGGAGAGGGGTGGCACTGAGGATGGGTGGGTAGCGGCTCTGGCCCCTGAGCGTTCTGCAGACCTCCCAGCCCCTCCTATCCTGTCAATGCCACATGCTGCTTGCCTCAGCCTCACTAGAAGCACTGCACTGAGAAAGGGGACTCTGTATGTTTATCTGGCGCTCTCAGTGAGCCGTGTTACAAGTAAACTCCCTAGAATTCTAAATGCCGCCTCCTGACTAAAAAGGTCCTACTTTTTACTTAATATTGCCAATTGCCCCAGAAACATTTTCTAATTTCGTCCCGACGGTGTTTGTCAGCACCTCCCTTTCCGCTGAGGTGTACCGTTATATGTGGAAATAAACGGAAAGGGCTTGCCAGGTCTCCGAACATAAAACTGTTTCCTCCTGTCTCTGTCCTTCACTCATGCACAACACTCTGACCTGGTTTTCTGTGTGAACTTGAGCAGGTTCCTTATTTTTCATAATCCACTTTCTTTATATTCAAAATTAAGATGAAACTAAAAACCTCTTCATAAAATTGTTCTGAAGTGTCAATATAGCGACAAGTCCTCTAGTACCACTGAACTGTTTACCCTTAGGTCATCTGTAACTTTCAAGTAAAAAAATTAACAAAGAAAAAAATAAATAACATACACACAGGGTAGGACTCAGGTACAGAGGGGACGAAACCTAGCTCTTGTAGAGATAAAAAACTTCTAACTATATTTTTTTCTGTCTGAGGCAGCAGTTTGATCCTGAGGCATTGCACCACATTTGAAGATTCTACCAAAAAGATATCCGAGGTACCACATATAAAACATAGTTTCACTCATTTGGAATACTCAGTATGTTAAGGACATAAAAAGGCAGTATTTTGTCAGAATTGATTTTTTGAGGAAAAGATTAAATGCAGGAAAACTGCACTGTAGTGCTCCTAAAACAGTGAAGGATCCTAAACTCATGTCTATGAATAGAACGTTGTTTTAAAAATAGGTAAATTAGATGGGAACATAATACAGTAATTTAAAATGAATGTTATGTAATATTAAATGCAAAAACCAAGTTGTATCTATGTTCTGAACACAAATACACAGTATAAATAGATATATGAAGAGATTATGGAAATATCAAAGCAGCTAATTTGGGGAAGTAGTAGACGATGTTTTTCATTTCTATTGATTTTTATTTGTGAAATATACTCAACAGCTCTTCAAATGCTGTGACATTTGTTGAAAGAGAAAAACTTGTGTCCAATATCTCTAGTACCAAAACAGCATTTTTTAACCCATTTCTCTTTGTCCCAAGAAAACTCACTGGGGGCACTTGTAGCTGTAGCATTTACCCTGAGATAACTTGTGAATTACATTCCTAACCTCACCCCACAAAATATCTCGCATTTATTAATTGTTATTTTCACATCGCTCTGGTATACTGATAATCTTTGGAAACAAATGACATCGTTCTTTTTATAGCATTCTGTTTTTAGGAGTGGTATTTCCACTTACAATATATGGTAATTCTCGATCACTAAAAATGTCAAATCCTAGAAAATGTAGCATTCCTACGCATGATGTTAAATTAAAGCTGGAAGCAAGCTGCACAATTTTTTTTTTTTTTCTCATCAGGATAGAGGTTAAAGCAAGAAAAACAAGCCCTACTCACCTTGAACATGTTCATTTTTTCTTTTTCCTTCTGGGGAGTCCTAGGAACAGAGACTGGGAAAAGAGAAAGAAGTCAATAGAAACTGGTCGAGTATGTTTCCGATCCACATGACTGCATGCTGTGAATTTCCAGAGATGCTTGGTCCCCAACATCTACATGCAGCTTGATGTACAGAACTCGGCATGGATGCCAGATGCCCACCCTATTCCTTTCAGTAGAAGTTCAGGACATACTCTGCCCAACCACACACAGTGGCCCTAGCACCAGTATGCCTGTAGCTTCAACAGTAGTAATTCTTACACTGGAGATTGTGTAAATTGAGACCTAAAGAGGGTAGACTCTGGATTGATGTGCATGGGTTGAAATTCTCGCTAGGCTATTCTCTAGCGGTGTCGTCTGAGGCAAATCATTAACACCTCTTTGCCTCAATTCTGTCATCTATAGGTTGGGGAGAATAATTGCTTTAACCCTATGGGACTGTCATAAAATAGAAAGATCTTAGGACATTGTCAGGGTTTCTTATTTCTTTGCAATTCCAGCAAAGTATATGTTATTCTATAGTTAGAAATTATTTTTATAAATGTGATTTCTACCAAAAGAATATTGTAAGATACATGGATTTCACAGGTTGCTGCTCTGTCATGTTAGAGACTCTTATAAGTTCTGAAAAATCTCTGGTGTAGTCTTTTTAATAATTTGTTACCTCGATGATAATATGTGACCCTGAAAACTTTTTATAAATAGTACAAAAAGTGTGATGTTTCTTTATAGCAGTAAGTGCTCTTTTCACAAATATACAGAGAGGCAAAGAAAACTAATTAAGATCCATGATTCTGCAACAATTAAAAAAAATTTGTGCTACTCCATACCTAATTTCAATTAAAAAGACAGGAATCTGTGCTATAAATATATCATCATAAATATAACAACGTGTAAGAAGTGAATTGGTGAGAAGAATAAACTCTTAGAACACTGTCATAGTAGAATGCAAACTAATAGACATAGAATGAAAGATAGAAAATCACCAATGGAGGCTAAAAATTGGGGAAAATCTGGTGAGAAGTAAGATAATCTCAAAGTATTTACTGCAAAAGGAACATCAGTAACCTAGCAGACACCTTAACCAAGATAAGTAAGTTGAGATCACCAATTGGACAAACCAATGCATGCTGCATACGATGCACTAAGAAGGATGCCTCGCCACTGCTGTGGCATCCTTGCTGATAATGCTGAGCCTGAATCTAACCGTGAGGAAATCTCAGATAAACCAGAGGGATAGTCTACAAAATAATTTGCCAATACTCTTCAAAACTGTCAAGGGCAAAAAAGAAAAAGTCTCATGAATTATTCTAGATTAAATGAGACTAATGAAACAAAAAAGCAAGTGCAATGCATGTAACTGGACTGAACCTTGAATTGGAAAGAAAATTGCTCTCAAAGATTTTACTGGGAAAATTGAAAAAATTTAAATACGAACATTGGATTAGACGACGATGTGTTATCAATGTGATTCCATTTTGATTATTGCCTATACCTTGCTCTTAAATGGTTCAGGGAGGAAAAAAAAAACCCAAATATGTAAGTACGATGAAGCTGTGAAAGAAAAAAAGAATAACCGACAAGCTAACTGTTTCGACAGCTAGAAATTAAAATGTTCAACTGATGAACAAAAGTCAGACAGGGACATTCAGTGATCATAGTAAAAAAGAAAATTACAAGACACTGCATAACAGAGACAAAGATACTCTACAGTACAAAAATAGCCAAAAATAGCCAAAGAACTGCCCATCCCAGCTAATTAATGTGAGTGCTTGTTAACAGTGATGACTCTCATCTCTTTATTTCTTCCATCTACTAGATAAAAATTCTTGCAGTAGTCAGTTATCAAATCGCTTCTGCTTCTTGACAGCATCCAACCCAAAAGAAACCTTCTTTGCCTAAAATTCTCCCCAATTCATCTAACACACTCAATCGCAATAAGCATAATCACCTCTTCCCAAGACACTCAATGGTTCCCCATGGAGTGTGGGCTTCCTTGCTGCAGCAAGCTAAAACAAACCTAACTTTGATTACAGGTATGTTCCTGACGGTCGTCAACAGAGCAAATAGGCAAAACATAAACAACAGAGAATCTGGGTAGAGTATACGTGAATTCCTTATACTATTTTTGCAATTTTTCTATAAGTATGAAATTATATTTAAAGTTATAGAAATCAGGAAACATAGTGATAACACACAATAACCATAGTCCTGATGATGACAAAAGTGTCTAATGTTAACTAACTGTAACTACTAGTTGATCTTTCCTTCCGGCAGAAGTCCTATAGTACAAAATATGGCAATGTGTCCACTCCCCAAAGCTTCGGAGAAATATATCTTTGTGACTTCTAATTCCATTTTGTCTCTATATTTACCAGCAGCTGCCTTCTGCTCATGTCGGGATTTTGCAAGGAGACCTGACAGTTAACAATAATTAATGTGTGTGTTGGGGGGAAATCATTGAACTGAGTAGAACTCTGAGGTACACAGCTGCTTTATCCGTGACAGCTGGCACGGTTAATTTTCTAGACCTCCATTTCCAGACGAGAACCTTTCCAGGGCTTCTCGAATTTTCCTGTGTTCAGGAATAACTTCAGGATATTGTTGGAATACAGACTCCTGGGGCCCAGCTGCAGAAATTCTAACTCAGGTCTAGGATGGGGCTCAAGAATGGGCATTTCTACCCCCGTGATGCCAACGCCGCTGGTTTGTAAACTACATTTTGAGCAGCCCTGCAGTGCATCATCAGTCCCAAAGAGAACAGCTTCCACTAAACAGAAAGACATGATGAGGCACTAAAACGAGGATTATCTTTACATTTTAAGGCAATGGATAACTTAAATTTTTCTTTACATATTTCTATATTCTCTGAATTTCCTGTTATGATTGTGTTACTTCTAAAATATAAATATTATCTGAAATACAATATAAAAATAGTTGAAAAAACTATTTTAAAAAGTCACAGAATAGCGTAAGCCTTGCTCAAGATTCCCACAATCAAGTCCCAAATTACTTTCTCAGTAAGATTCCAGACAGTTCCCATGCTCAAGAAGAATATACCAGAGATCAATGAACTCAGGTGCTGGCCTCAGACTAACTAGGTTCTAGCCCCAGCTCTGCCTCCTACAAGCAGGGTGACCATGGACAACGTCCCCTGCATCTCATTCTTATCTTTAAAGTAGGGAAACTAGCAGCACCACCTAACAGAACCACCGTGTGATGGAAATGTGTTCATTTGTACAAAACTCTGAAATGGAGCTTAGCAACTAAGGCTTAGTTATAATCATTACATGTCCATGTCCCACTTGTTCTCCGATTTATGTGAATACCTTAACAGAAAAACTTCAAGTCCTACTCACGTGGGGCTGTTTTCTCCTCCTCCGTGAAGTATTTTGAGAAGTCAGGGCTGGGGAAGGAAAGGAATTGTGAAATACCAGCACTGTGTTTGCATCCCTAAAATATCACGCCCTCGATACCAGCTAGGAGCAATCCTCTCCTGGCAAAAAAAAAAAAAAAAAAAAAAAAAGGCAGGAGTCCAGGACAATTCAGCTTTTTGGACTCAGAGAATCTCACCGAGATATGTTCGCTTCTCAGAGATTTATGGTAGCATTAACAACAATCCATATACCAGGCAGTTTTAAACCTTTCACTTGTACTATATCTCTTTTCCAAAACATTCTATTACGACTTTATTAGGGAAACATTACTTTAATTTCCCTTTTACAGATCAGCAATCAAAGGCATAGGGATAGTTAAATAACTTGCCTATGTGTCACTGCACAAAGTGGTAGGTGGGATAGCTGGCTTGGGGGTGCAGAGCCTGGGAGACCCTCAAAACCCGCGACGCACGACCGAGCATGCCCCATTCAGGGGACGCCGCAAACGCAAAGCTCCGCCCTGGGAACTCAAATTGCCACCTCGGTCCTCTAACCTCTACTTTTAGCCGCTCCTCCTCTTTCTCCCCAAATGAAAAGCCACCAGCTGTTGGCCCAGGCGCAATTTGGGGACCTTTGAATGGGTTCTGAAGAGAGGAACTGAAACAACGTAACCAGAAAAAGATGGCTGCCTCACCGGCCTCCAGGGCCGGAAGTACCTGTGACAACCCGGGACTCCTGTACTACATTTCCCAGAGTCCCCAGCACCGCATTCCCTGAAAGGAAGTGCCTGGGACTATCCGGAGCTCTTAGACCTACGCTTCCTAGAATTCCGCGGGGAAAAGTTTACAGCCAGGCTTCCCTGTAGCTGCAGGATACGGGACTACACGGAGCGCTGAACTACATATCCCAGAATGCCAAGAGAGATAACCGGCGACGGCATAGCCTCATGGACTGGCGTTCCCCAGCGGAAAACCTATAAGTTCCCAACTTCTTTGAGCTCTTGTTTTTCATTTCCTGGAATTCCCAAGAAATTCTCAGGCCAATGTCGGCCTTAGAAGAGTGTAAACTTTGTTCATTGAGTAGCTGGGTAGCACTTTAGATAGGTTCGAGGAGCTAAGTCACATAAATCTATTGCCTACCACAGAGGCTTCTGGGTAAACTCCAAAGAGTTTCACGATAGGAATAAGAGCAAAAGGGAACTGGACATTGTTGGCAGGGACTGAGGCCAAACGTCAAGGCACCTTAATCTCTGACATTGCATAAAGATGAACGTGTTTCGTTGGATCTTCCGGCCCTTTCAGAAGCAAATAAAAATCTTTTCTAGAGAAAGATGCCATCATCGTAAGCCTCAAAATATTTCTATAATTATAAATTTGATATTAATATTTGAGCAAGTGAGCATTACTTGACATGTAGGTACGCTTCAGAATGATACACTTTTAAAGTTACCACAAACTAATAAGTTTATATTTTATAAAGCAAAAACTGACAACCACGAAAAGATTCAATAGGTGAAAGGCGTCAAAAGATTAACAAAAAGTGAGCACTGCAGCTTGTAGTGCAGCGTCTCCACAATACACCAGTGAAACAATTTCACTCATCATCTTAATGTGTGGACCAGGACGAGCAAACTACATAATGAATGAATGCTGGTCAAGCAATGCAAGAAAAGTGAAAAGGAAAGGGGAAGAGAAGACAAGAGATGGAGAGGGAGAGAGGTAGAGAGGAAACTCCAAGACTGGGACACCTGAATAGTAGAAAATGAATATCGAGTCTCAGGAACCCAACAATTTCATTTGTAAATAAGCAAAACTAGTATTAAAAAAAAAAAATCACAGACATCCCAGGTGGTATGTGCATGTCTGTAGAGTTGGAAGGGTGGGGAAGGGCATGGGTATAACATAAGAGCCTCAAGCCTGAAAGTTGCACTTGCATCTGGATATTCGGGAAAAACCACCAGGAGTACCAGAGGGATGAGAAATGCCTTTTATTACTCACAATGCAGGGAAGTTTAAACAGCAGCCACATTTTTACATTTAAACAGTATGAAGAGGCTGCTGCTGACCAACCACAAGCAGTTTTTTATACCCACAGACAGATAGAGGGGTTATCTCATTGTGAAAGAAGCCATCTCCTCAGATGGTTGGGAGCAAGACGTTCTGCTTGGATATGGAGCAGATAATGTTTGTAGAAGCTCCTTCATTATCAAAGCTCTTCTCATCAGAGGACTCTATAGGATGATAATATTTATGTTCCTCTGTTTCTAACTCCTGCTCATACTCTGGTGGCAAAGGCTCCTCATTTAAAGGGGGAGCTGAAAGCACACTTTAATGCTTCGTAACCCTCTACTGTAGTCTTTAATTGCTGTACTATATCTCCCTGAGGGAAAAGAAATAGAAATTCTGAACAGTATAAATAAAAATATACTCCCAAACAAATCATGGTGAATTCAGGAATGCAAAGGCCTAAATAAATAAAAACTAAAAACAACAAAAATCCTTAAAGCTCCCAGAAAGAAAATATAGTTTACTTAACAGAAATGACAATTAGATTGATGGAAACTGGGAAACACAATAAAGATCTAAAACAACTGAATATCCCCCAAACGAAGACAATAATGGTCAACCTTAAATTCTATGCTCAACTAAATTATTTACACAATGTAAAATGTTATAGACATTCTAGCTCAAGAAAAATGAACAAAATTTATGACAATAAATTCTAAAAGAACCAATGGTAATAAAATATTTGTAAATATATTTGGTAATATCTTTGTTTAAAAAAAAAAAAGCCCAAAACAATATGACAAGTTTAAAAGGTGGTTATAATAAAAAGTATATTTATAACTTAACCTATAGTTTTTTTTTTAAAGGTAGTAGTGTGGATCCATCACTTAATTTAAAATATATTTTTAACCTCTATATTTTTCAGAATGAGAATGCCTGCTGATTAGTATCTGTTGAGATGATAATCATTTTTAAAAAATTAAAAGTACCACAAGCCCATATAATTTCCAAACCATTTGAGAACAAACAAAAGGGAACACACCGAATTCAGGGGTGGTGAAGCAAAGGATGCACGGGGACAGCACGACTGTGCCTGTCTCTCGGATAAGCTGCAGTGGACATCCCCAGGCACTAGCGTGGGGTGACTCAGTGCTTCCTTAAAAACAATTCAAAATTCAGTAAAGCTGGGAAGAGCTCGGTTTCCAGAAGGATGACAGAATATCTGTGGCCTTGCTCCTAGAGCCCTGACCTCCGTCTTCACTCAGGCTTCTAGTCAAAAGGATGCCAGCGAGGGAAATCACCATACCCACAGCGAAGCCACTGTTATTTGGTGCCACCACCGTCCTAAGCTTTGACACTTACTGTGTCATCTAATTCGAATCACAACCCGCTGGCCAGGAGTTGCTGTACCTTGCCATTTTACAGAGGAGGAAAGGAGAGCACAGAGGTAATAACTCGCCGTATGCTGTACCGATGGAAGTGGCAGCGCTGCTAGTTAAGTGAGGGAGAGCTTCCGCCCTCCGCCTCTCAGCCTCCGCCAGGGGCCAGGACGCCTCCATCATAACACAGCCAGCTAGGTTACTGACTAGTCCTGAAGAGGAAATTTGGGGAATTTTATTAAAAACTAATCAGCTTTCTGCTTTTGTAAATATGTTTAATTTCTGTCACTATGTTTGCAGCATGCAAGAGCTCCCTTGTACTTTGCTTAACCTATAAATGTAACTGTACTCCTGCAGCTCTTGCTTCCTGTAACAATCTGTTTACTGGTTACCCATAGCAACTCCAGCCCTTCTGTATGTTTCTACTTGAAATCTACATAGCAACTCCTGCTGTATTTAACAGTTTACATTTAAACCGACTAATCAGCTTGTGTAAAGTTTTTCCTATATAAAAAAATGTTTCCATTGAGAACCTGCCCAGATCTTCAGAGCACTAGCTCATCTGGGACCTTCATAATAAATCTGAATTCTCCTTCTCTCCCCTTCTCTCCGAGTTACTGCTTGGTTTTTCGTTGGGCTAGGTTTGGGAGCTCCTGAGATACTTTTCCACAACAGTCCCACAGTCAGGCTGGAAAGGCTCGGAGGGGCTGAAAGGTGGTGACGGCTCCGACTACATGGCACTCCAGAACTCCGCTTCCCAGCAGCCTCTTGTTTTCAGACAGAGTTGAGGAATACATTTCCCATAACACCCAAGAACCACTTCTGCCTTGGTAGAGCTAATAGAAATAAAATTTTTGTTTTAATCGCTAAACTCTCGGAGTTTTTGGCCTACGAGCCAGCAACTTCCAGAAGTCTCTTTAATGGCTTCCCGTCATTTTGTTGGCCTCAAGCAGTTCTCTCACACCAGTACAGTTTACCTTTTTCTCATTGACAAACAAACCATAATAGCACATATTTGAAGTCAGTTTTGTGGGAACCAGATTGCGTGATGCTTTGCTGATAGAATTCTACCCACTGCTGTCAAAAAAGGAGAAAATGATAGTGTTGTGAAAAACGCCTGCAGTCTTGGCGGAATGCCTCGTGCTTGGAGCAACAAGGTCATCAGAAGCAGGTGTGGACTTGCACACAAGGACACATTGCAGGGAGGGCGCACATGCCTGACCTATTCTGGGACTTCTTGCTCTAGGGAGGAGGATGGGAAAAAGATACCTGAGAAGAAATAGCTGAAAACACGGCCATGGCCTTGAGGCTAAGTCTGGGAATTGGCTGTAGTTTGTAATTGCTAACCTGATAGTAATTAATGATGATTTGCAAAGCCAGCTTTGTGAGAGAGAATAAAAAACCATGGAAACTGGGGTGGGGGCTGCTAGCATTGCCATTCCTTGCCATTCCTCCTCTCCCTTATCCATGTTAGTAAAAGCATTTCCAGACTCCAGCTCTTCCTAACCATCTCTGCAACACGATAGCCTCTATTTTGCAGTTTTAGGCACTTATATATAAAAAGGATGAGAGATTTAAAAAAAAATCCAACAAAGGCAGATATATTATAAATTTCCACTTTTGTTAATAGCACAAATCAGAACAACTTCCCTGTTGAGGACAACTAGACATACTCTGAGTGAAAAGATAAGCTTCAGCACAGACTTCTATGATCAACTTCTCAAAGCAATAGGGGCCACTGAAATCATTTTTCAAGGAAATTACAAATCTGAAGGATGAACACATTGTTAAGTAGATGTTTATGCATGGTCACCGAAAAGACTTTTATATCCACAAGTATATACAATATATGTTTGCATTTCCCACTTACTGAACTTATATTCCTTAATCTGCTATACACAGATATCTCTTATGAAGCATGTAGTGTGCTCCATGGACTGTTCCAGACTCTTTTGACACTTCATTTTCACAACTTTCTAAAGGTAAATACTGTTGTTTCTGCTGTTTTACAGTTTAGTAGCCAGAGGCAGAGAGGTTAAGTGCCTTTTGCCCATTACAAAGGTAGTGTGTGCTAGTGTCAGATTTCAAAATTTGTCATTTGAGGACCAGAACCTGAGTGCTAACCACTGTATTAACCACATCCTGTTTAATCTACACGAACAGAATATTTAACCTCAATCAATTTCATTTCTTTCTGATGCCAGATAGATATATCCTAACATAGAAATTCAATTATTTTTCACCTGCAAGTCTATCCAATGTCCATAAGAGAAGGTACAGATGGTTTAACAAGTCACACAAACAGGAATCTTCCATATGCTGGTTGCGTCTGCAAATCCACTTTCCGCTCTTCATGTCCAGCCACATTGAATCACTTGTACTCTTACAAAAAGCCTCCTTTTATCTGCTGTTCTGTCTGTCACATCCTGCTGCTCTATACAATTCTAGGTCATAGTCTTCATCCATAGCCTAAATATTCCCTGGTCCAGTGAGACTTCTGTGGGGTTTTGTTTTAAAGATTAATAAAAGCAATGTATAATACATAAAATTACAGACTTGGAATAAGACCGCCAAGATCAAAGTACTTATTTCTGTCACTTATTCTGTGAACTCCATCCCTTTTTACCTCATTGGACAATGGAGATAAAGAATAGGGTTGATATTAGGAACAAATGAACAAATGTGTGTAAAAGCAGAGGAAACTCTCCTTAACTCATGACCACCTATAAAAGTTAGAAAATGTCATCTTCCAGTGATAAACATTGAACACATAAGTTAGGGATGTTGGTTTCTAAATAAGTTTGCTTTAGTTCATTAAAATATTATTAATAATTATATTCAAATTTGAATGCTGAGAAAAACTGGTAGATTTTGCATCCCACTGAAAGTGAGATAAAGGATCGCTAAAGTCTATTATTCTTCCCTTCTATGGTTTCCTGAATCCATTTCCGGAATTCTCAATACAGTCTGAGTTGAAGACCCATGTATCACTTATACCAGACTCAAACACTGAAGAACTTTTCTCTCCCAGTCTCCACTGGGTGCTAAGCACACTGTAAAGAATGTAACATACTCCCTTCAACAAAGTAGTGTGCAGCCTATGGGAGAAACAGTTCACAAACCAAGATCTAGAAGATTGTGCCAAGTCAAACTCCAAATAAAGAAACCAAATTTATAATTATTCCTCTCCAAATCTCAATGTTTGTGCATCCCTTAGCTTTCTCACGTAACTACCATCCTCCTACTTGCCAGGAATGAAACCCTGAAGTTAATTAACATTTGCATTCCTCATATAATCAATATATGTTAATAGCTTTTAAATTCTGCTGACTCCACGACTAGGATTTAGTTTTGTTTTATAATACTACATCTTCTATTCCCTCATGTATGCCTCCAAAATTACTTTGTGTGAGAAAGGGAATTGATGCAGTAATAGACAACACATTGATAAAGGTTGCAGAGGACTGGTATTTAGTGGAGGGACAGGTTTCATTATAGTTTTCTGTGTTTGCACACGTTTGGGCATTTCCATAATAAAATTTTAAAGAAGAAATATCATGCATAATACACCACCATTAAGTGTATTAAAAATGTTAGCATTGATTTATCTCTAAATCCCGAGATTATGGGTAATTTTGATTTTTTTTTATATTTCTATTTCATAATCTCTCTATAATAGGGATATATTCCTTCTATAATGAAAATATAAATTCTAAAGCCCCAAACAACCTTCTAAGCCTGACAGAAAATGCTTCCTCAAGCCATATACACAACTATTTCCTTTAAGAAAGGTACAGCATAGAGATTAAAAACACAGACTTGAGGCTCCCAATTCTTGGGTTTAAATGGTAGTTCTGCCTCTTACTAGCTGTAAATCTTGAGCAAACTATATAAACTCACCAAGAGTAAATAAAAAATAATTTTTCTTACTTGTCTAAAGAATTCATTTTCCCTTTATTTTTATAATAGAGCATTTCAAAAAAAAAAAAAAAGAGAGAGCTTTTGGATCCTTCTCTAATCTCTTGATGTGCACGTAAATCTCGTTAGTGGCTAAGAAAGCTTCTAACCTAGTTTACACTCCAGAAATGTTTTCAAATGTCTCAGATTTGTCCCTTTTAAGCGGAAACTTCTGAGAAAATAACAAGCAGTGTCCCTAACACTGTGGGAGTTTAGTCAAGGTGCCTTTCTCTGCAAATCTACTAGCAGGGGAAATAACATAAATTTTGTTATGTAATAAGCCTTTATTCCCAAGTTAATTTATTATGAATTTATCAAAGAATTTACAGCAAATGGTAGTCAAGTCCTCTTATAAGAAAACAAGATTCCGCCAATTCTCAGGATTAAGTTAAACATAGAATGGTATAAAAAGTTTGTAACTGATTAACTACATAATCAAAGAGAAATTGCTTTGTAATTTTTTCCCACAAGTTACCTAGAATATTGTACTCTGGATACGCTTATTCACCAGCAAGGGAGCTTTTTTCCTCACGTTGTGTAGAGAAAATTTTGTGTTGGCAAGATGTTTTATTAATACTACCTCAGTTTCCTTTTGTTAAAAATAAAGACTAACAGCGGCACCTACCTTATAAGGCTGTTGGTTATTTAATGAATTCTCATGAAATGGTAAGGACCTATTACTGATGACTACTTAGGAGATGAGGATAGTGAAGTCAACAGGGATTAAGTAACTCGCATGTTACTCTAGGAACTGTCAGAGCTGGCTGGTAGGTAAGGGAATCCGGTTGGGAAGCCCAGGAGACCTTAAAACCAGGGGACACGCGAACCGGGCCGCCCCCAACCCAGGGAGCGCCAACTGCTCCAAACGAGGGGCTTCAGTGGAGGAGAACGCAAATGTCTCTCGACCCCCCCGCTCAACTGGCTGCGGCTTCTCACTCTCCTTGAGGACTAGGGCCGGAACTTGGGCTGTCCCAGGACTGAAGAGGCGACGGAGATCCACTACACGAGGTAGACTGAGCCTTGCGGTCAACAAGCAACGCGCCTTTCAGTTCGAGAAAGCCCTGGAGCACTTTCCCAGATATCCCTATCCCTAATGGCCAGAAGCGGAAGTGCTCCTGGGCACATTGTCGCGGACTGCATTTCCCAGAGTGCACTAGAGAAACAAGGCCAAATCCCCCTCCCCGCCCCCAATCCCGAAATGGAATTACATCCGAGATCTTTGAGTTTCAGGGTAGTAATCCCTAGAAAGCCAGGTGGAGGTACGCAAAATTGTTCCACGTTTAAGGGGTGATGTCTGGCTTGTTGCCACCTACCGCATCTCTTATTGAAAGCTGTACAACACGTTTGCCACGTTCAGGGGATGCTAGGGCATGTCTGGGTGGGGAGGAATCTCTGGTAAAACGCCGATCAGTTGCCACAAAGGAGTAAGAATAAAGGAGAAATGGATTGTCTTTTCGTGACTGAAAGCCAAACGCCGAATCCCTCAGTATCTAAAACTGGATTAGAGTGAAGCGTTTTTGTTAGTATTTTCAAGCACCTAGCAAGAACAAATGAAAATCCTCCCTAGAGAAAGATACCATCTTACTAGGCTTCAAATTATTCCTAGAATTAAAAAATACATTAATATTGTACTAAATAGTCCTTGAAAAAAGCATTATAAAAGAAACATAACGAGCATTACGGCTTCACAAAGCAAACTTTATAAAACAAAATGAACAGAACTAAGAAAAATTCACAAAGTGAAATTTTAATGCATAGAAGGAAATATAGAACCTTAAAAAAGTACTATGACAGGATCTGAAACACTTGCTCATGCAACTTACTTGCGACTTGAGTTTGAGCCCAAGCTCATGTTTCACACGTGATGAAATGCTGTGGCTGTGCCCACATTTATGACTTGAATGCATGATAACTTTCTGGATGGTGGCCAAGAATTTAGTTTTAACTATAACCCGATAAAGCCAGAAACTGCTTTCCCAGGAGTAATGCCATCTGCAGAGAATGACATAACACTGCTGCAAAATCCTAAACATCAATGTCGTGAGCTCCATGCAGCATCCCTGTCTTTTAAAGACACTTCATACATCATCAGATATGTATCAGATCATAAAATTATTTCTACAGTCAGATAGTATACAATAGGCCACATGATCTCTGTCACTACTCGACTCTGCCATTTTAGCACGAAAGCACCCATAGACAATATGCAGAATGGCCGAAACTATGTTACAATAAAATTTTATGTACAAAAACAAGTGGCAGCCGGACTTGACCTATGGAATGTAGTTTGCCAACCCTGAACTAATCAGTAAAAAAAGATTGGAAATAATGTAGACCTCAGCTGGTTTCATATGGTCCTACCATATAAATGAAAATTCTCTAGGTGATAATTTAGAGAAAAAAGCACATGTTGGCTCATGAGCCCCATATCAGGTGCCAGTAGAAGAGTCGATTTCCTCTAGCAGTAAAACCACACCTGTGGCTGTAACAGGACTCAAATCCTAATGAAGGTTACAACAATCCCATGTCATTCTCTAAGATTCACCTGTCTTTTGCACAGGTCAAATGCGTGAATTGAAATGGGGATGTGATAGAAATTATGACCCTTGCAACTTCCAAGGTAACGATAGTGGCAGTAATCTCTGTGATCCCTCCAGGAATATGGTATTGCTTTAGATTTTGTATTGGTACCTTGTGAGGCAGTTTTGGTGTTCACCTATCCTTCCTTATCAAAATAGCCTATCTTCCATAGGTCAGGGATCCAATGTGAGGATTCTGCCAGCTATTTCTATGACAACTCTGCATTGTGGAACTTGGAAAATAAACAACGGACGGGTTCAGGGATCCTTCACACCATCACATATAGACCTGTGCAAAAACATTCGTTATTTGTCCTTTATAAGACCCGCTACTAACTGGTGGACCATTGTGCCGTTCTGGGGGTTCTAGGAGTTAACTAGTCAGCGCTCGACAAGTGGAATACAGCCATGCCACCCTGAACATGCCCAATCTCGTCTCACCTTCAAAGCTAACCAGGGTCGGGACTGGTTAGTACTTGAGTGGGAGACCACATAGGAAGACCAGGTGCTGTAGGTGCGGGGAGGGGGAAGCCTTCTCTAAGGCACATTATAAGTCAAAAATTAAAAAAGACGACGACGTGGGTTCACAAAATCTGCGTTTATAGAGCTTACATTCTAGTGGGCATTGATTTTGGCTTGTCATGATACTTTTGTACAAAGATTGATAAGAGACACTCTTAACCCTTTCTAAGGCCTCTGTTCTGAGTAACATTTAATAAAAGGCAAAGTTCTAATTGAAGCCCTTACGATAGAACTTATAAGGATTCACTGCTGTGGAGCTTCCTGACTAGGCTATTTTAAGCTATGGCTAAAACACTACTTTAACAAGAAAAATATAAATATACTTTTTCTTTTGAACTTGAGAACTAAAAGAATTCACATGACACCTTTTTAAAAGAAAAAATCATTTTATAAGAATTTTTACCTGTATGGACTCTCTTGTGACCTTATCGGCCCTATCACTTCTATAGAATTTTTCACCAGCATGGTTCTGTGATGAATTGTAAAACTGGATCACCAACTGAAGGTCTTAGAACATATCTCACACTTGTAAGGTTTCTCCCGAGTGAACTCTCTGATGAGACTGTAGCCGTGAAGACTGACTGAAGACTTTGCCACACGCATCGCATTTGTATGCTTTTTTCCCAGTGTGGACTCTCTGATGCAGCTGAAGGCTTGAGGCCTGACTACAGTGCTTCCCACACTCCCCACACTTATATGGTTTCTCTCCCGTGTGGACCCTCTGATGCATGTCGAGATTCACACTCCACTTGAAGCGCTTCCCACACTCTTCACATCTGTGTGATTTTTCTCTAGTGTGGACTTTTTGATGGGTTTGAAGGTGTGAACTCCGCCCGAAGCTCTTTCCACACTTTTCACATTTGAAAGGCTTTTCTCCACTGTGGACCCTCTGGTGAGCCAGAATATTTGAGGCCCACCTGAAGACCTTTCCACACTCCTCACAATTATATGGTTTTTCTCCCGTGTGGATCCTGCAATGAATTGTAAGGTCTCTTCTACGACTGAAGCCCTTCCCACACTCTTCACATTTGTATGGTTTCTCCCCAGTGTGGATCAGCTGGTGAACCTGAAGTTGTGAACTCTGGTTGAAGCCCTGCCCACATTCCTCACATTTATATGGTTTCTCTGTACTGTGGGCCTTCTGATGGATTTTAAGATACGAACTCTGACAGAAGCCTTTCCCACATACCTCACATTTATAGGGCTTCTCTCCTGTGTGGACCATGAGGTGAACTTGATAATGGATTTTCATCCTGAAGCTCTTCCCACAGTCATCACATTTATATGGTTTCGCTCCTGTGTGAACTCCCTGATGGGCTTGAAAACTTGAACTGTAAAGGAAGCCCTTTCCACACTGTTTACACACATACAGTTTCTCTCCAGTGTGAATTCTCTGATGAGCCTGAAATTGTGAAGGTCGAATAAAGCACTTACCACACTCCTCGCATTTATAAGGTTTCTCTCCTGTGTGGACCCTCTGATGGATATGAAGATTTGAGCTACAAGTGAAACACTTCCCACAGTGTTCACATTTGTACGGTTTCTCTCCTGTATGGACCATACAATGGCTATTAAGTGCTGATCTACGACGGAAGTTCTTCCCACATATATCACATCTGAACGGTTTTTCCCCAGTGTGGATTCTCTGATGTTCCTGAAGATGGGACGCGTGAATAAAGGCCCTACCGCATTTGTCACAATTATAAGGTTTCTCTCCTGTGTGTAATTTATAATGAACAGTAAGTGTTGATCTGTGACTGAAGCCTTTCCCACATTCCTCACATTTGAACGGTTTCTCTACAGTGTGGACTTTCTGATGAGTTTGTAGATGTGAGTTCTGACTGAATTCCTTACCACACTCATCACACTTATAGCGTTTCTCTCCCAAATGAACTCTCTGATGAATACGGAGCGCTGAGCTATAACAGAAGCTTTTTCCACACTCACTACACATATGAGACTTCTCTCCTGAGTGTATCTGTTGATGAAGATCAAACTTGGAGACATCATTGAACGATTTTTTACATTCATTACACTGGTAAGGTTTCCGGGCCGTCTGAGCTATGGATAGACCTGCCCCAACCTGGCTGGGTGAATCGCTTCGTCTGGGGAACTGAAAGCTCTTTATCATGGAGTCTTGATGCCTGGTTAAGTTACTTGCAATCTGTTGCCAGATCTGCCAACAGGAAAGCTCTTCACATGG
Organism: Rousettus aegyptiacus; assembly: GCF_014176215.1. Taxonomy (NCBI): domain Eukaryota; kingdom Metazoa; phylum Chordata; class Mammalia; order Chiroptera; family Pteropodidae; genus Rousettus; species Rousettus aegyptiacus. The sequence goes on along the minus strand of NW_023416289.1, from coordinate 42,589,876 downwards.
TCCTGCTTCTGGAATGGTCTTTATCTCACTTTGGATCTTTCCTCCTATAAAGATAGAAAATTCAGAGAAGTGGACAATGAAGGCTTTGTGAGTGTCTTCAAGATTTCGCACTTAAGAGACAGAATGAGATTTTAATGAATCCATGGAATATTCAGTTTTTCTTGTCTACTGTGTATCATGTTCTCTGGTTTACATGCTTATAGAAACCTAGAGGTGGTTCAGTTGGCTCCTACTCACTAAGTAAAACGAAACCCATTAGTACACACCCAGTCTCCTGGGTGAGGTACTAGTTAGATGTCAAAGATTTAATTTAAAAAAGAAATGATAATGTGATTCAAACTGCTAACCTATGTCCATTTCTACTGAATTTCAAAGTAGGTGTAGAATCTTCAGTAGTAAATTGTGTAGTTAATAAATTATGTAGATAGAAAAGTGATGTAGGTAATCAAATAGGAATCAATTAAAACTTTACGGGGAAGCAATGACATAAATATTTCAAATTGTGGGTTCATATATTTTCTAATAAGCAATACCTCAAAGTATTTATATTTATATATTCAAAGTATCCCTGGAAATTCAGCACAACATATACACTTAATCTTGTTTTTCTTGTGTTTACAGACATTAACTGTGTTGGCTACTATTATAAACTTTTGACTACTTTTAGTAATTTAAGTTTAGAAATGTGTTTTCTAAATGACTTAACCTCATTGGTATTCTAAAGATTCTGTATTTATACAAAGTTATCTAAACATCTGGAGATTATGTGTTCAATAACCTTTCAATTAGTTTGAAAAGTACTTCTCTTAAAATTCAACAATAAGAAAACAAAGAACCCAATTTAAAAAATGGGCCCAAAACCATAAAAATAATTCACCTAACAAGATATGCAGAAGGCAATTAAGCACATAAAAAGATGCTCCACATCTTATGCCATCAGAGAACTTCATATTCAAACAACAACAAGATATCACTACGCACCTATAAAAATGGCCAAAATCCACAACACCGACACCACCAAATATTGAAAAGGACGTAGAGCAACAGGAACTCTCATTCATCGCTGGTGGAAATGCAAAACGATACAGCCATTTTGGAAGCCATATTGGGGGTCACTTAGAAAACTAAACTCTTACCACATGATCCAGCTATTTTGCTCCTTGGTATTTACCAGGAGTTGAAAACTAAAGTCCACACAAAAACTTGTACATGAGTGTTCATAGCAGCTCTACTCATAGAAACAAAACTTGGAAGCAAACACAAGATGTTCTTCAGTAGGTGAATAGATAAACAAACTGTGGTATATCTACACAACGGTATATTATTCAGTGCTAAAAAAAAATGTTTTCACAAGCCGTGAAAAGATATGGCGGAAAGGTAAATGCATATTAGTAAATAAAAGAAGCAAGTCTGAGGAGTCTACATACTGTATGATTCAAACTATAAGGCATTCCTGGAAAAGCAAAAGTATGGAGACAATAAAAATTTCAATGGTTGCCAGGAGTTGGGGGAGGGAGGGAGGGATAAATAAGTAGAGCATAGAGGATTCTTAGGACAGTGAAAACACTCTGTATGATACCATAATGGTGATTATCTGGCACCTTCCTCTCAATGTGGCTCTGAACCTAAAACTGCTCGGAAAAAAAAAAAAATTCTTTTTTTGCAAATAGAAAATATTTCTTAAAAAATGTTTAATAGGGAGTAATTTGCTCCCCTTCCAGTAGGAACAGCCAATTAAAAGCTGCCTCCTCTTTTGTGATAAATAATTTCTATATAACTCTGATTTAGGTCCTTTTGTTGGAAAGTTACTTCAGTGTCAATGTGACCAGAATGGTTAGAATGACTTGCAGGTTTGGAAGCAAGTATCTAATCACATACTGACTAAAACACAGCATAAAGCAGAGAGTGAAATATTATCCTCTTTTGGCAAGATTCCTTCACGAGGACAAAAAGGAACTAAAATTGAACATACCGTACATTGTTCTAAAACCTGGCAGTAATTCAGAACTCTAGAAAAAAACATGTGAAAAAGTGGAAAATAATCTTTCACACTGTACAATGTAAAGCTGTCTCTTATCTTTTTGGCACCAGAGACTGGTGCTCCTATGAGAATCTAACGCCTGAGGATCTGAGGCAGAACTGAGGCGGTGATGCTGGCAGTGAAGAGCTGCTGCAAATACAGATGAATCCTCGCTCAATGGCCTGCCGCTCACCTCCTGCTGTGCGGCCCTGTTCCTAATAGGCCGTGGACCGGTACCGGTTCAAGGCCTGGGGGTTTGGAACCCCTGTTTTACAATGAAGACAGAGCCTGGCAGAAGGAAAAGATGAGGTCATGGAGTAAACCTGAAAAAACAACCCTAGAATGGGAATTTGTTCCTGTCAGGAACTCTTCCCAGGATGGCTCCTCGTGTCTGTTAGGTCTCTGCTCAATGTCAGCTCTCCCCCGAGGCCTCCTCACCACCCGGTATAAAAGAATAAACCTTGTCCTCACTAGTTTCACCTCTGGCAACTTCCACGCTCCTTGTACATATTCTACATAGCGCTTTGTATCGTTCGACACACTAAGTCACGTGTTGTTTAACGTACATCTTTCCCACCACAATGCAGCATCAAAGGAGGCAGCATTTTATGCCTTGTATGGTGAACACATTTGACAATTTCTGCTTTATAAGCACTGCTCAGAACTGTGCCTGAAGCACGGTGAGTACTCAACAAATGTGTATTGAATGAACAAATGAAATCCAGTTTGACTTTTCTCATCCACATTTAAGTCAATTCCTAGTAAGAATTGGTGTTGTACGTACTTTTCAAGTAAGTTCTCTGAAACAGAAAAGGGACGGAAAACTTTAGTTCTGCTAGAAAGTTGAAAAAGTGTACCAGACACACGGCTACAGCAAGCATGATGCTAATGAGAAAATTAAAGGCGGCAAAAATTCTTTGGTGTGAAAAGAGGGGCTATCACTGTTTTCCTCAGAGGCTTCTAGACTATCTCTTTGAAACAGAATATGGAAAAACATTGACTATACATAAAAGAGCCTATCACAACAGTTTTTCAAATGGAAAACCTCAGCCCTCTGGTGACCTGTGAAATAAAATTAAAAGCTTGTAATAAGTATTCAGAAAACACAACCAGAATAGGAACTATTCGAGCATTATCACCAACAGGAAAGGAGCGACTACATGAAATGCCTAAGAAAGTCATACATATAAATCTACAACTGGGAAATGAAAAATGCATTGCTTGCTGTGGTTCATGTTAAAAAAAAAACAAACAAAACTTGAAGGCTTTGGTTCTAGAAGTTGCCCAATTCTTAAAAGTAATTATTCCAATGGAAAGATAAGCTCAAAGCACGAAAGCTTGGAAAAATATCACTCAGTGAGTGTGTACTTCTTGGGAAGTAATGTAGTTTATGTTTATATTTGATAAATTTGACCCTTAAAAAATAGTTGTGTGAGGGGAACAGAGAGTCTTTCTGAAGATATGACAGGAATTTTGAGCTGGAAGTTTCCTGATTCTTTCCAGATTCACTAGTAAAAAGACACTAAGTCTTTACAAAAACCAAGGGAAAATCATATGAAATATATATTCTTTAATATCTGTCCAATGGATAAATTTGTAGAAAACTAAGGCAGAACAGATTTTTGAACCAGAGACATAGGCAAATTCAAGTATGTGTCTGACGTCACGTCACTCTCAATCATCTTAAATCCTCCCTCTCAGAGACAGGAAAGGGACACCTGGGGGCATTGACATGGGCTTCAGATAGGAAAGGCAGCCTGCAACATCGTTACTATCTGACACTGTAGGAAACAGACATCTTTTCCTTGTGTGGGGGAGCTAGCTGAGAATTAGACATCAGAATCCTCATTTCAAAATATTCTCCCCTGTGGAAGACTCTGGGAAAGCCACAGGGAAAGAGTGCTCCTCAGTCTGGTCACACCACAATGCTTACTGTAAGGCCAGCGCTCCCAGAAAAGGCCCCAAGCCTTGCCCAGGGGCAGGTCCCCGCCCCTAGCTCCTGTCTGCTACCCACCGGAGGCCCATGGACCAATCCGTGGGTGCCAGGACTACACTCGTGGCGCAAAACCACTGCACCAATGAAAGAGCCCCACGCTATGCTTTTGCCTTTTTTGAATCTTCCCCTTCCTGGACACGACCCTTCAAACTCTGCCCCGACCCTGCCTGGGTGCGACTTCTCTGGCCAACGTGCTTGACCTGAGAACTTTGCACGGAACCACTTGCCTTTCAATAAAGGACGCCTGTTGTTCCTGAGTCAGACTCCATGAGAGTGACTGAAATAGACAGTAACTGGATGGGCAGTCATCAGAAGACAACGGATGTTCTGTGACATCCTTCACTCATTCTGGTTTGCCCATGACCTGAAGCTATCTTCATTACCCTTGGAGACATACAGACGCCTATCACATACCAGACCTTGCTAGGCACTCAGGATTGAGCTATAAACAAAAGAGACAAGATTCCTCGCTTGTAGGGATTACACTCCAGTGCAGAGAGAGAGGCAACAAGCAAGCAAATAACAGGAGACACAGTACCAAGAAGAGCAGAAAGGATGGGATTTTACACAGGTGGCCAGAGAAGGCCTAGCTCATGAAATTACAACTGAGCAGGGATCTGAATGAAGTAACGAGGGAAGAGGAGGGTTTGAGGTGACAGAGAGAAAGCAAGTAAGGGCTCTGAGGCAGAAATACCTGTAATAGGCAAAATACGGTGTCCCCTCAGGAATCCACGTCTTAATCTTTGGAACCTAGAATATGTTAGGTTATATGGCAAAGGGGAACTAAGGCTGATCATCAGCTGACCTTAAAATGGAAGACGGTCGCAGAGAAGAGTATCACAGGGAAATGTGACTATGGAGAGAAGACTCGTGCTGGCTGTGAAGACAGAGGAAAGGGGCCACAAGCTAAGAAATGTGGGGTAAATCTAGAACCTGAAAAGGCAGAGATGCAGATTCTCCCCTAGAGCTTCCAAAAAAACCAATAAACAAAAAAACAATGCAACTGTGCCACCACCTGATTTTACCTCAGAAAGAGCGATGTCATACATCTGACCTAAAGAACTGTAAGAATCAACATGTGTTATTTCAGGCCATAATGCTTGCGGGAATTTGTTACAGCAGCAACAGGCAATAATGCGTCCCTGGAAGGTCCGGAAAGAGCAGGACGATGTGGGTGGAAAAGATGGAGCAAGCAGACGATCAGAGACCAGAGACATATTCAGAGGGAGTGAGGAGGTATTCAGAGGGCAGGCCACTTTATGAGGTTTTCAGACAAAGAAGAAGCCATGAAGGGTTTTGAGCAGAGGCATGGAAGAATGACGGACATTTACTATGGCTGCTACATGGAGAACAGACCAGAGTCAGGGAAGAGTGGAAGCAGGGCAACCAGCATGGAGGTGGGTAAAATAATCCAAGAAAGAGGTTTGGTGATTTGGACCAGATGTTGGCAAAAGGGAAGAGACGAAAGGTAAAAGACGTGGAAGAACATCTCCGAGGACTTCTATCTACTTGGTTCTTACCTGATTTCCCTTCTCTTTGGGTTCCTGTCATCATCCAAAGCTTTTTACCTGTTCTAAGTAGAATACATCATGTTTGAAGAGGTGACGCCCTGGGACCATGCAAAGCCACATATTTAAAGGAATACACTAAAGGTACAATTTACTGGAAATTTAGATTCCTGCTATATACTGATCAATTTAATCAACGTCAGTGTTTTTCAAACATTTTCAAACACATAATCTATTTGGAGAAATAGCAAATCTCAAGACCCAGACAGATATGTATCGAAATGTATTACAAACACCTATTTCTAAAAAATTAAAAAAAAAAAATTTCTAACCAATGTCTTTTTTCATTAAATCTCCTCCCACTGGTTCTAACATCGCTCACGCAACTGGCCACAGTTTTGGCTGCAATGTAATCCATTCTTCCTAAAAAATGGAGATTTTCTACCTTACTTTGTATTTTATTAAAACTGTTGGTACAAAACTCATGTCGAGTCTACGGCCATGCCACCCTGAACAAGCCGATCCTGTGTGATTTTGGAAGCTAAGCAGGGTCAGGCCTGGTTAGTACATGGATGGGAGACCACCTAGGAATACTAGGTGCTGTAGGCATAAAAAATAAGGGTTGTAAGCTGACAAGGTCCTTGAACTCTGTGAGGTCAACCAAGAACTGCCTGCCTAAAAAATTAAAATAAAAAAATAAAGAAATTAATTAAAAAAAAAAAGAGGTCAGGTCTACAAATGGAGGCAATCATTTCAGGGTCTCCAAAGTCTCGAACAGCTGAGGACACAAAGCCAATCCAGGGAGCTGATATTCAGTTAGAGAGGGCACCTGTCCTCACCCACAGAGACCAGGTTCCTGAAGTTCTCCAGCATCACATCCTGGTACAGCTTCCTCTGGGCAGAGTTCAGCAGCCCCAGCTCCTCCTCGGTGAAGGTCACAGCCACGTCCTTGAAAGTCACTGCCTCCTACAACACCAAACACATGTAACTTCAATCTTATCATCAATACCCACTGGAAATGGAAAAAAACTGAGAGGTGGAAAGGTGCGAGTTGGCTACAGATTGTGAGGGACTCATGTGAATTTGTAGACCTCCCGGTCGTTCTCCCTCTATCCTGCCAGAGCCACACACACTGGTTTTCTTCAGCCTCAAGAGAAGTGCGGCAATGACAACAGTTCTCGTATTTTCACTTTGTGCTTTCTCTTTAAGTCTACTTACAAGTAACACCCAAGAACCCTAAATAAGCATCCTGGGATACATGCGTTTTACCTTTTGGTGATTATTGCCAATTGCCCCCAAAAGCGTTTAGTAACTTAGTCCACGCATTTTTTTTTTTTTTGTTAGACAAGGCAACCCTTGGTTGACCTCACAGATTGCAAGGATCTTATCAGCTTACAATCCCTTATTTTTTATTTTTTTACACCTACAGCACCTGGTCTTCCTAGGTGGTCTCCCGTCCAAGTACTAACCGGGCCTGACCCTGCTTACCTTCTGAGATCAGATGGGATCGGGCTTGTTCGGGGTGGCATGGCCGTAGACCAAACAGATTTGATTTGATAATGCCCTTCTTCCCCTCACACACATGACTCCGGGATGCTAACGCATTTCTTTAATGTCCTCCAAACTAACGAGCTTCTGGTAACCCGTGGGGCATATTCCGTAGGTCAATCTGTATAACCTCAAGCTACTACCACATCTCTTAATTGCAGCATTCGATGTCGTGCTCTAGAGCCAGTGTGCCTCAGCGCGCATCCTTAGGGTCTGTCTCTTACTAGCTGTATGACCTTAAACAAGTTTGCCTATGTGTCTGAGTTTCCTCTCCATACAAGGGTCGTTGTATGACAGAATTCTTTAAGGATTAAACAGTGGTCTACCTACATCATTTGGGACAGTGTGCGGCACAGACTAAATGGTTAATAAACATTTGCTATATCTTTATTTCTTATTATCATTACCAATATCTATCTGATCTCATTTCATGGCTGCATTTTATTCCAGGGAAATGAAGATCTATAGTTACCTGTTCTAAATCATCAATATTTACTTTTACATATTTTTGTCATTATAACTCATCCTGCAAAGAATATCATTCTATGTAGATTTTACTTTCCTGTCTGATTATTTAAAATAATTGCAAATGAAAATTAAAATATCGAAAATAAGCATGTTTAAAATTATAGTCAAAGGCAGATTTTCATCCCCAATTTTTTTCCTATTTCACAAATCTTTCAAGAGAATACAAGCACCCTGATTCTCCATATGAAGGCCAAGAGAAGACTATAAAATTTCCCATGGTTTTGGTAATCTGATTTGGAAGAATGACTTGTTCTATTATTCTCACTTATTTGATTAAAAATGCGTTAGGTTATTATTTATTCACTTACTTCGGTAATACCATGCACAGTATCTTTTGCCACAGATGAATTTAAAGGTTTTATACAACAGCTGCGCCAATGGCTGCCTTTGTGTGTTGGGAGCACTGAGAGGCTGTGCACCTGAGGTCATGCTATGGCAAGAAGAGAAGAGATGCACCCCAAGAAGGGAGTCGGCGAGCAGCAGCGCCACCCGTGGAAACTGTCACTCAGAGGGCCTCTCCAGCGCCCACACTGCAAGGCACAGGTCCTGAAATGAACTCTTTCTCTCTTCTCGTCACTTGAGCAGAATGCCTTCCATTCCTGACCCTTAGTTTCCTGTGGGAATCTGAGCGGGTTTTTCATATTTTAAGAGGAAGATGAGAACCAAATTTCCTCATTCAGCTGCTCTGAGGAGCAAGTGTGGGCACAAGAATGCAAGTTACTGGCAAATCTTCTAGTATCTCTAGACATTTTAAACTAAGATTGCCTATTACTTTAGTCAAAGTAGCTAATACAAAAAACAGCAACGAAAAAGACAAATAAAATGCACACGAGGCATGACTCAGGCATGGGGAAGATGAGATCTAGCTCTTCCTATGTGAAAACCTCCAATGATATCTGTATGAAGCAGTGAGAGTCTGCTGTGTTGTGCTTGTATTTGGTTACTCTACCTAGAAAACAGCCAGCTTGACAGATATCAGTTTTGGTACAGGACAAAAAACTGGCAGATTGTTTTCAGAATTGATTTTTTGTGGAAAAGAGTTCATGTAAGACAGCTGTCACTGCGGTGCTGTTTAAAACTGTAAAATTCCTCACGGGGATGTAAACTACAACATAGTGAAACAGTCAATCATACTGTAATAGCTATGAATGGTGTCAGGTGGGCACTAGACTGATAGAGAGAAATCACTTCATAAGTTATATAACCGTCTAGCCAATATTCTGTATCTCTGAAACTAATATATTGTTGAATGTCAACTGTAATTAAAAAATAAAAATAAATTATAAAAATCCATAAAATTTATAAAGCCTCTGAATGTCTATGAGTGGAAAGTAGTTAAAAATTAAAGGGTACATCGATTCAATGAGAATATGATGTATCTCTAAAAAATAAACATCACATAATATTAGCCTAAAAAAGTAAACGTAATTTTTTTTTTCTTTTAGGCGAGGCAACCCTTGGTTGACCTCACAGATTGCCAAGACCTTGTGAGCTTACAATCTTTGATTTTGTACCTGCTCTTCCTAGGCGGTCTCCCATCCATGTACTAACCAAGATCAAACAAGATCAAGGTTGTTCAGGGTGGCATGTCCATAGACTCAACTTAAAATTAAATGTATAACATGAATACAAGTAGCTATAAATGTACACGAAGAAAAGAGTATGAGAAAATAAATACCAATTTGTCAGCAGTGAAATAGTTGTTCATTTCTAATAAATTGGCTACCGCATAAAACAAAGAATAATGAAATGAAATGAAAACCAAAAACAAATGCAAAGTAAACTCAAAAGGGACAAAGACAGACCTGGCAAAACAGGTCCTCAAATGCCTGTTGTTCTGCTTGAGTCGTCCCAAGAAAAGCATGTGACAGCTGAGTAACAAGATGGAATTTTAAAAGTGAGAAAGGCAAGCCCTGCTCACCTTGTACGTGGTCATTTTTCCTCCTACTTCTGGGGTTGTGCGCAGTCCGGAGTGGCACTGATCCCAGGAGGGCAAAACTGTCTAGCAGTGCCTGCGAAGACAGAAAAGTGGACATGAAAGAGTGGCCTGGATGCTGCTCACAAACATGGACAACACGTGAATTATTGTGAATTAGCATGTGAATATTTATAGCAGCATCATTCATAATAACCTAAAACTGGGGACAATCACAATGTTGACCTATATGCCAACGAACAGATAAACTGTGGCGTAATCATACAATGGAATATTACTGGCCAGTTAAAAGGAAGGCCTTATCATGCTACAACATGAACCCTGTAAACACTGTGGAAAGTGCAAAAACACCAGTCACAAGACCACATATTGTATGATTCCATCTATTGAAATGCCCAGAATAAGCAAATCTATGCAGACAGAACGTAGGTTAGTGGGTGCCTGGGTATCTGGAAAGAGAATGAGGCTTAAGTGCACATGGGCATGAGGAACACAATTGGGGAAACAAGAATATTCTAAACTGAATTACGGCAGTGGTCGAACCACTCAGCAAAGTTACAACTCATTGATTTGTACACCTGAAATGGGAGAATTCTATGGTATGTACGATATACCTCCAGTTGGTAAAAATAAATGTTAATTTACACATCATTTAATTATACTACCAATAGAATATTAGTAAAACTACTGATAGAATATTTATACTTGAATGAATGAATGAATAAATAAGTAAGTGCGGGGCACGGAGGGAAACTTGTCTTTGCAGTAAAATGCCCACTAATAAATGTTTCTCCCCGGAATAAACTATTGATTTTGGGGAAAAAAACCAGTAACTTTACAACAGAGATAGCTGATGGACGTCACCTTGGCCTAGTGAACAAAGCTGAGTCCGCCAATATAGGGACAAACTGACATCCTTCAGCTCCTGTTATGTTGCAAACGACAAGGACACCTTACCATGTCTGTGAAATCTCTGCCAACAATGCATGAACTGAACCTAAACATGGAACATATCAGATAAACACCAAGTAAGGGACGTTCTCCAAAATAACTTGCCTCTATACTCTTCCGAAGTATCAAGAAAAACAACAACAAAAAGGCCGTAGAATTGTTCAGCATTAAAGTACATTAAGAAAAGCATGATATATTGTAGAATTGAAAGATAAATGTCAGGAGATGGAACACAATTATTTAGGAGGCACCCAATTAGATTCCTAGTTGCTACAATTATTCAGAGGGCAGAACGGAGATTTCTAGATGTTACCTTGGCAATGAACAGAGCAACTGCTGGTGATGTCAGTTTGTAAAGGTAGCCAAGATTCAAATCTACAGATCATAATGGAGAAAAAAACTTTTGCTTTTCATAACATATATTTAAAATAAAATCTATTCTCACCAAAAAAATTAGACTTTGAAACTGGAGTTGGGGGTGGGGGAATGACTACACTGCAAATCTGTGTGGCCTTTCCCCCAGTCCTCCAGCAAAATTTATTACATTATGGGAACTTTAAATGAAAAAGAACAAAATGAAACAGGATTGTAAATTATATAACGGTGTTATCTCTTTTCTCTTATTATTTAAAAGTAACACTATTAACCCCTATCGTAATAACTTAACAGATACCTAATATCTGATAACACTATTATCTAGTATAATGTCTAATATTACCGAGTATGTGATGCTAAAACCCTATAATCTATAATCAACCTCTCCTAAAACCCTCTTACAAAGACACCTCTTGACTACCCATCAATGGTATGTGGGCTTCTTTCCTTCAGAAAGCAAAAATAAGCTGTCATTAAATGCAGGTATATTCCTGGTGTTATTTGGTTCATGGAGCCACAAAGCATAGACAAAATGTAAACAAGTGGTGAATTTGGGTAGAGTGTATATGAGAATTCTTGATACTGTTTTTGTGACTTTTCTCTAGGTTTAAAATTATATTAAAAGTTTTTAAAAATCAGAAAGTCATAGGAATAATATTAATGAGAATAATAAGAATGATCATGAAATTATATGGAAGTTAGTTTATTCTTTCTTGGCAGTGTTTGTAAATTTCCATAGTTAAAACACATAAAAGGAAAAGCATTAAGAAAAGAATGATAAAAAACTTTGTAAAATGTTCATAAACATACAAATATTCAGAGAATCACTAAACAGAAACACATTAGAAGCGTAACACTTGCTATCTTACATTCTGGATGAGTGCACAATTATATTTTTCTCTTTCAGATTTCTGTATTTCCTGAATGTGCCACAATGATTTGGTTCTATATATTCTGTGTAATAAGTGAAACAAAATACTTGACAATGTTTTAAAAAACTCATTGAAGTCCAAGCCCATTAGCCTTTCTTTTAAGGTCCTCTACAACCAAGTCCTAACCATCTGGCCTGATTCCAGCTGGTTTCTAGAGCTAAAGAATACATCTACGGGATTTTAAACTCCAGCTCTGGACTCGGCCGCCTAAATCCAACCCCAGCTCAGCCTCTTATTAAGTGGGTGGCTATGGGCCATTAATTTATACTCCTTGAGACGCAACCTCGATTTATAGAATAGGAAAAAAGCAGTCTTTCTTCACAGAGCCACGGTGTGACATAACGTCTTTATTTGTACAAAGCCCTCTTCATTGAAGTTAGTAGTTAAGGGTAATTATCACCAATACCCATGCCCGATTACACATCTTACACATTCACTGATTTATGTGAACATGTTGTAAACAGAAAAGGCCAAGTCCCACTCATGTGGAACTTTGCTGTCAGTAACCAAGGAGTCACCCCCTCTATGTCCATGCTGTCCTTTCTGAGGAGTCAGGCTGGGGAAAGAAAGAATGTTATGAAATGCCCTGATCGTGAGGCTGTCCTCCAGAAAAGTTAAAGCCCTCTCTCCGTGTAATCTAGAAAGACACCTTGCTTTCTTAAAAAAAAAAAAAAAAAAAAAAAAAAAGAGGTCAGAAGGGATTATGCAGTGGAATGCAGTGATCAGAGAGCAGAGCCACGGTCACTGCAGCTGGAGCTCAGATGCTAACGCAGGTGTAAAAGCAGAAAATTCTCCAGTAAGCTACTCACAAAGACAAGTCAGGGAATGATATCTTCAAGCGCCAGCTTCCAAGGGGGAAAAAAAAAACCTCACCGCCAGGATGCAGATAACAGAACTGTCTACCAGGCCCTGTTTGCTACAAGATTTAAGAGTTGCCCAGAAACAAGATATCTTTGTACCAGATGATAACAGCCAACTTCTGCTTCTGTAATCTGCTTGCTTGTTTAATGTTTAACCAGGGTGTAGTTCTAGATGTCCTGTGCAAAGATATATGAATGGCTAACTTCTGCTTCTATAAACCTGCTTGCTTGATGTGGGTTTAGGGTTTATAAGCTGCCTCCTCTGGAAGCTTGGGGCTGATTCTCTGACCCTGCGTGGTAGAGAAAGTCAGTCACTGGCCGGCTAATAAAGGCTCATAAGTAATCTCAATTGGCTCCATAGGTGTTGGATTCGAACGCGCCCCAACACGAGGACTGGACCGCTCGACGGAGAGATCATTATTCACCACGTGCCACAAACTGTTTTAAGATTTAGATCTTGTACCCCCTATTTCAATCCACAAAACAATTCTATTAAGAAGGTGCTCATATGCCCATTTTAAAAAACAGCACCTGGAGGCACAGGGAAATTAACCACCAATGCCAGGAAGCTGAACCACACATAGTAGCTGTAGTGAGGCGGACTGGGCGAGCTGAGAGCCCTGGGCACTCGTGACCAGGTGAGACGCGACCAGAACCATTCCCGCCTGGGGACTCGAGAATCACACCCAAACACACAGAGGCACTGCCCACCTCACCCCTCGATACCTGAGTTCAGCGTTGGTTTTCCCCTAAGTCGACAGCTGAGTCGTTCTGGTCCCAAGCACAGATCCAGCAAGTTCTGAAAGGCCCGCGGGACCCGGAACCGACATGAAACTCCACAGAAAATACTGTAGCAACTGAGCACTCCAGGACCGGAAGTTCCTGCAAGCCCACGGAACTCTGGGACTACACTTCCCAGAATCCACCAGACCCGCCTCCTGAGCAGAAGTTCTCCAGGCTGCAATGGGGCGTGTGCACTACCGCCTCCTGAGTATTCGCCAAAGGGAAAACTTTGACATGTATTTCCACACTCCAGAAAGTGTTGGGACTACAGGACGCTCCTTGACTGCACTTCCCAAATTGCCCAAACGGAGAGAACCCCACAGTCCCTATTGTAAAAGTGAAAAATTCTCCAGTAAGCTAGTCACAAGGACAAGACAGGAAAGGGAATCTTTAAGTGCCAGCTCCCATGGAAAATAAAACAAGAAAACAAAAAACCTCACCGCCAGGATGCAGATAACAGAACTGTCTACCAGGTCCTGTTTGCTACAAGATTTAAGAGTTGCCCAGAAACAAGATATCTTTGTACCAGACGATAACAGCCAACTTCTGCTTCTGTAATCTGCTTGCTTGTTTAATGTTTAACCAGGATGTAGTTCTAGATGTCCTGTGCAAAGATATACAAATGGCTAACTTCTGCTTCTGTAAACCTGCTTGCTTGATGTGGGTTTAGGGTTTATAAGCTGCCTCCTCTGGAAGCTTGGGGCTGATTCTCTGACCCTGCATGGTGGAGAGTCAGTCACCGGCCGGCTAATAAAGGTTCATAATTAATCTCAATTGGCTCAGTGGTTCTTGGATTTGAACGCGCCACATTTGGAGGCCCCAGCGAGATTCTCCCCTGAAGGAAAAGGGGAGCATCTCTAAGACCTGTGACCCCAGCCACCTTGGGCAAGGACCTGTCCCGTCCAGGGGACTGCTGCTGAGAGACTTTCCTTAGCCCCAGACGCCAGGTGGACTCACCCAGCGGGGCAGGTGGACAGAAAGTTCAATTCTGTAACAATTGGGCAGAAACCACCTGGAGCAGCTTCACCGGTGAGTAAGACTGTGCTTGGACCTGTCTGTCTGTGAGCCCTGGGAACTAGTGGAAGGCTGGACGTGGCATAACTTCCCTAGTCTGGTCAAGGACTGAGACGTCAGATCCTGACCCGGTTGGTTTTGTCCTGGTTCTGGTTGTGCCAGCGCCTGTCTCGTGTTGGTCCGTCATCTTTGTTTCTTTGGTGTCTGTTTTTTCAATTTGTAGTCTCTCTCTGAATGTCACACGTCTTTATGTCTTTATCCTTCTTCTTATCCTCATAAATCTACTAATCCTTTTCTCTCTTGGCTTAGCTGCCATTGCCCCTCCGGACTGGTCCCCGGGACACTGCAGGGCTCTTGCTCTCGCTTATTTAACTTTTACATGTATCATATTTTCTTTCGCCGCTGTTCCAACCGCCATGGGTCAAACTTCTTCCAGACCCACTCCTCTGCAGTGTCTCCTTAATAATTTCAAAGACTTCAGGCGGATGGCCCAAGGTTATTGGTCCCATGTCACCCCCTTCGATCTCCAGAGGTTCTGCCAGTTAGATTGGTCCACATTTAGAACAGGGTGGCGGCCATCAGAGGGGTCACTCGACCTGCAAACAGCCTTTCAGATGAAGAAACTTAGGTACAGGAGGTACAGTGATGGAAGTGAGTTTGTTTTTGATATTGAATAAACAAGAGTTGAAGAAGCTAATAGGGGCCTGTTGGGCTAATCTTTCTTTATATTTTAGATTAGAGCGGGGGAAGAGCAGTAGGAAAATGGTTATGTAAATAGGGATTAAAAGTGAAGATGTCATTGAAAGCTAGTGAAGGGATGAATGTACATTTGTATTGGAGATTTGGGTCTAAAGAGTGACTAAACATAAATTTCATTAAAGGTTCACAAAATATCTGTAAGGCAGAATTTTAAATATTAAAGTCCCCTTTCTAACTAATTCTTCAATTTAGGTTAGAACTTATTTATATAGGAAAATAAATTTGTAAAAGAGCTCTACTTTAATTGGTTTAGAAAGAAATAAGCACTTATAAATTAAGTCTTCCTAAAATTATCAAAAAAAAAATAGAAACTAATCCAAATGTTGTGCTTTGTTTTATCAAGTCTACATGATCTGAGGTAATCTTTGGTAATAAGGATAGTTTAATATTGTAGTTTAAGTAAAAATAAGTATGTCATCAAGTTGTCAGACACAATTTTATTCTACCTGTTCATTAGTCATATAAGTTTATGCTATTTCTACTAGTTAAGATTATAAAATTATAAATTCAACCTAAAAGCTTATAAATGAGTCTTGATGTTTAAAAATGCTTTTCAAAATCTTTTTTGGCAAAATATTTAGTTAAGTTTAATGATAGATATTCATTGACTCTCTAGAGCATTTCTAAATAAAAATATACTGAACTCGACCTGAAAACAGCCTTTCAGGTGTGGAATATTATCTACAGTAATCACAGGCTTCTTTTAAAACAGTACAGAAAGGTTTAAATTGGAATTTGTGGGCAGTGGGGATACACTGAAGATTCTGATGGCAGTGACTCCCATTTGACGTGCACTTTCGGTGTCCCTAGCAGTGTGCTAGGTGCTTTGGCGTTGCTGCGGCATTTAACTTTTGACAACGTTCTTTCGTTCAGTGGTTCAGCACCTGTCATGTGCCTGATGCAGAGTGGTAGGGTGCTAGCTGTTTTTTTATTCTTGTTTTGCAGATGAGGAAACTGAGGTACAGGAAGTTTAAATAATTTTCCCAGTAATGGAAGTAAGTTTGTTTTTGATATTGAAAATACAAGAGTTGAAGAAGCTAATAGGGGCCTGTTAGGCTAATCCTTCTTTATGTTTTAGAGTGGGGATGAGCAGTAGGAAAATGGTTATGTAAATAGAAATTAAAAGTGAAGATGTCATTGAAAGCTAGCTAAGGGGATGAATGTACATTTGTACATTCAAATTAAGAGTGTAAGGTTTTTTGTATAGTCATCTTTACCTTTGAAATCTGATTAAATAGATAACTAAGTATCATTTCATAGTAACCTGTGATCCTATTTAATCAGGCGATCAAATGTTGTCATAATTTGACATTATGACAAATTTCCCAACATAATCTAAATGGGATCTTTTGTTTTATCCCAAAATAATACTGAGACTTCCCAGAGGGCACCTAGAAAATCTCAAAGGTTTAGTTTTGTCACTTTGTAAAGAGAAATGTTAAGCTAATTCTATTTGATATATTAAATTATATGGTAAGCATTGTCAAATAATAAATCATGCTTAACCTTTAGGTTACATTTTTATGAATATATGTTACTAATACAAGTGTTTCAGAAACTGTATAAAGTTCCTAGAAATTTGTCAATATCTTTACTATTCATATGTCCTTGTATAATGGTATTGGTCATAATTTCAGTTATTATAAATTGTTGTATGTCATGAATATCAAGAATGGACCTGACTATTCAGAACAAAGGGCTTATGGAGAAGCAAAGGTCATGGCTCTGATTTGGGCCATGATAGGAAAACTATTACAATAGATAGCTATGATTTGAGTCAATATGTGGTCTTGTTATTAAAATTAGAATTTTGGATAACAGGAAAGATCTGTATAACTGGAAACATCAAAACCCTGCTTTCTCAGAGAAACTAGAGACTAATCTCTCCTTTAGAGACTATTTTCTTTACCCATCAGCCCACCTGGGATGACCGTCAACAGCTTCTCCAGGTTCTTTTTGCCTCGGAGGGACGAGAATGGATTCTCCGAGAGGCAGCCAAGACTGTGCATGACCCAAATGGGCAGCCCACCACTAATCCCTCCCGTACACTTGTCCGCCTTTGGACCCCAACACCGAACAAGGTAAGGAGGCTCTCAATCAGTATCGCCAGCTTCTGCTCCAGGGCCTCCGGTCTGCTGCCAAAAACCCACTAAGCTTTCTAAGGTAAAACGAAGTCATCCAGGCCAAGGATGAATTGCCGGCGGCGTTTCTAGAATGACTCTTAGAGTCTTACCGGTTATATACCCCTATTGACCCAGAGGACCCAAATAATAAAACTTTACTTTTGTCAGTCAGTCAGCCTCAGATAGTAAGAAAAAGAAGTAACAAAGGATAGGAAGGTTTAAGGACAAGAATTTGACTGAGCTAGTTGAGGTAGCCCTGTACATCTTCAACAACCGGAATAAAAGTTAATATCACTCAGACTAAGAAAATGACTAAAGACCTACTTACAACAATAAGCCCCACATTCAGTTCCTGAATCTGGTGCTCTCAAACTGGCCACCCTGCTACCAGATGACGACCCCAAGCAGCCCATACGTGACTATCTAGGGATCGTAGAAAATGTCATGTGCACCCGACCGGACCTGACAGATGACCCCTGACCAAATCCAGAGGCCACTCTTTTCACAGATGGAAGCAGCTTCATCACAGAAGGAATCAGGTATGCTGGAGCGGCTGTAGTGACTGATGAGACTGTTATTTGGGCACAAGCTCTGAGCCATAGAACCTCAGCACAACGGGCCGAACTAATAGCAGTGACCCAGGCCTTGTGATGGAAAAAGAAAAGACTGTGAACATTTATACAGACAGCAGGTATGCCTTTTCCACTGCGCATATACGTGGGGCTCTATGTAAGGAACGAGACCTCCTGACTTCAGGAGGAAAAAAAAAGAAGAAAAAAATTAAAAACAAGGAGAAAATTTTAGCCCTCCTTTAAGCTATCTGGCTGCCAAAAAAGGTGGCAATCATTCATTGCCTAGGGCACCAGAACTTGGGCTCTGAGGTAGCACAGGGCGACTCCTTTGCTGATCAGACAGCAAAGGAGGCTGCCCAAAAACCAGTGGGGCCAATTGACATTCTGACAGTTCTACCGCCTAGGGTGCTAGCAGACACCCCTACCTACACTCCAGGTGAAGTTAAACTATACAAAAAGCTGGAAAGAAAAGAGGAATCTACTGGGTGAGTTAGGCTCCTGGATGGCCACATTGTGGTACCCGAGGCCTCATAACCCAGGTTCACCAGAGCACTCACTTGGGAGGAAACAAATTGATTGAACTCTTAAAGAGAGACTATTATATTCTGGGGCTGCAACAAATGGCCAAGCAGATATCGGCCCCATACCACATCTGTGCACAAGTGAATCCAGGGACCTCCAAGAGAGTATAAGAAGGGACGAGACTTCATGGACAGGCACCGGGGGAATATTAAGGGTTGGATTTCACTGAGGTCAGCCCGGGTACCTTCGGATTCAAGTACTTGCTTGTGTTCATTGACCTCTTCAGGATAGACTGAAGCCTTCCCCACCAAGCAGGAAACAAACAGCTCAGGTAGTACCAAAGAAATTAGTCTCAGAAATAGTGCCTCAATTTGGCCTGCCCATAACACTGGGGTCCGACAATAACCCGGCGGCGTTCATCGCCTAGACCAGTCAATCTTTAGCCAGGGTTCTAGGAATTAATTGGAAGTTACATTGCATTTACAGGCCTTAGAGCTCAGGACAGGTAGAGAGGATAAATAGGACCCTAAAAGAAACTTTAACCAAGTTCAAATTAGAAACTGGTGAAAATTGGGTAAGCCTCCTTCCCTCCCCTATGTTAAGGGCACGATGC